>NC_080399.1:37797727-38447954 GCF_030265065.1 Corythoichthys intestinalis
GTAATTTTTTTTTTTAACCACTTTGACAAAGACACGTTTCATTGTAATATTGTATATATTCCATTATTATTATCAGGCATGAAAATGGGTCAGGGGTTAAAAAGGTGAGAAAGGTGTGGAGGAAATATGTTCCGGCGTTCTGCACAAAATGTCCGCCGTCGGCAAAACGTCCTACATGTGGCGAATTTGACCATTTTAATTTTTCACATAAGGCTTAATATTCGAGTTAACGGGGGTTTAATTAGTTGAAGGAGTTGATTTCAACCACCATTGACTCGCGCTAGCTTAGCCACTCCGGAGCCCTGAAACTAACAAATAACTGTCAAACTGCACAGAATTTGTTCAAATCATTTCCAACGACTAATTAAACCCCGGCTAACTCAAAGATTAAGCCTAATGTAAAAAATTCTGAACTTCCCCTTTAAAATAAAGACCATTGAATATGGCCCTTAAAATGTTGTCTATAAAAGTTTTAGAGCAATAAAACAAACAAAACAAATGAATAAAATGAACAGGAATCCTTCAAAGTATTTCATAATGGGTCCAAATTATTTTTCGAACAGATCATGTGACTATAGAACCTTAGAGACAGCCGTTTGCATTGCTTAGCCAAAACTACAGCTGAGGAGGCAAGATGGATATTTAGAATTTCTTTAAACCTAAGCTTTCAAAACCCTCAACAACAACTGAGCTTGAACCGAGGATTGAGCACGAGCAGTATCAAAAAGTCCTGGCTGTCGTGTTACCTGTTGTGCTGTAATTCCAAGTGGTGCTTGAATTGGATGCTTATAGCGGTGGACAGTCTTTTTGAGCCAGCGCAAAGTTTGCAGCGCACGGGGATATTTTTGTTATCTTTACTGGACAAAAATGTGAAGTAATGGCTGTGTTTCCAGTGTGCAAATGCAGCCGTTTGTAGTATATCTCCTGCCTATTTCATTGCATCCTGGCGAGGTAGCAAGGCTATGTTGTTTTGGCCGCAAACTCCCAGCGCTCACGCATCATGGTAATACACGAGACCCTTTTTGTTCCATCCCCGATTAAAAAATGTGACATGTGATGTCACTCCCATGACTACAGTATTCTTCATTCTACACACATTATGGGGCAATAACAAAATAGTAACGCACAGGCATCAAGGAAAGTAATTTTACTCAGATTACTGATTTAGAAAAATGAACGCGTTAGATTGTTCTTTACTGAAAGAAAGTAATCAGATTAGTTACGCATTACGATACCGCGTTATTGACAACACTGCTTTTATATTACCGTTAAATACACAAGCTTGACGCTATCTTAACGGGAGCAATTTTTTCACCGGACGCTCCGGCAGTGTTCAACGCAAGCTGCAACGAACGGCAGTAACTTTGTCATACCACAAAATATGAAAACGAAAACCATTACTCACTAAATTCAATATGCTGGCAAATGCATTCATCTAAAAACAATTGGGAGTGATACTTTACCTCCTCCAGCGAATGTGAATTTGTGCTTAGTACAAGATCATCACTCGCAATTAGCGATCTTTGACGCTCTTTTTTTTTTTTTTTTTTTTCCTCCCCGCATACAAACTTGTTTCTCTCTCAGCGGCTGTGATTAACCTCAATGAAGTTGCTGTCATAGCTAAGCCTTGCCTATCATTCGTCTTTGTAAGTTTTTAGTAACTTTGTGTATTGAATTTGAAAGGAAAATGTGTGTTTTGTTTTTGACGAACTTTTTCATGAAGCTAAACTGTTGAAGCTACTCACATGTGGAAAAATACGAGTGTACAACGTTTTAAATGTATTCATTTGGTATATTTCAGTTACCACGATTTGAGAGATCAATAAATTGAAGAATTTACGCCTTGCGTTTGGAGTGCTTGTTTTTGGGTTTGCTGGAATAGCGTCACTGACACACGCAGCATCAAACGGGAAGGGGTAAGCGCTGCCGCGCCAAGCTAATTCTGGCTGCATTTTCGACACATGAAAAATAACGAATACGTACTACTGTATGACGGAAAATTTTAGTGGTTTTGTAACCGCGACGTTTTCATAGCATGGTAATCCGTGAAGGTAACTGGCACATGCCTACAAACGACCCCCCCCCTTAAAAAAATTTCTCCTCGGATCTACACGATTCACGTAGGTCATCCTTTTTGACTTCAAAACGGCGAATTTCGCCGAAAGGTGAGAGATTTTCATGCCTGTATTATTTATAATATATTCTTGTTTGCACTAATGTTGACTTTAGACTGTCAATTCAAATAGTGTTGGAAAAGTTGCAATACCTAAAATAGAAATGCACGAACTGTAATGTACATATTTATACACCTTTATTTACCTAAGGCCACTGAATTTTTTTCTAACTGCTTTGAAAAAGACAGGTTTTGTTGTGATCTTGTATTTATATAGTATATAGCTTTTTATAATTTATTATAATATTTGCTGCCCCCTGTCAGAGTGTGGGCCATTTTGCACTAAAAGGATTTTAAACTGTCAGTTCAAATATTGTGTTGGAGAACTTGCAATTCTTAAAATGGAAATGCAAGAACTTTAAAGCACATACTGTATTTATTCTGTCTGGCAATTTACCCAAGGCCAGTAAATAGTTTTTTTTAACTGCTTTGACAAAGACACGTTTATTGTAATCTTGTATTTGTATATTACTTATAATTTATATAATATTTGCTGCCCCTGTCAGAGGGTGGCCCTTGTTTGCACTAATATAAAGATTGAACTGTCAGTTCAAATATTGTATTGGAGAAATTGCATTACTTGAAATAAATCTATTGCAACTTATCAGTCCCAGTTCTTGTCTACAACACTGTCCAAACATTGTCAATGCATATTCCATATAGAATAACAAAATTAAATCACCTGACTTTGTAATTATTACACCTGTTTATTATGAAGAGCTGAAGTAAACAACGAGCAGTGAACAGTTTGTCAAGAACTTGTTCAAGTCATGTTTTTGTATTTACATTTTATTGACTTTTCACAACACTTGGGCTCATGTTTGTAAGAGCACAGCAAACAGAAGTTTCAGCGTGCACTCTTCGCCTTTCCAACCTCTTATAATGCTCTGATGTGGTGCGCTTGACCTCAGAATAACTCAAGAAGAGAGACGGTGTCACGGTGACCAATCGGGATGTGTTGTCAGCATTTCATATGCAGGTTTACCTAGGAACACAACAGGTAGAAGTGAGCATTGCTACCGATGCAGATTTACACAACGGTAAAAAAAATAAATAAATAAATAAATAAAACGTATTGAAACCAAAACTGGATAAATCGTTCAACTTACAAGAGTAGAGATGACGGGAACACACTCTCATTCCAGCAGAAATATGATCAAAAGAAATGCTTTTCCGACGAACTGCTGTGACCCAAGCCATCCGTCGTGCCTTCGTGATCTGATATTTGGTCCTCCATGCAGGAAAACGGTGAAAAGTGAGTCCAGTTTTCCTTCCCCTTTTTTGTCGTGGGTGGGAGACGCTGTTGCACCCAGTAACACAACAATACACACCCATAATTTCTTTCTAATACACCGAAGGAATTAGCTTAGCACTACCACACGTTACAGTCCCCGTTGAAGTCTGCCGGACCGGAAGTAAAGGATATTGCCAGCATGGAGGCGTGTCCAAACAATGACGTAGTACGTCCCATTCCCTATTCGCCAAAACAAGCCCTACTACTGTGAGACCATTGGACTTATGAGGAAGTGAGTAAAGATCTTGTTTTGTATTATGTCAAATACGAATACAGCGATTACAAAGTAAACACTAAAAACTTTCTTTAAATAAAGAACTACTTATGTTTGATCATTGATAGGCATATAAAAACATTAGCTGCACGTTAGCTGCACGACAACTGCAGCCGCCCTCCTCCGGAGAACGAACTGTAAATTGCTGTCCGCCGGGCGGTTTGCCGATCCACAAGAACAATCGACAACCCACTCGTCATGTCAAATAATCCGGGCTAGTTATGTGTGATTTTCCGCTTCGAAGACTTTGAAACATCACTCGGTTCGGGTTAGCATGTCGGCTAGCTGTCACGCCTCTTTGTTTGTTTACATTCTCCGAAGCCGGGGAAGGGAATGACATATGTCCGATTTAGGTGTCATAAAATATCGTTCAGGGGGTGCGACAGTAAAGATGAAGTCGACAGTTTTGACCATTATGGAGTAATTTTGCCATGTCGTCCTGAATAAGTGCATTTTTATTATTTCATGTTCCATTTAGCACAAGACTGTTATTTGTCATGACCATGCCATTTATTTAGCAATGGCGTACCGCAAGCAACACGTCACTTCCGCTCATTAATATTCATGACATTAGCTACTGTTAATAAGTAGGGACAAACCACCGTTTGTCCCTAATAGGAAATGAATGGAAATCGTGTACGAAAAAGATGTTTACAGAGCTAAACCTACCAATTCTCTCCAAAAATGATGTGCCTGGTGCCAAATTGACTGGCAAAGATGTGGAAGAACATAAAAATGTTCAGTTAAAGAGATGGCTTTAGTGTCGAAGGCTGAAAAAGACGAAAAAAACGAGCCGACCTAAGCATAGCTTTAGCTTTTTTATCGACGCGACTGACAATGAACATTCTCCTGTTTCAACAAGCTATCCTTTACCATCAGCCCTGTCTTTCTTATATATCCTCTGGTTGTCCTACGTCTCTTACCGTTCTTGGGAGTAATTTAGTTAGCTTTGTGTAGCAATCGCAAATGCTACTCAGTGACAGCCAACGAACGCTTTTAATTTTTTCATTGATAACACATCTTAATCCTATAATTTATTTACACTTACCCCTTACTAAAGTTGTTTTTTTTATATACTGGACTGTCTCAGGAAATTAGAATACACAATATTCTAATTTTTTGAGACAGTCCTGTGTATATATACTGGACTGTCTCAGGAAATTAGAATACACAATATTCTAATTTTTTGAGACAGTCCTGTGTATATATACAGGACTGTCTCAGGAAATTAGAATACACAATATTCTAATTTCCTGAGACAGTCAGGAAATTAGAATATTGTGTATTCTAATTTCCTGAGACAGTCCTGTATATATACGCAGGACTGTCTCAAAAAATTAGAATATTGTGTATTATAATTTCCTGAGACAGTCCAGTATATATAACAGAAACGGTAACAGTGGCAGTCAGATACCATTGTAATTAGGGTTGTTCCGATCATGTTTTTTTGCTCCCGATCCGATCCCGATCGTTTTAGTTTGACTATCTGCCAATCCCGATATTTCCCGATCCGATTGCTTTTTTTGTTGTTGTTCCCGATTCAATTCCAATCATTCCCGATAATTTTTCCCGATCATATACATTTTGGCAATGCATTTAGAAAAAAATGAATAAAACTCGGACGAATATATGCATTCAACATACAGTACATAAGTACTGTATTTGTTTATCATGACAATAAATCCTCAAGATGGCATTTACATTATTAACATTCTTTCTGTCAGAGGGATCCACGGATAGAAAGACTTGTAATTCTTAAAGGACAAATCTGACTTTGTATATTGTGACTAAATATTGCCATCTAGTGTATTTGTTGAGCTTTCAGTAAATGATACTGTAGCCATGCCCAAATGCATGATGGGAAGTGCAACCATGACTGTGCGTAGTGCTACCAATTGATATATCTTCGCTGCGTTGGGAAATAACATAGGGTGTTAAGAAAAAGATCAATTAATACCTTGCTTCCCCACATTGCTTCCCACGATATTTCTAATCGTAGGGAGAGGGATTGTAAGGCTTTAGCCAATTAAAAAAAGGCTCCAAAGGCTTCCAAAATTCACTCTACTCATTTTACACTGCCTTTTAGCTCTCTATATAGGTAAAACGGTGAAAATATTTTAACGTGATACATTTTTTAAAAAAATTAATTACCACCATTATCGGGATTAATTTGATAACCCTACCTTAAGCCAAAACTAAAGACTCTGGATGAGTGTAACATATTATTATATAATGTTAAATACAATTAGAAAACTATTTAATTAAAATATATATATATATTAAAAAAAGGCATGTCCGATATTTTTTTGCCGATTCCGATACTTTGAAAATGACGTGATCGGACCCAATCGATCGGGATGCTAATCGATCGGGATATCTCTAATTGTAATTCTTTTCAGGTCATTCATTGTCAGACAGAAGCAGTACGGCACAACGTTACGCTAAAAAAATAAGTTAAATATATAAAAATGGCTTACCTCTTTGTCCTCTGAAAGACCATGCCAACCCAACATAATGTTTACTGCATATGAAACGTGAATGGATTCACCGAGCTGGTGTTAAAGTCAGCGCAAGTTGATTCGGTCTTCACATTTTTTTCTCCCGAGTTTTTGGTTTCCGGAAACGTATGAAGAAAACATCCTTCATGTGTCGTAATGTCTAGAGTCGTTTCTACAAGTTCCAAAAAAGCAATGCGTGATCGGCATGTTAGTTTTTGAAAGATTACCAGAGAAAAGTAGCACTGATTACGTTGTGTCTATGCAAGGGCGGGTCTATAATGTCCCACTTCGGCTTTACTTCCGCTTTACAATGCGACGTCACGGTCTAAAAATAGCCTGCATGCGGTATGCCATTAGGGAAAATACTTGGATAAAAAGAATATCCTGTAAAAATAGTGAAGTAAAGAGACAGAAACAATGACATTTTGTAGCTCTCTTCGTCGCGTTTTCCTTTTTGTGAATAGTTCCCCCTCGACGGGCTGACTGGTCCTTCTCAAACCATTTATTTAGCTATTGGGGAAAAATACTTGGATAAAAAGAATTTCCTGTAAAAATATTGGAGTAGAGAGACTGAAACAATGACATTTTGCGGCTCTCTTTGTCACGTTTTCCTTGTTCTGAATAATCCCCCCCTTAATGGGCTGAATAGTAAAACCGATGAGCCCAGTCTCCCGATGACGTTATCCACCTGTTCGGGACGCTAGAGCCCTATAATGGTAGGCGTGGCTAACTGGCAGATTAAAAGACTAATTTCTCGTCATCTGAGCTTTGCTAAATTGTTGTATATAGTCGAATCGTCTCAAAATATGATTCTAATTCACATAATAATGCTATATAAGACTTTTTTTCTCCTGTCGTATGCTCTTTAACCAGGCCAAAGCAGGACTCTTCCTATGGTTAAAGCAGGACTCTAACATACAGTGTATCACAAAAGTGAGTACAACCCTCACATTTCTGCAGATATTTATGTATATCTTTTCATGGGACAACGCAGACAAAATGAAAATTTGACACAATGAAAATTAGCCCGTGTCCAGCTTATATAATAGAGTTAATTTATTTTCCCCTCAAAATAGCTCATATTATAGCCATTAATATCGAAACGCCTGGCAACAAAAGTGAGTGGACCCTTAGAAACTACGTACATCCGTAGATGTCCAAATTGAGTACTGCTTGTCATTTTCCTTACAAAATGTCATGTGACTCGTTACAGGATTGCTGTGAGCATTGCTGGAGAGATTGAAAAAGTGGGGGGTCAGCCTGTTAGTGCTCAGACCATACGCCGCACTCTACATCAAATTGGTGTGCATGGCTGTCACCCCAGGAGGAAGCCTCTTTTGAAGACGGTACACG
Source organism: Corythoichthys intestinalis (assembly GCF_030265065.1). Classification (NCBI taxonomy): domain Eukaryota; kingdom Metazoa; phylum Chordata; class Actinopteri; order Syngnathiformes; family Syngnathidae; genus Corythoichthys; species Corythoichthys intestinalis. Next base: position 37,805,320 of record NC_080399.1, read on the forward strand.
AGAAAGGCCGCCCGTCTCATCAGACCATAGGACATGGTTCCAGTAATCCATGTGCTTTGTTTACATGTCTTCAGCAAACTGTTTGCGGGCTTTCTTGTGACACTTCAAACATGAAACTCGCCGATTTACAGCACTTGCAAACGACGCGGAAAAAAGAAGAAAAAAACGATTACCAACACCACATGCAAGACGAAAATAGAAGAGAAGTGCACTTTTTTTAATGAGTGTAAAGTTTACAGTTAGTGGCTCAGTGAATGTACTTCCGGTGACCTTTACAAAATAAAAGCATGTCATGTTCAACATGTAAATAAATATTTCAGGAGTTAATCTCAAATATTTCAGATGCTACACTAAGAATAGCTTTAAAATGAAATTCATTATGAAATAATCGGATTGGCAATGAACAGTTTGACTTCAAATTTGCTAACATACGAACTCTGCAGAACAAGATGACAGTCATTTGATGGGCTTTAAGTGGTAGAGAACAAAAATGGCGCTGGGTGTCTCAACTATTTCATATTCTGCACTTTGGTGCACTTGGGTCATTTATTAGGACATATTGTTACTACATTAGTAGTTGAATTGTCTTTTTAAAAATTGACAATTATATCGCTTATCATCAATAATTTATGAGAATATATCGCCGACTAAAATTTGTTATGGTGACAGGCCTCCTGGTTGCCCAGCATCAGTAACATTTTGTGAAACTAGAAATGTCATTTTCCAAGTGAGTTTTTTTTTCTCATTTTTGAAGTCAAAATTGTACAATCCTCCAAATTCAAGTCGCAGTTTTAAGTAGATAAATGTTGATATGGCAGTGGGGAAATGAGATTATTATCTCTTTGATCATTCCAAAACATGAGTTAAAAAAAAAAAAACAGGTCTTTGTAACTCATTTTGCTTCCCCGGGTAACATATGGTTGACAGACATGCCCCAAAGCACTGCGGCAGGGCAAAGATCACAGATATGATCAGGGTAAGAGGCAGGTTTAGACATATGTTTATTCATGGGGTTAGATGGTTTTGGTTTCTGGCCATCATGTCCCTTGTATTTCACCTATCAATCATTTTCACACGCCACAAAAGAAATATCAAGAGGTGGAGAAATATTTTACTAAGAATGTCACCATTCAGCCATTCCCAAAGTAAGAAGAAGCGCAAGCCAAGCAGACCTTCACAGCCAGTGGAGGATGTTAAATTGATGAGAAGCTGATAGAAAAAGTCTACACCCCCTTGCCTGAATGCCAGTTATTTTTGATACGACGCATTGAGCAGTGTTGTAGTTGTGCCAAAGATACTGTACCTTTTGGGATCATTGCCAAAAAGTTCAATCATGATTTTATTGCAATGTTGTTTATGGCAGCCATTTTAATTTTTGTCTAAGTCTTTTGAAAGAATATACTGATTATCCGTAGCCTTATTCATATTTTAGTTATTTCAAAATGTGTTCTTCTTCGTCTGGTTTTCGTTGACTAAATCTCAGACAAAATTTGTCAAGCTTTGGCCGACAATTATTCAAAATGTTTTCTTCAGTAAAATTAAAAAGTTTTAGTCCAAAAATAAATAAATTAATTAATAAAGCCTTCCAACAGTTTTGAATGAACATTGAATGACGAGCACCCTCAGCCAGAAAACGGTGTATTATTTTTAATTAACTATACCCACCTGGACGCCACAAAGTAGTAGTATTTTTTTTTGTTTTTTTTTTAACCTGTCCTGTTCAGCTAACCTGTCCTGTTCAGCTGCTTAGACACGGATAATGGGAATCTGAGTGTCCTTATCGTCAGAACAGTTTTAATGTATCACATGAGAGTTTGATATACAGTGATCCGTCGCTAATTCGCGCTTCAAACTTCGCGCCTTCAGTCCATCATGGATTTTTTTTTTTCAATTAAAAAAAAAATAATACAGATGAGCTGTCCCAAGCCGATCGCGTAGTCTCACTCTACCACCCTCCCTCCCTCCCTCCCGCTGCTCTTTTTTGGCAAAGCACTGGAGTTGCTTATTAAAGTTAACAATGATTGACAGACGTTTAATGTTTGATCTTGCCTGAGAAGCAAACTTCAAAGCACTGCATGCTGCTTGCATGCATCGTTTAACTTGCAAAACAGCTGCTGTGGCAACTTGTCCTATGTAAGTTAGGAGATGGAGCGGAAAGTGTTCCTTTAATTTTTGTGAGCACTGTATATACTGCACTGCTGTAGTGCAGTGTATACCTTTACCTTACCTTTAATTCCTTTAATTTTTGTGAGTAGTATATGTAACCAAGCATTTTTCTGCTTTAGTCTTCTTTTTAAAAAATTCAGAGGGACAGTAACATGTTTAAAACTTATCATAATTTTTACATTTAAAGTGCTTAAAAACCATTTATTAAAATATATATATACATAAAAATGTATTATTTAATTATACTTTAAGAAAAAAACGTGAAGATGTTCTTCACGTTTTTTTCTCTTATATCTGTTCTCATATCTCTTTCCAATTCTAAATCTGAATTAATACATTGAACACACAAATTAAAAAAAAATTTTTTTTTAATTGGGGGGGCGCTACTTTACAGTTTTTCACTGATTCTGGTCCCCACTGACCGCGAAAAAAGACACATTCATGAGTCACTGTATGCATACTGTACTCCCATTGTGGTTGTTCATAATGTTTTATATATCCGAAGAAAGCCGCGAAGAGGAAAGGGTTATGGGGGGGAAGAAAACAAGGAAGCAAACAGAAGAGGAGACATACAAACAACAACAAGAAATATATTATTGCACGCCTATGCTACCTATGAACATAATGGGGCTATTGTGAGCTATTTATATTTATCCATGGACACCATGTGGGGGGCCTGTTAACCGAGGAGAAAGACGAGGGAAGGTAAGTCAAAAGGAGACGTGATTAGGCAGGGTGGAGCGTACACAATTCAGCAATGTGAGGTGGGGAACCCAGTACTATGTGAACCATCTGTAAGTGTGGATATGTTGACATCCTATTCTATGCTACCTGATTGCTAATCCTGGCACCGAAAATTCTCTACTTGAGTGTGTCTAATTGTCATGCATGAACCCACTCAGACGTGTCCTGCAGAAAAGTGGGAGTGCTGCGCGAGAGCCAGCCCAGGGCCTCAGCACCGCTCCAGTTAATCGGGGGGCGCGAACAGCTCTCCTTCCCCCCGCAGCTCCGGCAAAGGCGCCACAGTTGTCCCCCAGGCTCCCAGGGCAGTCCCCCGGACCATCCGTCCACCCCATTATCAAGCCCTAAGGGAAGGGACGAGGGGGGTGCCAAACGCACACCCGCCCCACCACCGACTGTCCACCCAGACCCCCAGCCACTGCCGCAACGTCCAACAGACGTGGCACACCACGGGGTCCCCATGGCCCACTAGACCCAGGGTAGGACAGGCTCCCCATCCGGAGGGGATGACACCCCACCACCCCGCCAGTGCCCAGCCGGCGATCTGCACCAGAGCCGGGGAGGATACCCAGGTAGAATAGAGAAAGGAAGGTGGAAGCATGAAAATGTTGAGAGGCTGCCGCTGGGCATCACAGGACCAGAGGCCTCGACCCCCCACCCACCGCAATCGACAGCCCAGACAAAGAGTAGGCCACGCCCTGGGAGGTCCTCCATATAGAAAAGTGTGGTAACCCCGACCGCCCTATTACTGTGGCTGCCAGGTCCCGGACTGGCAGCCACTACCCAGCACTGTGATGGGGTTGAGTGCAGAGGGCAGTGCAGTGTATGCATTAAAATAGGAGACCACAGCTGGTAATGGAGTGGGACCACCGCTTGGAACAGCCGCACATCTCACTGCCCCTTGTCATAGCTGCCCCGTGGAGTATCAAGTACTTGGTGCGTTAAAAGAGGTGCGGAAATGGCGGGAGCAGGAGGACAACTGTCAAGTCACTCCCCCACCCGATCGACCTCAGCCGCCCCACACCCTCGGTGTATGATACAATAAAATCAAGGAGGAGCAACCCCTGAATGAGCGTTAGGTGCCCAAAGTGGAGGATATTTACAGTGCAAGGTGATGAGGGCATGAGTTAAGAGGCAGGCTCCCCGCCCACCAGAACTGCCAGCCCGACCGACCACCTCCCACCCCACACCACCAGTGACAGACCCCCCCCACCTCCCTTGACCATCCCCAGACCATCACTCCGATGACGTCAGCACTCGTACATGTCACTTTGGGTGTGCGCAGTCACTGCTAGTAATTATTCAAAACAGCAAACATAGTAGATCAGCGGCTTTGATTCATCGTTTTTATAATATTTTTAATTTAAATATATTTTATGTGTTTTTTATTTTATTCACAAGCAGTGTCATACAATCATTTAAACTTGTAAAGAACAGCAAACATACAAGAAGTACAAGATAAAAATTAAATGTATAGGAAAAACTGAATAAAACTGCAAAATAAAACGTAGGGGGGAAAAAGAAAAAAAACATCATTGCTTTGAGTGGGAGGGTGTGTTGTCTTACGGGCTTAGGAGGTTGTTGTCAAGGAAGTGCATCACTGGCTGTCGCTTTGTAAAACTGTACAGCCCTCTAGGGATTGGCATGAATACTACATCATTTTCACGTGGAATTGCGAAATCGTTCCAATGGACAAAAGACGGAACCATGTAAATGCAAACATGAAATTTGTCATATTCCTGAAGCGTCACCATGTAAACGGCCCCTAGCGCAAAAATTTAACAGAACTCAACGCAAGGCAAGACAGATATAAAGCATAATTGTGGATCATTACATTGCTGTGACCTAAGCTCAGTGTTAACTTAACTAATGACTTCCTGAACAGTTGAAATGGCGGCAGGCAGGGCAGAGAGCCAGTCTTTTGCTCAGCCAGATCATCAAATAGACTGTTGACGGTTTTACAACATGCAGGCGTACACTCGAGCCCAAAAATGAGTCACATGCCAGCTTTTTTTTTTTTTTTTTTTTTTTTTTTTTTTTTTTTTTTTTTTTTAGTTCAAATGGATTTTTATCTAGTGAATAGCGTCTTCTGTCTGGTAATGACACAGGGAAGTAGTAAGTGACTAATCATGAAGAAATTATAGATCCGTTCTAAGTCCTCCTGTCACTTTCCAGCACAATTTATTTATTTTTTATTTCTTTAAAGTGCCAGGAAAGTTCCGAAACTGGTGCTGCAAAAGATATCATTCAAATGACTTTGAATCAAATCCAGCCTAAACCTATCCAATGATTGTTGGGTCATTCTATACAAACTCAACCAAAGTTGGAAGATGTTTACAGGTGACCGACTCTGATTTAGATCAAATTTATTCTGGTGATACCTTTGTATAATTAAGGAACACACAGCCTACAATTGGTACCCAGGGTCATTCTGCTCAAGGCTTTCAAAATTTGTGTAGCGGTCAGACTGGCTGGAACCAAGCCATAATATTGAAGATAGGAAGCCCTAAAAAAAGTTTAAATGAGAAAAACAAGGGGGAAACTCAGGAAAAACATTCTAATAAAATACTGCATCCAATACAAAAATATGTTAAGTGAACCAAAATCTTCCTAAACAGAGCTATTCAAGTCATCTGTTGTAAGTTTCTTTAGTTTTAATACTGCAATATATATCGCAATATATCGAACCCCCCCCCAAAAAGTCGCAATGCAAGTTTTTTCCGATATCGTTCAGCCCTACTTCAAATGCATTTTTTTTGAGTCTCAAATTTATTTTTGCATTCAAAAACTTTTTCCTTATAATATTTGGTTTTTTATTGAAATGACTTTTTTTAATTGAAAATATATATTTTGATTGAAGCAACTTTTTTTATTGAATAAAAAAGACACAAATCTCCCTCCATAGCTGCATGGCGTCATTTTTATCATCATTATTTTGAGTTTGTCCAATTTTTAGTAAATATTGGTAAAAAAATATAACACACCACTCACACCCACATATACAATATTTGCATTACTCAGGAACCTTTGTATCTTTTGTCAAAATATCAAGAATTCCTTGTTTTCTTTGTATCTTTTCAACACAAATAGAAATTCCGTTCAGAAAGTGGGGAAAAAAACTGTGTGAAGTGTAGCCAACTTGCGAAAAATGAGCAAATTTCACGGTTGCTTAACCATGACAAGCTAAGCCAAAACATATGCATTAGTGAGTATGCACATGTTAGGAAAACCCGGCATTTGGATTTGTCAGGTACCCCGCTGGGATTTTACAACAAAGCGGTATGGGCGGGAAACCATGTATGTATGTATGAATGTATTTATGTATGTAGAATGTAGGACACCAACACAGAGCAGCAAAATACTACCACATTTTAATCACATTTTTAGTGCTTTTAAAAAAAAGTCATGACTTGATCAGTCATCTTCTATTTGCGCTTGTACTTATTATGGTCACAGATGAACCTTTCAATGATAACTTTGACTGATGACCGCATCTGACCCAAACATTTTTTTTTTTATTTCAGTGTAATGCTAGAATAGATTGAATATAGATGAGTCAATGCAATGTCATTTTTGTAGCATCATTGAAGTGACATTTTGTGCTGATATTAGAACAAGAAAGATATGATTTTCTGAAAAAGAGTGAACTTGGTTTTTTTTTTCTTCGATTTCCACAAAGAAATCTGGTTTTGTCTGTTTGTTTTTCCAACAATAGCAAAAGGTTTGGCAACTTTAGTCTACGAAGTTGTTTGAGACTAAACATCCAGCCAGAGTTAAATGGTTGCAGGAAAGGAGAGCTATGCCATGTCCCAGTTGACAAACTCCATAAAATCCACTCAACAAACATTTCATTGATGAAGTCGCTGGCCTGGTTTTGATTAAAGCAACACAGAAAATACATTATAGTTTATACTTGCCCAAGGGTGTAGGTTTGCATTTGGACGGTAGGGACAAAACACTACCAACTTTTCAGGAGGCTCAAATTGTCCTCACCAACTTTTAAGCAACCTTATGTGCATTAGATAATGTGTTCAGTTATATAGGTCATTTCCAGTAGATTGTCTTCCCACCCTACCATTATTAAGTGAATTATTTTCATTAATTTCAGACTTACATTTACCCTTTTTTCACTTGCTGAATGTGCCATTCCATGTTTTTTTTTTCCTCAAATGCACATTTGATTGGCTGATGACTATCCCCCTCTGCACATACACACGCAACTCTCACAGTACAGAATTACGTTACATGGGAGGGATGTTAGCAGGTTTTTTTTCGGCCAGCAGCCGAGTAAGTAATGTTAAACATAATTGTTATGTAGCGCAGCACTAATTTTGCTACTGAAAGTCTGACCTGCATCACAGTTTAGCGTTACCATTACATTAAACAGTGTGAACTTGCTAACAGAGTAGGAAGCTGCTTAGGAGAAGTGTCTTCTGTATGTGTTTTCTACTATGTTAACGTTAATTAAGCCGTGAGAAATATAGTAAACTCTGCTCAGCTGTAAGAAGTTTAGAGTACCAAGGTTTACCCCCTTCTCCCCAGTTTCATTTTTATTTTTGTTATGTGGTCTTAAAGCAGCCCAAAGGAGCTTTCATTTTTTGTTGAGTTTGGCTGTGCTTGTGGACAAAAGCAGTAGTGTTTTTCCTGAAAAAGGCTCCATTTTTATTTATGTTTGTTAGTCCCTGACTAAGATTTTTTGTTGTTGTTGTATTTAATTTATTTAGACAATATTGAGTGGTATTCAGACAAATGTTTTGTTTTTTTGTTTTGTTTTTTTTGCATTCCTACATACTTAAGAGATGATTAACAAGTTTGTATTTCTTGTGTATGTTAATATAATTTGTGTTCAAATAATGCAATTTAAATTTCCTAATAAAATCCAGACATTTACCCTAATTACCTGAATATAAGGCGCACCCGTGTATAATGCGCTAATAATAAACTGACAATATTTACGGTAATAATATGATTTGACAACTTCTCCACTTACCAGAATCTAGGAGAAAACAAAACAGATGTGACTTTTCTTTTAAAGGCTGCTGTATAACTTGCTCGTTTCATCATGATGAATAAATGTTTCCTCCATGGATTTTGTGTGCTTACGTTTGTTATGGTCCGAGTTGCGGAGTTGCAATAAACGTTGACTCAAATGAGTTCAAGAAACTAAATTCTGTGCTTTATGAAGAGTGAAAAACGCACACACAGACGAAATCATTCGGCCGATTAGAGTGAAGTATTACCGAAACAAAATGCTGACATCACGTACCGTAATGGTCATTAACGGGTCGCCGCATACGTTTCTTAAACACAACGTGGCCGTGTCAATAAAAAAAAAAAAAAAAAATCGGTTTACGTATATACTATCCATCCATCCATTATCTTCCGCTTATTCCGGGGTCGGGTCGCGGGGGCAGCAGCTTTAGAAGGGAAGCCCAGGCTTCCCTCTCCCCAGCCACTTCAGCCAGCTCCTCCGGCGGGATTCCAAGGCGTTCCCAGGTCAGCTGAGCGACATAGTCTCTCCAGCGTGTCCTGGGTCGACCCCGGGGCCTTCCGTTTTTATACTATATATATGTAATATATACGTATGTCTGTCTCCATCCATGTACCCGTTTATAATGCGTACCATGATTTTAAAGGTTGATTTTGGGGAAAAAAGTGTGCATTATATTCGGGAAATTACGGTATTCGTTTAAGTTTTCAAAATGTTTTCTTTCACAGTTTTTGAAAACAAAGGTTTGAATCAAACGGTGTATCACCTGAACCAATACATATGCACTGCAAATACCCACCTACTTAAAATTGAAGAAAAAAGATAAATTCCTTTGTTTTCAGTGTAAATCTACTAAAAATAAGTGAAATTATCTGCTGGTGCTTCAAGTAAATTTTACTCAGATTTCTTGAAATAATATAAAATAGCTATCTGAAAATAAGCTTAACAGACTTATTTTACGTTAAAAAAAAAAATGTATTTTTAATCTTTAAAAAATTTGTTTGCCAGAAATGTTCTTAATTCAATAATACAACTAGCTAATGATAGCACCAACATAATCGTAGTTAGTGTTGGCGCTCAATGTTGTTGTTGCTGTTGTTGTTCATACTCCCATGTGATTTATTAAAACTGTTTAGACCAATCAGACACATCAGACACTGAGATCTCCATTCACTGTGACAAGCAGTTGAACAGGACAGGTTTAAGAAAAAAAAGAAAAAGAAATGTCCTTAATTCAAGAATAGATATTGTTCAAAACATTATTTGAAAGCATTTATTTTTTATTCAGGTGAAAAATGGCCGACCTTTAGATGTAAAGGCTTACTAAGAACAAATGGTTATATTTACTAAAAGTAAGTGGAAGAATCCGATGCATAAATATGTTAACTAGCCTTTAAAACTCAAAACAAGAAAAAATTATTTGACTAGATTCAAGAAAAATTAACAGATTAAGACGTTATACTTTAAATTTGCAGTGTGAAAGTTAGTATAGGTCAATACAGATTTATTTTGCATGAATCATCAAGCCTATCAATTAATTAGGTTGTTACTGTAGAGAAATGTAGCCCTGACCGCCGTTCACCCAATCTGTTTAGTTTTATTAATGTCCCGTGCCCAGCAAAATGTCTACATGCAGGTAATGATTAGAGATGTCCCGATCGATCGGGTCCAATCACGTCACTTTCAAAGTATCGGAATCGGCAAAAAAATATCGGACATGCCTTTTTAAAATTTTTTTTTTTTTTTTAATTAAATCGTTTTCTAATTGTATTTAACGTTACAGACATCATATATTACACTCATCCATAGTCTTTAGTTTAGGCTTAAGGTAGGGTTATCAAATCTATCCCGATAAAGGCGGTAATTATTTTTTTTAAAAAATGTATCATGTTAAAAAATTTAACGCAATTAATGCATGCGCTGCACGACCCACTCACGCATTGTCGCGCTCAATCTGTAATGGTGCCGTTTTACCTATATAGAGAGCTAAAAGGCAGCGTAAAATGAGTAGACTGAATTTTGGAAGCCTTTGGAGCCTTTTTTTAATTGGCTAAAGCCTTACAATCCCTCTCCATACGATTAGAAATATTGTGGGAACTAATATGAGGAAGCAAGGTAGTAGTTGATCTTTTTCTTAACACCATATAATATTTCCCAACGCAGAGAAGATATATAAATTGGTAGCACTACGCACAGTCATGGTTGCACTTCCCATCATGCATTTGGGCATGGCTACAGTATCATTTACTGAAAGCTCAACAAATACACTAGATGGCAATATTTAGTCACAATATACAAAGTCACATTTATCCTTTAAGAATTACAAGTCTTTCTATCCGTGGATCCCTTTCACAGAAAGAATGTTAATAATGTAAATGCCATCTTGAGGATTTATTGTCACAACAAACAAATACAGTACTTACTGTATGTACTGTATGTTGAATGTATATATTCGTCCGAGTTTTATTCATTTTTTTCTTAATGCATTGCCAAAATGTATATGATCGAGAAAAATTATCGGGAATGATTGGAATTGAATCGGTAGCAAAAAAAAAAAACAATCGGATCGGGAAATATCGGGATCGGCAGATACTCAAACTAAAACGATCGGGATCGGATCGGGTGCAAAAAAACATGATCGGAACAACCCTAGTTATGATTAAGGTTATATTGTCCCTGCCAACATTGAGACCAAACTTACGCCCTTGTACTTGCCCTACATCACAATACATAGAAGCGTCCCAATATTTAATGGCACACAAAAACATGCACGCCACAGTCCATGCTTCCAGCATAACATCAACACTCGCACGCACACTCACTTGACCAAATTTACAAGGTTAAAGTTAGCTGAATCACATGCATTGAATTAAATAACATGAAAACGCTACTGTAAGCTAACTTAATGAGGTAAGTGGGTGCTTCTTTATTACTGATTTTAGTCTCTTCTAACCATTGAAAATAGGTGTCCTATGATGAAAAATAGATGTACTCAAAGTTGTAAACGTGGTGTTGACGTACACACATTTCTTGTACTTAACATGAACAAGATTCCAAGCTGGATTCAAAGAAAAAGGGCAACATGTGACATTATGTGCCACACTTAGGTAAAACGCAGCATTTTAACCCTGTTTAGGGCAAGTGTCTATTTTTGGTCATTCAAACTGATAAAACTTCACATTTTGGGTCATGTAGGGTACTACTAGTATACACATCTGGCATACAAAGGATTAAAAATTTTAATTGAGTTAATTACAGCTTAAAAATTAATTAATCGTAATCAATCGCAATTCAAACCATCTATAAAATATGCCATATTTTTCTGTAAATTATTGTTGGAATGGAAAGATTAGACACAAGATGGAAATATACATTCAACATACGGTACATAAGTACTGTATTTGTTTATTATAACGATAAATCAACAAGATGGCATTAACATTATTAACATTCTGTTAAAGCGATCCATGGATAGAAAGACTTGTAGTTCTTAAAAGATAAATGTTAGTACAAGTTATAGAAATGTTCTCTTAAAACCCCTCTTAATGTTTTCGTTTTAATAAAATTTGTAAAATTTTCAATCAAAAAATAAACTAGTAGCCCACCATTGTTGATGTCAATAATTACACAATGCTCATGGGTTTTATTTTTTTAATTTAATTTTTTTTTTTTTTTTTTATCTGTTTGAGCGGGGCATGTGTGTTAATTGCGTCAAATATTTTAACGTGATTAATTTAAAAAATTAATTAGCGCCCGTTAACGCAATCATTTTGACAGCCCTAGTTTATAGGTATATTTAGCCTTTTTTGTGGGAATATGTGTCTGAACCATTTCTTAAGAGCATTGTTAAAAAATAATAATAATAATAAATAAATAAACTTTAGCACTGTATTGCATTTAAGCTAGAGGACTTTTTCCTGTGTAAGTTAGCAAATTGTTCTTTTGGTGTACATACTGCAGTTCCTCATTTTCCCCCAAAATTTTATATACCGTTTCATGCTCAGCTCGGGTCATGTTCCTTATCAGATTACTCGATTATTCGAACTAACTAGTCCATCGATTAATCGACTGCTAAAATATTCGATAACTGTAGCCCTAATTCATTTAATTATTCATCGCTATTTTAATATCTGTTTATTAGTCACTAAAATATATTATTCAAATTTAAATGAAATGACCAAATAAAATTAATGAAAACAGGATTGCACTCTGGTTATGGCTCCCAATAATATTCTAAAGTTCTTATTATTTAACTCGTGGCCTGCCACTGACAAAATCAGACATCTGCTTCATTTCAATTGGGAGGACTAGCTGTGAATGTTCATTTTCAGGGCCAGTGACTACTGGGATGGCTGACACCAATCTTTCACTGCCAACTTGCCCCTTCAAAATGGATTGGACATCTAGCGGTGGAAATGGCAGTCAATAAGTTCAATTAGTGGTTTTTCAACCTTTTTTGAGCTGCGTTTTTTACATTGAGAAAATCTTGGGGCACACCACCAAATGAAATGAAACAAAATTAAACTCTAAGACAGGTCATAAAATACATAAAGATGATAATATAGATTAAAAAAATTTTTGAGAGAATGTGAAAACTGGGCCTGTTTTGATGAAACAAAACGGATATCCTGGCAGGAATGGTAGAAAGACACACAGAGCTCTTCCTCAATAGATCTCAGTCTCTCTCTGTTTTAAGTTTTTATTGCAATCAAGCTTGAGAAGATCAGATCAAGCAGATTTGTGGTTGAAAACGGGAGCAATATCACAATGGCTTTTTGGCTTCTCCCTCCACAAAAAACGCGCATTGGCCATGAGCTGACAATGTCCACTAATATACTAATATACTAATTAGTTGCAGGGCAAATTTCTTACTGATGCACATCTTTTCCAAAACAACAGTTTTAATGTCCAAACTCTGCAGACATATCATGAAGACAACAGCAAATCGTATGATCTGAGAGAGGCACTTTAGCCATCTCTTTGGCAGCGTCAGGGCCAAGCATCTCATTTACAGTGGCTTTACAAACTGACAGTATTAATATTTCTTCCACAGTGTGGGACTTATTTGATTTTGCTAAGATTCAGGAACAATATAACTTGCGTTGAGGGTATGCTCATTTACCTTTGTGTTGTTTCTCTACAAAAGGAGTCATTTAACTGTTAAATAGGGCTGCAGCTATCGATTATTTTAGTAGTCGATTAATCAATCAATTAGTTAGTTCAAATCATCGAATAATCGGATTAGGAACATTTGATGCGTTGCAGAATACAATTTTGGATGTAAAACAAAGGTTTGCTGAGATTGCACTTTCAAAAAACCATTAAATGCCAAATAAAATTCCCGAGTGTCTCTTCAAACTATGCGGAATTCCACTTTCATTTACAAATAAATTAAAATATCTGAGTTTAGCCTCTAACGGTATTAAAAAAATAATGAATGAGGATCTAAGTACAACAAAAGAAAATTTGGCTAACTTGCATAGCAAAAGTCTGCTATCTTTAAATACTATAAAATGCTAACGTTCTTGTCTACAATGCTTTTATCGTCAAAACACATATTCCCACAAAAAACAATTAAATATACCGATAAACTAGATTATGAAGGCATAAAAAAAAACATTAGCTCCAACAAAAACTGACCATATGTTGGTCTTAACAGGGAGCATCTGGATTCAGCCATGTTAAATGAGTTATGTCATATTCACTGTTGCCACTTGAGGGCAGTGTATGCACCCAAATCAATAAAACTAAATGCAATCACTTTCAAAACAAACCATTGCAACGCCACTCTAATCTTCAAAGCAACAAAATTTGATTCGAATCTTTTATCTAATCGATTTACTCGAGTTAATCGATTTATCGTTGCTTCACTAATGTTAAATAAGTCCCTCATAAAGGGTTAAGAACGGACACATATAATCATATATTTCAGGTTTCAACAAATCACCTATAGTTTCGCAGATTTATAGATGAATCTCCCAATCACCGTTAACTTTACATTTTCATGTTTTCCGCTCTTATGCTTGAACAGTTCTGCTAACAATCTTCTTGTTCACTATACCACAAGAAGTCCCACGTGGGATGGGTGTCACAAAATTAATGAACAAAATATGCTTAAATGCACGCGAAACACACGATAGCTTATATACAGCACTTAGAACAAAACTGAAAACCTAAAAATGGCAAAACACCTGAAAAATGACACATACCTTTTCCCGGGTTTAAGTCCCTTATGTCGTCCCACTTTAGGCAGGTGCGTCCAACTCGACTCCTGGCACCTTTTGCTCTGCGATGATAGCAAATCCTTTAACGAAATAGCCCGTGAAGCGTTCCTTAGAAGAAGTCCATCACTTGCTCCGTACGTTCCTGTGTGTGAGCTGTGAATGTGAATGAAGTGTGAAGCAGTCTGGCGCTCAACAGGTTGTCCTGTCTACGACTACGTCAAGTCAGTAATTGCGCACTCAAATCCGCCTTCCAAAATAAATGCCCAGGAACACGTTTTGAGTTCTGGAGATTAAAAAATATTCTTTTATATTTTGAAACAACAAATATTAATTTGTTATGAGTCTTTCTATGACCTCCATAGTGTAAAAAAAAAAAAAAAAAAAAAAATTAACCAAAATGAAGTGCAGTGAAAATCCATTACTTTGAAAGCATAACCGGATGTCTTTGCTGTCTAATGGCGCGCTTGCCCTGAGTGGCACCTCCAGTTGCCTCCCCGCACGTGGGCCACCCGACCTCGCATTTTCTTTCACCTTCTGTAACACCAAGTGTTCAGACACCCGCGCCCTCGTCAACCACCTTTATCACCTCGCCTCCCACGTCCTTGTTGTCTCATTTAACACTCATTTGATAGTAAATATTATTTTATCAATATTCTCTTATAATCTAAAAAAAAAAAAAAAAAAAAAAGAAATCCTTTGATTTTTTTCTCCCTATTTTGTAAAAAAAAAAAAAAAAAAAAAAGCGAAATTATGTAAATATTCTGCTTGAGTTTTACTTTTTAAATAAATAATGCCCTGAATATTTTCTTTTTCTTCTATTTTCATCCATTCATTTTCTGTACCACATCTCCTCACACGGATCACCGGATTGGATTGGAGTCTATCCTAGCTAACTATGGATGTAAGGGCACGGTACACCCTAAAATGATTGCGAGTCACTCGCAGTTTATTTTTAAAAATGTTTTTTTTTTTTTTATTTAAACAAAGTGAGGAAAAAAACGGATTGCAATGAAATGACATTGAAACATGCGCATTTACCCAGTTTAACTGAGTTAAATTCTATGAAATTGGGGTGAAAAAGTCAATTTGAGAGTTTTATTCGGGGTAATAACCAGAGTGTTTTTCTAGTCTTATTCAATTTATTTTGTATTATTTTGTATGAATTTTGTTTGTTGTATTAACATTTTATTCATATATAATTATACTAATTATACCCCCCCCCCCCCCATAATCCTGGATCAAGGATTTCTTGTCCAACAGACCCAGACTGTGAGACTTGGCCCCTACCATTCTTCCACTGAGCACCGGCTAACCACAGGGCTGCGTGCTGAGCCCCCTCCTGTACAGCCTCTACACCTACAACTGCAGTCCAATCCACAGGAGCAACACCTTCATCAAATTTGATGATGACACAACAGTGGTTGGACTAATCTCACAGGAAGATGAGGCACCCTACAGAGAGGAAGTCCACAAACTCTCAGCCTGGTGCTCAGAAAACAACCTGGCCCTAAACACCACAAAAATCAAAGAGGTCATCATGGACTTCAGGAAGAACGGTACCGGCCAGCCGCCCCTGTACATCAATGGCGAGTGTGTGAAGAGGGTCCCCGCCTTCAGGTTCCTGTGAGTCCAGATCTCAGATGACCTCTCATTGACAGCAAATACAGTGCCTTGCAAAAGTATTCGGCCCCCTTGAACCTTGCAACCTTTCGCCACATTTCAGGCTTCAAACATAAAGATATAAAATTTTAATTTTTTGTCAAGAATCAACAACAAGTGGGACACAATCGTGAAGTGGAACAAAATTTATTGGATAATTTAAACTTTTTTAACAAATAAAAAACTGAAAAGTGGGGCGTGCAATATTATTCGGCCCCCTTGCGTTAATACTTTGTAGCGCCACCTTTTGCTCCAATTACAGCTGCAAGTCGCTTGGGGTATGTTTCTATCAGTTTTGCACATCGAGAGACTGACATTCTTGCCCATTCTTCCATGCAAAACAGCTCGAGCTCAGTGAGGTTGGATGGAGAGTGTTTGTGAACAGCAGTCTTCAGCTCTTTCCACAGATTCTCGATTGGATTCAGGTCTGGACTTTGACTTGGTCATTCTAACACCTGGATACTTTTTTTTTTTAACCATTCCATTGTAGATTTGGCTTTATGTTTTGGATCATTGTCCTGTTGGAAGATAAATCTCCGTCCCAGTCTCAGGTCTTGTGCAAAAACATCAAGAGGGGTTTTAATATAAAATTAGTATAACTTGTACTAACATTCATCTTTTAAGAACTACAAGTCTTTCTTGTGGATCCCATTAACAGAAAGAATGTTAATAATGTTAATGCCATCTTGTGGATTTATTGTTATAATAAACAAATACAGTACTTATGTACAGTATGTTGAATGTATATATCCGTCTTATGTCTTATCTTTCCATTCCAACAATAATTTACGGAAAAATATGACATATTTTAGAGATGGTTTGAATTGCGATTAATTGCGATTAATTAATTTTTAAGATGTGATTAACTCGATTAAAAATTTTAATCGTTTGACAGCCCTAATAATAGTATAATTACAACAGCCACATTGGATGAGTGGTTGGCGTGTCCGCCTCACAGTTCTGAGATCAAGGGTTCAATCCTGGTTCCAGCCTTCCTGAGTGGAGTTTGCATGTACTCCTTCCGCTCCCTTCCATATAACCAATAGGCTGATTGAACACTCCAAATTGTCCATGGGTATGAGTGGGTGCGTGAATGAATAATTGTTTGTCTATATGCGCTCTGCGATTGGCTGGCAACCAAGGTGCACCCAGCCTCCTGCTCAGAGTTAGCTGGGATAAGCTCCAGCACCCCGCGACCAGTGTTGTTAATGACGGCATAACAGTATAACGGTGTTACTAATGGCTTTATTTTTGTTAGTAATTAGTAATCTAATTAATTACTTTTCCCATCTTTGGAACGCCGTTATTGTTTATACATACAGTTCGTGGTGTTCAGGTGGGTACAATTATTTGAAAATAATTAACTGTTTTCCTGTTGAGTATGAATATCAATCACCAAGTGGGCCTTGTCCTTGTAGATGCTACAATATAATAATAATTTGTTTTTATTACTAAAATTAGTCACTTGCCCTAAAGGTTTCTTGAATGATGTGTCCATTAACCTTTGTGATTTTTTTTTTTTCTATCAAAACAACTACAGCAAAGATAGAAGAGGGAAGATATTCAGAGCCTCACCTGCATATTGAAAAATATACTGTATGTATATATATTAGGGGTGTGAGGGTACACACAAATCACGGCTCAGTACGTGCCTCGGTACCTCGGGTCACCGTTTGGTACGGATTCAGTACAACAGGCAAAACAAAAAGGCTTTTTTTCTTACAGCATTTGAAAGTTACATTTTGTATACCATTACACTTTTATATAGGTGAAATTTATGAAAATGTAAAAAAGGGCGATGTAGGTTTTTGGGGGAATGAAAAAGACAGTTCAATTGACTCAGTTATTATAAACATATTTGATGTGAAAGATGTTATAGAATGGATCATGTAATCCGGTGTAGAACATGAAAAGTAACGTTGGTTACTTTGCCGAGTAGCTAATTACTCTTGCGCTGAAGTAAGTGAGATACTAACTCAATTACTTTTTTGGAGAAGTAATTTGTAACTGTAACCAATTACTTTTTTTAAGTGAGATTAACAATACTGCCCGCGACCCTCGTGAGACTAAGTGGTTCAGAAGATGAATGAATGAATAACTATGATTATAAAACATGGCGTCCACATATGTGGACATTACATTTGAGTCATGTAGGTCACACTTGTTTACTAAATATTACATTTGTGGCCTACACATACCAAAATTTGATGTCCACATATGTGGACGCCAGGTTTGTATGGGATTAATTTGTTGTTGTTTTATGGATGATCAAAAGCAGTAACAATTTAAAAGCTTTTCTCGCTTAAGGCTGCATGAGAATGTTCAGTCAGCCCTGCATAGCATTTCAGTGTTGTCTGACCCTTGTGTTTGAAACTTGAGACATATCAGTGACAGCATTCTGAGAAGACCCTACGAACTGATGAGGAGGAAGGATTCACCCCTGAGCACATGTGGTTGGGGAGAGCACAAGAAGACTTGCTTGTGTAGTCCAAGTTTAAATAAAAATGCAGGCAGCTTGAAAAGGCAAATTAAGGCCACCATGAAATCGAATTTGGGTTTGATTGCTCAACTCTGAACGCCATGTACATTAGTCACATCTGCAACTCTTTTAATATGATCTGATCGTGTGGAACATTTTGCACTAGAAAATACATTGCAAGCTTGTAGTTGAAGAACACAACAATTCAGGTGTCCTGTAAATGTATCTTCTTCAAATTAAAAAAATATATATGTTTAACCACATAAAATGTTTAAATGGAACACACACGATGGAAAATCAACTGCTTAACATACAGAATCGCCCTTGTTGTTGAAATACATTAGTTCCACATTATCTACATCTTGCATCTTTTTCGGTTTTGAAAAATTACTTTGTTGTACATAAATGGTTGAGAGGGACTTGTGTTTTCTCCTTAGTTCAACTGAGTAGATGTTGATTTGCTTAACCTAAGGGTTGGATTTCCCCCAATCTATCCCTATATTACTGCCCTCACTCATCACTGTAACGAAATCCTAACTCCCAAGTGGTCTGGCAGTATGTCAAATGGGATGAGGGCTGGCTAACTTGCTTGGTTTTGTCAGCTATGATGTTTTTCTCGCCAGATTAATTGTCATCTGTAGACCTTAGAAATATCAGTTGGGCGTGAAAAGGCTCTCTACCTTTAGAACGCAAACGAGCCATGAGCAAGGTTTATACAAATAAAGCTATGGCATAGTGGTAGTGATTTGTAGCGAAACACAGTGTTGAGGGGAAGGCATAAATGCTGTCTTGTAAGATTTAAAGGAATTTACTAGTTAAATAATGACCATGTGGCTTGCATTACTCCCAAGATTCTGTGGATGAGGTAAATTTGTAATGATATACAGTGGTACCTCTACATACAAATTCGATTCGTTCTAGGACCTGGTTTGTATGTCTAAATGGTCGTATGTCGAGTGGGATTTTTCCCACAAGAATACATTATAATTTGATTGATTCGTTCCACGGTCCGAAAATCTAGGCCAAATCCTTAATAAATATTGCAGGTACAATTACCAATAGCCATTACACATAGCAAAGCAAATAAATAACAAATAGAATTCGGAAATTTTAATACTAAAAATAATAATAATGTAACGAATTGGGTTCTAATGTGGGGGCTGTGTTTTGCACGATGCTCCTAAATGCACCGTGTGACTGACAAGAAAGTAAGAGAGGTGCGGCACAGTATTTACTTTCTCTTTCCATGTTCTGTTGTTGTTGGCGTCGACTACGGTGAACAGTAGCTGTGTCGTGTTGCACAAGTTCTGAAATAAATGATTAAAAACCTGAAGAATCTGGCGACTTCCTTGCCGATGTTACAATAATATCAATAATAGATAATGAGTAGGGCTGTCAAACGATTAATTTTTTTAATCGAGTTAATTACAGCTTAAAAATTAATTAATCGTAATTAATCGCAATTCAAATCATCTACAAAACATGCCATATTTTTATGTAAATAATTGTTGGAATGGAAAGATAAGACACAAGATGGATATATACATTCAACATATGGTACATACTGTAAGTACTGTATTTGTTTATGATAACAATAAATCAACAAGATGGCATTAACATTATTAACATTCTGTTAAAGCGATCCATGGATAGAAAGACTTGTAGTTCTTAAAAGATAAATGTTAGTACAAGTTATAGAAATTTTATGTTAAAACCCCTCTTAATGTTTTCTTTTTAATAAAATTTGTAAAGTTTTCAATCAAAAAATAAACTAGTAGTTCGCCATTGTTGATGTCAATAGTTACACAATGCTCATGGTGCAGAAACCCATAAAATCAGTCGCACCCAAGCGCCAGCAGAAGGTGACAAAACACCAAAAAACACAAGTAACAAGTGGACATTACACTGTGCTGTCATTTTAATCTGTTTGAGCAGGGCATGTGAGTTAAATGCGTCAAATGTTTTAACGTGATTAATTTTAAAAATTAATTACCGCCCGTTAACGCGATAATTTTGACAGCCCTATTAATGACACACCACACCACAATCATATTTTTCTATCATTTTCTTCTTAATTTCAATTGTAAGCGTCACTTTTTTCCTTTTTTCACAAATTGCACTAACCTTAATGGGGCGCATATTCATTTCTCTCACAAGAAAATCTGCCGTGCGTCCGTCTTTCAGGAAAACAATAAAATTGCGATGCTGTCATAAATAGTCGTATTTCGAGCATGTCGTCATATGTCGAGAGAAATGACAAGTCAAATTTTATGTCAGATGTCGAAAGGATCGTATGTCGATGCGATCGTATGTCAAGAAACGCTTCAAGTAATTCTTTATGCTTGAGAGGAAACATGAATCTTGGTGTAAAATTTATAGAAAATAACAATAAACTCATTTTCAGAAATTAATTTGTTATCGTCAGTAACGATTCAGTATTTCAGCATTTACAGTATTTTAAGGTTTTTCTATCTTTTGGTGAGCCAGGATGTTTCTCACTCAAAATACTTCTATGACTGCACTTCACTTGTTTCTGGTATTTGTCTTACAATTTGATTTAGAGTCTCAATTTTATAGGGGCTCAAAGAGGTGACTGGTTCATTTCTCAGTAGCGATTTTTGACAGGGCAAGTATATAGTTCGTCTAATTGGCGAGCACATGTTTTACTGTAAACCGAGACATGTTGGTTTTTCTCTCGGTGGTATGGAATTTTTTCGTTTCAGGTCGTTCAGAGCAATATAGAGGACATGAACAGAACGTCAAGGTTTGAAAATAGGCCGAGACAATCTTGCTCTTGTGTCTTGGTGTTATGCAAACAGTAGTTTTAGATGGTTTATTCTTGAGTCGAAAAATAAATCGATACTACTGAGAGCAGGGGTGTTAACAATTTTTTGCTCCAAGATCTACTCTTCAAGGCGACAACATCCTGCGACCTTTTCTTTTGGGGAGCGGAGGGGATGCTAGAAAGTAGGGATGTAACAGTACACAAAAATCTCGGTTCGGTACTGACCTCGGTTTTGAGGTCACGGTGCGGTTCATTTCGGTACAGTAAGAAAACAAAATGCAAAATATAAATGTGCTAGTTGTTTATTACACACCTTTGTGCTTTCAACAATAGGAACATTAGCCTATACAAAGCTAGAATTCTGCTCAAAAAGTAGCGGGTATTTAAAGATAATCCAACAACAATTTGCTTTTCAGACCCCGCGTATTGGTCAGCTTTCTTTCTGAAAGAAAGAAGAAAAAAGAAGTCCTGTGCTAAAGAGAAAAGCAATCCCAATGACAAAGATTTTAACATGTATTTTACAAATGAAATGCCTCAATGAATCATTTTTTTTTTCTTATGAACGGTTTTCAAAAGCTTTATTTGTGGATTTTCTCAAGTTAAAGCGCCACACAGAAATTAATACATTTCATTGTGTATGCAGGATCTTTGTAGTATTCTTATTATTTAATTACAGGTGTTTTAGCTCATTTCAATTCATTGTATTTAAATGGGCGATTATTTATTTTATTATGTGTTTATATTTTACAAATGTGATGTAGTCTTCATTTATATTGTATATTTTATGTTTTATAACTTTAGTTCCTATGTGAATATTAGTTCTCACTTGTTTTGTTGTGGTAGGAGGGTTTTGTATTGAACACGGGGTCGTGTTGGTTATTATTATAGCAGAGAAGACAGCAGTAAATCAACAAAGACAAGTCAACTGTGTCCTGATCTACCACTCAAGAGATCTGATGGACTCAAAAAGTGGGTTACGATTGCATATCAGTTTGAAAATCGACCGGATCCACCGTATTTTTACACGAGTGACTTCCGGTCTGCCCGATTCTAGCTACCGATAGTAGTATTGATGCAGGAGGGTTGCGTCTCGCGTCAAATAATAAACTCTGCCGTTCTTTTCGCGTGCGTCGTGTTGAGCTGCTTCTGGGGACGCATCTAATACGCGGCCGCACTGCGACTGGTGTGCATTGGCTGATTGACTTTAACGCCCGCGTTTCACTGCGTTCTCACGAAGGCCACGTTGTTGCGCCATTGATGTTTCTGGGTCATACTGTCGTACCGTGTTGGTCCTCATTATAGTAAAGAAGACTGAGTAAATACAATCTACACAAAGAAACTGTAACCCGATCGACTCACAGCCTTGAAAAGTAAGGGTTAAATTAAGTCAGAAACTCGTTCGGTACGCCTCCGTTCCGAAACCTACCGAGACCACGTACCGAAATGGTTCAATACAAATACATGTACCGTTACACCCTTACTAGAAAGCTTAGCAGCATTGTACAGTCATGTTAATGTCATATCTGTATGCCTTCTCAGTTCTTTTTTCATTCCAGCATCTGATTCAGCTGGATGGGCGGGGCCGTTGCAACACACCTGTGGCGCATTTGGAGCGCTCATTATTTAAGGACTCCGGCCACAGTCTGCGAGTGTCGGACTATTGCTTGTTTGCTTGCTACTTGCCTTGCTTACCGCCTGTGTGTTCACCGTCAGCCTTCGAGTTTCCCGACGTTCTACGGTCGTATTTTTGGTTTGGTCATCTTTACACTAGTGCTCTTTTGGGCTTGGTAGTTAGATTCGTGTACTGTTATATTCATGCATTTTTCGCGTGCTCCCTTTGTTGTACTGTATTATTATACTCGCGTTTATTGGCGTGCTCTCTCAGTTTGTTATATCCGCATTTTTCGCGTGCTCCCTTTGTTGTACTTTATTATTACACTCGCGTTTATTGGCGTGCTCTCTCAGTTTGTTAAACCCGCATTTTTGGCGTGCTCCTTTTGTTGTACTTATTAAATACAAACGTTCACTATTTCTGTTTCTTGGTCTGTGATTTGGATCCGCCTCAACGGCTTGCCGTTCACAACAGAATAGTCCGACCATATGGATCCCACAGACTCGGAAAGTATTCGACATGTGCTCGCGGAACACGGGCATATGATCAGCAGGAATGATCAGTCATTGCGTGCATTAGTGAATGTGATCGGCTCGCTAACTACAAGAATTGAGAATATGACGTCACCTGTACAGCCCGTTGACGCTGCCGCGGCGCCCGATCTATCCACCCCGTCTCCAGTGGGCTCGCCGGCAGCTTTTCGGGAGCCGTTGTTGCCACACCCCCATCGTTATGAGGGAGAGGCAGGTGCTTGCCAACTATTTTTGCACCAGTGCTCCCTTGTGTTCGACCAACAACCTCAAACGTTTGCGAGTGATAGATCCCGTGTAGCGTATGCAATGAGCCTCCTTGCCGGTAAAGCTGCAACATGGGCCATGGCGGTAAGCAACTCAAGACCCGCGATCCGTCATTCATTTGAAACTTTTAAGACTGAGCTCGTGAGAGTTTTCGATCATCCGGTTAAAGGCAAGGAGGCAGCCAGCCGCCTGCTGGATTTTTCCCAAGGCGATCTGACCGTAGCGGATTACTCTATTCAGTTTCGCATTTTGGCCGCGGAGTGCGGTTTCGAGGAAGCAGCACTGTGTGGTATTTTTCGGCGCGGGCTGTCTTCGGCGGTTAAAGACGAGTTGGCGGCCCGGGATGACTCATCGAATCTGCAGGAGCTGATTGAGTTGTCCGTAAATTTGGGTCATCGTCTAAAAGAGCGTGAGAGAGAGAGAGCTGCAGAGCATCGGGAACGTCGCGGGTCAACGCCGCAGAGCAGCCCGACGGCGGCCGGTCCGGACGGCTTCATCAAACCACCGTTGGTCTCTACGTCGATACGGAGGCCGGTACCGACGGGGAAGGAGCCTATGCAACTCGGCGGCGGACATCTTTCTGCGGCGGAGCGACGAAGACGGATGATGGCAGGCTTGTGTCTGTTTTGTGGCTTGCCGGGGCACCGTGTCGCCGCTTGTGACGCCGCCCCTTCGCATCGACTGGAATCTTCGTTGCCTGGGGCTCCCCTCGCCCGAGGGGGTACTAGTACGAGGTTCGTACAAGACAGCAATCCCTCAAGTGAGTTGCCTCGGGACGAGTTGAAGGAACAAAGAGACTCCCAAGGTGTGGTGAGACTGCAATTGCCGGGAGAAGTGTCGCACGGTGGGGTTCACTTTAGTTTTACTGCTCTAATTGATTCAGGGGCAGATGACTGTTTTATAGACCAGAGTGTTGTTGACGCGCTTAAATGTCCTTTAATAAGACTCGCTAGGCCCAAAAGGGTTTTAGACCTCAATGGGCGCCCTCTGGCGGACGTGAAGTTTATTACGCCCCGCTCAAATTAAAGTTGTCCGGGAATCATTTTGAGGCCCGTAGCTTCTGGGTTATGCCGTGCAAATCGGCTCCGGTCGTGCTGGGACTCTCCTGGTTGAAAGTGCATAATCCTAATATTGACTGGGCGAAGACTCAAATAGTTGCTTGGAGTACGTTCTGTTATGCGCACTGTTTACGTTCGGCGTGTCTACTTCCCGGTCAAGAAAGAACTGCTACCGAGCCTGCTAATTTGAAAAATGTTCCCGCCGAGTATCATGATCTCCAGCGTGTATTCAGTAAAGAGCAGGCTGGTACCCTGCCCCCGCACCGTCCTTACGACTGTGCCATTGATCTGCTGCCCAATGCACCGTTGCCCAGTTCGCGATTATACAAGGTCTCTAGACCGGAGCAGGAAGCTATGAGGGAATACATCTCCTCTTCCTTGGCTTCGGGCCTTATTCGCCCTTCGTCCTCTCCTTTGGGGGCGGGGTTTTTCTTCATTGGCAAAAAAGATGGGGGACTTAGACCGTGCATCGACTACCGGGGTCTCAACGAGATTACTGTTAAAAATAAATACCCGTTACCGTTGTTGGATTCGGCTTTCGCGCCGCTAAAATCTGCCACCATTTTCACCAAATTAGACTTGCGCAGCGCTTACCACTTGGTCAGGATTCGTGAAGGAGACGAGTGGAAAACCGCATTTAAAACCCCGCTTGGGCATTTTGAATACTTGGTCATGCCTTTCGGTCTGACAAATGCGCCCGCAGTGTTTCAGAGCCTCATTAATGACGTATTGCGGGACATGCTAAATGTGTTCTGTTTTGTTTATTTGGATGACATCTTAATTTTCTCCAGAAGCTTGCAAGAACATCGCCAACATGTCCGGATAGTTCTGTGAAGACTGTTGGAAAACCGGTTGTTTGTTAAGGCCGAGAAGTGTGAGTTTCACCGTGAGTCAATGCAATTTCTCGGTTTTGTTGTGGAAAAAGGGCAGCTAAGGCCTGATCCAGCAAAAATCCAAGCGGTGGCAGAGTGGCCCACCCCCACCTCACGTACACAATTACAACGTTTCCTCGGGTTTGCTAACTTTTACAGGCGTTTTATCCGCAATTATAGTATGAGGGCCGAGCCCCTTACCAGGTTGACCTCTAACAAGCGACCATTTGTGTGGTCCTCTGTGGCAGAGGCCGCATTTGTAAGCCTTAAACGAGCGTTCACAAACTCACCTGTCCTTGTTCATGCTGACTCAGATCTCCCTTTTGTGGTCGAGGTTGACGCATCGAGTTCCGGAGTGGGGGCCATCCTTTCCCAGAGGTCTGCAGTCGACCAGAGGCTGCACCCCTGTGCATTCTACTCCCGCCGCCTCAGCTCGGCCGAGGCGAATTATGATGTTGGCAACAGGGAGCTGCTCGCTATAGTCCAGGCATTGCAGGAATGGAGACACTGGTTGGAGGGCACTGAGGTACCGTTCCAGATATACACAGACCATAAGAACTTGGAATACCTTCGTGCAGCCAAGCGCCTCAACTCTCGCCAGGCCCGCTGGGCATTGTTCCTGACCCGTTTCAACTTCCAGATTACCTACCGTCCAGGGTCAAGGAACGGGAAGCCCGATGCGCTGTCAAGGCTCCATGAGGCAGCGGAGGAGGGGTCTTCAGAGGAGTCTATTGTTCCCGAGAATCTGATCGTTGGCGCCCTACGTTGGGAAGTAGAGCGTCTTGTGGAAGAAGCCTTACGAGGGGTTAGGGTACCTGGGGGCTGCCCTGCCGGCAAGTTGTTCGTCCCAGTTGCTCAGCGCGCAGGAGTGCTGAAGTGGGGCCACTCCTCGAAGTTTGCCTGCCACCCGGGTGTGTCCCGCACATTCTTCCTCGTTTCCCAGCGGTTTTGGTGGCCAGGCATGCGCAAGGACGTCACTGACTATGTCTCTGCTTGTTCCGTCTGTGCTCGGGGCAAGCCAGTCCATCGTGCTCCAGCGGGCTTACTCCATCCGTTACCTGTTCCAACTCGCCCCTGGTCACATGTTGCGCTCGATTTTGTCACTGGTCTTCCACGATCCAGGGGTTGTTCGGTCATCTTGACGGTGGTGGACCGGTTTTCCAAGATGGCGCATTTCGTCGCACTTCCCAAGTTGCCTTCAGCCCTGGAGACCGCTGACCTGCTGGTGACACATGTTTTTCGGGCTCATGGCATCCCGTGCGACCTCGTCTCTGATAGAGGGCCCCAGTTTGTCTCACAGGTCTGGGGAGCGTTCTGCAAGGCTTTGGGGGCCACCTCAAGCAAATCTTCGGGTTACCACCCACAATCCAATGGGCAGACGGAACGGGTCAACCAGGAGCTAGAGGCTGCCCTCCGTTGTGTTTGTGAACTGCATCCGGCCTCCTGGTCATCGCACCTCCCATGGGTGGAGTATGCGCGCAACACCCTTGTTTCCTCTGCTACTGGGAGGTCACCTTTCATGACCGCATATGGGTACCAGCCTCCACTGTTTCCTTCCCAAGAAGCCGAAGTCATCGTGCCATCTGTCCAGGTGCACCTGCGGAGGGCCCATAGGGTCTGGAGGGACGCAAGGGCTGCACTAGTCCGCACGGCGGCCCGCAACCGGCAGATAGCTGATCGCCACCGACGGCCCGCTCCAGTCTATCGCCCAGGCCAGATGGTCTGGCTGTCAACGCGGGATTTACACCTGGCTGGGACTTCAAAGAAACTGGGCCCTCGGTTCGTGGGTCCTTTTGCTGTTGATGCTGTGGTGAACCCTGTGACTGTAAGGCTGAAGCTTCCCAGCTCGATGAAGGTTCACCCAGTTTTCCACGTCTCTCTGCTCAAGCCAGTCTCCACCTGTCCCCTGAACCCTCCGCCAGTGCCTCCTCCTGCTCCTCGCGTAATCGACGGTGGGCCGGTGTACACGGTACGTGCCATTCTCGACTCAAGGAGGAGGGGTAGGGGGGTGCAGTACCTGGTCGACTGGGAAGGTTATGGCCCTGAGGAACGCCAATGGGTCCCCCGCTCCTGGATCCTCGATCCGTCGCTGCTGCGGGATTTCCACTCTCGTCATCCCACGAAACCAGGTGGTCCGCCAGGGGACGTCCGTTGAGGGGGGGGTTCTGTCATATCTGTATGCCTTCTCAGTTCTTTTTTCATTCCAGCATCTGATTCAGCTGGATGGGCGGGGCCGTTGCAACACACCTGTGGCGCATTTGGAGCGCTCATTATTTAAGGACTCCGGCCACAGTCTGCGAGTGTCGGACTATTGCTTGTTTGCTTGCTACTTGCCTTGCTTACCGCCTGTCTGTTCACCGTCAGCCTTCGAGTTTCCCGACGTTCTACGGTCGTATTTTTGGTTTGGTCATCTTTACACTAGTGCTCTTTTGGGCTTGGTAGTTAGATTCGTGTACTGTTATATTCATGCATTTTTCGCGTGCTCCCTTTGTTGTACTGTATTATTATACTCGCGTTTATTGGCGTGCTCTCTCAGTTTGTTATATCCGCATTTTTCGCGTGCTCCCTTTGTTGTACTTTATTATTACACTCGCGTTTATTGGCGTGCTCTCTCAGTTTGTTAAACCCGCATTTTTGGCGTGCTCCTTTTGTTGTACTTATTAAATACAAACGTTCACTATTTCTGTTTCTTGGTCTGTGATTTGGATCCGCCTCAACGGCTTGCCGTTCACAACAGTTAAAAAATTAGGATACAGTTCTTTATTAAGAAATGTTCACATATCAATGTCTGATCTTGCTTTTCTTTCTTGCTTGCTTTTCTCTGGAAAAGAAGGTGATTTGATTGCAGGTAAACAGCAAAAATTAACAATGTTTTACTCAGTAAACTAAATATATCAACAAAAATGCATGTTCTAACTCAGGAAAAACTTAGGACACCCTACCACATAATAGCTAATGTCACCCGCTTTGGCTGAAATAACTTCAGTGAGACGCTTTTGGTAGCCATCTACCAGTCTTTGACATCGGTCTGAAGAAAGTTTGCCCCACTCCTCTACGCAGAATACTTTAAGCTGTGAGATGTTTGAGGGGTTTCCGGTTTCAAGTCACCCCACAGCATCTCAATGGGATTAAGATCTGGGCTTTGACTTGGCCATTCCCGAACTCTCCATTTATTCCTTTTCAGCCAGTCCTTTGTGGATTTATTGGTATGTTTTGGGTCATCGTCATGTTGCAAGGTCCAGTTTCGCATCAGCGTCAATTTTTTCGGATGATCTCACATGTTCCTCAAGCACCCTCTGATACACGATAGAATTCATGGTTGATTCTATGATGGTGAGATGGTCAGGTCCTGCTGTAGCAAAGCACCCCCAAACCATGACACTTCCACCTCCATGCTTCAAAGTTGGTATGAGGTTCTTTTACTGGAATGCTGTATTGGGTTTACGCCATACATGTCCTCTTTTCTGGTGTCCAAACAAATCTAATTTGAGATATACCTGTTCAAATAACATTATTCCAGAAGTCCTGGTCTTTGTCTACATTCACTCTGGCAAACTTCGGTCTGACCTTCATGTTCTTCTTGGAGAGCAAAGGTTTCCTCCTTGCACACCTCCCATGAAGATTAAACTTGCGAAATCTGTTTCTGGTTGTAGAGGTATGCACTTTCACATTAACAGTAGCAAGAGCCTGCTGTAGGTCCCGTGATGACATTTTAGGGTTTTTGGAGACTTCTTTTAGCATCTTGCGGTCTGCTCTCGGGTTGAACGTGCCTGGACGGACAGACCTGGGCATGATGCCAACTTTGGCTTCAAATATTTTCGTAAAATGAATTATACCTGCCCGTTTTTGCTTTTAACCAAGAATCTAGACTGTTTTACGTTCAGATCTATAGAAATTCCACAATTTAAGCATTTATTTACAAGAATTTTCAACTTCAAAAGCTCTTTGTTTTGTGACGGCCGCCATGTTGGATATGCACAGTATCGTAACTTTTGCTTGAAATATTTACGTAAAATGAACGATAACTGCCTGTTTTTTTTTGCTTTTCACCAAGAATCTAGACTGTTTTACGTTCCTATCTATAGAAATTCCACAATTTAAGCATTAATTTACAAGAATTTTCAACTTTAAAGCTCTTTGTTTTGTGATGGCCGCCATGTTGGATTTTGTACCTCTACACAATAGCAGAGTTCAACCTAAATAAGTTGTGATTCTACATAGAAAAATGCAAATTTTGCTGTTGTTGAATAAAATTAAGATGATTCTGCATGCTTTCCTCAGGTATTAGGTTTCTGATGTGAAAATTGGGTGATTTATTGGCTGTCTATATTAAAGTTATATGATATGTTAAATATTGCTATTGAGCCTGAAAATATAGGTGATTATCACTGCATTTGGTGATTTTTGTGCATCTAGCGTAAAATTTGAACATTTTATATCCATTTTAAGTTTTGTTATACTTGTAGTAAAAAAAATAATTAATCGGGATTTTATTAGGAACGATTTGAATTTTTTTATGTCGCTGCTCATGGTGGCTCATATATGCCAAGGGAGGTGCCTGTTTTGGTTTTTCGGTCGCTAGCGGCTTTAGTTTTGAAAATATTTTAATTTTTAGTTTTTGAAAATGGGCGTCATACGGATCAGCCCTGTGTCCCGTCAACTGATAGTGAAGTCTATAATTGGCCTTAAAAAAATTGTATTTTTTTTTATGTCGCAATCTATCTGCACTAGTGTTACGATCCACATCATGAGCACCTGATTTACAGTGAGATTACGTTTTTTAGTGCAAATCCTGATTATTAAACTCTTTTTCACCCATTTTGCTCTTAGAACAGAAACCTTGTGTGCCACCCCTGACAACCCAATCTTAAGATGCAACATTCTTGGGGAAAAAACGCTCACAACTTTCTACCAAAAAACTGTCAGAAAAATCATGTCTGGATTCCGTTCATTACTTCGTGTAAAGGCAGTTCTTTTGAAAAAGGAAATCCAAATTCAACTTGTGAGCGAGTTTATGAACAATAAATTAATAAATCAAAGTATTTATTTATACGATGTGATCGTATCAATTTCAACCCCATGTATTCCTTCGTGTGGCCATTCGATTCCGAACACACACATACTTGTCTCGGTGGTTTTTCCATATTTTTTATCCAATCGCTGGCTGACCTCCAGCCCCGTATTTTCAGCAATCTCCTCTCACAAATTCATTGCCATTTGGCAATCTTCATAATGTCTTGACGAGATATTTTGGTCCATTTTTGCATGTAGCAAAATAATGTTTGACAATGGCGGTGATTTCTTAAGTGTTTCCCATGTATGGTGTATTTTCGTATGTTTCGTGTATATCTTGGGGAACCTTGCAACTTGAGCTAGCTCTCAAGCATGTTACTTTGGTCTTTCAAATGTCAAAAGGAACCCGGCGTCGAGCCGTTACTCCTCAGGCGTTGAGAGGAGCCAGCCGAGGTGGCTCGGGCATCTGGTTCGGATGCCTCCTGGACGCCTCCTTGGAGAGGTGTTCCGGGCATGTCCCACTGGTGGGAGGCCCAGGACACGCTGGAGAGACTGTCTCTCGGCTGGCCTGGGAACACCTTGGGATCCCGCCGGAGTAGCTAGTCGAAGTGGCTGGGGAGAGGGAAGTCTGGGCTTCCCTGTTAAAACTGCTGCCCCCGCGACCCGACCCCGGAGCAAGCGGAAGATGATGGATGGGTGGAAATGTCTAAATGTGTTCTGGAATTTTTTATTTTATTTTTTTAAAATAATGAGATCCGATGTCAGGGAGCATGTGCCTGAGCACATGACAGGATGGGTGTTTATCGCCTCAATTTTTGGATCCTTAAATCTCACTATGGCTTTTAGGCATCATAATCAGATCGTAAATACTGTGGCTTCTGTGCTGCAAACTATGAGAATAGGCTACTTGTTGAATGTCGGCTTCTTGTGAAATGTCAGCCAAGAGAACACCACGCTTAACACTACAACATACCTTCATCTACCCTCATCTAAGTGATTTCAATTTCTATTAAAATGAAAGTTTTGGGGGGGAAGCATAGCTCCTGTTTCTTTAGAAGGCTTTAAATCCTTTCCTGTCCTGTTCAGATTCAGAAGGCATTTATTGTGCTACAAGCGCAACAACATTGATACAGCAGCAACTCTCAGGACAGTACCAGATAGTACTGAATGTGTCCGTGGGATTTTCAGAGCCTTTATACACATATTTTGCAAGAGACTTTTCACATGTTGGTCTGTCCAAAGTTAAAAAATCAGAATAAGTAAAATATTTCAAAAAACTTAATTACTGTTTTACAGAGCACATACCTGGCTACCTTCCCAAGATTCTTGGTCTTGAGAACAGCAAATAGTTGTTGCTGCCAAATACATAGCAAAAAACAACGTGAATCCTCTGGAGTAAGACGAAATGCATGACTACACTATATTACTGCTGTGAAAGTTTTGAACGTTCTTTTATTGGTGGTAGAAAGTACCAGGAAAGCAAGATTTACAAGAATGTGAGCGAAAAGTAACAAGTTTGTGAGGTTGACCGGAATCAGTCATCATGTTCTCGGTGCGGCGAATACCAAAAAGGAATACGCCAATTGATAGACAATGATCGCTCGTTTTTTGCAGTTAAATCAAAATCCCCGAATTAGAGGTGTAGCTTATTTACATTTAAAAACAAAAAAAAGTTTTGTTTGGTGTGTTCAATGTATTTATTCAGATTTAGCATTAGAAAGATACATATCAGACATGTTTCTTTGCCTTTTTTCCCAAAGTATCATTCTTTATTAAATGCTTCATTGAGTGAGTCCTCTCAAATCAACTCATGCTGCTTGGAACAGCACATACAGTGGGGCAAATAAGTATTTAGTCAACCACTAATTGTGCAAGTTCTCCCACTTGAAAATATTACAGAGGCCTGTAATTGTCAACGTGGGTAAACCTCAACCATGAGAGACAGAATGTGGGTAAAAAAAAAATCAGAAAATCACATCGTTTGATTTTTAAAGAATTTATTTGCAAATCATGGTGGAAAATAAGTATTTGGTCAATACCAAAAGTTAATCTCAATACTTTGTTATGTACCCTTTGTTGGCAATAACGGAGGCCAAACATTTTCTGTTACTCTTCACAAGCTTTTCACACACTGTTGCTGTTATTTTGGCCCATTCCTCCATGCAGATCTCCTCTAGAGCAGTGATGTTTTGGGGCTGTCATTGGGCAACACGGACTTTCAACTCCCTCCACAGATTTTCTATAGGGGTTGAGATCTGGAGACAGGCTAGGCAACTCCAGGACCTTGAAATGCTTCTTATGAAGCCAGTCCTTTGTTGCCCTGGCTGTGTGTTTGGAATCATATTCATGCTGAAAGACCCAGCCACATCTCATCTTCAATGCCCTTGCTGATGGATGGAGATTTTCACTCAAAATCTCTCGATACATGGCCCCATTCATTCTTTCCTTTACACAGATCAGTCGTCCTGGTCCCTTTGCAGAAAAACAGCCCCAAAGCATGATGTTTCCACCCTCATGATTCACAGTGGGTATGGTGTTCTTCGGATGCAATTCAGTATTCTTTCTCCCCCAAACATGAGAACCTGTGTTTCTACCAAAAAGTTCTATTTTGGTTTCATCTGACATTGACACACACACATTCTCCCAGTCCTCTTCCAAATGCTCTCTAGAAAACCGCAGACAGGCCTGGACGTATACTTTCTTCAGCAGGGGGACACGTCTGTCAGTGCAGGATTTGAGTCCCTGGCGGCGCATTGTGTTACTGATAGAAGCCTTTGTTACTGTGGTCCCAGCTCTCTGTAGGTCATTCACTAGGTCCCCCCGTGTGGTTCTAGGATTTTTGCTCACCGTTCTTGTTATCATTTTGACACCACAGGGTAAGATCTTGCATGGAGCCCCAGATCGAGGGAGATTATCTCTGGTCCTGTATGTCTTCCATTTTTCTAATAATTGCTCCCACAGCTGATTTCTTTACCCCAAGCGTTTTACCTATTGCAGATTCAGTCTTCCCAGCCTGGTGCAGGTCTACAATTTTCTCTGGTGTCCTTCGACAACTCTTTGGTCTTGGCCATAGTGGAGTTTGGAGTGTGACTAACTGAGGTTGTGGACAAGTGTCTTTTATACCGATAATGAGTTAAAACAGGTGCCATTAATACAGGTAACGAGTGCAGCCTCGTTAGACCTCGTTAGAAGAAGTTAGACCTCTTTGACAGCCAGAAATCTTGCCAGTTTGTAGGTGACCAAATACTTATTTTCCACCATGATTTGCAAATAAATTCTTTAAAAATCTAACAATTTTCTGGGGGGGTTTCACATTCTGTCTCTCGTGGTTGAGGTTTACCCATGTTGACAATTACAGGCCTCTCTAATCTTTTCAAGTAGGAGAACTTGCACAATTGGTGGTTGACTAAATACTTATTTGCCCCACTGTAACAAAACACAATGAGTTGCCGTAGCACACTACAGCCAATGTTTAACAAGTTAAACGCGTCGGCGCCTTTCAAAGGTAGTACTCTCAAGCTTCTTTGGCATGTTCATAGCAACTCCCTTGTCACTCATCGTTAACTTTAACAAGCTGCAGCTGCCTAGTGAGAAAGCAAGGCATCAGGCGGCAGAGTGAGAGGCTGTACGTGATCGGATGGGACATCTTTATAAAATCCCATACAGTGGTACCTCTACATACGAAGTTAATTTGTTCCAGGACCTTGTTTGTACATCGAAATGTCTGTAAGTTGAGCAGGATTTTTCCATAAGAATACATTATCTATTAATTTGTTCCACAGCCTGGGAACCTACACTAAATCCTTGATAAATACTGCTGGTATTATTACAAATAGCAATTACACATAGCAAAACAAATAAGTAATTGATAAAAATCGGAATTATATATAAATAATAATTCCTGTAATAAGGTAACGAATCGGGTTCTAATGTGGCGGACGTTTTTTTGCATGCTGTACCTGAATGCACCGCCTGGCTGATGTGACGGTGAGTTAGAGAGTGCGGTAGAGTTTGTACATCCCCTTTTCATGTTTTGTTGCTGGCATCAACCGCGATGGCCAGTGGGCGTGTTGTGTTGCACAAGTTGATGGAATAAATAATTAGAAACCTGAGGTAGCTGGTGATTTCTTTGGCGATGTTACCACAATAATAATTGTCACCTTAACTTATAAAGACTGGAGAACGGAGGTAGGAGGAGGACCGTCGAGATCGAAGACATTCTACTGCTGTACCGTCGAGCCAGTTCACGGGTGCGCATACCACACTCAAATTTTTCTATCATTTCCATCTTCATTTCAACGATAAGTCTCAACTTTTTCCATTTTCACCACCTGCACTAACCTTGGAACCGTGTTTTCTCTCATAAGAAAATATGGTGTGCGTCCGTCTTCCGGCAAAACAAAGAAACTACAGCGCTGTAATAAATCGTTGCATTTTGAGCATGTTGTCGGATGTAGAAACCAATATCGAGTCAAATTTTACGTTGGCTGTCGAAAAGATTGTGTGTCGAAGCGATCGTATGTCGAGGTACCACTGTATTTATTTTTTTTATTTAAAAGTTTTTGCGATGGACTAAGGGCACGATGTTTGAAGCGCGAAGTAGCGAGGGATCACTCTATGCTCTTGAATATATAAACGGATAATTACAATTCTCTATTAAAAAAAATGATAATAATAATTGGCAATATTTCAACGCAGTCATGTACAGGCTGGGAAACCTCAAATACATGCCAGATATGAAAAAGATTGAACGTTGTATCAGGGAGTTATTAGTCATTTTCTGAATTTGGTGTTTTGTTTTTTGTTTTTTTAAATAGCTGACTTTGGCACCCGGCCCAGGTCAGGCCCTTGAATGGAAATTCACCATTTTTATAACATAAGATCTCATATGTCTTCTGAACAGTCTCACCAATTTTGAAGACGATCCAACTAACTCCCTAAGCTACACAGTCTCAAATTTGCACCCTGTAAATTTCCTGTTGATTTTGAAATATAGGTGCAAGAGACTTTTTGGAGCACTTTAGCATAAGGTATCGAATCCCCAAATTTCATCGCTCTACGTTGAAAAACTCTAATAGGCCTTTTAAAAATTTTAAGGGGGTGCCACTGAGCCAATTTGTTACATTTTTGTTGCAAAAAATGTTGCAAAACGTTGCAAAATTATCTAAATTTACCCAAACCCGCAAGTACGTGCAAATTTTGGTGAGTCTTCCAGTATGTTCAGCCCTCCAAATTGGCCATTGTCATTTGCCTTGAAAAAAGCATAAAAATAATCCTTTGCATTACAATAGGGCTCTCGCACCTTAGTGCTCGGGCCCTAATAATGTTAAATGCAATAAATGCCGCCACTGCTGTCAAAATTTACTGCAGCTAGATTGAAGGGTTGGCAGGAAGCTGGTTACAAACAAAGTATTGTAAATTATATTGGAACACTGATGTGACCAAGGATTGCTGTTTCTGTTTTTTTGCAGTTCATATACAGTACTTGGTGGCTCATGTGACAATCTTTTGGCAGACCAGCTGAGACGCATTTAGCAGCATATGAGAGCACTGTAGTACTTTTACCCCAGCCATGAGTTCATGAACTGAAGACATACTCAGCACATTGCTTATTTGTTGGAATGTGTACTGTATAACCGCTACCAAGGTTGAACAAAATCTGTATGGTTAGTAGCATCAGATGTCAGAACACAGAATTATTCAATTTCACTCGCAACATCCTAATTGAGTCAACATGGTCAAATTGGAAAACAAATTCCACACTATTATTTAGATCTTCACCACCATTTCTTGGATTCTTTGCCTTCGTCCAAGTGCCAGCATGCGCCAACGTTTGATTGGAAATATGTACACTGAGCATTGTTTCATTGGAAATGTGTACTGGGAGTATTTGAAGCTTTTTTTGTGTTATTTTAGAATGCTTCCCGTTGACTATCAGCAATATTCTTAATGGTTATTGCGACTTGACATTGTTTTTTCAAGTCATTTGATACTTTTTGCCATTTGAGGCTCACTGTTTGTTTTTGAAAAACACAAATTATTTGTGCTTTCTGGTTTGACAATCATAATAGCTGGATCAAATAGAGCATGTTACAAATTATACTTGAAGGAAAATTCCATTTGGGTTTGAACTGACCATATCTATGTTGATGAATCTCTCACGGGATTTCCCGTCTTAACTCAGCATTCAGTGACAAATGTTGCGGTGGTAGTGGAATTTTTACTTTGCCTGGCATATGTATTTTTGTTTATTATTTACTCCTCTAAGCGTGAAGGCAAGACATTGTTTTTTTTTTCCGCACAAACAACATAACCTCAAATTATGTTTAATTCATTTTCATGCCATTGATGGTGATAGATATTCATGTGAGTCATCACTGCCCTCCGAGTATAAATGTACTGATTGTCAATAGCACTAAATGAGTGACTCACTAATTTAATACGATCTTGACAATTGGTCATCTGACAGTCCAATGGATTTCTGTAGTAGAAACTGTCAGGCCGAGACGATGAGGCGGACTCAGTTGCGGAGGTTCAGGCAAAAAAACTTTATTTTGAAAACAGAGGTTCTTCCGCTGACATGCGGGGATGTGAAAAAATACAAACAAAAGGCTCTCCAACGGAGGATTAAGTCAGGGCAACGACAGTTCAAACAAAAACGCACTCCAAAAGGGAGGAAAGGCAAAAACTAAAAACACTCCTAATGGATGAAAAAGTCAAGATAGCTAAGATCAAAAAAGGCTCAAACACAAAGCGCTCCAAGTGGAGGATAATATTCAGAATCACTATGACAAGCTATGGCGAGAGGCTGACGTGACTGACCTTGGTAGAAAGACACTTCTGCACAAGACTAGGGGAACTAGGGCATTATATACACACACACACAAGGTAATTGGGAACAGGTGGAAACAATAGGTAATTAGATGACAAGAGGAAGGGCAAGTATGCAACTATGAAGAGGGTGAAGCCTTCAAAATAAAACAGGAAATTACGTGACAACTCCCCCATGACGTGACAGAACCCCCCCCTCTAGGACCGGCTACCAGACGGTCCAGGCTGGTCAGGATGGTCCCTATGGAAGTCCCTGATTAAGGTGGGGTCCAGGATAAACCGAGAGGGAACCCATTGTCTTTCCTCTGGACCGTAGCCCACCCAGTCCACAAGATATTGGCGGCCTCGGCCTCGGGACCGCACTGCCAGTAGCCTCTTGACCTTGTAGGCCGGGCCGCCATCGATGTCCAGAGGAGGTGGAGGGGAAGGCGTAGCCACCATGGGGCTCTCCACCACAGGCTTGACCTGGCTGACGTGGAAGGTGGGGTGCACTTTCAGAGAACGAGGAAGACGCAGGCGCACTGCCGCCGGACCTACAAGCTTAGAAATAGGGAACGGACCCACGAAGCGGGGTGCCAATTTCCGGCAGGTAGCCCGGAGGGGCAGATTGCGGGCGCTTAGCCATACTCGCTGTCCTGACTGATAGGCCGGTGCAGGGCGTCGGTGTCGGTCAGCGGCCCTCTTCATCCGATCCCCTTGGCGGACGAGCACCTGGCGAGCTGCCTCCCAGATGCGTCGGCAACGACGAACCAGGGCATGGGCGGACGGGACAAAGACCTCCTGCTCTTGCGCTGCAAACAGAGGTGGTTCATATCCATGGACGCACTTGAAGGGAGACATACCTGTGGCAGAGGTGGGAAGTGTGTTGTGGGCGTATTCGACCCAGACCAGGTGGTTGCTCCATGTAGATGGGTTCTGGGATACCAAACACCGGAGGCCGGTCTCTAACTGTTGATTGAGGCGCTCGGTCTGGCCGTTGGACTCTGGATGGTATCCTGACGTGAGGCTGGCCTTGGCCCCGATGAGACGGCAAAACTCCTTCCAAAAGAGTGAGACAAACTGTGGCCCCCGGTCTGAGACGATGTCCCGGGGGAAGCCGTGAATGCGGAATATCTGTCGCATCATGATGCCTGCTGTGTCCTTGGCTGAGGGCAAGGCTGGCAGGGCTATGAAGTGGGCCATCTTAGAGAAGCGGTCAACCACTGTCAAGATCGTGGTGTTTCCCTTGGAGACAGGAAGCCCC
Source organism: Corythoichthys intestinalis (assembly GCF_030265065.1). Lineage (NCBI taxonomy): Eukaryota > Metazoa > Chordata > Actinopteri > Syngnathiformes > Syngnathidae > Corythoichthys > Corythoichthys intestinalis. Next base: position 37,843,790 of record NC_080399.1, read on the forward strand.
GTGACAAAGTCCAAAGATATCTCTGCCCATGGTCTGGAGGGAATCGGAAGAGGTTGAAGGAGGCCCGTGCGTGGTCTGGTGGAAGTCTTGTTTCGGGCACAGACCGAGCAAGCCCCGACGTACTCCCGGACCTCCGGCTCCATGCCTGGCCACCAGAACCTCCGGGAGATGGCGTGCATGGTGCGCCTGACTCCCGGGTGACAGGAAAGCGGCGTGGAGTGGGCCCATTGGATCACCCGGGGGCGTAGGTTTGCCGGGACAAATAGTCGGTTCTCAGGGCACCCCCGAGGTGTCCGGACCCCCCCCTAATGCCTGCTTAACCTCCGTTTCTATTTGCCAAGTTACCGCCCCTACCACACAATTCAGTGGCAGGATGGGTTCAGGTTTCTTGGCTACAGGCTCGGGGTCGTAGAGGCGAGAAAGGGCATCTGCTTTGATGTTCTGGGACCCCGGCCTGTAAGAGATAGAAAAGGAGAATCGGTCAAAAAAGAGGGCCCACCTGGCCTGGCGAGAGTTGAGTCTCTTAGCTGTCTTGAGATACTCAAGATTGCGATGATCAGTCCAGACTATGAAGGGTTGCTCCGCCCCCTCGAGCCAATGCCGCCACTCCTCCAGAGCAGTCTTGATGGCGAGTAGTTCTCGGTCGCCCACGCTGTAGTTCCGCTCCGCTGGTGACAGGCGGCGGGAAAGGAAGGCGCAGGGATGCATCTTCCCATCACGCTCCGATCGTTGGGACAGTATAGCCCCAATGCCCTCACAGGAGGCGTCGACCTCCACCACGAACTGACGATGGGGATCAGGCATGGTCAGGATCGGGGCTGTGGTGAAACGAGTCTTCAAGGCCTGGAACGCTGCCTCCGCCGCAGGGGTCCACTCAAAATGCACCTTGGTGGAGGTAAGAGCGTGGAGAGGGGCTGCGATAGTACTAAAACCGCGGATAAACCGCCTGTAAAAGTTGGCGAAACCGAGGAACTGCTGAAGCTTCTTACAACTGCTCGGTGTGGGCCAGTTAACTACCGTGCTTACTTTAGCAGGGTCCATCTGAACACCCCCAGGAGATACAATAAAACCCAAAAAGGAAATAGTGTCGACATGGAATTCACTTTTCTCGGCTTTAACAAAAAGGTCATTGGCAAGAAGACGCTTTAAAACTGATTCAACATGTTGCTTGTGGGTTGCTATATCTGGGGAGTAGATAAGGATGTCGTCTAGATAAACGAAAACGAAACGGTCAAGAAATTCTCTGAGTACGTCATTGATTAATGCCTGGAAGAACGCGGGTGCGTTAGTGAGGCCGAAGGGCATGACCAGATATTCGTAGTGGCCATCTGGGGTGTTAAAGGCAGTCTTCCACTCATCCCCCTCCCTAATGCGGACTAGATGGTAGGCGTTGCGCAGGTCTAACTTCGTGAATACCTTGGCCCGCTGTAATTGGTCGAACACCGAAGACATGAGCGGGAGGGGATAGCGGTTTTTGACTGTGATGTCATTGAGCTGGCGATAGTCTATACAGGGACGGAGCGACCCGTCCTTTTTTCCAACAAAAAAGAAACCTGCCCCAGCTGCGGACGAGGAAGGACGGATGAGCCCCGCTTTCAGGGAGGCCTGGATATATTCGCGCATGGTGGCCTTCTCAGGTCTGGAGATGGGATAGAGGCGCCCCCTGGGGATAGTGGAGCCGGGAACGAGATCAATAGCGCAGTCATAGGGGCGATGAGGTGGCAGAGCCTGGGCTCGAGCCTTGTCAAAAACCTGGCGTAAATGGTGATAGCACTTTGGGACGGTGCTCAAGTCAATTTCTGGTTCTGGAGTGACAGAGAGAGAAAACTTGTTAATTGCGGTCTCGCCAACAACAGGAACCTTGACCCCTGGGTTCTTCTCCACAAGACAACGTCCCTTACAGTTCGCACCCCACCCCAGTACAGAGCCAGAGTTCCAATCTATATAAGGTTGGTGCTTGCGGAGCCATGACAGTCCTAAAACCAGTGTCTGGGCTGGGGCAGAAAACAAATGGAAAGACATTTTCTCAGTATGTCCTTGGACAGTGACCTCTACAGGTTCACATGAGTGGGTGATAGAAAACAGTCTCTCACCGTTGAGAGATCTGGCCACCAGGGGCCAATCGAGAGGGATGGCACGTAGGCCCATGAGATGGCAAACCCCCCAAGGCATCAGACAGTCATCAGCGCCAGAGTCTATCAGGGCAGCGAGTGCATATGTCAAAGCTTTGTGCTTTACCTGAACGGTGGTCGTGGAGCGGGGGTTGGGACCCGCTGGTTGACTGACGTGGCTGGGCCTCGATCTGCGGGCGGCGCAACGCGCCACCAGGTGTCCCGAGCTCCCACAGTAGAAGCATAGCCCCTCCTGTTGTCGGCGCTTGCGTTCCTCAGGGGAGGTACGTGTGGGACCAAGTTGCATGGGTATAGCATCGTTGGAATCCCTAGAAGGTGAGGCCGGCGGGTTGTGGGCGCGGCGAGGTCCAGACTGCTCCAGCGACTGGGGAGGCGGTCTCACAGCTTGGATCGGCCGGCTCCTACTCAACTCCTCAAGGCGATGGTCGGTGCGTATGGCGAGTGCGATGAGTTCGTCCAACTTCTCCGGGAGGTCGAGCGGTACGAGACGATCCCGGATAGTGGGAGAGAGCCCCTTAAAAAAAGTGTCATACAGTGCGGTGTGGCACCAGCCGCAACCTGCAGCCAGGGTGCGGAACTTAATGGCATAGTCATTGACCGAGGCTTTACCCTGACGCAGGCTGCTGAGCTCTCGTGCTCGGTCTCTTTCGGAGCAAACTGGGTCGAAAGTGGTCTTTAGGGCGTCTATGAACGAGGACAAGTCGTGGCACGAATACGAATCGCGCTCCCACTCAGCCATCGCCCAGGCTCGGGCCCGTCCCGACATGTAGGACACCATGAAGGCGATGCGAGAACGGTCACTGGTGAACTCGTGGGGAGAACAGTCAAAGTGCATACAGCATTCCGTGACAAAAGCTCGGCTAGTACCTGGGTCCCCGCAGAATCGCTCTGGCGGTGCCAATCTTGGTCGTCTTCCGGGAACCAGGGAGGAAGAAGCAGGAGGGGTGCAGGCAGGGGTATTGGAAACTGAAGCTGGTTGTGCCGGGAGCAGCTGGGCTGTGAGCTCCATCAGCTGATTGTTCATTTGGACCAGCTGTGCAGCCATCGTGGCTTGGAAGTCCTCCTGGCGGGTAAGACGAGCCGATTGCTCTCGGAGCGTGGCAAAAAATTCGGGAGACTCCGCTGGGTCCATTTCTGGCAGAAGTGTTCTGTCAGGCCGAGACGATGAGGCGGACTCAGTTGCGGAGGTTCAGGCAAAAAAACTTTATTTTGAAAACAGAGGTTCTTCCGCTGACATGCGGGGATGTGAAAAAATACAAACAAAAGGCTCTCCAACGGAGGATTAAGTCAGGGCAACGACAGTTCAAACAAAAACGCACTCCAAAAGGGAGGAAAGGCAAAAACTAAAAACACTCCTAATGGATGAAAAAGTCAAGATAGCTAAGATCAAAAAAGGCTCAAACACAAAGCGCTCCAAGTGGAGGATAATATTCAGAATCACTATGACAAGCTATGGCGAGAGGCTGACGTGACTGACCTTGGTAGAAAGACACTTCTGCACAAGACTAGGGGAACTAGGGCATTATATACACACACACACAAGGTACTTGGGAACAGGTGGAAACAATAGGTAATTAGATGACAAGAGGAAGGGCAAGTATGCAACTATGAAGAGGGTGAAGCCTTCAAAATAAAACAGGAAATTACGTGACAACTCCCCCATGACGTGACAGAAACAACCACAGATACAAATTTCATACATACAAGTAAATCAGTTATGAACAGATTTGGAACATGTTTAGTTTAGAATCACAGTAGTCGCTATTGTCCTATGGGCTGAAAATAACTAATGTCATTTTTGGACTACAAGGCGCACTTGAATACAAGCCACACCAACAAAGTTTTACACGAAAACCGTATTTGGTCTACATATAAGCCACAATGGACTATAAGATACAGGTTTCCACATTGTATTAAAGAATATTTACACCAAATTACATGCAGCTCATTAGCTTGCAAAACTTAATATACACTGTGGAAACTTCACTGGACTATAAGGCACAATGTTAAGAACATATGGGGGAAAGTGGTGACTTAAAATCTAAAAATTATACTTACCGTAACTTTCGGACTATAAGACCCTACTTTTTTCCTTCAGTTTGAATCCTGCACCTTACAGTCCAGTGCAGCTTGTTTGTTGATTTATCTGTTTTAATAGGTAACACTTTATTTGACAGCGGCGTGATAAAACTGTCATAAGACCGTCATAATTATGACATGACACTGTCATGGGCATTACTGAATGCCTATGACAGATGTCATTAGGTGTCAGCAGGCAAATTATGTCACTACATTTATGATTAGCTCGGCTCTTTTACATCTATTCAAAAGTGAGATAATTTGCCACATAACACTGAATGACATCTGTCATTAGCATTCATTAATGCTCATGACAGTGTCATATCATAATTATGATTGTCTTGTGGCACCACTGTCCAATAAAGTGTTACCAAATATCATAACTTAAATCAATGAAACAACTGAAACAGTGACTGAAGAAATAATTCACTCGGAACATGAATTTTGATTGTTATTTACATCTGGAGCGCTGCAATGCATGCTAGGAGGCATGTTGGACAACAACAGTGTCGACAGCAAATGGCAGCAGAGGGTGACTGTCTCCCCCAAGGGAGCAGTGATGGCAGAATGAAGTTCTTGAAGTCAATTGGTTCAAAGCTTCATGGGGGTTCATTTGGTCTTGTGAGCGTATGATGCCGCAGTGAAATAATGTATTACTGGTTAATTTCTTTTGGTGTAAATGTCCCATACTACAGTAAGGACAGCTGTGGCTTACAGTCCACTCTGGCTTATCTATGAACAAATCCCGTTTTTGTGTCAAATTTGGTGGGTGGCGGTATATTCTCAGGTGCGGCTTATAGCCCAAAAATTATGGTAATTGTCAGTAACTAAAGTAGGGGTTTGACAAAATATCGAAATATTGGATATATCGTGATACTTTGTATCCCAAAAGGGTATCGATATGCTCCTGCCAAGAATCGAGATATCATTTTAAAAAAGGTGTCAATGTTTAAAAAAAAAAAAAAAAAGAACCTACAAGCTGCTACCAAAATCTTCAACCATAATAGTGTCTCAATTAACTCTAAGGCTGTATTGACAGTGCTCGACACCAAAACATTTAGACTGGGAATGTTTGTTAATTTGAATCCAGAGCATTCACAGTCATTCTGTCCGATTTTCAGGGAATTACATGTCACTTGCTGTTCATTTTAGGGCATTTACAGGTCATTTCCTGTTGAGTTTAAGTCACTGCCTATTCATTTGGGTGATTCCCAGGTCACTTCCTGTTCTGTAACGCAAAATAAACAGGAAGTAACCCATGAAATACCCCAAAATCAACAGGAAGTAACTGAAAATCAACAGGTAAATGACCTTAAATGGCCCAAAAATTACCTCATTGCCTGGCATTGGCTGTCACTGACAGCCATAGACGTTCAGTCTGTTTGAAGTGGGAGGGATGGCAGCTCATACGCTGCCACCCTCCCAGTTCAAATGGATTGGACGTCTACTAGTGATGAACTTAATCCAATTCACAGCAGAAGCTTGTTTTTCTGTTTATTAATTGTTTGTAGAATATCCTCGTAATCAATAATAATCAATAATCGTTGGATTGCCATATCGTCAGATCATTGTTATCGTGAGCTTTGTATCGCAAATCGTATCGTATCGTGAGGTAACAAGAGGTTCCAACTCCTAAACTAAAGTGTTAGGAAATGCTATCAATGACTCATTTCAGTTTGGTTAGTAAAAAAAAAAAGGAACCTAGTAAGTAAGAGTAAATAAAGCTATGAATGAAATGAATGAAAATACAATGTGTACCATTCACTAGCTATGTTTGAAAGACAATATCCACTTTAATTTAGCAACTTAATCGGAGTAGCATCAAGTTCGGGCATTTTTGCCAGAAAGAAGTTGTTCATTAAAGGAAACATTCCAAAAATGGTCTGACAGAGGAGGCTTCTGTTAAATGTACAATAATAAATATTATGAAACCAATTTATGATAAGTAATAAAATAAGCATTCAGTCTCAAATTGTTGACGTCGACCCAATTATTAAACTAGTCGGCCATAATTATTTTATCTCTAAGTACTTAACTTAATAGGAAATCTAAGAATTCCAATAAGAATTTGCAGGATGATGCACACTGTAACAAATAATGCAGGCTCTTGTGTCTTGCAGACGGGACTAATGAAGGAGGGTCAAGCCTGATTAGGACTGGCCTCTAATTGAGTTAAATGCAGTGGATTGATTCAATGCACTTAATAAGACATGCACCACTGTGTGAATATGTCTCCATGCAATAACTAAAATTAGGGAGCAGTGATAAATTGTCATATATTTGGAGAATACAAATAAGGTTAGTGATTAATACGATGTCATGCAGTTTTGGGTTTGGATTTCAGTCTTTGAATATGTACTTGATGTGGCACTATCTTCCAAGGCAGAGAGCTCAGAGATCAGTAGTCTTTATTTTTAACAACAGGACAGTGAGACACGCACTCTCCGGGGAACTCTTTCCACCCAAATATAGTCAAGTCAGATGGCAAAGAAAGCCAGCCCTATCAGTCAAAATTTCTCGTTTTTGCCCGTCTCTCACCCCTGACAGCACCGCCACTTTTGTCTGCAGTTTAGTCACCTACCAGATCGCCGACTGGAATTCACTGCTCTTCGGCCTCCCTAATAAATCCCTCCAGAAACTGCAGATCCTCCAGAACTCAGTATCACGCCTCATCACAAGAACCCAAACTACCGTATTTTTCGGACTATACTTCGCACCTGAGTATAAATCGCAGCAGCCAAAAAATGTGCAATGAAAAGGAAAAAAACATATACAGTGGGGCAAATAAGCATTTAGTCAACCACTAACTGTGCAAGTTCTCCCACTTGAAAGTATTAGATTGACCTGTAATTGTCAACATGGGTAAACCTCAACCATGAGAGACAGAATGTGGGGAAAAAAAACAGAAAATCCCATTGTTAGATTTTAAAGAATTTATTTCCAAAGTACAGTGGAAAATAAGTATTTGGTCACCTACAAACAAGCAAGATTTCTGGCTGTCAAAGACGTCTAACTTCTTCTAACGAGGTCTAACGAGGCTCCACTCGTTAGCTGTATTAATGACACCTGTTTTAACTCATTATCGGTATAAAAGACACCTGTCCACAAACTCAGTCAGTCACACTCCAAACTCCACTATGGCCAAGACCAAAGAGCTGTCGAAGGACACCAGAGGCAAAATTGTAGACCTGCACCAGGCTGGGAAGACTGAATCTGCAATAGGTAAAACGCTTGGTGTAAAGAAATCAACTGTGGCAGCAATTATTAGAAAATGGAAGACATACAAGACCACTGATAATCTCCCTCAATCTGGGGCTCCATGCAAGATCTCACCCCAGGGCGTCAAAATGATAACAAGAACGGTGAGCAAAAATCCCTGAACCACACGAGGGGACCTAGTGAATGACCTACAGAGAGCTGGGACCACAGTAACAAAGGCTACTATCAGTAACACAATGCGCCACCAGGGACTCAAATCCTGCACTGCCAGACGTGTCCCCCTGTTGAAGTCAGTACACGTCCAGGCCCGTCTGCGGTTCGCTAGAGAGCATTTGGATGATCCAGAAGAGGACTGGGAGAATGTGTTATGGTCAGATGAAACCAAAATAGAACTTTTTGGTAGAAACACAGGTTGTCGTGTTTGGAGGAGAAAGAATACTGAATTGCATCCGAAGAACACCATATCCACTGTGAAGCATGGGGGTGGAAACATCATGCTTTTGGGGCTGTTTTTCTGCAAAGGGACCAGGACGACTGATCTGTGTAAAGGAAAGAATGAATGGGGCCATGTATCAAGAGGTTTTGAGTGAAAATCTCCTTCCATCAGCAAGGGCATTGAAGATGAGACGTGGCTGGGTCTGTCATCATGACAATGATCCCAAACACACAGCCAGGGCAACAAAGGAGTGGCTTCGTAAGAAGCATTTCAAGCTCCTGGAGTGGCCTAGCCAGTCTTCAGATCTCAACCCCATAGAAAATCTGTGGAAGGAGTTGAAAATGCGTGTTGCCCAATGACAGCCCCAAAACATCACTGCTCTAGAGGAGATCTGCATAGAGGGATGGGCCAAAATACCAGCAACAGTGTGTGAAAAGCTTGTGAAGAGTTACAGAAAATGTTTTGCCTCCGTTATTGCCAACAAAGGTTACATTACAAAGTTTTGAGATAAACTTTTGGTATTGACATATTTTCCACCGTGATTTGCAAATAAGTTCTTTAAAAATCAAACAATGCAATTTTCTGGTTTTTTTCCCTACATTCTGTCTCTCATGGTTGAGTTTTACTCATGTTGTCAATTACAGGCCTCTCTAATATTTTCAAGTGGGAGAACTTGCACAATTAGTGGTTGACTAAATACTTATTTGCCCCACTGTATAAGTCGCACCGGAGTATAAGTTGCATTTTTGGGGGGACAATTATTTGATAGAATCCAGCACCAAGAACCAAGATCTTGAAAGGCAATTTTAAAATAAAATAGAGAACAACAGGCTGGATAGGTGTGCTGTATGCTAACATTACATGACGCTAGAAGTTAGATCGGGCCTAAAAAATCCAGCCCGACCCGACCGGTTCGTGGGTACTAAAGCCCGACGTGGCCCGAGCCCGATCAATTACCTTGATTTGCTTGCCCGAGCCCGAAAAAACCTGAAATTTTATGTTTTATTTGTAGGCACGAGCCCAAAAAAAACCTAAATTTTATGTTTTATTTGTGCGGACTCAGGAGAAGGAGGAAATGGGAGGATGCGATGCGTGGTTGCGTTTTATGTGCCACATTTGTGACGATGCCGGTGCACATATGCATTATGTTAACAAATTAAAGCCTGTCTTTTGTAACGAATTCACCCAGTTAAACAAGACTGTAAAATGGATATTCAATAAACATTTATATCTTTTATATTTGCGTGTCTGTTCTAGCTGGCAGATAGTGGATTTGACATTTATTTTAATCTCCTCGAGTTGGCAGAAAAAAAACGCAGGTTTTCTCAATGTTTTATTTCTGGTATGAGACCAAAGCGCCACATTCGTTTACAGTCAGCAAAGCCGACACAGGTTTCCGTATTTTCAACAATCAATTTGAATCCTTTCCATATCCCACTCCTACCACAGTTGTTTGCTTTTCAATTCCCTGTCTTTAGTTTTTCACTCCCATAGCTGCTCCATATCAAAAAGGAAATACCACGATGCTCACGGAGGGGAAGATTGAAAAGAGAGTGAGGCCACCGCGTTCACGTGCGCAGGCATGCATAGCCCCTCCTCTGTTTTATCCAAATTATTTATTTTATTCAACATCCATACATCGTTTTAGTATGAATATATGAATATATGAATATATATATATATATATATATATATATATATATATATATATATTATATTTTATGTTATTTTATATTTTATTTTATTTTATTTTATTTTATTTTATTTTATTTTATTTTATTTTTTTTTATTTTTTTTTTTTTAAGTTAACTAGAGAGATGTCGCCCCGACCATAAATAATCACACATAAGTCGCTCTAGAGTATAAGACGCACCCTCTGCCAAACTACAAAAAAAACTGCGACTTTTAGTCTGAAAAATACCATACACACCACATCACCTCATCCTCCATTCTGTCCAGTGGCTTGCAGTAAAACAAAGATTTAACTATAAGATTCTCCTTATCAGATTTAAAGCTCTTCATGTTCTGGCCACATCCTATCTATTGGACCTTTTTTTTACTAACACTCCTCCTCAACCACTCAGCTCCTCTTCTACCATCCACCTTTCTGTCACACGTGCCCATCCTGTCACCTACGTTAGCTACCTAAGTGTTTAGCCCCCAGCTCTGGAACTCTCTACCCTGATCTAAGTGACTTAATTTCACTCCTTCTTTTCAAATCCAGACTCAAAACCCACCTGTTTGAATTATTTTACCAGGTTTGACCTCTGTTTTATTCTTTGTTCTGTTCTGTGATACGACTTCTTAATTTGCTGTTACCTGTAGTCCCAGGTTATGACGTACCCAACTTTCGTGATTTTGACTGTATGACGCCAGAGTCTTGTCTGCCATTTTGTCTCCAGTCATTTTTATTTTTTTCTTAATGTTGACTTTTGTTTTGTGATGCATGCTTTTGTTTTGGTGCAGGAAGTGTAAAGCAGATAGTACTTCTGTACGCCAGCGCATGTACACACAAGGAGGAACGTCTTTGCACACACGAGGAAGCGCGCAGCCGAATGAGAGAGAAGGGATAGATGACAGCTGCAAGCTTGCGAGCACATTTATTGCTTGTGAAGCATCCACAGAAGTAACACCTGTATATAAGGTATAGTGTTTTGATATGGTAAATGGTAAATGGTGTTACACTTATATAGCGCTTTTCCACCTTTCAAGGCGCTCAAAGCGCTTTACACTATCTCGCCATTCACCTACTGGTGACACAGCACCAGGAGCAACGAATCGAACCCACAACCTCTGGGTTGGGGGACAACTACTCTACCACTGAGCCACGCCACCCCAAGCAGTAAACATCTGTGAAAGGACTGGAGTCTTATATTCCATCAACAAGCGATACAATATCAGTTTTAAATTTGAAAAATGCTTTATTATCAAATTCCGAAGTGTTCGGTGTATCAACATGTGAATCTCATGGGCTTCGGTATCTTTAGCAAGCTAAAATGCAAATAATCTGATATAATTTTATGGTTTTCTGTCCCCCCCCCCCCCCCCCCCTCAATTTTTTAAACTCCATTTCCTTAATGCAATTTCCTTTCAAACAATTAAATCTTGTATCTGTTGTTTCAAGATATAGCAAGGATGCAGTCTAAAAATAAAGCATTAAAAGGAAGTTGAATTTCATGCACTGTGGTTGATGAAGGGGTAACGCTTTACAATTAGGGTCCCTTAATTAACATTAGTTAATGTATTTTTAGACAATAACTAATGTTTAAGTAACATGACAATATTTAACATAATTGCTTATCCAACATTTATTAATATATTAATTAACATGAGTTAATGCATTAGTTAATGCATTAGGTAATGCAATCGTTAATGTATAACCAGACAGTAACTAATGGTTTGGTAAAATTAAAAATATATATAGGCCTATATAGGGTTTGGTTTGGGGTTTAGGGTACCCTAACCCTATATAGGCCTATTTTTTTTTTTTTTAATTTTACCAAACCATTAGTTACTGTCTGGTTATGCATTAACGAATGCATTAACTAATAAATTAACTAATGCATTAACTCATGGTAATTAATATATTAATAAATGTTAGATAAGCAATTATATTAATTATTGTAATGTTAAACATTAGTTATTGTCTTACAATGCATTAACTAATGCATTAACTCATGTTAATTTATATATTAATAAATGTTAGATAAGGGATTAAATGAATTATTGTCATGTTACTTAAACATGAGTTACTGTTTAAAAATGCATTAACTAATGTTAATTAAGGGACCCTTATTGTAAAGTGTTACCGATGAAGGCCCTTTCACAGATGCCAGTACTGGATACAGTTTCTTCTTTATAAAGCCAAACTCCATGAAGCAAGAAATTTGAAAATAAGCAGACTTCCTATCGGGGACCACAGTATGTGAAGTTGCAGTACGAGTTCAGATTTCATTGTGGAGTATGACTTCTTTTCTTGAATTTCATTTCCAAAATTCAGTTGTTAGGCCAACCATCATGTTTCAAATTTCTATTTAGGGCAAATGTCAAAATCTTTCAATCAAGCGTAACATTGGATTGACATAATGAGATATCTATTGTGTGTTTATCAAAATCAACATGCTATTTTCAAGTTTCCAAAAACGGTGTGAATAATTTGTGAAACTTTTTTTTTTTTAATAAGTGGCAATCTCAGTAGTGTTTTGGGATTCAGGCAATTTAAGATGAACAGATCAAGTTGTGTGAAAACTCTGAGTAAATCAGTGGAGTTGTCATAAATTTTTTTTTTTTTAAAGACAGAAATTGAACCAGAATCATCACCTGGATTCCCACTGACTCCTGTGTAGGGGGAAAAAATCGTCCCTAAAAATCTCAGGTTACATTACAGTTTAAATTGGCCAAGATTAAAGTGTAAAATAAATAAATAAAGTATTTGTTTTACTTCTTTAATTGAAGTTTATTCTGTTAATTGTCCTTTAGAAACAGTTTTTCTGTTCAAATCATCTAGAAAATATTCATTTGCTTTTTTGATGTTTTTTAATTCATGTTTTCATTTTAATTGTGGGTTCGGTATATAAACATATGATATATAGATATATAAATTATAAGTATATAAATAAGTGTGACTTGACCTGTGTACCAGTCAAACTGCAGACCCCCAAATGAGATGATGTGGCGGTGACGTTATTGCTTTGGCATGCATGCTGTGCTTGGTCTCAAAGTAAACTTCTGAGCTTTTCACTTCCTGCTTTCGACCAATTTGGAATTTGATACTGCCCTTAACCTTTTGGTCTCGGAGCTATTCATGTCCGTTGTGATGCAATTTTCCAAGTTATCAACGTTAATTGAAGATGAGAAGAAGGCTGTGTTTGTATTCGAGTGGGGATAATCAGAAATGGGAAGCAGATTAGTGGAGACAAGCCAGGATCACAAGATATGAGTGGCAGGAACATAGAGGATTTGGAACCTGGACAATTCAATGACTGCTTAGGAACAAGAAGAAGTGGGTTGGAAAATTGAATTTATCGAGGAAATTGGTGGAAGACATCAAACTGATTTAAATGAACATTTTTTTAACAACAGCATTGTTCCTCGACTCCTCTGTTACTCAAATCAGCATTTAATGATCAGTATCTTAATGGAGAAGAAAAGAGAAAATGTTTGTGATCTGGTTTTCAACTCTGACAATCACTTGGGTTTGATGTTTGATCAGATCAGATGTTTGGTAACATGATTGAATCAGTTCTTGAAAAGGAAATGTTCAAAATTAAAAAAAAAAAAGATTGTATTGCTGTTCACAAAGAAACACAATGAAGTTGAAACACCCAAAAAAGTTGTTGGTAACTTCTCATTAACTGCTTCAGTGACATTGACATCCACTTATGTAGCGTTTAAAGTGCCTGCGACACAAAAAAGCACGTTTATTTCATATTACAAGCGGTATTTTATGCTCATGAATGAAATGGACCGCTTGGATGTGTGTGAAAGTGATCGATATTTTTCTTCAATTTTTTTTAATCCTGCGCCATGAAAATGAGTGACTTCCGGCTCGAGTCCCCGGTTAAGGAAGAAGGCGAATGTGACGTCAGCCGAGTGACCATCTCACAATACAGCCAATACTATAGCATGCAGAAGCACTGCGGATTCAGCTGATTTTGCGGATTAATTTGTTTATTTTTTGCGTCACGCCAGCCCAATGTGCTGCAGGCTTTTGTTGCTACACCAGGGAGAGTGGTGTGAGGCTTTTTGGATTTCCAAAAGATCCTTGTTCACCGCGATGGGTAAAACAAGTCCGACAACCGAGGAACCATTGGCTAGACAAAGAGTAAGCTTCGTGATTTATATTATGTCAACTACATGGCAAACATTTTAATAAGAAGGTGGTATACATTTTGTGGGTGAATATACTCCCTGTCTACTGAGAAGGCCACATGGCCGACGACCGGCGGCTTGTCGCACACCATGGTCGCCGGCCAATAAAGGCGCGCCCGCCAACAGAGCGCTTTCCTCGGCTTGGTCCCGAGCAGCCGCCCGCTCTGACGTCGGCCAGTTTGTCCACCGAGAATTCGCTATTTTCGGCTTGGGCTCGGGGAGCCACCCGCTTTCGTCATAAGCAGATTTTAAGGGGGGACCATGGGGGCATGTAATTGACTTTCCTATATGTCTCAAAGCAATAAAACTGCAAAAAAATGAATGAAATCAACAAAAAAACAAATTTTTATAATGGGTCAAAATTCTTTTTCGAGCACCTTAGACGGTCATTTGCTTTGCATATAATTAAATATATATATATATATATATATATATATATATATATATATATATATATATATATATACAGTATATGTATATGTTAGAAAAAAATATTTAAAAAAAATGTTTTTTTAATTTGATTGAATTTTTAAAAAAATTTTTTTTTAAGCAACTTTTTTGGGGGATTGAATGATTTAGACACAAATGTCCTAATCATAATACGGCCCAAACACAAAAAGGATTGCTTCAATCAAAGAAAACTTTCTAAATTAAAAAATAAATGTTCAAATTCAAATTTTTCAATCGCAAATATTTTTTCGCATTCAAAAACTTTTTTTATGATTGAAATTCTTCTTATTTTGATAGAAGTGATTTTTCTATATTTTTTTATCTATATTTTTTGAAGAAATGTATTTTTTGATTGATTAGTAAGCACAAAAATGTCCTAGCAAAAATGTGGCCCAAACACAAATTAACATTACTTCAATTTAAAAAGTTGCTTCAATCAAAAATAAAATAAAATAAAATTTAAAAATAATAATAATAACTTTCACATGCATTTTTGGGGGGGATTTTTTGAGTTTCAAATTTATTTTTGCATTCAAACACATTTTTTTTTTTTAAATATTGAAACAACTTTTTTGGGGTGAAAATAAAGACACAAATATACCGCCATATGGCTCCGCCCAGGGGATACAATATTGACTAGGGTAACTACATTGGCTTGACACCAGCGGTCATACCATAGTTAATGGATGACGATTTTGGTGAAAAGTATTGCCTAGGCAGCCTGATTTAGAATTCCCCTCAAGAATGATGCGAAACAAAAAACGCTCATTGTCAACTATTATTATAAATATTCTTGTAAGGTCATTTTATTGCTGACACCGCGTTTCGGGGTCATCAACATGTTTTGCCCCCCCCCCCCCCCCCCCCGCCCCAAAAATCAAACTCTGCCTATGGCTTTCGTCTCGTTGTCGATTGTATCCATTTTTGTGATGCACATGTATGTTTATGATGTAGCTTATTTATTTAGCACCCTTGGATAACACTGAGAGTCCAACTGAATGTAAAAGAGGGATTATTCACTGCCACAAAAGCTTTGGGAGCAAAATATTATCAGGGTGCAAATTTAGCAGAACACCGGCGATGAGCACTGCCTGCCTGCCAGGGTTCAGCAAAAAGACGAGCCGAAACTTGCTCACCGACAGGGACTGGCCAATCTGTGAAGACAATCAATAACGCCGCTGTGTGTGACATGAGTCGGGGTAGTTTTGTGTAATTTTTCGTTTTCGAAAGGCGAGAAAAAGACTTGGAAAAGCCCCTCGGTTCGGGTTGGCATGTCGCCGAGCTGTCATACCTCCTGTTTTGTTTACGCTCTTTCGTCCGTCTCTGAAGCCGGGGCAGGGAAATGACAAAAGCCTGACTAACTCCGATGGCATAAAATACCATTCGGGAGGTTTAAGAAGTCGGCAGTTTTGACCATTATGCAGTAATTTTGCCCTGTTGTACTGAATAAATGCTTTTTTTTTATATTTCATATTCCATTTAGCACAAGACTGTTATTTGTCATTTGGGGAAAAATATTTAAATAAAAAAGAATATCCTGCAAAATTATTGGAGTAGAGATTAAAACAATGATTTCATTTTCCTGCTCTCTGTCACATTTTCCTCGTTCTGAATCTTCCCCCTCCATGGGCTGAAATCTAAATCAGCTGAAATCGTTACTCTGCCGACGTCATCACCCAGATGGGGACGCTAGTGCACCAAAATGACAGGCAGGGCTAAACGGCAGATTAAAAGACTAATTTCTCGTAATCTGCATTTTGCCAAATTATTGTCTCAAAATACGATTTTAATTCACATAATAATGTTATTTATGACTTTTTTTTATCCTGTCACAGGCACTTTAAAGCGGCAATGTGAACTAAGATTGGCCAACCATTTTTTTGAATAATATCAATGGCTAAACAATTATAAGCATATTTTCTTTTTTTTTTTTTAACACAACCCTTCCAGATTCTTTGTTTAACCGAAACGAAACAAAAATGCTTTTCTTCGGCAATCTTCGGAAATTACGTCACACCGGGAAGTGCGAGGGAAGTCCACCATTGAACAGTATTGTTTGTTGCATTGCTTCTCGGTAAGATGCCACGGCGGTGTGTGGCGATGTTTTGTTCTCACTCAAACGAAAAGTTGTATGAGTGGCCAAAGGATAGCAGGGCACGTAAATGGACATCTTTCGTTCGCAGGAAGCGAATGAATTTCACACCATCATCGAGTAGAGTTCTCTGCTGCAAACACTTCGAAGATGCCTGCTTCCTTAACCGGTCTGCTTATGATCAAGGATTTGCCAAAATGTAAGTGTGATTTTTGGATAGATGACTGATGACTTTGTCAAAGCAGAGCTGTCAACTGTTGTGGAATGAACAGTATAAACTAGCGATGTTCGCCGAAAGCTAACTCGTGGCAATCCCCGATAATAGTTGTTGTTGCGTTCGCTAGGTTAAGGGTGTTTAAATTGTGCGTCATCTACGATCTTCTCCGAAAGGGTTAATCCACTGTCAATCGGGAAAGGGGTGTGGATGTGCATATAAGCGGGTCGGCGTCACGGCAATTCACGGTCACTTTGCCGTAAGAGACACACAACGCCGGTGAGTTTGTGCACATTTATTTGTATTTGTATTATGTATTTCCACCTTCAAGCTTCAAGCATTGCATTGCTTTTGGACAGTTCTGCGTTTCTTTCACAGTGATCGCATGATAGCCTTCTAGTTTGTGTTTTACGAGAGCCGCTGACAGTTGACAACTAACGTGTTGGTTTAGCGTAGTCATTGAGTATATCTTGCAGCGAATCAGCGAGCGGTGCAGGTCACGCAGTGAATCATGGGAAATGTAGTCTTGGGACAACACTGAAGTGGTGCTTTGTAATCTGTTCGCTTGTGTGAAAAAACTACGTACATTTCCTCACGCCATTAGATGCCACTTCTACAGGATCCATCTATCGCTCCGCACAGCCTGCCGAGAGCCCCAAGCTGTGTCCGTATTGTTAGCGCAATGTGTTAATAAAGAAACAAAGTTGTCAGCACGTCGTGAGTTCGATACCTTTGTCAACAAAAAGCTCATAACAAGACACTATGCACGGTCCGTTTGAGACGCTGGGACGGGAGAGCTGTGAGTAGTAGGAGGCGAAGGGGATATGAGCGAGAAGCAAAACTTTGCAGTCGAATGTGGCGGCAGTCTGCTATTATTTTGTTTTCTTATTGTTGCCACAATAAAGTGGAGAAAGCCATCAACGACTATCTCCTTCTTTCCCCCCAACGTATTTACATTATTTTATATGCACGAGAGCTGCCGGATCTGCCAAAATGAACATGAAGTCTGATTATTCTTTTTTTTCAAACGAATGTCATCAGATAGACATAGAACATAGAATTATGTGCAAATCCCAGGTGACAACAACAAGCATGCTGGTTTTAATGTCTGGCAGCGAATCAGCGAGCGCGCAGGTCACGCAGTGAATCATGGGAAATGTAGTCTCGGGACAACACTGAAGTGGTGCTTTGTAATCTGTTCGCTTGTGTGAAAAAACTACATTTCCTCACGCCATTAGACGCCACTTCCTGCCGAGAGCCCCGAGCTGTGTTCGTACTGTTAGCTCCATGTGTTAATAAAGAAACAAAGTTGTCAGCACGTTGTGTGTTCGATACATTTTTTAAACAAAAAGCTCATAACAAGACACTATGCACGATCCGTTTAAGAGACGCTGGAGTAGTAGGAGGCGAGGAGGAGATCAGCGAGAAGCAAAACTTCGCGGTCGAATGTGGCGACAGTCCGCTATTATTTTGTTTTCTTATTGTTACCACAATAACGTGGAGAAAGCCATCAACGACTCATCTCCTTCTTTCCCCCCAACGTTTTTATATTATTATTTTATATGCACGAGAGCTGCCGGATCTGCCAAAATGAACATGAAGTCTGATTTTTTTTTTTTTAACAATGTCATCAGATAGACAAAAACATAAAATTATGTGCAAATGCCTGCATCTTCAAATCATGACAGCCTATATTTTACCAATCTTGTAATCTCGATGGGTCTTGTATCCATTCCATGTCAGGTAGTCTAGGCACATTGTTTGCATCCTGATAAGCGTCTGGCTAATACATGTTAGGTCCAACATAAAATTCCAACCTCCTCTTCTTCCTCCAACTCTTCAAAAACTTGGATCTCCTCCCTTGCGCTCAATCTATGGCTGATATCGCTGTTTGAATCATTGTTTGAAGGGCTTTGTATGGCGGCCGTATGTATGGACCGCTGCCATCGCTGTTCTCGGTGTGACGTATCTCTTCCGGGTTCGTCCCCTTTCAGGCTCGAACTTCGGAAACGCGATTATTTTGTCAAATATACAAAATATGAATTATTTTTTTCATGCTTTATTTGTTGGACAATGTTTAATTACTTTAATTGTGACCCTATTTGGCATGTTATGAAATTACTTCACATTTCTGCTTTAATCATCTTTCTGCTGTGAATTGAAATGAATTTGTCACTGGTAGACGTCCACTCTATTTGAAGTGGGAGGGATGGCAGCAAATTATGCTGCTAAACATCCCACTTCAAATGGAGTGGATGTCTTGTGCTGTCAATGGCAGCCAATGAGTTCATGAAAGAAAAAAACTACAATCAACCAATATGGGCAAGTTCCTGTGAAGCTTTTGAAAAGAAAGTGATTTCCTGTCGTTGTACTCAGAGTGAAGTTCTGAAGGTCCCCCTGAATAACATATGACAGTCCTATTCACATCCGGATCAAGGCTTGAGTGTTGACATCTGGATCACACAAACACAAAATATGGATTCCCAGACTTTGAATCCAATTACTCTTGTCAAACCACCATTAGGAATACGGTTTATGTGTACCAATCATGACAACAACACTGACAGTGTAGTCCTAGGGTGTTGGAAGAAACTATAGCAAGGTACAATTTGATAAGTGATTATTTTAACTTGAAGATCCTGAGGAGACTTATTGCTAGTCCAACGATGCCTTTAAAAAAAAAAAAAAATTCACATCTGGCACACCTTTGTTAAATTTCGATATAATCAAAAGGGCTTTGTGGGGTTTTGGAGAAGAGCTCCTCAAATAAGTCTCAACTGTAAACAAAGCCTTGGAATTCCATGGCGGTGTGCTGCAGACAAAATGTGTCAGAGAGTAAACCTGAGCACTCTCAACCAGGCCTCCCCCTGTGCTCTTGAACTTGATGTGCTTGGCCTAACAGACGCCTTGGACCTTTTTTTTTTATTTTTTTTTTTTTATTAGCGTTGTCCTGGTAATTTGGTTCCCGTTGCTGTTGGTTTGTACAGCTTGGTGTGTCTTTTGTGTGTCAGTGGGAGCCAGGGAAGAACTCATTTCATTTTTGTGAGGGCAAAAGATCAAGATCTATTTCACATGATTCAATTTCATTTTTTTACTGTCACACCAATAAACCAAAGGGGTTTGTTGATCCCCCCCCCCCCCAATGTGGGAAAATGATTCCCAGGAATTATTATAAAACGTACTGAAAATAATTTACATTGACACTACATGTAAATGACAAAGGGTTGGATTTCATCCTCAAAACTAACCTGTGTACAGCCTGTACAAATGTTCACAATTTCTTGGACTGATCAGAATTAGCCAAAGAGCCACTGATTTTCTCCTTATAATTAAAAAAAAAAAAAAAAAAACTTGGTCAAACACTTGAACGCATTGTAGCTTTGGCAGTGACCAATGCAACATTTAGATATTGTTCAGACATCTAGCCAAGGGCGTAGATTTGCATAAGGACGGTAGGGACATAACCAGGGGGGAAAGTGGCTCAAATTTCTTGCCAGAACTCCCCTGATGTTGTTTTTTTTTCTTCAGTCAAACCTCTTAAACTAATGAAATGCAAAGAAAACTGTTTTAGCACAGTTATTTCTATAACTCATACAGAAACTGATTTTCATTCAAAATTGTATATTTTCAATGATTTGCAAAATAAAAGTTAACAAAAACAGCAATAACCCCAACCTCCATCTCCTAATTTTTATTTTCCTTCATTTCCTCACATCATGCCAAATCTCAATTTTAACTACTTAAGAACATAAGATGTATATTAATATTGAAGTAATGTTAAGATATGTAAACATTTACTTCTTTTTTTTTTTTTTTTTTTTTTAATTATAAAGATATACAGTGCAATCCATAATTATTGGCACCCCTGAAAAAGATGTGTTTTTTAGCTTCTAATATTTTTTTTTATTATTATTCAAATAATATGGGACCTCAATGGAAAAAAAGAGAAAAATCCAACCTTCAATACAACTGCATTCATTCAGTCGGGGAAAAATCCCACATAAAGAAAAAAATATTTGACATCGAATAATGTGTGTCATAATTATTAGCACCCCTGGTGTTAATACTTTGTACAACCCCCTTTTGCCAACAAAACAAGGTCTGGGGACTGAGACGGCCATGGGAGGAGCGTGATTTTGTGTCTGGTGAACCATTTCTGTGTAGATTTGGCCATATGTTTAGGGTCATTGTATTGCTGAAAGACCCAGTGACGACCCATCTTCAGCTTTCGGGCAGAGGGCAACAGATTTAGATTTTAAACGGCCTGGTATTTCAAAGCATTCATGATGCCATGCACCCTAACAAGGTTCCCAGGGCCTTTGACAGCGAAACAGTCCCACAGCATCACTGACCCACCCCCGTACTTCACAGTGGGTATGAGGTGCTTTTCAGCATGTGCATCTTTCGTGGCACGCCAGACCCACTTAGAGTGTTTGTTGCCAAAAGCTAAATCTTGTTCTCATCTGACCAAAGCACACAGTCCCAGTTGAAGCCTGGGGCCGTGTGTATTTTTGTGTGAGACCAAGATTGAGCTTTTTGGCAACAAACACTCTAAGTGGGTCTGGCTTGCCACGGAAGATGCACATGCTGAAAAGCACCTCTGGGTCAGTAATGCTGTGGGGCTGTTTCGCTTCCAAAGGCCCTGGGAACCTTGTTAGGGTGCATGGCATCATGAATGCTTTGAAATACCAGGACATTTTAAATCAAAATCTGTTGCCCTATGCCCGAAAGCTGAAGATAGGTCGTCACTGGGTCTTTCAGCAAGACAATGACCCTAAACATATGGCCATATTTACACAGAAATGGTTCACCAGACACAAAATCAAGCTCCTCCCATGGCCATCTCAGTCCTCAGACCTTGTTTTGTTGGCAAAAGGGGGTTGTACAAAGTATTAACACCAGGGGTGCTAATAATTATGACACACATTATTTAATGTCAAATATTTTTTTTCTTTATGTGGGATTTTTTCCCCCACTGAATGAATGCAGTTGTATTGAAGGTTGGATTTTTCTCTTGTTTCCATTAAGGTCCCATATTATTTGAACAAAAGAAAATATATATTAGAAGCTAAAATCTTTTTCAGGGGTGCCAATAATTATGGAGGGCACTGTAAGTAACATACATTCAGAAAAGTAAGTACAAATGACATATCATGCTGAGTGAAATGGAATATATTTTGAAGATCGCGCAAACATTGACTTTTTTAAATCATAAGGAAATGAATAAGTAGCCTAACATAAATGAACAAATATAAGTCCAAAGTGCACATTGACAGCTAAGATGTTCTGAACCTCCCCATCAGAGCAAATAAAACTAATTATGATAAATAAGCCTCTTCAACTCTTTCGTTGCTCTCAAAGATTTAATCCATTTTATGTTGCATTGCTCTTTTTTTTTGTCGCATCAATTCAACAACCTTTTTTTTTTTTTTTTTTTTTTTTTTTTGCTGTTCCAGAAAACATGCACATTTGAACCAGAGCTAACCATCTCTGCTGATCACATGTCAGTATTTCAGCCAACTGAACGGATAAATGAGTCCAGGCGTTTTGCTTTGCTGCGTGCATTTGCACATTGACGTGACTCATCATCGTCAGACTCAGATAACTGCAGCAGCTGGGGAAACCTCCATGCCGTTCGTGGAATAAAACCAATAATAATAAACGTTGGTGGAAACGGATTACGCTACACAAGTAATTTATTACGCTTTTTGTTAACACTTGTGAATGTAAATCTTATGTTGGTAGATTGTTTTCTTCTTGGAGATGAAATGCATGTGTGGCATCTTAGCATTTTTTTTGTTTTTTTACATAGCGTTTTGACGGTTGCTGTCATATTTTTGGAATCAAAGCACCATGTACCGGAACAGCATTGCGTCACGGCTCTGAATCTTATACCGGAAATGCGTTCTGGCCCTGAATCTTATACCAGAACTGCGTTCCTGATCTTTCTGGCCCACTTTCTCCCCTGGACATAACACTAGCAACTTTTCAGGATGGTCAAATTGTCCCCACCAACTTTTAAGACACCTTATTTGCATTATATAATAAGTTCAGTTATCGAGGTCATTTAGATTGTCTTCCCATATTTTGTAAGAATAGATTTGACCCTACCATTATTAAACACTAGAACAGCCTAAGGCTGGACCAGTTGATACAAATCACTGTTGTATCCAGAGAACGGTCATTTGACTCTAATCAGCATATCTTTTGTGAACACTGAGATCCTCACAGTGGTGTTACCAGGATGCCAGGTGTGGGTGGGCATTAGTCTTACTGGGGGGGGCAAAAAAAAAACAAAAAAAAAAGCTACAATGCTCAAGTAGCTCGAAATCCAGCGTAGGGCTACTGCACCTTAAAACATGTTTTGTTTTCTCCTTGAGATAACTGCTATTGTGATTTGGTCTAAATAAATAAAAGTTGATTTGATTTTATTTGACTTGGAACACATCCATAACTGAACAGTATGGATATGAGGTTGACAATTTTTTTCTTAGGTAACCTATTGTGGTTCCTCGGTTTTATTATTATTATAATAGTTATTCTTTGTTCCGCAGCCCCTTTGAGCTCAATTTGAACCCCTTGGAATGCTTCAAAATGCACCAAAATCGGCAGGCAGGTCAAGACAGGTGCAATCTTTGATACCGTGTAAAGACAAATTCCAAACACACTATGTGGTGCCCCCTAGCAGTCATTCTTTGTCCCGCCGACGCTTTGAGCCTTACTTTGACCCCCTCAGAATGCTTCAAAACTCACCAAACTCAACAGCCAGGTGAACACTGGTGAAAACTTTAATAAAAATTTTTTTTTAATCAAAATATGCGTAAATGTGTGTAGCGCCCCCTAGGAACAAAGCCAACATTTAATTTCTTTTTTTATTTTTATTTTATTTTTTTTTTATTTTTTTTTTTTTAAGGTGAAAGAGGAGGTAACAACGCAAAGGTTAAAACTTAGAACACATCACTACTATATGAATGGGATACCATACACGGTGCCCAGACTGCTGTTAGTACTACATCCAGTTTTCTTTGGGTGGGCAGAGCATGTCCGTGGGTGGGCACTGCCCACCCCTGCTCCCCAAGATAACACCCCTGGGTCCTCATTAGTCATTCGCATTCACACTAGCAAAACCACAGGGCTTTTTGGCAGCAAAGCAAACCCAAAAAGTGGTGAGAAGACTTCTTCGAAACTCACAACCCTGGTTTGCAAAAATTAGCATCTTGAATATTTGTTACCGTTTCATGTCACACACTTCTTAATAAATCCTCAGCAAAAAAGAAAAAAAAAGTGTTTTGATATCTTCCCAACATTTTGTCAAATCGTAGGAGTCAATGAAAATTGAAAAATGAGCAGGCACTCATCATTATTCATTCAGGTGGATGGTTTGATGCTATGAGAGGAGTAAAGGAGAATATTTTGTCAAAGTGCAGACAGCATCTCTGAATTGAGGGGGAAGGTTACGACACCACCTCTCATCCACATACAATGCAGTATTGGACTTGTAAAGTGAGTTAACTGCATTTGTATTTCATCGAGCTTTGCCTCCAGAGTGAATTGGCAAGCCCAAGTTTTGGACATTTTCAGATGAGCGTGCGCCACTCATGCTTGTCAAACACAATACAGGAGGCTTCCGAATTCAAGTGTTGCTTGTGCCAAACGATAGCTTCCAGGCATGCACGGAATCCTCTGCGTGACTGAAAACCAGCCCGACCAGTCGTCTGTTTGAGTGGTCTATTGTTTTACAAAGCCAAGGTAGCCCTGCATTTACAAATATTCAAGATGCTAATTGCAGCTATCCAGAGTGAATAGCACCACTCGATACCCATGCAGTGACCCCACAGGAATATGTAAAAAGGTTGTCTGCTTGATTACTTGTTTGAGTAGTCTATTGTTTGACAAAGCCAAGGTAGGCCTAGCCTGGAACTCCAGACTCACCGCTGTTCCAGCTATAGAGTCTGGCAATTGTTCAGCGGATCAAATGCCCAGGGCGGAGCAAGCCACAGCAAACAGACAGCGGAGTGGACCAATCAGCGACAGGCGGACGAGAAGAAACTCTGGCGCGAGGACGTAAACATAAGAGGAGAGCGGAGAACGGAGTTTATTCAAGTTTATTCAACATGGCTAGCCTGAGACACACTGTTGGTTTTAACGACTCAATGTGTTTTTGGTCATTTCAAACGGAATTTACCATGGATAGGAACATACCCTATAGCAAAAATTTTCTACTCATCTGTTGTTTAATCTCATCTCGTGAGAAGAATTTGATCGTCTCAAATTTATCTCATTCTCTCCTTATTTGTTTCTGAGTTTGTGCTCCTAAGGTTACCCTTAAGAGCAAATTATGAGTCAAATTGAGCAAAGACATCATTGAAACAAAGGAGATTGATTTGAGAAAACCAGATGTGAGGAATATTTGAGAAGAGAAATTCTCTTAATTAAAAATGGATTTATATTTGTACAGGACCTTTCGGGCACTCAGAGCACTTTGACACTATATCCTCAACTACCTGCTGGTGACACAACAACGTTGGTTCAGTGTCTTACTCAAAGATACTTAGATGAATTCATCAGGACAGAGAGTTGAACTCACAACCTCTTGGTTGGGGAACAACATCTCTAACAATGAGCCACGCACAGATGCATTGCGCTCAGTGTGACGTGGCACATCAATGGAAAACAACTTCAGAAACAATGTGTAGCAGTGATGAAGAAAATGTATTATATTTTGGTTCATTTAATAATTTATATATTTCTTTGATATTTAAAAAAAAAAAAACTTCCAAATCGCGGATATGTTGCCTGTGAGCCAATAGTTTTAGCGAGACATCGTCAGCTAGTGTGTTGCCTGTTTTGATTACGTCATCAAACAAGAGGACTAGGGTTCTTCACACTATTTTGTGGTAAACGTTCAGTCTTTGAAACCAAAAACCGATGAAGCATTTGTAGCGGTTGATAGTTTTCGGCGCCGAATTTTCGGTCACATCTCTAATTTTTAGATTGAACAAGACCAACCAAATGAACCAGATGTTATTTAATTATTTGACCAATTATAATATTTTCTCGGATTTTGGCATGAGATGAATTAAGATGTGATTGGACATGTCAGAGCAGACACTACAATTTTCTTACAATGAAATAATCTTGAAAACCCAAAATCAGCAATTGCAGGCTGGAAGGAGATCAAATTGAGAACTATTTGTGACTGGCACAATATAAGGTTGCTCCGCAAGATCAGTAAAAGAGACAACTTTGAGCTAAAGTGAAGAAATAAAATACTTTGCTCCTCCATATCTTTTACAGAGACATTACTGAGATCGTGACACCAAGTAAGGAGATAAAATTAAGACACATTTTAGATCGACACAAGTACTCGTAGTTGTCTCTTGGTGAGATCTTGAAAGGAGACAACTGTGACACTTTATTGAGAGATCGTGCCAGTAGAACTATTCTCAAGAGCTTCTCATGTAATGCTCACTATGAGACTTACTTCTCATGAGACAAATTTGAGAAAACTGAGAAAACCACTCTGGTCCCGATTATTGCTGATTCATTTCTCAGAGATGTAAATGAGACATGAACAAGATCTCATCTTCAATTTTGCTTTGCTATGGGCTGAGACAGACTGTTGGTTTTAGCGACTCAGTGTGTTTTTGGTCATTCAAAACTGAATTTACCATGGATAGGAACATATTCTCGGCTCTCCCGTTCACCATCTATGTTGTTGTGGAGACGGCTTCGGACACGCAAGAATGAAGTTGCTCGTTAAGAACACGTCATGCAAATAAACGAATCTGATTGCAAGGACGATTTCGTTCGAGCTCGAGAGGCCAATAAGGAGCTGGGTCCAGCTATAGAGTCTAGAGTTCCAGGCTAAGGTAGCCCTGCAATTTTACATATTCAGATGCTAATTGTAGCTATCCACCTGAGTAGTCAGTTTTGTATCGGGGTCTTCTACTTTCTGGGCTTGCTTTATAGCCAAAAAAGTCCCTGGACCTCCAGTGATAAGTGAAGTACTTTCATTATGTTTAGACTTATGTTTTGTTTTGTTTTTGTACCTCAAACGCACGTTTGATTGGCTGATGGCTAGTTAAATTCTCTTGTTTTCAATGTAAATCTACTAGAAATAAGTGAAAATATTTGCCAGTGCTTCAAGTAAAATTTTACTCACTTAGATTTCTTGAAATAAGACAAATAACTAGCTGAAAGATCATCTTGACGCACTTATTTTAAGCAAAAAGTTAGTATATTTAATACAGTGCTTCTCAATTATTGTCTGTTACGCCCCCCCCCAAGGAAGACGTAAATGTTTCGCGCCCCCCCAAACTCTCTGCCGCCACTGTAAATGGCATCATTTGTCTATAAAATTACTATTATAAATACGCATCTGCCTAACATTGTGTCCTTTTTTTCTAATAAAGAAAAAAAGTAACATAGGTCAACTTATAGTAAAGTATAACTTTATTAACATTGTTTTGTTTGTAACAGAGAAGACTTGACGCGCATCAATTTGCCTGAGTTTCAAAAAAAGTCACATCCAAACTGTAAAAAATACACTCAAGGTACATTTTTGACCATTTGATACAGAAAACTAAAATGTAATAAAATCAGTAAATAATAACAAATTAAAATTGATTAGAAACATTCACTCATGAGGACAATATGTCCAAAAATTTGACCAAAAAACAAAACTGAATAAAAGAAAAAAAGAGTGTCCTTCTGTCGAAGGACAGTTTTTATTTTTTCTGCTCACAGTATTACCTCCTTTGCAATGGTGTGGAGTTATTTTGCAATGAGCATGCTGACAATGCTCACTGGTTTACTGATGTAACACTGACAAAGCAGGATGATAGTTGGCAATATTCGGCACGTTTTCGCTGAAAAACAATCAAGCGGCTTATCAATGAGATTGGGGTCTAATGTCTTTAAGTGGCGTCTTAATTGATTTGGCTTC
Organism: Corythoichthys intestinalis; assembly: GCF_030265065.1. Classification (NCBI taxonomy): domain Eukaryota; kingdom Metazoa; phylum Chordata; class Actinopteri; order Syngnathiformes; family Syngnathidae; genus Corythoichthys; species Corythoichthys intestinalis. The sequence continues at coordinate 37,871,231 of NC_080399.1, forward strand.
TGGCTGTCCGCTATAATTATTTTTAGACACAGTAAAATGTGGTCTTTCCTCATCACCCACTGTATTAAAAGTCAAAGCTAAAAGGCAAACGGCACGAAAAAAGCGCATTCTCGGCGGCCGAGCTAGAACCGTAGGTGAGGGCGGTCGTCGTGACGATCCCAAGCCAAAAATGGCACTTCTCGGGCGGCAACGTGAGAACCGGAAAAGACAGTGGGTCGCTGCGTGAGTGAGTCCGGTCGGAAAACCCTATATTGCCAAACATATCACATTTGATACACCTAAAATTTCATGATTTTGAGACTAATTCAGAATTTTGACACTTCTTTTTAAAAAAAAAAAATGATGGATGCAAGTCAACACATGCATCTGCAGGTTCCATGAAGAAAACAAACAGGATTTAGCAAGGGTTGTCGATATCTGAGCACTTATTACACGTATTCATTTTAACATTTCTTTTCACAAATTTGAAAAAAAGGTTTCATTAGGTCCTTATTTTTCAAATTTTGGGATTCTCTGATAATTGCTTCATATTGCTGGCATTAAAGGGTTAATTCAAGAATTGATACTGTTCAAAATATTGCTGGAAATCATTTTTTTCTTGTTTTAGGTGAAAAATGACCAACTTTTAGATGTATGGGCTTAATAAGAACAAATTGTGATATTTACATAATCAGACGCATTAATCTGTTAACTAGTCTTTAACACTCAAAACAAGATCAAGAAAAATATTCGACTAGATTTTTAAAAAATTATCACATTAAGACATTATAAATTTGCAGTGTGAAAGTTAGAATAAATCAATACAGATTTATTTAGCATTGATCATTTAGCTTATCAATTAATTAGGTTCATATTGGTGAGAAATGTAGCCCTGGCCCTCATTCGCCCAATTTGTTTGGTCTTGTTAATGTCCCGTCCCCAGCAAAAAGTGTACATGCAGGTTATGCTGTTATCTCATCCCTACGAATATTGAGACCAAACCTACACTCTTGCATCTAGCGTACCACCCAAATACCACTTTTTGTGCTTCACCAACACAGACTGAAAACATTGTGCCGTCCAGAACAGTGAAGAAGTAGCAAAAGACTAGAGACTGGCTAACGCAAAAAGTGACATCACCGAGGGTTCGTCTGGTTCATTTTTTGCAGTCTATGTGTTTTCGGACATTTCCAAAGAAATATAATATCAATATATAACAGCAGACAGTCCAGAGGTTCCTTAGTGTAGTAAACATGGTTGTCGCAACCAATTAAAAGAGTAATATACAGGCAATTTCAGTCAGTCACATTTCCACTTAATAGCAGCCCAGAGCCTTCCTCTCAAGCACGAGGATAGTGGGACAGAAAAGACACCCGTCTTAACCTGTGAGGCAACTGCAAAATGTTCAGTGTGTGTGTGTGCCCAGGGGGCCATCGCTGATCTTAGAGATTGAAACTGAAGGCGCATACGCAGAGACCCAATTTAAGTCTTTCAAAAACATACAAATCTCGTCATGCATATGGTTTTCTTTTTGGATTTACTGTTCATAGAAGAGCAAGCGTTTTTGCCAAAGCTTAGTAAATATCTTATGGCTGGTTTATGCTTTTGCGACGGACCTACGCCATCAAGGCAGACCCGATTTACGACCCTCCGCCGTATCCTGATGCGCGCCACCACAAAATCCTGACTACGCGTCACGTCAACGCATGGTGACGTGATGCAAATGGACTGTGATTGGTCTGCTCAGAATCTTGTTTCTTGTTCAGCACGAAATCACCGCCATTTAAAAACATTCTTGCGCTACACTCAAAAATGGACCAAGCCGATGAGAGATCATCAAAAAGGTCCGCAAGTACGACCACCTGTACAATGTTTCGTCAAGGCATTATAAAGATTGCCAAATGGTAAGCAATTCATGGAAGGAGATTGCTGAAAATATGGGGCTTGAGGTCAGCGAAAGCATAAAAAATGGAAGAACATTCCAAGACACGTATGCAAGGGCGTAGGTTTGCATAGGGACGGTAGGGACATAACACTAACTTTTCAGGATGCTAAAATTATCCCCACCAACTTTTAAGCAACCTTATTTGCATTATATAATGATTTTAATTATATAGGTCATTTAGATTGTCTTCTTCTATGTTGTCAGGATAGAACTGACCCTACCATTATTAAATGAATTATAGTACTTTCATTATGTTCAGACTTACACTGATCCCTTTTCACTCGCTGAATATGCCAGTCCATGTTTTCCCCTCAAACGCACGTTTGATTGGCTGATGACTTGAACACCCCCCCCACCCCACACACACCCATTCACAGGCCGACAGAAATACAACATGCCGCCTCCCCCGCCCCCTTCAAAGACGAGGGATGTTTTTTTCTGCCAGCAGCAGCCACTGTAAGTAATGTAAAAAGACGTCAATGTTGTGGATGTGGGGAACACTTCACTAATTTTGATACTGCTACAGTGCTTCAAGTCAAGTTTACTCACTGAGATTTCTGAAGTAAGAAAAACAGCTAACTGAAAATAAGCTTAACAGACTTATTTTAAGCAAAAAATGTGTATATTTAATCTTAAAAGAAAAACTTGTCAGAAATGTTCTTAATTCAAGAATATTGTTCAAAACATTATTTGAAAGAATTTTTTTCTTGATTCAGGTGAAAAATGACCAACTTTTAGATGTATGGGCTCTATACAAACAAATAGTAATATTTACTTAAAGTGAAAGAATCTGACATTTTAATCTTTTAACTAGCCTTTAACACTCAAAAAAAAGATGGACAAAATTATTTGACTGGATTTAACAAAAAAAATCAGCTTAAGACGTTATAAATTTGCAGTGCAGTTAGCCTATCAATTAATTAGGTTCATATTGGTGAGAAATGCAGCCCTGACCACCATTCACCAAATATGTTTGGTCTTATAAATGTCCCGTCCCCAGGAAAAAGTGTACATGCAGGTTATGCTGTTATGTCGTCCCTACCAATATTAAGACCAAACCTACGCTCTTGCACGTATGCATGTGTTCGAAAGTGAATGGCCACTCGAAGCGGTGACTCAGCCGGCCAAAAACTGCCAGCTTTTTATCACTTTATGTCGTATTTTTGGTTGGTGCACTTTATCATTTTTTTTGTACATGTTTGCTGTGAGTCTGTGACTTATCTACATTTTACACTTCAAGTATATGAAGAATATAGCACAGGTTTGGTGTCAAAAGAGTTGTCTTGATGTTTAATTTTCAACAACAGACAGCTCACACACTTGATAAATCATCACTGATTGAGAGTGCCTCGGTGCTTTTATGATAACGTGTTTACCATCCAAGCTTCCAACGCAGTTTGGGAAGTTCCATAGTTGCCAGAAATCTGCTATGTCTTCCGACTGGTTGGTTGGAGGACACGGCAAAGATATCGGACAAAATGCTGGACAACTCAGCTTGCTGGCTTCCACCCGATGCTAGAATTCGTAATGTGACTGCCAGTCACTGTGCGTCGTCAACTGTTGGACAGACCACCTCCTTAAACGTCTTCCACCTCGCCTGCGCCTCAACATTTGTATGATCAACATTTGTTGTTCAATGTTGATGCGCTGAAGGTCCACATTCAAGTGTACCATCTCCGTTGCCATTGTTATCTAGCGGGAAGAAAAAAGAATTCGACAAGAGTCCCCCAAAACCGCACAAACACAATGAAACACCCCTCTAGTGGCTTGGCGGTGAATTACAGAGCAACGCGTTCGTTTGACGCAGAACTTCGATTGCTCGTTGACAAGGTAGGGTCTACGCCGTTGCTACTCCTTCACCGCAACGCATAAGCATAACTTAGGCTTTAGGGTGACTAAACGTCCTCTTTTGCCCGGACATGTCCACTTTTCACATCCAGTCCGGGGTTTTATAAATTCATGAAAATGTCCGGTTTTTATTATTTTTCACAGGACCAATTAGCTTGCGTTGAAATTGACTGACGCTTTGCAAAGAATACTACGGTACTGTGCTGCCTGTGACATGTTCCCAGAGAGCCTGCCCAGTTGTTAAGACTTTTATTATGATCAATACATGTATAATCAAATGCTTGTACCCAAAAGAGTAATTAAATCGAAAATCCCTTTATTGTACTTTGGATACAAATTGGCGCATCCCTGCCCACAGGCTTGCGTTATCGTGGCGTTAACTGTCAATTCTCATTCACAAACAAACCTTTGTCCCGACAGGAGCTTACAGAATATCGGTATGTACACTTGGTTAACTCGCTTTTTGGCAACTGTTGATTTCTGTCGGAGCTTGGGACTGGTGTGATCTGTAAAATCCAGTTTGGTATTGCATCGTTGCTCTGCCGATGATTGTGAACCTTTATAGCAATGTTTGACTTTGCCTTGACTACCGATGCAGTAGGGTAGCTGTCAGTGACCTAAACCGTGCTAGGCATTATGGGAAATGTAGTTTTGAACTGCTGCGTTTGGAAACATGCTGGTTGAATCGTTTGTCAGTTTATATCTGTTATTGTTTGAATGCAATCGAGAACATTGAATGAGAATAACAATTAAGTGGGAATAACAATTTGTCAACAACAGTTGTCGTGATAGTAATTTATAAAAATGTTTAGTTCGTGCATAGCCTACTGCAGTGGTCTCCAAACTATTCTACATAGGACCGCAGTGGGTGCAGGATTTCACTCCAACAAAACAAGACTACTCCTTTTCACCAATCTGGTGTTTTATAAGTGTAATCAGTTGATTGCAGTTAGGTGCTGCTTGTTTTAGTACAAACCACATTGGTTAAAAGATCTGTGCTTGATCGGTATGAACAAAAACCAGGACTCACAGCGGCCCTCGAGGACCGGTTTGGAGACCCCTGGCCTTCTGTGTGCGTGTATTGACTGGACTACATTATTATATCTTTTTATTTATTTATTTTTTTTATTCCTTTTTCTTTTTTGCGTTTTTATCATTTACCGGTAATAATTTTTTTTAGGAATAGTAAAGCCTATTGAGTATCCATCCATCCATCCATCCATCCATCCATTATCTTCCGCTTGCTTCGGGGTCGGGTCGCGGGGGCTGCAGCTTTAACAGGGAAGCCCAGACTTCCCTCTCCCCAGCCACTTCAACCAGCTCCTCCGGCGGGATCCCAAGGCGTTCCCAGGCCAGCCGAGAGACATAGTCTCTCCAGCGTGTCCTGAGGCGTCGCCCGCCGGTGGGACATGCCCGGAACACCTCTACAGGGAGGCGTCCAGGGGGCATCCGTACCAGATGCCCGAGCCACCTCAACTGGCTCCTCTCAATGCGGAAGAGTAGCGGCTCAACGCCGAGTCCCTCCCGGATGACCGAGCTTCTCACCCTATCTCTAAGGGAGAGCCGGGACACCCTGCGAAGGAAACTCATCTCGGCCGCTTGTATCCGTCAAACACTTGTATCCGCCGCTGGTATCCTTGTTCTTTCTGTCACGACCCAGAGCTCAAGACCATAGGTGAGGGTATGAATGTAGATCAACTGGTAAATCGAGAGCTTTGCCTTTCGGCTCAGCTCCTTCTTCACCACTACGGACCGGTGCAGCGTCCGCATTACTGCAGACTAGGAGTGGGGACCTCAGGGCACCTCACGATACGATACGATTCACGATACAAGGCTCACGATAACGATTATCTCACAATATCCCGATACAGCGATTATCGATATATTGGTCAGATATTTGATACATGATATTCTACAATACAATTGTTGAAACGAAAAAAAAAATAGATATTTCAAAATAGAAAAAATACGGTTTAAATCATTTATTAAACAGTGACAACATTTCTGTGCAACATTGCTGTAAAATATAAGTCTACTGCAAATTGTGTACCTGCACATATAGAAGACACAAACCACAACCTGATGACAACTGATATCTCTTGTAGAGATCATGATGAATGGCACCCTTAATTTCTTTAAAGTTTTAAATGTTAAAAAAAAAATTAACAGTTCTGTAGGTGTCAGTCAGCAGTTGAGCTTGGAGTGGGGCAATGATCAAATTGGAGGTCTTTTCTTCGTATATGACCTTGTATATCCTCGTATATGTTGCCAAAAGCATTGGTTTAAGCACTTCCACCATCTGCTTCAGCATTTGAGATGTCAGACTCAGTCAGTCACATTCTTCCTCACCTAAAAAAACACAACAAAATAAAAACAAAAAAATATTAGCTACTTAATAGCTTTTGAGTTGAAATCCCAATTTTTTTGTGTTGGAAGTATTGAGTGAATTAAAAAGATATGAATTGAATGTATAGAAATTAAAAATGCAATAATTACCTATTTTGAATATGTAGGCTACATTAATTATCATGCACATCACCTTATATATCTTGGAAGCTATTCAAACCATTTTTATAGCTTATTGTATCAAAATGGCAGTAATAACAGTTTGTGTAGTAAACTAGATGGAAAGTGGTTCTCAAATAATATCAACTAAAATCAGTAAATTCATGTAGGCTTATTCAATATTCTTTTCATCCAGTTCGGGGTCCTGGTTTATTTTATATCCTTCAACACCAAATGTCATCAAAATAATACATGTAAATTAAAAAATCAATTACATTACAAAACTTTCTTACCTCAAGTGATGAAAGCGAAGCATTGAAGAAATCCCGTGTCCACTTCGTCACCAGCTGCCAGTGAACCTTATTTTTGTTAGACAGTTCTTGCATACAGCAAAGTCCTTGTTCACCTTACTTCCTTTCTTGTTGGTGTAAAATCTAAAGTGTGTCTACATGTGTGATTTGTAGCAATATTTTTCTCACTTTTTCCTCCACCGTTCTCACGAAGCTTTTTTATTTTTTTCAACCCACCTGGAACTTCCTCTCTTTTTCTCTAGACGACACGAGCGCACTTTACCTTCACCGCCACTCTTGAGCGCCCCAAGTGGACCGCCAAGGAATTGCTCAACAAACATTGAGCAGTTCACAGCATCCATACTCCATTGTATTGCCAATATGTCAAATAAAAGTATCGATACTTGGCGGGAGCATATCGATAATCGATCGGGTTGCAAAATATCGCGATACTGTATATCGCTGTATCGAGATATTGTCACACTCTTACTGCAGACGCTGCACCGATCCGCCTGTCGATCTCTTGCTCCCTCCTACCCTCACTCGTGATCAAGACCCCAAGATACTTGAACTTCTCCACTTGGGGCAGGATCTCTTCCCTGACCCGGAGAGGGCACTCCACCCTTTTCCGACTGAGGACCATGGTCTCGGATTTGGAGGTGCTGATCTTCATCCCAACCACTTCACACTCGGCCGCGAACCGTTCCAGTGAGAGGTAGAGGTCACGGCTTGATGAAGCCAACAGCACCACATTATCTGCAAAAAGCAGAGATTCAATGCTGAGGTCACCAAACCGGACCTCCTCAACGCTTCGGCTGCACCTTGAAATTCTGTCCATAAAAGTTATGAACAGCCCTACACAGTCTAGCCCTCACTGAGAACGAATTCGACTTACTGCCGGCAATGCGGACCACACTCTGACACCGGTCGTACAAGGACCGAACAGCCCGTACCAAGGGGCTCCTCAACCAACCTCCTCTGCCTTGCTGAACATGGCCCACTACATCACAATGGAGGAGAGCAGATTTGGCCTGAAGGACATTGGTGGAAGGGTTCCACTTCCTCCATGTTGTCAAGGTCGGAGGGGCACCTCTCACTACGGGATCCCGGGAATCAGTGAGGGACATCGCCAGCCTCACCTTAGCACACTTGAACTCTTCAACCAAGCTCGAGATAGGCAGTGACAAGGCTCCGTCACGGTTGAATCCAATGCTGCTGAGGCACTTCGGAAGTCCGAGCCACTTCCTCACATGGGAGTTCACCAGCCTTTCCAAGCGCTTAGCATGATGTACAGGGACCTCATACATCGTCAACGGCCACTGAAGTCAGGGCAGTAACCCAAACTGGAGGCACCAGAGCTTCAGTTTCCCTGGCAGCGCAGTGTTGTCGATCAGTCTAAGACCGTTGGCTGTGTCCTGCCCCAGTTGTTCAAGTTGCTGGGTGTCTCTGAGGTCTGCATTATACCAACGCCCAAAACAAAAAAAAGTTAGTCTGCAATGCTCTTTCATTCACTTTATTGAACGCGAGACAATCAAACAAACACGCTCTTAGAAGTCACAGTCTGCCACCAGCTCGTCTGCTCTGTTACGTCTTTAACTCTCCTCAGCGTGGTTTCTCACCCATATTTACAGTCATGAATCCAAGCGGCAACATCATTTAAACTGATTTGATTTATTAACAAACAATTAATTTAATCAATATACCATCCACTACCATTGATTCAGGTTAATTAGATAAATTGTGGTTTTGGACATCCAAAATCATGTTGACTGAATGGGGAATGTAAAAGACATTTTGAACTGTAATCATCATGTGAAGAGCAGTTCAAAGTATTGACTTGTTTTATCAATCAACCATTATTTATTTTGAAAAAAAAAAAATGAAAATTTTACCCTGTCTCCTGATAGAATATTGTACTATTTATTGACCTTCCTATTAAACTATCACTCATTCACCATGAAATAAAAATAAAAATACTAAATGAAGAAACCATGCAGCATTTTAATGAGGACTTGAAGGCCAAGGCGTGGAATAGAATATACTGTTGTAGTGATGCTAATGCTGCAATTGAGACTCACTAAAGAAATAACCGACTTGATTCAAAGGACCATTCCAGAAAAAAACTATCAAATGCAGCACATTAAATCAAAATCCATGGATCACTAAGGGCAAATTAAAATCTATTAACCACAAAAATTAATTATACCAAAAAAATATATAAATATACCTAATATAAATATACCTAATTGTGATGATAAAAATGAATATATTACTTATAGAAATAAACTTACACATAATTATCAGGAAGAGTAATCATTATGCAGAATTGATAAACACATCTCTGAGTGATTACAAGAAATCTTAGAGAGTACTAAACAAGGACCTAAGTAAAGGACAAAAAACTCCTGTGTTCCCTGATCATGATATCAATACAAACACAACCACCACAAATGCAGTCTTGCTGACGAATTCAATGGTTATTTTGTCTCTATTGGTAGTAACATATCTAGTAAAATCAGCCAGCCTAAAAATGCCTCCTTTAGAGACTGTTTATTAAGTAACTACCTGGGCTCTTTTCTCCTGAATCCAACTAACTATGGTGAAGTGCACAAAATAATTATGAAGAATTCAAATTCAGCTGAAGCAGATGGAATATCTTCTCCAGCTTCTGAAAAGCATCTCCAACATTATTACCGCACCTATTACCCACTACATCAATCTATCTCTACTCTCTGGACTGGAGCCTAAAAAAAATTGCACAAATCACACCAATCTTTAAATCTGAAGATAAAAATTATCTGAGCAATTACCGACCAATATCAATTCTGCCTTCCCTCTCAAAGGTTTTGGAAACAGTAGTCCACAAGAAACTCAGTAACTATCTAGACAGGCTAAACATCATTGTCCCATCACAGTATGGATTCAGAAAGAAAAAAAACACATATATGGAAGTACTTGACTTAACGGAAAAAGTCTACAATGCAACTGACAAAGGTGAATATGGAGTTGGCATTTTTTGGACCTGTCCAAATCATTTGACACCATTAAAGTGCGTACGACGGGATAAGAAAAAAGCATTATTATGTGAATTAGAATCATATTTTGAGACGATTCGACCTTATACAACAATTTGGCAAAGCGCAGATAACGAGAAATTAGTCTTTAGCCACGCCTACCATGATAGAGCTCTAGCGTCCCCAACAGGAGGATGACGTCGGCAGGGTCATGGTTTCATCTGATTTAGAATTCAGCCCATTGAGGGGGAATTATTCAGAACGGCGAAAATGCGACGAAGAGAGCCGCAAAATGTCATTGTTTCAGTCTCTCTATTCCAATATTTTGTACAGGATATTCTTTTTATCGAAGTATTTTTCCCCAATTGCTAAATAAATTGTATGGTCATAACAAATAACAGTCTTGTGCCAAATGGAATATGAAATAATAAAAATGCATTTATTCAGTACAACATGGCATAATTACACCATTAAGGTCAAAACTGTCGACTTCACCTTTACTGTTGCACCTCCCGAACGATATTTTATGCCACTGTAGTTAGTCAGGCTTTTGTTATTTCCCTGCCCCGGCTTCAGAGAATGTAAACAAACCAAGAGGTGTGACAGCTAGCCGACATGCTAACCCAAACCGAGTAACGTCTCAAAGTCTTATTTTTGCTTTTCGAAGTGAAAAATCACACAAAACTAGCCCGGACTATGTCACACGGCGGCGGGGTTGTCGATTGTCTTCGCCGATCGGCAACCCGCCCGACGGCGAGCAAGTTACAGCTCGTTCCCCTGCTACGGACAGGAGAGCTTGCCGGGGAAGCAGCTGGAGCATACCGCTGGACACCGGGCACAAGAAGAGGGCAATAAGCCGAGTATAGAGGGGGGTGTGCAAACAAGCTGCCTGGTCGTCGGCCGAGTGGCATTCTTGTGGACAATTAGCCACAAAATGCAAGCCACCTCCGTATTAAAACGTGTGCCAAGATCCCAGTATTTGACATAATACAAAATACGATGTTTACTCACTGCCTTGCAAGTCCAATGGTCCCACAGTTGTAGGGCTTGTTTTGGCCAATATCCACGGTGAACAGGAACGCTTTGAAACCCAAGATGGCTCACACGCCTCTCCCTGGTGCGGCAACAATTTTCTGCAGTCGTTTGGCTGGCGTGATGCGAAAAATAATCGAATTAATCCGCAAAATCAGCTGAATCCGCAGTCTATCTGCATGCTATAAAGCAATGCAGCATTGTGAGATGCTGACCCGGGTGACGTCACATTCACATTCGTCCTAAACCCGAGCCTGAAGCCGGAAGTCATTTTCATGGCACAGGATTAAAAAATTGAATATATATAACGATCGCTTCCACACACATCCAAGCGGTCCATTTTATTCAGGAGCATAAAACACCGCGTGAAATATGACATAAACATGTTTTTTGGTGTCATATGCACTTTAAGACTAAAATACTCATCAATAAACTGCAGCATTATGGGATTAGAGGCCTAGCACTAGACTGGTTCCGTAGTTATCTGTCTGGAAGACATCAGTATGTCAACATTAATAATTCTGAGTCATCATACAAACTCATCAACCATCGGGTTCCATCTTAGGGCCACTTCTCTTCAACCTGTACATTAATGATTTTGTTAATTCCTCATCAGTTTTACATCAAGTAATATTTGCTGACTGTACAAATTTGTTCTTTTCCCATAAAAATCCAACTGCACTTAAGCAAATCGTAAATAGTGAATTAGAAAAAATAGACACATGGTTAAAATGTTACAAACTCTATCTAAATATTAATGAAACAAATTACATTGTGTTTCGCTCCCATAAAAAACAAGCCATTAAACAAATCTGCCTAAACATAAACGGTGAAAACATTGACAGAGTCGGCTCTACAAAATTCCTAGGGGTCCATATTGATGAGCACCTTAATTTTAAAAATACATGTTGATGATCTTACAAAACTGTCAAAATATGCTGCTCTGTTTTTTAAACTGAGACATTATCTCCCTCTCTCTGCAGTTCTCATCCTGTATCAATCTTTATTTGAACCACATTTACAATACTGTAATATCATATGCTGCAACACATATCCAACTTGTCTAAAAAAGCTTGAAATACTGCAGGAAAAAAATTATACGTACCCTAACATGGTCTGAGTTTAATGGTCCAACTAAAATCATTTTTCACCGCCACACCTTCTGAGGCTTAAAGACCACAACAATTATCAAAATGCTTACGTAATGTATCAGATCATCTATAAACTAAACCATAAATAAGGTGACCTCATCCCAATCTGTACTCCTTAGCACACATATACTACCAGAAGAAAAAAAAATCAAATTACTGGGGGAAAAGTGTACAAGCTTTAGCATTGTGTGCAGATTTGGACTGAACTTCACTAACACTTAAAATGTCACACTCCATCTCCATCTTTAAAGGCCAAATGTGAAGTGAGGTTGGCAAACCATGTTTTTGAATAATATCAATGGCTAAACAATTACAAGCATATTGTCGTTATTTTTTTTAACGCAACCCTCCCAGATTCTTTGTTTAACCAATAGCAACACCCTTGACAAAAAAATGCTTTTCTTCGATAATCTTCGGAAATTACGTCACACCGAGAACTGCGAGGGAAGTCCGCCATACACACAGTATTGTTGCATTGCTTTTAGGTAAGATGCCACGGCGGTGTTTGGCGATGTATTGTTCTCAATCTAAAGAAAAGTTGTATGAGTGGCTGAAGGATAGCAGGGCACGTAAATGGACATCTTTTGTTCGTACTAAGCAAATGAATTTCACGCCATCATTGAGTTGTGTTCTCTGCTACAAAGATTTCAAAGATGCCTGCTTCCTCAACCGGTCTGCTTATGATCAAGGATTTGCCAAAAAGTAAGTGTGATTTTTGGATAGATGACTGATGACTTTGTCAAAGCAGAGCTGTCAACTGTTGTGGAATTAACAGTATAAGCTAGCGATGTTAGCCGAAAGCTAACTCGTGGCAATCCCCGATAATAGTTGTTGTTGCGTTCGCTAGGTTAAGCGTGTTTAAATTGTGCGTCATCTACGATCTTGTCCGAAAGGGTTAATCCACTGTCAATCGAGAAAGGGGTGTGGATGTGCATATAAGCGGGTCGGCGTCGCGGCAATTCACTGTCACGTTGCCGTAAGAGACACACAACGCCGGTGAGTTTGTGCACATTTATTTGTATTTGTATTATGTATTTCCACCTTCATGCTTCATGCATTGCATTGCTTTTGGACAGTTCTGCGTTTCTTTCACAGTGATCGCATGATAGCCTTCTAGTTTGTGTTTTACGAGAGCCGCTGACAGGTGACAGTTGACAACTAACGTGTTGGTTTAGCGTAGCCATTGAGTATGTCTTGCAGCGAATCAGCGAGCGGCGCAGGTCACGCAGTGAATCATGGGAAATGTAGTCTTGGGACAACACTGAAGTGGTGCTTTGTAATCTGTTCGCTTGTGTGAAAAAACTACGTACATTTCCTCACGCCATTAGATGCCACTTCTACAGGATCCATCTATCGCTCCGCACAGCCTGCCGAGAGCCCCAAGCTGTGTCCGTACTGTTAGCGCAATGTGTTAATAAAGAAACAAAGTTGTCAGCACGTCGTGTGTTCGATACCTTTGTCAACAAAAAGCTCATAACAAGACACTATGCACGGTCCGTTTAAGAGACGCTGGGACTGGAGAGCTGTGAGTAGTAGGAGGCGAAGGGGATATGAGCGAGAAGCAAAACTTTGCGGTCGAATGTGGCGGCAGTCCGCTATTATTTTGTTTTCTTATTGTTGCCACAATAAAGAGGAGAAAGCCATCAACGACTATCTCCTTCTTTCCTCCCCAACGTATTTACATTATTTTATATGCACGAGAGCTGCCGGATCTGCCAAAATGAACATGAAGTCTGATTATTCTTTTTTTTTTAAACGAATGTCATCAGATAGACAAAAACATAGAATTATGTGCAAATGGCTGCATCTTCAAATCATGAAAATAATAACAGCCTATATCTTACCAATCTTGTAATCTTGATGGGTCTTGTCTCCATTCCATGTCAGGTAATCCAGGCACATTGTTTGCATCCTGATTAGCGTCTGGCTAATACATGTTAGGTCCAACATAAAATTCCAACCTCCTCTTCTTCCTCCAATTCAGTACTTCTCAAATAGTGGGGGGCGCCCCCCTGGGGGGGCGCAGAGCAATGCCAGGGGGGGCGCATGTGACCTCGGGGAACATGTTTTTTTTTTGTTCGTTTTTTTTGTTTTTGCCGTACTGGAATAAAGTGTACTTGCACATCCACTCAGTAGGTGGCAGTGACGCTCTCATTTTCAGAGTGCGCGCAGTATTTTTGAACTAAGGAAGAGCACTCAGCACACACAGACAACAGATATGAAGAGCAGTGTGCCACCGCCGTTTTCGAAAGCCGTTTTCCGACCGGACTCACTCACGCAGCGACCCACTGTCTTGTCCGGTTCTCACGTCGCCGCCCGAGAAGTGCCATTTTCGGCTTGGGATTGTCACGACGACTGCCCTCACCTACGGTTCTACCTCGGCCGCCGTGAATGCGCTTTTTTCGTGCCGTTTGCCTTTTAGCTTTGACTTTTAATACAGTGGGTGATGATGAAAGACCACTGTTTACTGTGTCTAAAAATAATTATAGCAGACAGCAAGAAGCCAAATCAATTAAGACGCCACTTAAAGACATTAGACCCCAATCTCATTGTTAAGCCGCTTGATTTTTTTCAGTGAAAACGTGGCGAATATTGCCAACAATCGTCCTGCTTTGTCAGTGTTATATCAGTAAGCCAGTGAGCATTGTTAGCATGCTAATTGCAAAATAACTCCACACCATTGCAAAGGAGGTAAATACTGTGAGCAACAAAAATAAAAACTGTCCTGTCCAAGGACACTTTTTTCCCCCTTTTATTCAGATTTGTTTTTTCGGTCAATTTTTTTGGCACATTGTCCTCATGAGTGAATGTTTCTAATCAATTTTAATTTGGTATTATTTACTGATTTTATTACATTTTATTTTTCTGTATCAAATGGTCAAAAATGTACCTTGAGTGTATTTTTTAGTTTGGATGTGATTTTTTTTTTTTTTTTAATTCAGGCAAATTGATGCACGTCAAGTATTCTCTGTTACAAACAAAACAATGTTAATAAAGTTATACTTTATTATAAGTTGATCTATGTTACTTTTTTTCTTTATTAGAAAAAAAGGACACAATGTTAGGCAGATGCGTATTTATAATAGTAATTTTATAGACAAATGATACTATTTACAGTGGCGGCAGAGAGTTTGGGGGGGCGCGAAACATTTACGTCTTCCTTGGGGGGGCGTGACAGAAAATAATTGAGAAGCACTGCTCCAATTCTTCAAAAACTTGGATCTCCTCCCTTGCGCTTAATCTATCGCTTATATCGCTGTTTGAATCATTGTTTGAAGGGCTTTGTATGGCGGCCGTATGGAGCGCTGCCATCGCTGTTCTCGGTTGACGTATCACTTCCGGGTTCGTCCCCTTTCAGGCTCTTACTTCGGAAACGCGATTATTTTGTCAAATATACAACATATAAATTATTTTTCATGCTTTATTTGTTGGACAATGTTTAATTACTTTAATTGTGACCCTATTTGGCATGTTATGAAATTACTTCACATTTGGTCTTTAAGAAAAAAAACTCAAAACCCATCTCCTAGTAATGTATGTATAATATGCTGATTCTTTGAATAACATTACTAAGGTGTCTCATATCAACTCCAATGTAACCAGAATTTTGAAATTGTCCATAGTTAATTGTATATACAGTGCCTTGCAAAAGTATTCGGCCCCCTTGAATCTTGCAACCTTTTGCCACATTTCAGGCTTCAAACATAAAGATATGAAATTTAATTTTTTTGTCAAGAATCAACAAGTTGGACACAATCGTGTAGTGGAACAACATTTATTGGATAATTTAAACTTTTTTAACAAATAAAAAACTGAAAAGTGGGGCGTGCAATATTATTCGGCCCCTTTACTTTCAGTGCAGCAAACTCACTCCAGAAGTTCAGTGAGGATCTCTGAATGATCCAATGTTGTCCTAAATGACCGATGATGATAAATAGAATCCACCTGTGTGTAATCAAGTCTCCGTATAAATGCACCTGCTCTGTGATAGTCTCAGGGTTCTGTTTAAAGTGCAGAGAGCATTATGAAAACCAAGGAACACACCAGGCAGGTCCGAGATACTGTTGTGGAGAAGTTTAAAGCCGGATTTGGATACAAAAAGATTTCCCAAGCTTTAAACATCTCAAGGAGCACTGTGCAAGCCATCATATTGAAATGGAAGGAGCATCAGACCACTGCAAATCTACCAAGACCCGGCTGTCCTTCCAAACTTTCTTCTCAAACAAGGAGAAAACTGATCAGAGATGCAGCCAAGAGGCCCATGATCACTCTGGATGAACTGCAGAGATCTACAGCTGAGGTGGGAGAGTCTGTCCATAGGACAACAATCAGTCGTACACTGCACAAATCTGGCCTTTATGGAAGAGTGGCAAGAAGAAAGCCATTTCTCAAAGATATCCATAAAAAGTCTCGTTTAAAGTTTGCCACAAGACACCTGGGAGACACTCCAAACATGTGGAAGAAGGTGCTCTGCTCAGATGAAACCAAAATTGAACTTTTTGGCCACAATGCAAAACGATATGTTTGGCGTAAAAGCAACACAGCTCATCACCCTGAACACACCATCCCCACTGTCAAACATGGTGGTGGCAGCATCAAGGTTTGGGCCTGCTTTTCTTCAGCAGGGACAGGGAAGATGGTTAAAATTGACGGGAAGATGGATGCAGCCAAATACAGGAACATTCTGGAAGAAAACCTGTTGGTATCTGCACAAGACCTGAGACTGGGATGGAGATTTATCTTCCAACAGGACAACGATCCAAAACATAAAGCCAAATCTACAATGGAATGGTTCAAAAATAAACGTATCCAGCTGTTAGAATGGCCAAGTCAAAGTCCAGACCTGAATCCAATCGAGAATCTGCGGAAAGAGCTGAAGACTGCTGTTCACAAACACTCTCCATCCAACCTCACTGAGCTCGAGCTGTTTTGCAAAGAAGAATGGGCAAGAATGTCAGTCTCTCGATGTGCAAAACTGATAGAAACATACCCCAAGCGACTTGCAGCTGTAATTGGAGCAAAAGGTGGCGCTACAAAGTATTAACGCAAGGGGGCCGAATAATATTGCACGCCCCACTTTTCAGTTTTTTATTTGTTAAAAAAAATTCAATTATCCAATAAATTTTGTTCCACTACACGATTGTGTCCAACTTGTTGATTCTTGACAAAAAAATTACAATTTTATATCTTTATGTTTGAAGCCTGAAATGTGGCGAAAGGTTGCAAGGTTCAAGGGGGCCGAATACTTTTGCAAGGCACTGTATGTCTATGGGTGTGTGCGTATGAGTATGCTGTCCAACTGGGCCCCTGCTAAAAGCTTTAAATAGCTTCTTTGGAATGTCCTTTTTTTGCATCGTATCATATGAACTGCTAGCATATGACCATGAACTGTTTTTGTTGAATGATGTGTGAATAAACTGAACTGAATTGGGGGGGGGAACTTCACTGCCGCTTGCTGCACTTAATTGATGCATTTTGCTTGCGGCATCGCTCAAAAATAGAACGTCCGAGGGAGGCTTACGTCTTCCTCGGGCCTTCCGCAGGACACATGCTCAGCTCACGCGCACCCTATGCAACTACTAGTGATGTCACGAGGTCCGACAAGCCTTCAAAGTGTGTCGAGTAATGAAGGGACGTTTCTGCAAAGTGCCTACCGAGGATCGTTCCATTTAGGGGAGCTGACGAAAATGACGTCCGAAGCCCACAGGTGGATAGTAGCATGTTACATTTACGCCGTTACATTTATTTGAGAAAACTGTACTTGCAAGAGTAGTTTTCATTCATTCATTCATTTTCCATGCCGCTTCTTCCTCACGAGGGTCGCGGAGGTGCTGGAGCCTATCCCAGCTAACTATGGGCAGTAGGCAGGGGACACCCTGAACTGGTTGCCAGCCAATCACAGGGCACAAGGAGACATACAACCATTCACGCACACACTCATACCTACGGACAATTTAGAGTGTTCAATCAGCCTACCATGCATGTTTTTGGGATGTGGGAGGAAACCGGAGTCCCCGGAGGAAACCCACGCAGGCACGTGGAGAACATGCAAACTCCACACAGGAAGGCCGAAGCCCGGGATTGAACCCTTGATCTCAGAACTGTGAGGCAGACGTGCTAACCACTCAGCCACCGTGCCGCCTAAGAGTAGCTTTACGAAGCTATAATTTTTTTTAACTTTTAGTTAAGTAGATTTATGAAGAAATACTACTCTTACTCCGCTACTTTGGGCTATACTAGTCGTTACATTTTTCCTCTTTATTGTACATATTAGATTGTACTTTTTTTTTTGCCTGAGATGCCAACAGTGGCTACCAGTTTCACCCCAATGAGATGTCGCAACAACAATAACATGATTCCATTACACCAATTAGACTCAAGCTTGCCGCTCTATGATCACGCCCGCCTGTTCAATCACGGGGCATCTTTAAAACACTATAAAAAATTAAGTATTTGACAGAGAGCGCTGCTGTCAACATGACTCTAAAGTGCTGATTTTAACCTCTGTCCCATTTTTTTTTTTTTTTGTTTGACCTGTCGTGTTTAGCTGCTTGACACGGAGAATGGGAATCTGAGTGTCCTATTGGTGTGAACAGTTTTAATGTATTACATCAGGGGTGTCCAAACATTTTGCAAAGGGGGCCAAATTTGGTGTGTTAAAAATGTAGGGGGCCGACGACCTTTACGTAGAACAATATATTTAAGCAAATTTTAGCAAGCCATTTTGTGTGTCACATTTGCTTCATTATTTTTTTTAAGTTACGTAATAATTTCAACAATCTCGCAACTAGCCTTGTGGCGTTCTCTTTCGACTCTCGGGCTTTTGCGAAATACTGCTGCTGTGAAATTAAACTATTTTCAAGTTGCTTCAATTTCTTGCTGCGTATCTTCCCTGTAATCTTGTCGTACATGTCAGTGTCTCTTGTTTGGTAATATCGCCTCACATTGAACTCTTTAAAAACAGTGACTGTTTCTTACCAAATGAGACAGTTGTTGCGTATTTTAGTGAGGAAATAGTCCAATTTCCACCTATCCTTGAAGTGTCGGCCTTTTGCAGTCAACTTTTTTTTTTGTTGATTGTCGCCATTTTAAGAAAATTGGGAGTAAAGGGTCACACGGGGTTATGTTGCTTAGAGTGCTGCTGCCTTCTAGTGGGTAAATGAGGAGCAGCATTTAGTGTGTAAGCTACTCCATATGCTGGTGGCAGTACTGCTGACCAATTTATTAAGTCTGTGTGCGGGCCAGATAATATTGGTTTTATGACAGTGACTGGGGGCTGGATGAAATTTGACCACGGGCTGCATTTGGCCCCCGAGCCGGACTTTGGACATGTTTGTATTATATGGTAGCATGATATACTGCCATTCTGATGATTACTCATTGTGTTTCATTTATTAGGAGAAAGCAGCGAGCAGCAAAGGGCTATGGGGGGACAGAAAGGAAACTAGAAAAGGAGAAAGACAGAAGAGAAGTACAAACAACAACAAGAAATACATTCAACGCTAATTGTATCTCCGGTTGGCACCATGTGGGGGGCCTGATGAACGAGGAGGAAAGGGGGAGGGGGGGCTTCAGAAAGAGATGTGATTAGGTGGGGTGATGCGTACACAAATAAGCAATGTGAGGTGTAGAATCCAGTACTACGTGAATTACTTCTAAGTGTGGATATGTTGACATCCAATTCTATGCTGCCTGATCGCGAATCCTGCCACCGATAGTTATACTACTTGAGTGTGTCTAATTGCACCCAGTCATGCATGAATCCCATCAGATGTGTGATAGTCCTGCAGACAAGTAGAAATGCTGCGCGGGGGCCACCCTAGGGCCACAGCCTATGCCTAGCCAATCAAGAGTGATGAGCCAGTGCAGCCAATCTTGCCTTCCCGCAGCTCCAGCAATGGGGCCGCTGTCATCCCCCCGGGAACCAGGGTGGTCCCCTGGACCATCCGCACCCCCATTAACCGGCCCTCAGGGAAGGGGTACACGCGCCACCGACCCACATGCCCGCCCCCACTAACACCTGGCCCGCGAGCCGCCTACGCACAACCGACACGGCACACCGCGGGACCCCCACGGCCCACTAGACCCAGGGCAGAACAGGGTCATCAACTGAAGTGGGCGACACCCTGCCGACCCACCAGCATCAGGCCAGCAATCCGCGCCGGAGTCCAAAGAGGATACCCAGGAAGAAAACAGTGAAAGGCGAAAGTAGGAGAGCGCCGAGAAGCTGGCACGGGGCGGGACTATGCGGGACCAGTGCCCCGAACCCCACCCTAGCAAACGGCAGCCAGGTGAAGAGGAGGCCTCGCCCCAGGAGCCACACCATAGAGAAAAAGCGTGGGACCCATCCATTGCCCTATTACTGTAGCCGCCAGGTCCCCGACTGGCAGCTATTACCCAGCACCGTGATTGTTTGGGGAGGGTAGTGCAGTGTAGACATTAAAATAGAAGAGCCCAGCTAAGGCCAGTGGGACTGCCGCACAGAAGTTCTTCCCAGCTGCACATACCACTACCCGTCGCCAAAGCCCCCCATTGTAGTGTAACGTATGTGGTGCATTATAAGAGGTGCAGGAATGGCGGGGCCTGTGGCGAGTAGGCAACTGTCATGTCAACCCAGCCCCCCCACCCCAAACCGGTCCCAGCCGCCCCACATCCTCAGAGTATGATGACTTTCCCCAAAGACATGAATGAGTATGTATGTGCCAAAGGTGAAAGATACCGTATTTACAGTGAAAGTGATGAGTGCGTTAGTTAAGAGGCAGGCCTCGCCCGCCAGAACCACCGGCTACAGAGTGAGAGACGCACCAGGGCCCCGACCACCCAGCGCCCCCCTGTCCCCCGGGCATCCATCCCCCCCATCCCCGTATGGGCGCCACACCATGCGACGAAGACCAGGGGACAACTCCTCAGCAAGGGAGATATTCTTGTCATAATTCAAAGTTGTTGTTTTTTTTATTGTGATTCTTTGGCTTAATGTGGTTATGTATTATGTTACAGTATAATATTAACACTTCATATAAATAACTTTGTGCTAAGAAAAAAATACCCCTATTTAAAGAAAAAATCTAATATCAAGCAGTTACTCACTATGTTACTCATTACTTGAGTATTCTTTTCACCAAATACTTTTTTACTTGTACTTGAGAACATTTTATGAATGACTACTTTTACTTGAGTAATATCATTCTGAAGTAACACTACTCTTACTTATAGTAAATTTTTTGGCAACTCTACCCACCTCTGCCAAAGCCTCGCTGCCCAGCTGTACCACGTGATTGCTTCAGGAAGTGGTTTATTGATTTTTGTGCGTGGTTTGACAGATAGCTTCAGTATATAAACATCTCAAGCTACATTAAAAATGTGAGTGTTAGAAGGACAGTTTCCATAAGGTGAGAGTTTGGATAGTTCAGATAGCTTGGAGGTAGTTTGGTGAGTTAGGGAGAGAGTAAGGTTTAGGAGTGAGGAGAGTAGGAGTAGTACAGTAATTGATAAGATGGATCCAGCAAGAAAGACGACTTCCTCTGTGTGGAAAAACTTTTGTTTTTTAATAAAAATGAATGAAAATCCCCCCATGCTGTACATCAGTGGTCAAGTCACACAAGCATAATCTGTGCCCTTTTTCAAGTTACACAAGCACTTTTAATGTTCTCTGCCTGATTACGCTCATGCCATTTTCAGGAAAAAAAAACTTGCACAACATGCCATAATATGATAATACCATTTGGAGAGTCATTTCACACACCCACACACTAAATTCGAAAATGTCTTTTATACATATGTGATTATCTCTGTACATACGCGCAATTACAAAAAATACTCAGTCAAGCATCTCAGCATGAAGCAACACAAAACTCTGTGGCCTTTGTAGACAAAATATATCAGACAAGGCCTGCAAAATCCTCTCGGGAATAGTTGTTTAAGGCAAGGGAAACTTGTTAAATGGGTGGTTTAAAAAGGTGCTTAATAGGGGAAAATAAAACTTTACGGTTAGTTTTATAGTAGGTAATTATCCTGGAAATGTGCAAAATTCTTCAGGTTCTTACAGCTTTACAATAACCTTGGAGTTGGTTACAGAGAATCTGGTTTAAAGCTGAGCTTTTTGGTGCTCCTACATGATCTTACATGATGGCACTTCGAAAACGTGTATATTGAAGTTAAATTGAGATGAAATTTTAAATTGAATAAGGGGTACGGAAAATGAATGAATGCTTCTTGGCTTCTGTGATACAAGATGCCAAGCTTCACAAGCCACATTTGTTAATAGGATACCACATGAAAAGCCCCTACCCCCATATTTAACATTCATGTTGTAACAACTAACAAGCTCTGTGGTATATTAAAGCAATGACTGAGAGCACAAGTGTAGATAATTAACGCATAGCCAACGTAGACTAAACTACTGGCCTGTATTATACATATTTTTTAGTTTTCTGTTTATTCTTTTTTTAATTACTAATGCATTTCAATTTTCATGCCTTCCATTTGTTTGGGAAAAAAAAAAAAACAGGAAACAATTAAACACCCCCGTGAAAGAACGAATTTTGGTTGTTTTTCATGTTTGAAGCCTGGAGGTTTGTTGATCTCCAATGTGTTTTGTAACCGGTCACGGACACAAGTTAATCTTTTGCTTATCCATTGACATTTGAGAAAACTGTCCTTTATCCGTCCAACTATCTATTATCTGAACCCATTATCTTAACAGCGGTAAGCTTGCCAGATGAGTCTCCAGCCCAATAACACTGTCTCGCCGCGGGTTGGTCACGAGGTTCATGTAGGCGTGAATAGTTCCAAGCACAAGCAGCGCTGTAATGGTTTTTAATGAAACTGACCGCGGTGATTGCAACATTCATGGTAAAATCAGTAAAATCACATATCTAAGTACTTTTTTGATTATGTAATTGCATTATAACATATTTGTACATTTACATTTGGAGCGGTAAGGCGACAACTGAAAACAATGTTAACTGTTACGCAGAAAGGAACTTTCCCATGTTGTGGAGAGAAAGTTTCATGTTTGTGTTAACATTAGAACAAGAAATTGACTTTTACATTGAAATGCAAGATTATTTAGGTTTTTCTTTTTTCACAACTAGAATACTGTTTTTCCAGAGAATGTCTAGATTTCCTTGATTCACCTACCTGTGGTAATATATAAAAGATAACACCACGTAACACATATTTTGTTCCCAAGTTCTAAGTGGTAGTTCCTAGTTTGTTTTGTCGCATTGACATATAAAAACACGTTTGCCAAAAAGTTTAGGTTTAGGTCAAGACTTTGAAATTCTATTTTCCACTTTTCTTTACTGGTTGTTGACAGGGCTCAGAGAACAAACGGACCCAATAATGCAGTGCTCAGAGCAGATTTATTAACAATGGTTTTGAGAGGAAGAAGTCTTGGCTTTTGGAGAGGCACGGAGGGCTGTTTGAGCGGGGGGGGGGGGGGGGGGGGGGGCAAGGCGAAGGCCCAGGCAGGATGCGTCTAGATCGGGTCCTGTAGCAGGGTTCAGGTCACAGAGAAAAGGCAGAGGCACAGACGAGGAGCAGGCTAGAGGCAAAAATCCACAAGGTCAAGAGGTGTATCAAAAATCCGGCAAGACAAGGTAACTAGAAACGCTCGTAAGTTGCAGTGAGGGCTAACAAACTCGCAATGGAGCAGAGGGCTGTGTGTGCTTATGTAGGGAGTCTGTGGTAATGACCAGGTGTGCAGGACAGGTGTGTGGAATGAGTGCTGATGACTGAGGGGGAAAAAAGGAAAAAGGTATACAGGCCTGCTGTGGGGCTTTAACAGTTGTACTTTCTAAAGCTTTTGTATGTATATAAATATATATATATACTAGGGCTGTCAAAATTATCGCGTTAACGCGCGGTAATTAATTTTTTAAATTAATCACGTTAAAATATTTGACGCAATTAACACACATATCCCGCTCAGAAAGTATTCTGCCTTTTGGTATGTTTTACAGCAAGGCTTTTTGTGCTGTCCAACAGCGAACTCTTGTGGTCGCTTTGCGACATGGTTTATTGTTTTCTTGCCAGTTCATTATGGCTGCACGACGTCTCGGGCTGATAATGTTGTGCTTATATGATCCTTGGACAAGATTTTTCCGTAAGTATGGTTGTTGTAAAGAATGTACATATTATGTTAGTAAGCGAAATGTTATATTTTTTGTATGAGACGCTTTTTGTTTATGTTTAGTGAACCTGTATAGCGTGCTAAGCTAACGTTGTTGCTAATGCAATGCTTGTGTACTTTTTTTTTGTAGTTTTACGACGGTCTAAAGAGGACAATGGTTTGAGGCCATTTTATTAATAAATCAGATGAAAAAGGAAGAAGTCTAATTATTAAGGCGTCGTTCACTAGCTGTCTAGCTTTGGAAAAAGTAGACGCTTCGGAGTGAGGACAGCATAGACAGATTTAAATGACAGTAGAGTGAAATGCCCACTACAGTCCTTATGTACCGTATGTTGAATGTATATATATCCATCTTGTGTCTTATCTTTCCATTCCAACAATTTATTTTACAGAATATGTATATAATTTACAGAAAAATATGGCATATTTTATAGATGGTTTGAATTGGGATTAATTGCGATTAATTACGATTAATTAATTTTTAAACTGTAATTAACTCGATTAAAAATTTTAATCGTTTGACAGCCCTAATATATACATATACATAAGGCGGAAAACACAGACAAGACTGACAAAGCAGTTTCTGCTCTTGCACTCCTCTTTAAAATAAACTGCTGTATTTTAAGCCAAAAGAACAGATGTGTTTGTTAGAACAATATGCTGCAATAGCAGATTCATGGCACATTAAGCCCCCAAACTATTTTTAATATGTCCGTTTTACCCTGAAAACACCCGTTTAGATGTCGCGTAACCGCTTTTTTTTCAACCCAGCCATAAAACGAAGGTAATTAATTATATTTATTATTCAAAATGTCTGTCATTTTTAACTTAAAATCATTAATTGATGTCTCATATTTTGTTTAAAAAAAAAAAAAAACTTTGAAAAATTATTCACTCACATATATTAAACTTTTAAACAAATGATGTCACAATGAAAAAAATGGCGTCTGTAAAAAAGTTACGGATATCTACCTCATAACTATCGCTTAATTGTATTTTTTTGTTGTTGTTGTTACTGCCGCATTTTCTCCGATATGTTAGATGATAAATAATCGATCCAAACGAAGAAAAAAAAAAAAAACGTTTAAAAGGGTAAATATATGAAAAAGAAAATCTCGACCACTCCTTGATGTCTGCGATTTCTGCATCGCGACCCTTGTTTGTTATATTAACATGTTTCACCCATAAAATCCCCCCAAAAATCCAGCTGTGGCCATTCTCAGCTGTGTCTTGACACTCAGTGATACATGCTACATGGAGTTTTTGGATCGAAACAAGGTAAGTACGCGATAATAGCTCGTTAAAGTCATGGCGTCTGTAATTCTGCTCTTGCGTGCTCTCACCTCCAGATAGGGTTTTGCTGTTTAAAAAAATTTTTTTTTTGTTAAATGCTCTCTTGTTCAAAATGTTCCTTCCCCCAGAAAATTGAGATTTTAAGCTTTCCAATTATGTATCATGCATATCGGACAATTTTGAAAGTTGGCCAAATTGTGTTTTTATATATGGCGGAAAACACTCAAGTGACTTGAAGTTCCGCTATGAGACCCTCAATTTGGCCAAATTTCAAAATTGTCCTATGTATTTAACGTAAACAGACAACAATGGCGCTGTTTTATGTATATTGAGAGTTAAGAGGCAGAGACAAGCGAGTGGAGTGGACACAAGCATTCCTTGGGGCCGCACTATTTATTGGCAAAGCGTTTGCATCTCTTCCACAACAATTATATCTATTGTTGTGAGCAACGTGGGAAGAATGACAGGAGATGCGTTAAATATTAATTAAATAAGTTATATATTTTAAAGTGATTAATTCAAAAAATTAATTACCGCCCGTTAATGCTATAAATTTGACAGCCTTAATTAAAAAAAAATAATTTCATGCGCGGTCTGTCCTCAGACCTGCTTCAGGTGGAAAAACCAACCCCAGTGTTTGACTCAAAAGTTATGCCCTTGTGTTGGAGCCTTGCCATAGATCATTTTCTACAAATTCTACCGTAGACTTTCAATTGGATCGAGATCAGGATAATTGGCAGGCCATGACATGTGTGTTTTCAGTTTTGGCAAGGTGCATTGTAACCTTGAAGAATGATTTGACCACCCTTTTCTGACTGAGTACCATGGTCTCGGATTTGGAGATGCTATTTCTAATCCCAACTACTTCACACTTGGCTGCAGACTTATCTATTGAGAGTGGAAAACAGCTGCTCTAACGAAGCCGAAAAAATTGCCTCAGCTTCAATAAGCTAAGATCAAACCAAATTGGGAACTTTGTCAATGCAGGTCTGAGAAAGCAATTGGAGAATTTTGTGTTACAAATTATACAGATTAACTTGATTTGACCTTTCTGTGGAAAAGTTTCATATAAATTTCTGGTTTTATGGTTATTATTCACACTTCTACACTTTGCTGATAGCATCACTGCTGTGAGGGAATCACAAGAAATCCAAATGAAAGGCAACAGGCACTTCTTTAATGTTCAGTCTCACGAGACTTGCCAACGGGCATGATCATCGTTTGAGCTCCGAGTTTAATGGCTTGGTAACCGTGTCTAGCTATTCATTTGCACTTTTTTTTATAGAAAATGTAATAGCTGCTTTGTCGTTCCCCCCCATGAAATGATCAAATTTTGATGATGACGCTCACTGTGCTCATGGGACTAATGGCAGGTGATGCAGTTTGGATATGCTAGCAATGTCGTCACACAAATATATACACTCCCTTCCCAAAATCGGCCAAATAAAGATGGAAAAATGCTTTCTAAATGGTGGGAGGCAGATTATCTTTTCAATTTAGGAAAGGAAAGACTTACAGCCAACGTGGCTGTAACAAAAGAATGGAGCATAAGTTCCTAAAAACGTACATCTGCAATGAGAACTTGTGTGAATCACAATGAGTCAGACCAACAAATCTGGCCTTCAAAAATGTTTTCTATACTCGCTTTTCCTATTCCAGAGCAGGGATATGATGATCTCAAAGTTTACTGACTGGCAATGTTCCCTCTAAGCTGCGCGCGTGCACAATCGCGCACTGTTGGCACCTACTCTGCGCACAAGAAATTCTATGCTGCGCACAAAAAAACAATCAACAGAAACGTATTAATTGCGTTGTAACTTGGTGAGTGACAGGTGTCCAGCAAATGATACGATAAGGTTCACTTCCGCTACGCAGCCAATCATAGCATTGACATTGCTTGTGTATTGCCCAGCCCACACGCGCGATGTAGGTTAGCAAGCTATCAACAGTGCGTGAGTGCGGCGGAGTTGAGAGACGCAAAGGCCAACCCCTTATCATGGTGAAACGAACGGGCAGTGACACATCCACTCACCAAGCCAAAGTAAAAAAGAAATGCGGTTCATATAAGATGGAGTGGTTGTCGGAGCATGTGCAAATAGACGAACAAGCGGTGAAACTGTGATATTTGCCACGAAGCCAAAGTACCAAGGGAGTTTTCAGAGGGGAAAATGCGGACTGAATGGAAGTTGGACTACCTCAAGTGTCATATTCAGCAGAAAAGTCATTTGAAAGCTGTTGAAAATTACGAATACTCAAGATGGGACAGGCGATTGGTACATTAATTATTGCGGGAGAATGCAAAAAGACCGACAGAAGAGAAACGAGCTGTCCCTCAAAACAAAATCTGACCCAGAGCAAGTTGAAGTTCTCATTGACGATATTTTACTTGCCATCGAAACGAATGCGTCAATGGTGTCAGTTCAACAAATCCGCAATCACATGGCAAAGTATGTAAGTATACCAGAAAGCTGGCGAAGTAAAAACTATGCCTTTGAATTTGTAAACTCAATAAATGAGATAGTGGAGAACGAGACTTTGTGCAGTGTTAAAAATGCACCCTGGCGTACACCGATTGTATATGAGAGCACTGACATATCAGTACACCAATGCTAGTCCTATATATTAAGATGTGAAAATTTAAGTCGGATGGGTGTGTATTATAGTGATTTTAAAGATATTTTAATTATGGATATTAATCATTAAATGCTCTTAATACTAGATAATTTACGGGCAGTAGAAATGCTAATAGTAATACTATTACAATATTATACTATTTTATTTATATATATATATATATATATATATATATATATATATATATATATATATATATATATATTAGGGCTGTCAAACGATTAAAATTTTTAATCGAGTTAATTACAGCTTAAAATTAATTAATCGTAATTAATCGAGATTAATCGCAATTCAAACCACCTATAAAATATGCCATATTTTTCTGTAAATTATATATATATTCTGTAAAATAAATTGTTGGAATGGAAAGATAAGACACAAGATGGATATATACATTCAACATACGGTACATAAGGACTGTAGTGGGCATTTCACTCTACTGTCATTTAAATCTGTCTATGCTGTCCTCACTCCGAAGCGTCTACTTTTTCCAAAGCTAGACAGCTAGTGAACGACGCCTTAATAATTAGACTTCTTCCTTTTTCATCTGTTTTATTAATAAAATGGCCTCAAACCATTGTCCTCTTTAGACCGTCGTAAAACTACATAAAAAAACTACACAAGCATTGCATTAGCAACAACGTTAGCTTAGCACGCTATACAGGTTCACTAAACATAAACAAAAAGCGTCTCATACAAAAAATATAACATTTCGCTTACTAACATAATATGTACATTCTTTACAACAACCATACTTACGGACAAATCTTGTCCAAGGATCATTATCAGCCCGAGACGTCGTGCAGCCATATTGAACTGGACTGAAAACAATAAACCATGTCGCAAAGCGACCACAACAGTTCGCTGTTGGACAGCACAAAAAGCCTTGCTGTAAAACTTACCAAAAGGCAGAATACTTTCTGAGCGGGACATGTAATTGCGTCAAATATTTTAACGTGATTAATTTAAAAAATTAATTACCGCGCATTAACGCGATAATTTTGACAGCCCTAATATATATATATATATATATATATATACACACATAATATTAACTATTATAATAATAGTAATACTGGTGTGTGGCCGCCATGTATTGTATTTTACAGACTATAAATCGCAGTTTTTTTTCATAGTTTGGCAGAGAGTGGGTCTTATACTCTGGAGCGACTTATACTGTATGTGAACTTATTCACACATTATTATATCATTGTTGCTTGTTAGCATGTTCTTTATGCTATAGTTATCTGAATAACTCTAAATAGCTATGTTACATTAACGTACCAGGCATGTTCTCAGTTCGTTGTTTATGAGTCATGTAATGTTAGCATACCGTACAGCATTCAGCCTGTTGTTCTCTATTGTATTTTTATTCTAAATTGCCTTTCAAAATGACATGTCTGTTCTTGGTCGTGGATTCTACCAAATAAATTTCCCCCAAAAATGCGACTTATACGCCGGTGCGACATATGTTTTTACCTTTTAATTGCGCATTTTTTGGCTGGTGCGACTTATATTCCAAAAAATACGGTACACATCTGATGTTGCTCACCGTGGGCCGCAGTGTGCTCAGAGAGCAGGTGTGTTTGCTCAGACAAATAAAAAATTAGAGGGAACATTGCTGACTGGCCACCAATATCTACTCTGCTGCAAAACGTGGAGAGACCTTCTGATGTTTTGCAACAAATAACAATCGTGAATCTAATTTAAACAATTGCAAGTTTGAATTAAAAATGCAATTACGTGAGAGAGTAATTGTCTATTTTCTTTCTAAGCCTCACATGGTTTGTTCTGCCCGACTTAAAGATGATTTGAAAGATGCCTGCAAAGTGTCTAGATTTCAAAAACAGACTTTTCCCCAGGGGTGAACAATAAAAAAAAAAGAAAGAAAATCCGTTCCAGACTTAAAATATCATTGCCAAAACATTCCATCCTTGTAAACAACAGAGGATGGTATCCTAAATTCTGTGGTAGGAACACTAGAAGAATAAAATTAATGAACTGAACAAGGAAGTTCTGGGAAAGAGTCCAGAAGGAGCTACTTTGTGTCTTAGAGGATCGAGAGAAAGTGTAACGAAGGGGACGGGGAGAGGAGCTGTTTCATTGTATGAATGGAAAACTTTATAGTTTACAGAAGATTCCCCTGAGGGTCAGCAGAATTTGTTGAACCCCCCCCACCCCCGCTACAAAATTGCTACAAGAGAAAAGTATATGAAGCATAAAGATTTTAATCACATTTTTACTGCGTCTGGTGATACTGTTGAAAGGGCGAAGGATACATCATACAGTCGATTTGTGAACAAACTTGTCTCAGCTCTCTGTCATAGCACTGACAATATCTAGTACAGTACAGTTAGTCCCCAGGTTATGACGTACCCGACTCATGTGATTTCGACTTTACGACACCGGAGTCTCATCCAGTATTTCGTGTCCAGTGTTGTTTTTTTATTAGTCACGTAACAGTTTTTCGTTTGCCATTTTGTCACCATGTTTTATTCTATGTTATTAATATGACGTATAAACATGTTTTTGGATAGTACAGGGTGATTCAAAAAGAATGTGCCGAAAACATCACGCATTTATTCATTTTAAAATCATTGAAATAGACTGAATTAGCGGTCATTTGATACAGGAACTATCCTTGTTTAACTGGATGTCAATTTCAATATGTCTTTGTCGGAAAATCACTAGTTTATTTACTCTCAAAATGGCGACTCCTCAGCAGAGGGCATTTTGTGTGCTTGAGTTTGCGTGTATCCTGAAGCGCGTTTAGGAGGAATTTTCATATCGGCTTGATGTTGTCTGTGCCGCTGGTGGTGCTAACATTGAGTACTTGCAAAGCATGAAATAAAAACTTTAAAAAAAAAACGTTAAAAACTTTAAAAGTTATATACAATACTTGTCTCTAGCTAGATAGTTTTTTGTGTGTGTGTGTTTTTTTTTATTTATACAGCAATGGTTTTGGAACATTCTTTTTTAATCACCCTGTATGTTGATTTAGGGGGTATTTAGGGGTAGTTAAAGGTTTAATTCCAATTCATGCGGAAATTCGGGTTACGTCGCCAGCGTCGTAACGGAACTCGTTTGTAACACAGGGACTACCTGAATAGTGAACATTCTCTGCTATTAAACAGCTTATTTTGTTTGAACCTTTCTGATAGCAGTTCAAGTAAGTACACATTTTTAAAAGTCTGTTACTGTATATGATAAGACTGCTTGCACTGACCTGAAAAACCATGCAATATAAATGTGTGTGTGTGGATGGGGCTGTATGTGTGGATACATACAGTGGGGCAAATAAATATTCAGTCAACCACCAATTGTGCAAGTTCTCCTACTTGAAAAGATTAGAGAGGCCTGTAATTCTCAACATGGGTAAACCTCAACCATGAGAGACAGAATGTGAAAAAAAAGGAAATCACATTGTTTGATTTTTAAAGAATTTATTTCCAAATTAGAGTGGAAAATAAGTATTTGGTCACCTACAAACAAGCAAGATTTCTGGCTGTCAAATAGGTTTAACGTCTTCTAACGAGGCTCCACTGGTTACCTGTATTAATGGCACCTGTTTTAACTCATTATCAGTATAAAAGACACCTGTTCACAACCTCATTCAGTCACACTCCAAACTCCACTATGGCCAAGACCAAAGAGCTGTCGAAGGACAGCAGAGACAAAATTGTAGACCTGCACCAGGCTGGGAAGACTGAATTTGCAATAGGTAAAACGCATGGTGTCAAGAAATTAACTGTGGGAGCAATTATTAGACAATGGAAGACATACAAGACCACTGATAATCTCCCTTGATCTGGGGCTCCATGCAAGATCTCACCTTGTGGCGTCAAAATGATAACAAGAACGATGAGCAAAAATCCCAGAACCACACGGGGGGGACCGAGTGAATGACCTACAGAGAGCTGGGACCACAGTAACAAAGGCTACTATCAGTAACACAATGCGCTGCCAGGGACTCAAATCCTGCACTGCCAGACGTGTCCCCCTGCTGAAGCCAGTACACGTCCAGGCCCGTCTGCGGTTCGCTAGAGAGCATTTGGATGATCCAGAAGAGGACTGGGAGAATGTGTTATGGTCAGATGAAACCAAAATAGAACTTTTTGGCAGAAATGCAGGTTCTCCTTTTTGAGGAGAAATAATACCGAATTGCATCCGAAGAACACCATACCCACTGTGAAGCATGGGGGTGGAAACATCATGCTTTGGGGCTGTTTTTCTGCAAATGGACCAGGACGACTGATCTGTGTAAAGGAAAGAATGAATGGGGGCATGTATCGAGATATTTTGAGTGAAAATCTCCTTCCATCAGCAAGGGCATTGAAGATGAGACGTGGCTGGGTCTTTCAGCATGAGAATGATCCCAAACACACAGCCAGGGCAACAAAGGAGTGGCATCGTAAGAAGCATTTCAAGGTCCTGGAGTGGCCTAGGCAGTCTCCAGAGCTCAACCCCATAGAAAATCTGTGGAGGGAGTTGAAAGTCCGTGTTGCCCAACGACAGCCCCAAAACATCACTGCTCTAGAGGAGATCTGCATGGAGGAATGGGCCAAAATACCAGCAACAGTGTGTGAAAAGCTTGTGAAGAGTTACAGAAAACGTTTGGCCTCCGTTATTGCCAACAAAGGGTACATAACAAAGTATTGAGATGAACTTTTGGTATTGACCAAATACTTATTTTCCACAATAATTTGCAAATAAATTCTTTGAAAATCAAACAATGTGATTTTCTGGGGGGTCTTCCACATTCTGTGGAAACATGTCCCATGTTGACAATTACAGGCCTCTCTAATATTTTCAAGTGGAAGAACTTGCACAATTAGTGGTTGACTAAATACTTATTTGCCCCATTGTGTGTGTGTATATATATATATATATATATATATATATATATATATTATTATTTTTTTTTTCCGCTTGATCAATGCTCTTTTCCCCTTTAAAGGAAAACAATAATAATAATAATATATTGTTTTTGAGGCTATGTGCCGTGGGTATTGATGGGATGAGGGTTTTTTATTTTGGCTGGAGTTTCTTTTTTTCCCGTTCGTTTATTTGGGTCGTTTTTTGTTTTGATATGTAAAAACCAAAAAAAAGCTCAAATGGTGTTACTTCATTTGCCTGTACCACATGGGATCAATAAACAAAGTTTACCACCAAAAAAAAAAAAAAAAAAAAAAAGATTGCTTTCACTGCTGATGTAACCTGAAAGAAGAAAAAAGTGGGAAAAGCGGGAAAGCCCAAACATGACTGATACTCTATTTCGGACTAGGGTTCCACGTAAAATCTCTTCTCATGGAGCATCACTCATGACGATAAAAATGAGGGTTCACCCTAGAACAGACATGTATGTCCAAAGTCCGGCCTGGGGGGCAAATGCGGCCCGTGGTCAAATTTCATCCGGCCCCCAGCCTCTATCATAAAATCAATAACATCTGGCCCACACACAGACTTAATAAATTGGTCTGCAGTACTGCAACCAGCATATGAAGTAGCTTACACACGAAATGCTGCTCCTCATTTACCCACTAAAAGGCAGCAGCACCTTAACCCTTTATTGCCAAATGTATCACATTTGATACACCTAAAATTTCATGATTATCAGACTTTAGAATTTTGACATTTCTTTTTGAGAGAGAGAAAAAAAAAAAGATGGATGCAAGTCAACACATGCATCTGCAGGTTCCATGAGAAAAAAACATGATTTAGCATGGGTTATAGATATTAGAGCGCTTATTACACATATTCATTTTGACTTTTCTTTTCACAAATTTGAAAAAAAGGTTTCGTTAGGACCTTATTTTTTCAAATTTTGGGATTCTCTGATAATTGCTTCATGTTGCAGGTATTTATGGGCTAAACAACTCCATGTGACCCTCTACTTCCAATTTTCTAAAATGGTGACAATCAACAACAAAAAATTAACTGTGACGGCCGACGCTTCAAGGATAGGTGGAAATTGGACTATTTCTTCACTAAAATACGCAACAACTGTGTCTTGCCTCATTTGCAAAGAGACAGTGGCTGTTTTTAAAGATTTCAATGTGAGGCGATATTACCAAACAGGACACGCTGACATGTACGACAAGATTACAGGGAAGATAGGCAGCGAGAAATTGAAGCAACTTGAAGCTAGTTTAATTTCACAGCAGTAGTATTTCGCAAGAGCCCGAGAGACGAAAGAGAACGCCGCAAAGGCTAGTTGCGAGATTGTTGAAATTATTCATTAAAAAAAATAATAAAGCAAATGTGACACACTGAATGGCTTGTTAAATTTTGCTTAAATATATTGTTCTACGTAAAACGTCAGCCAAGGTCGGCCCCCCATATTTTTACCACGCCAAATCTGGACCCCTTTGCAAAAAGTTTGGACACCCCTGCCCTAGAATTACACGGCAGGAGCTGGTCAATGACCTGAAGAGCGCTGGATGCATAGTTACAAAGGCTACTGTCAGTAGAACACTACGGTGCAATGGTTTGAGATCATGCTTTGCTCAGATTGTTGTTGAAGTCAGTACATGTGAAGGCCTGTCTAAAGTTTGCAAGTGACCATCTGAATGAGGCAGAGGGGCCATGGCAGAAAGTCATGTGGTCAGATGAGACCAAAGTAGAACTTTTTGGTGCTAACTTTGCTTGTCGTGTGTGGAGGAAAAAGAGGGATGAGTGCAATCCCAAGAACACCATCCCCACTGTGAAGTATGGCCGTGGAAACCTCATGCTTTGCTTTTCGGCAAAGACTTTGAGCCACAACCTCCTTCCATCAGTCAGAGACTTGGAGATGAGTCATGGCTGGATCTTCCAACATGACAATGACCCGGAGCACACAGCCAAGGTGACCAAGAAGTGGCTTCGTAAAAAGCATATCAAGGTTCTGGGGTGGCCTAGCCAGTCTTCAGACCTCAATCCAAAAGAAAATCTTTGGCTGGAGCTGAAACTTTGGGTTTCTCAACGACGGCCTCGAAACCTGACAGATCTCGAAAAGATTTGTGGAGAGGAATGGCCCAAAATTCTTGTCTCTATATGTGAAAACCCGAAGAAGAACTACAGAAAGCATCTGACCAATGTAATTGCAAACAAAGGCTTCTGCACTCAGTATTAGCTCTCATTTTCTCAGGGGTACAAAAACTTATGAACCCCATTAAATTACAAATAAATAATTTAAAAATCATACCAGGAGAGTTCCGGATTTACAAAAAAAATTTTTTTTTGATTATGTCTCTATAAGTGGAAATACAACTATTATTAAAATTTCAGACCTCTACCTATTTTTTAAGTGGGTGAACATGCAAAATCATAAGGGGTGCAAATACTACTGCTCTTCACTGTATATGCAGGACAAGACACTGATTGATGCAAAGATTACTTTGTAGACGTAATTGGCAAAAGTTCCAAGTTACCGTGTTGAAAATTAAAGTAATATTACTGATTACATTTAATTGTATTAATTTTAAACAAATGATCTCAAATGCCCAAAATATGCTTCTAACATATGTGCACAGCATTTGGAGAACATGTTTATACAATAGCACTTCATGTTATCGATTAAGAAAATCAGATGGCATCATCTCGATAAATGTAATTTGTTACTCTCCAAACCTGTACGGTATAAGTAAATATATGTTTGTTTTTTAACTCAGCTAGGTTCAGCTTAGGTCTTCACATTTTTTATTCATTCACTGCACAAAGGCTCTTTGTAAGATCACTGTTTGTTGATACTTGCACAATAAAGAATCCTCTTCTTTGACCCAAAAAAAAAAAAAGAAAGAAAAGAAAAAATCTAAGTACAGATCTAACCACACAAATGTTCACCAAAGACATTTGATGTCGTATTGAGTTCAGGGTTGGTTCCAAATGTATCCATCTAAAAACATTCCTATGTTGTGTAAAAATGATTTGGGGTTTAAGGAAATGAAATTCCTAACCAGCAAAGGAAACAGTCATGCTGAGATGGTCTAATAGACAATGGCAATGTTTCTCTTCACTTTATGTAGTCATTTGAGCAGTGTATTTAAGATGTGGTCTCTCAGTGAGCCCTTCAAATCTACCTCTCATTACCTTAAAACTGAAGTATTCATAGCCATACCTGCACTTCTTCTTTCTTTCAGAAGCACATGGTTGTGCATGTTGACCGAATGTATTAAAGAATGCATTTGTGCAAAGTGGGGGTTACAGTTTTATGGCCAATGAAGTCAGGCGCGCCGGAGTAGGATTATTTCAGCTATTTGTAACTGATCCTTAGAATGATTCGGATCCATTAGCACCCGGTGTTACACAAGGATGTCTTTTAAATTCCCTGTGAAGTCTTGACAATGCCAGTTAGACAACAAAGAATACTTCCATTCATACTTGCAGGTTATATGCAAAGATCACAAGTGCCAAACTGATGACCAAGAGGCCAAATACGGACAACAAAATCATTTCTGTCTGGCTTACTAAAGTGAAGAATGTGCATACATCATGTTTCTCACATAAAAAAAAATAAAATAAAAAATCAAATGAAATTTCTGTAGTCCTGGATGAAAGATTGAGGACTCCAGAATTCTGAGAATGTTTTAATGACATAATAAAAAATAAATAAAATTGAGGAAACAGTTTTTCTTTTGTTCTTGTTAATTAAATCACAAAATTAAAAAATGAATACAAACCCAACATTGTTTCTCCCCTTTTTGATTTTTATTAAAACGTAATAATAATGAAATATAATTAGATAATGAAAAATCAATGAATACATTGATAAAGAGCATATATAAATTGTTCCTTTTTTTTAATTAAAAAACAAAAACAAAGAATATTTACATTTTTACCTAGCCTTTATACAAAAAAAAACCATTTAAAACGCTGGCTAAAACGGATTTGAACAGTTTCAAAGTAAACGATGTCTCTAAATTGTTAATAAACTATCAAAATAAGTGCTGACTCAATTGCTAATTGATTAGTTGTCGATTAGACATTAATGAATGCAGCCCAAGTTTCACTGACATTGTTGTCATCAGGAGCCCAATTAATTTTGACTGAGACGGCTGGCAGCAATCGAATTATTGCTGCCCTCCTAGTCGAAATGGATTGGACGTCTAGTGCCAATCAATGGCAGTTAATGAGTCAAATATTTATAGCAGATGGCCAACAAAATGGGCCTCTTACGGACACCATCATTGTGACTGGCCCACGACAAAGTTAAATTAGACATCCCTTCACCAGATAGTGAACTCCCTATCATGCATCTCAAAATACTGACTGCACATCCTCATGTTAAAATTCAACACAGGAAAATAATGTGCATGTTGATGAGGTAAGCGCAAGTGGCGCGATAATACAGTACACGTTAGAACAAATTTGGGTCAAGTTATTTACTTTTGTCTCACAGCAACAAACCACACAAAAGTAGCAGCATTGCAGCCACATGTCAGGGATTTTTGCTAGCCACAGTATGTTTTTTTTTTTTTGGGGGGGGGGGGGAGGAAATTGTGTCAGCCTAAATATTATCCTTTTTGCACTAACAACCTTAGTCAATGACTGGAGTTGTGTTTTTTCTTGCATGTTTTTGTGGTTTTTATGATCCAGATCACATAAAACCTCACCACTATTATTCATTTTACACGTGTCTCATTCCTTTTCCAAAATGAATGGGATTTTTAATGACATTTTTACTGGGTGCAAGTGTAGAATTTGAGGTTTGGTTTCAATTTAATACTGCTTGCCCCCAGTTCTTTGAGAAATGTAATAATAATAATAATACATT
Source organism: Corythoichthys intestinalis (assembly GCF_030265065.1). Lineage (NCBI taxonomy): Eukaryota > Metazoa > Chordata > Actinopteri > Syngnathiformes > Syngnathidae > Corythoichthys > Corythoichthys intestinalis. Next base: position 37,908,806 of record NC_080399.1, read on the forward strand.
TTATTTATAACGCACTTTACCTTTGAAAACCGAATCTCAAAGTGCACGTTACCATGTAAAAAAATAAAAATAAAAAGACTAATAATAAAAGAGTAAAAGCAAAAACAGAAACACAGATAAAATCAGATACAAATCAGATAAAAGCAAGATAGTCAGATAAAATTAGCCAGAGTTAGCTTTTCGAAAAAGGTACGTTTTTAGTCCTTTTTTAAATGGATCCACTGTCTGCGGGGCTCTGAGGTGGTCTGGGAGGACGTTCCACAGACGGGGAGCAGCAGCTGCAAAGGCCCTGTCGCCCATAGTCTTGAGCCACGTCCTGGGCGGGAGTAGACGGTACAGTTGGCCTAACCGGGTTCTGGCTGAAGTATTTGGTCTGAGGAGTTAGGTGAGGTAGGTGGGGGCTACACCGTGTAGACAGTGATGGGTGTGAAGGAGGATTTTGAATTCAATACGGAGGTGAAAAGGGAGCCAGTGTAGTGTGTGAAGGATGAGAGTGATGTGCTCATATTTATGCACCCTCATCAGGACCCTTGCAGCGCTGTTTTGAACATACTGTAGCCTTTGTAGGCTCTTGCCTGGGATCCCGATGAGGAGTGCGTGCCAATAGTCCAACCTGGAAGAGATAAAGGCATGGACGAGTCTCTCTGCAGCAGGACGGGAGAGAGATGGCCGGAGTTTGGCAATATTGCGGAGGTGAAAGAAGGAGGTTTTGCAAATATAATTGATGTGATTGTTAAAGCTAAGATGGGGGTCAAACCTTACTCCCAAATTAGTCACAGAAGGGGAGAAGGAAAATTTGTGGCCGAAAAAGGAGACTGAGGAAATGGGGGCGGAACGGAGCTGGTGAGAAGTACCAATGTGAATAGCTTCTGTTTTGGAGCTGTTCAGCTGCAAGAAGTTTTCGCTCATTCAAGCCTTTATCTCCTCCAGGCAGGAGTCAAGTTGAGAAACAGAGGAGGAGGGGGTGGAGGACGGAGTGACCTTGGAATATAGTTGTGTGTCGTCAGCATAACAATGGAATTGTATTCCATACCTGCTGGCGACACGACCGACGGGTAGCATGTAAATGGTGAAGAGGGTTAGACCAAGCACAGAGCCCTGTGGGACTCCACAGATAACAGTGTTAGGGCGGGATTTAGCATCCCCCAGGGCTACAAACTCGGTCCTTCCCGTGAGATATGAATTAAATCACTGAAAGGCAGTGCCAGAGAAACCTATATCGTGTTAGAGGCGGTGAAGGAGGATATGATGATCAGTAGTATCAAATGCAGCAGAGAGGTCGAGAAGGATAAGGAGAGAAGTAGAACCGGAGTCAGAGGTCATCAGAAGGTAATTGGTGACTCTGATGAGCGCTGTCTCGGTGCTGTGGGATGGACGAAAACCGGATTGGAATTTATCATACAAACGGTTTGATTTAAGGTGGTTGTGAAGTTCAATGGATTCAATTTTTTTCAATTTGAAAACAGACCAAGCTCCTTGCTTTCCAAACAGCCAAAAGATGCCTGACTTTTCACTATCACTTGACATACTGTATTTTGTGAGCTGTTTTCACACTCTCACTTTCATCATTTTTTAACACATATTAAACAAATGAATCTTAATAAATGGTATTAAAAGAGCAAATTTAAAGACTCACAGAGTCAGGCGCTGGTGGGCAGTGGCGCGTCCTTTCCCTTCCCTGAGGGCTGGTTAATGGTGGCGTGGATTCTCCGGGGGACCGCCCTGAGTCCTGGGTGGATGACGGCGGCCCCTTTGCCGAAGTTGCGATGTGGGAGGAGTAGGGCTCTCCTTGATAGGCTGGGACGGTGCTGGGGCCCCTTGGTGGCCTCTGTGGAGCATTTCCACTTTTCTGCAGGACTATCACACGTCTGAGTGGCTTCACGCATGACTGGGTGCAATTAGACACACTCAGGTAGAGAGATTGTCGATGCCAGGATTAGCGATCAGGTAGCATAGAATAGGATGTCATAATATCCACACTTAAAGGTGATTTACCTAATACTGGGTTCCCCACCTCACAATGCTGAATTGTGTACGCTACATCCTGCCTAATCACGTCTCCATTTGACTCACATTCCCTCCTCTGTCTCCTCGGTTGTCAGGCCCCCCACATATTGTCCACGGGTAAATATAAGTACCTTTGTTCAAAGGTAGAATATGCATGTAATAATGTAGTTCTTGTTGTTTGTTCTTCTGCTCTTCTGTCTGCATCCTTCCTTTCAGTGCCCCATCACCCCTTCCTATTTGCTGCTTTCTCCTAATAAACCATCATGAACAACCACAACGGGAGTATATCAAACTCCCATGTGATACATTAAAACTGTTCAGACCAGAAGGACACTCAGATTCCTATTCTGTGTGTCCAAGCAGCTGAACAGGACAGGGAGAAAAAAAGACTCACAAAGATTCATGACTACTGAAATGGAGTATTAAATTTACAGTTTTAGTGGGTTCCCTCAGTAGAGTTGAAATCTGATGATGTCACGGAAGGTACAGAACCTGGCAGGCATTATACAGCCATATGTGCAGCATTAAGGTGTTCAATGTAAAATATGGTCTAAACTCACTGATTTTATCCTGCAATAAGTAGGAATAGAAAATTGAAACTGGGTAAGAGGAGAAAAAAAGCCCCCAAAATGTTTCTTGAGTAATTTTATTGCTTAAGTGGGGAGTCTAGTCATGCCGTTTCCACTGGCAAGATGGTGGTGGTCTTTCCTCGCCAATACCATGGAAGCATTAGCTTCCACTACATTCCTAACATAGCTTGGCCGCCGACTGAACGCTGTATGATAAATTAGCTTTTTTCCCTTTGTTTTGCTTTTTAATTGTGCCACTCAAATTTACACTACAAAAAGCATTGGCTTTTAAAATGTAAATTATTCCTATATGAAAACAGTACAATCAGATGCATTTACTAGTACTTGAAATGTCTCCTGAGTGTTTGTATTGGGTCAGTATCCTATACAGCACTTATTAACCATCATTTCATAACAAAATGACTAATTTGGTAATTGTAAAATGGTAAAAGTAATTTGCTTCAAAAGACATCCAAAAAGCAAACTGGGCTTTGGATTGTCCTGTCAATGTGTTCCTCTGTCTCTACCATCAACGGCTGAGCCTCCACCACTGATAGCTGTGCCTCAACTGCTGTTAGCTGCGTGTCCACCAACTGTGACTGGGTCTCCATCATCACTAATTGGGCCTCCACCACCACTAACCTGGTCTCCACCATTGTTAACTAGGTTTAAAACCTCTCGAGTTGGGTGTCTACCACTGATAACTGGGGCCCCCACCTGAAGGCATCTGGACCTCCACCACTATCATCTCTCCCTGCAAACACATTCAAGCCATCAGAGAGTCAGAGGAACACTCAGTACTCACTAAGTGAGCCACAGAACACTGTCGCGGAAAACTGACATGAAGAAAAAATACAATCTTCTACTGTATTACGAATTCTCAGTCACAATAATGCGTAAGCATAAAAAAATAAACAATCTCTTCCATTGATGAATGAACAACTGAAAAAAATGATGAAAGACCGTGATAAAGCTCTAAAGTCAGCCATAAAATCGAAGTTGGATCATGCCTAGTCTCAATTTGCATTGTTGAGTAACAAAGTTACAAAAGCATTGAGAAGTGCAAAGGCCAAGTTCTTAATCTTTATTATGGAAAACTCAAATAACTCCAAGATCGTCTGGGCTCAGATGAAAAAATTAATTTGCCAAAAAAAAAAAACAATATTGTGTGGACTTGTGTCCTAATGTCTTGTTCTAAAAGCCACCCTCGATCGAAAGGAAGGGGAAATCTTACAGTCAATTAGAGATACTGTATTTAGGAAAGATCCATGTGTCTTTGCTGGGCTGCGGGAGGAGGAATGGGCTGCGCCCCCCCCCCCACCCGGGCTGGCTGGGTGGGCCTTCGGTTGTCGCCTGCGCAGTGTCGCCGCTCGTCTGCGTGGCTGTCACATGTTTGGTGGGGCTCGCGTACGGCTGGATGTGATTGGGCGCGCTCGAGTCGGGAGTCCCGGTGCCGGGACTGGCGGTGTCAGTTGCCAACGGGCTTACACTCACAGGAGATTCACACGATTACTGGGTTGTAGATCACAGAGGGCTGATACGTATACAAGTATACGTATCAGTACGTATACCTCTCCCAATCACTTAGCTTATAGACTTCCCCACCCCCCTCCCCTTCTTTCCCCTGGTCAACAGGCCCCCCACATGGTGTCAACCGGAAATACATCTGGCTGACGATAGCACCAACATATTAAGTTAGTGAGGCGTTCAGTTTATTTCTTGTTGTTGTGTTTCTGTTCTTTCTCCTCGTTTCATTTCTTCTATTCCCCCATAACCCCTTCCTGTTCACTGCTTTGTCATAATAAACGAGATATGTTGAATGATTACAATGGGAGTAAGTCATACTCTCAATGTGAAACATTAAAACTGGTCAAACCAACCGGACACTTAGACTTCCATTCTCTGTGTCAAACAGCTGAACAGGACAGGTTTAGAGAGAAAAAAAAAAGGAAAGACCCATATGCCTAAGTAAATTGTCCGGAAAGACCAGCACGAGACTGATGTACAAATCAAAAACAATTTTATTAAATCAATACAATAATAAAAGCTATCACATGAGGAGTCCGGTATAGAGGATTCACCATATAAAATCTGATGGCTGCAGTATAGGCTAATGGGCGATGGAGAGGAGGTGGTACGCAGTCAACTGTAGGTCCACAGGGCACAAATTGACGTGCAAAACCAAAGAGTCAAACGATAGGCAAATGTATCATGAATTCAACTAAAAACACCCCAAAAGTCAAATAACCCTTACACTAGTTGATATGGACAAAATTAATAGGCGGTATTTTTGTATTGGCAGAAGTTTACAGTGGGAAAAACTAATAAATAACACACTATATCTTGCACTCCTTCCTGTGGGCAGATATCATTTCATTGGTTAAAAAAAAAAAACAAAAAACAAAAAAACAGTTCAATTCCAAAAACAAATCAATGATATACATCAAAATGTTATTTGAAAACACATTAGCAAAATGAAGTCCAACAACCTTTAACACTAGAAGTCCCAGAGAATTCTGCTACTCCTAACAGTCCCAAGCAATGGCCAATTTGGCCTCTCCTCCAAAAAAACCCAGAGGTGGCCTAAATGACCCAAGTGCTTTTGAATTAGCAAGTCGTTGTCGGACAGACAACAGCCGTTCATATGGAAATGCAACCACTTGTGTTGGTATGCGGCCCAAATGGAGGGGAACACACAACAGTAGGACTATTCATGTAATATTATGTGTCAGTTCAAGTCAAGCTACATTTATGGGGTTTTGCACATTTTAATAATGTGTATTGTTTTACGATTTTACTGTCGGAAAAAATATCTCTGACAGTGTATTTGTGGGGCCTTTATATGCTAGCAATATTTGTTATAACAGTATATTTGTGATGCCTGCAGAAAATAGAACATTGAATCAGTATCAAATGTAAAACTGAAATAAGAGTCTGACAAAGTTAATTTTTGTCTTTTCTTCCTGGTATTTATTGATGTACAGGATTCAAACAAGAGTAATCATAGCAAATCAAAACTATCAAGTCAAAACGATGAAATACTATAGAAAACACACATAAATGTATCTCTAATACACCCTCTATCCTCTATACTGGACTTGTTGAAAGGTTATCAAGATTTTTTTGTTTTCCTTTCCAGTTTTTTGCAAAAACAATGTACACATTTGGGCCATTTTTTTCTGTTTTTCTGAGTGGAGTATAGGAGAATTAAGTTAAAAGTTTGTAAATATTGTAAAACTCCATAAATAAATGTAAATTAATAAATGTAGCTTGACTTGAACTGACAAAAACTACCACATTAAGTGTGCAACCGTGGTGTGTTCCCCTCCGTTTGGGCCGCATTCTAACACAATGTATGTCTAGTGGTTGCATTTACATATGAATGGTTGCTGTCTGTCAGACAACGACTTGCTAATTCAAAAGCACTTGGGTCATTTGGGCCACCTCTGGGTTTTTTAGGAAGAGAGGCCAAATCGGCCATTGCTTGGGAATATTAGGAATATTTGTCTTGGGGAAGGGCCGAGTCGGCCTCTGCTGGGTTTTCTAGTGTTAAAAGCAGGTTTCCAGCTAGTACTAGAGACTGGAGAGCCTGACAGAGTGACTGGAGGCCAAAGGGTTAGCCAAAGTTTGAATGAGCCGGATGGACTTAAATGCAGCAACCATGTATAAAATCTAAATGGCTTACCACCGTGAGGATAAGACAGTGGTTCAGAAGGTGAATGAATGAATATTCCCAACACCTGAAATCACTACTGGTTATAAAACACAATACACTTCTTTTAAGTAATTTCATGTAAATTCCAACTTTAAGGATGAAATCCGACTTGCGCAGTAATTTGGGTTGCGTCGCCAGTGGAGGAACTGAACTCATTCTTAATTCGAGGACCCCTGCATATGAATTCTGGTTGTGGTTGATGACCTGGAACCTATTTTGTTGGAGCATAACTGTAATATACTGCTACAGTAAAGTGCTCAAAACAAATCCAGTTTTTATTTACTGCACAAATGTGCCTTATACAATGCCCTCCATAATTATTGGCACCCCTGAAAAAGATGTGTTTTTTTTAGCTTCTAATATTTTTTTTAAAATTCAAATAATAAGGGACCTTAATGGAAAAAAAGAGAAAAATCCAACCTTCAATACAAGTGCATTCATTCAGTGGGGAAAAAATCCCACATAAAGAAAAAATTATTTGACATCAAATAATGTGTGTCACAATTATTAGCACCCCTGGTGTTAATACTTTGTACAACCCCCTTTTGCCAACAAAACAAGGTCTGGGAACTGAGATGGCCATTGGAGGAGCTTGATTTTGTGTCTGGTGAACCATTTCTGTGTAGATTTGGCCATATGTTTAGGGTCATTGTCTTGCTGAAAGACCCAGTGACGACCCATCTTCAGCTTTCGGGCAGAGGGCAACAGATTTTGATTTAAAATGTCCTGGTATTTCAAAGCATTCATGATGCCATGCACCCTAACAAGGTTCCCAGGGCCTTTGGAAGCGAAACAGCCCCACAGCATCACTGACCCAACCTCATACTTCACAGTGGGTATGAGGTGCTTTTCAGCATGCGCATCTTTCGTGGCACGCCAGACCCACTTAGAGTGTTTGTTGCCAAAAAACTCAATCTTGGTCTCATCTGACCAAAGCACACGGTCCCAGTTGAAGCCTGGGACCGTTTGTATTTTTGTGTGAATCTTGGTCTCGCATTGGTCTCATATTTTTGTGTGAATCTTGGTCTCACATTGGTCTCATATTTTTGTGTGAATCTTGGTCTCACACAAGATTGAGCTTTTTGGCAACAAACACTCTAAGTTGGTCTGGCTTGCCACGAAAGATGCGCATAATGAAAAGCACCTCTGGGTCAGTGATGCTGTGGGGCTGTTTCGCTTCCAAAGGCCCTGGGAACCTTGTTAGGGTGCATGACATCATGAATGCTTTGAAATACCAGGCCGTTTAAAATCTAAATCTGTTGCCCTCTGCCCGAAAGCTGAAGATGGGTCGTCACTGGGTCTTTCAGCAATACAATGACCCTAAACATATGGCCAAATCTACACAGAAATGGTTCACCAGACACAAAATCAAGCTCCTCCCATGGCCATCTCAGTCCCCAGACCTTGTTTTGTTGGCAAAAGGGGGTTGTACAAAGTATTAACACCAGGGGTGCTAACAATTGTGACACACATTACTTGATTACACATTACTCAAAGAATTTTTTCTTTATGTGGGATTTTTTCCCCACTGAATGAATGCACTTGTATTGAATGTTGGATTTTTCTCTTTTTTTTCCATCAAGGTCCCATTTTATTTGAATTAAAAAAATATTAGAAGCTAAAAAACACATCTTTTTCAGGGGTGCCAATAATTATGGAGGGCACTGTAATCAGATGCTGCTTATGAAAATACTCGTTCACTAAAGTCGATGTTTTTTTTATCTTGCTTAATTTCATCCAGGAAGTTGCCATTTGAAATGATTTTCAGTTTTGTATTATGTCCATGATTTGCTTAAATTTCTACACAATAAAACAACTGACCTATCATCCACCTTGAACGACGACCCCCTAATTTTTGCCAGGAGTTGTAGTTGGCAGGATTACACCAAAAATTTCAAGGAACCTTTGTAGAATTGCGCATACAACATTATTTGGATCATGTGCTGGTTTCTTAAAAGGCAAGAAACTTAAAAATCTTTGGGTGTTAAACATCAAATAAATGGAAGAGAAATACAACGCACCATTCATTCTTTCTTTTAATCCTAACATATGATTTGAGGTTCAGTTCAGTTCATCGCAATTCAGTGAGAGAAAATGTCATGTACTGGCACTCAATAAGGAGCACATGATGGCCAACCAGTAGGAAAATGTAACGTTAAAAGTCAAGTGGGACTGCTTGCGTGCTTTGAAGGGAATAGCCCACTTTACTTCAGTACTATAAGAGGTCAACGCTGGCGGGTGAAAAGCTTCCAAATCAAAGCTCCACAGATCAGCCATCCAATGTTAAGCGTCTTTATTCGACAATCCATTAATGCAGTCGTTTATTTAATGTCAGATCTTTTACCGTAAAGTACTGGAATTTCTTCAGTTTCCGTATGAATACAAGGCTAAAAAAATTAAGAGGAACACTTTTTAATCAGAGTATAGCAACCTACCAATCAAATGTCTAGGACAGGGGGTGCTCATTGTTTTTTGCTCCAAGATTGCCTTTTCAAGGAGACAACCTCCCGCAATCTACCTTAACAGCGGTGGGTGGGGGTGTGGTGCGCAATATATGGGTTTATGTTGCTCACTATGTGCATTTAAAAAAAATTTTTTTAAATTGGTGGGGGATGCCGCGAGCTACCCACACTAGCGTTACGATCGACTGGTCGATTGCGACCGACGTAATGGGCATCTCTGGTCTAGGATAATGGGGCAACAATGAGACGGCCCCCAAAACAGGAAAGACGTTCCAGGTTGATGTCAATGATATGCCCCGCCCCATCATCTCTATTGACGAGGGTTGGGAATCAAGCATCGATGGGATCCGGTGTAGGTACACTATCCACTCACCCACACTATCCCCTCGGGGGGGCCTGCGCTTGACAGTGACGCAAGTGATGTTCCGTTATTCTCGCTACATGATTGACCGAAGAGTCGAAATGCTCTCCCATAAAATGCCTTTTTTAAAATGAAACGTCGGTCACAACAACGCTTGCAAATTGTTGGGTTCTTTTCTTCTATAACCGTGGACGATTTATATGAGGAAATTTTCCACTAATTAAAGACAATAAAGCGTCAGGATTCCTCAAAATGTGCCAAGGGCCGAAAGGCCCACATTTGAGACAGATGTGTGAGCACACGTTTGCTCTTTTATATAACATTTGTTAATAATTCTCTGTGTGTGTGTGATATCAATCGCTTTAAATACCCGTTTTTAAATAGGCACCTTTAAGCGAACGCATTTAAGAACAATTTTACAACAGGCATTTTATGGAAGAGCATTTCGACTTTTCGCCCAATCATATAGCGAGAATAATGAAATGTCACTGTCAAGCGCTGGCCCTCCGAGGGGATAGTGAGGGCGAGTGGATAATGTACCTACACCTGTACTAACACTCCAATGCTCCCGGAACCGTTCGGATTTTTACATTTCGATTCCATGTTCCTCTAACCCAGTACTTCTCAAATAGTGGGGTGTACTTGCACATCCACTCAGTAGGTGGCAGTGGCACTCTCATTTTCAGAGTGCGCGCAGTATTTTTGAACTAAGGAAGAGCACTCAGCACACACAGACAACAGATATGAAGAGCAGTGTGCCACCGCCGTTTTCGAAAGCCGTTTTCCGACCGGACTCACTCACGCAGCGACCCACTGTCTCGTCCGGTTCTCAAGTCGCCACCCGAGAAGTGCCATTTTCGGCTTGGGATCGTCACGACGACCGCCCTCACCTACGGTTCTACCTCGGCCGCCGTGAATGCGCTTTTTTCGTGCCGTTTGCCTTTTAGCTTTGACTTTTAATACAGTGGGTGATGATGAAAGACCACTGTTTACTGTGTCTAAAAATAATTATAGCAGACAGCCAGAAGCCAAATCAATTAAGACGCCACTTAAAGACATTAGACCCCAATCTCATTGTTAAGCCGCTTGATTTTTTTCAGTGAAAACGTGCCGAATATTGCCAACAATCGTCCTGCTTTGTCAGTGTTATATCAGTAAGCCAGTGAGCATTGTTAGCATGCTCATTGCAAAATAACTCCACACCATTGCAAAGGAGGTAAATACTGTGAGCAGCAAAAATAAAAACTGTCCTGTCCAAGGACACTTTTTTTCTTTCTTTTATTCAGATTTGTTTTTTCGGTCAAATTTTTTGGCACATTGTCCTCATGAGTGAATGTTCCTAATCAATTTTAATTTGATATTATTTACTGATTTTATTACATTTTATTTTTCTGTATCAAATGGTCAAAAATGTACCTTGAGTGTATTTTTTAGTTTGGATGTGATTTTTTTTTTTTTTAATTCAGGCAAATTGATGCACGTCAAGTCTTCTCTGTTACAAACAAAACAATGTTAATAAAGTTATACTTTATTATAAGTTGATCTATGTTACTTTTTTTCTTTATTAGAAAAAAAGGACACAATGTTAGGCAGATGCGTATTTATAATAGTAATTTTATAGACAAATGATACTATTTACAGTGGCGGCAGAGAGTTTGGGGGGGCGCGAAACATTTACGTCTTCCTTGGGGGGGCGTGACAGAAAATAATTGAGAAGCACTGCTCTAACCAGTCAGAACCAGGTAAGTAAAACAATCAATTATGTCGGTCTGCTGCTGCCCCCGCGACCCGAACACGGATTGAGCGGTAGATGATGAATGAATAGGATGAGAATAATTCGCATTATTACATCGGGCTAATGTAGCTTTATATTATATTCAGCACCAGGCGGGTCGGAGTCCTGTCGTGTTCTTTGTGCTTTTCACCAACGAGAGCAGGTTCAACCTAAGCACTTGTGACAGACGTGAAAGGGTCTGGAGATGCCATAGAGACCGTTATACTTGCAACATCATTCAGCATGACCGGTATGGTGGTGGGTCAGTTATGGTCTGGTGAGGCATGAAGGTTTTGTACCATTGATTGTCCCCCACGTTCACCTGATCTAAACCTAATAGAATACCTCTGGGACATGGCTTTGGTCCATCCGGCGCCGGCAGTTTGCCCTTCAGATTATCCAGGTTCCTCCATGACATCATCCGTCGTCTCATTCGGAGAATGCCCTGCTGTTGTCAGGCATGCGTACAGGCACTTGGTGGCCCCACATACGGCGAAGAATAATTTTATAAACTTAGAAGCGAATTTGTTTATATGAGCAAACTGTCCAGACCTTGATGAAGAAAAGCATGGCCAAATCATGATGCTTTCTCCCTCTATGCTTCACAGTTGCGTTAAGGATTTAATATCAGTGACGTGATCTGTGTTGTTTCTCCACCAATGCCTCTTTGAGTTCCCCTAAACTCGAAGTTTCACCTCTCCACAGGATATTTTACCAGCAGTAGGGCTGAACAATTTTAGGAGTCGATGTCGCTGGAACAAGGCTTCGATTGAACGAAAACTTCAAACTAACGGCGTTATACTTATATAGCGCTTTTCCACCTTTCAAGGCGCTCAAAGCGCTTTACACTATCTCGCCATTCACCTACTGGTGACACAGCACCAGGAGCAACGTGGGGTTCAGTATCTTGCTCAAGGATACTTCGGCGAGTTCATCAGGGCGAAGAATCGAACCCACAACCTCTGGGTTGGGGGACAACTACTCTACCACTGAGCCACGCCACCCCGTACAAATTCAACACTATTAGTGTAATGATGTAAGGACAATATTGATGTTAGGTGAAAGTCATTTTTGAGATTCAGGGTTTCTTTCCATTGACATTTTGCATCTTATGTAACATGAGCTGCTTTTTCTTTCATGTAATGGACTTACCATTAATTTACAAAAAGAACACGAGTTATTCCCTTAAAGCTAAATTGATTAAAGCACAGGAACATTAAAAAAAAATCATGCGGTTTTTAATTTTTTTTTACCCTTTTAAAAATCAGTGGCGCCACCAAAAGGTGGCATAAATAGGTTGGCCACCCCACTGGCCACCCCGCTTGCCAGTATATCCTTAGATTGTTGCAGCATCAGTTATGCATTTCATCCCAAATGAATGCATTTATTTTGTTTTGTTAACTTAAATGTACACCTTATGCCTAATATATACATAACACAATAAAACAATTGTTGTGGAACTCAAAATGTTGACTGGACAGTTATGGACTATGCACATTAAATCATTAGTAACATCAAATATTACACAGTACACCGAAGTATATCAGTAGCCGTGTCCTTAAGTCTTTCTGATAGTTTTCCCCTGACCTTTTTACTGCAATAATATAATGAAAACCTGAAATTATGGCTTTTAGTTTTGGCCACCCCAAGATTTTAAGTGGCCCCATCTGGCCACCCCTATGAAAAATTTCTGGAGGCGCTACTGCTTAAAATTAGTAACGCCCCCTGTGGTGAAAATAGTGGAAACTAACATTTATGACAATAAAATGCAACAACTTACCCAGTTTTCCTGCAGTACAGCAAGCCATCCACCTTTAAAGGGATCCTCTATTTTTAAGACAAGTAATTCTTAAAAGATAAATGTTAGTATGAGTTATAATAATTTGATATTAAAACCCCTCTTAATGTTTTTGTTTTAATAAAGTTTGTACAATTATTTTAAGTGATAGGTCGCCATTCTTGTTACGTCGCAGTGCGTGACGTCACTGGTCCCGTTGCCGAAATTCCAGCGTGTCACTCGTTAGCTTTCCCAACACGTCGTCAGTTCTACCCTTCCTATTTGAACCAGATCTGAAAAGTGAAGAGCAGGACAGCACTGTCGAGCTTCAGGGAAAAATGCGTGCAGCAAATACCTGATAAGACAAAAGTTGGGCAAAACTGGTGATGCAAGAGAGTCCTGTTGGGAAGTCTGGTTGGGAGCGAGAGTGTATGCTGTCCGGTTTTATTAGCAGATATTCAAGGTAAGCATATTGCGTTTTCAAACTTATCCCAATATAATTATATAGCTTGTTAGCATCCAGAGATGTCGTGTGCTTTACATACAGTACAGGCCAAAGAGCACACCTTGTGTAATCCATGTCTTGTACATTGTAACGCGTGGTAGCTAGGATATGTGTATAAAAGTACCAAAAAGGGGAGAAGCTTCCACTATGCACATTTAATCACAAAAAATAATATTTCCACCTTGACCACTCTTCACTCGGGAGCTCAGCAGTACGCAAACACGCGTTCCCTGACGAACTCCCATTGTTGTAAGGTCCATGTCAGAGTCACTGTCGTCACTGTAGCGTGCCATAGTGCTTTAATTGTTTAGTATGATTTGGGGAAAACTCTAGGGCTGTCCCAAACGACTAATTTTCTCCCGATTAGTCAGCCGACTATTTTTACGATTAGTCGACTAATCTAATAATTTAAAAAAATTATTTTTTTTGGTAATTTTTTTTTTTTTATACTAATTTAGCAATGAAATTTTTGTTGACGCTTATCAATTCACAAAAAACATATTGGAACACTCAAATTATTTATTAAAGTACAAATAAACACGTAAATAACAATAATAAATCACAAATAAACAATGAGTTCGAATGCTGATAGAATTAACTAGTGTAGCATCCCGATTGAAAAGATGGTCTCTTAAACTGATGGTTTACAACTTTTATTCCATTCTTGATGTAAACACACTGTAAGAGCTACGGTGCACACAAATAAAACAACACAATTAGAAATTAACGAAAACTTTTCACCTTTTTCCTTTTAAACCTTATTATATATATCGATGAATTGCCTTTACCTTAATTTATTACCTTATCATTGACAATCTCTCCCTTGAGTGCAATCACTGTATATACTGTATATATTTATGACTTTTTAACCTTATATAATTTTCTATACCATAAAATAAACCATAACATGGAATAAACCTTTCAATTAGCATTAAGAACAATACTAATAGCATTTATAGGCCCATTGTCAATGAAACATTATTATTTAGTAAGGCGACAGCACCCTCTGGTGTACAAAAAAATGAAGAAAAAAAATTACAAACTGCGTGAAGGCGCTTGAGGTGTTTATTCACGGCCGACGTGCAGCGAAGCTTGGCATTGAAGAGACAGGACAGAAGAGTGTACTCTCCTTTGTTTCTTTGAAATAAGGCAATGTTTTGGACACTCTGGTGCGCTTTTTTTTGGCTTTGTGCCGCTTTCCCCGCTTGCAAACAGAGCATCCGACATTCTAACTTTCCACGCATATATATTTTTTAACCCTTCATTAACCGTTGACGGGATGTTGTGCTCGTCGACGGATTTACGTCATCGATGACGTCGACTATGTCGACTAGTCGGGACAGCTCTAGAAAACTCCCACAAATAGTCAACATAAAAGACCGCAATAGTAATCCAAATCCGCGTTTTTTACTCACTTGAAGATCCAGGAATTAGACCGATCCCATGGCAATGTCGCAGCCGCGTCAGGCCGTCGATTCCACAAAATAGACTGATCCGAAAAGCTGCTGTTTGGGACCGACGAATTTAAAAAATGGACCGATCCGAAACCAATATTGCAGATGCGGTGGGACCGTCGGATCCAGAAAACAGACTGATCCCTTAGTTGACTGAGGATCCAGGTAAAATGTTCGGGCACCAGTTGTAACGCGTGGTGGGTAGGATACGTGCATACAGGGACCAAAAAGGGGGAGAAGCTTCCACTTATGCACATTTATTCACTAAAAATAATAATTCCACCTTGACCACTCACTCCACTCCTTGTTTCCATTTGACTGGAAATTGCATCCAAAAGCAGCACATCGTGGCATTTTACTTCGCGAGTTTAGGCAGCAATAAGCAATTGTTGAACACGCTACACATTTGGAAAGATACCAATTACGTCATCACTGCGAGCCCGCAAACCATGGCGCCAAATAACGGTCAAAATATGGACTAATTATTATAAAATATTGCCATTGATTTAACATTTTATGTGTTTCTAACAACATATTTTAGTACAAGAGAACAATTGTGGTTTATTAGAGCCTACATGTATTTAAGTTAGAGGATCACTTTAAGTTAGTTTCAATTCAAAAACTATCTTTCTCAGTGATAGAAACGGCCAAAAAGGCTTCTACGACTCACCCAAAAGTTTCCAAAGATTGTTTTCAATTCAGGCTTTGAAAAGTAGATAAAGACCTATTGAAGTGCACTCAATTTATCATTTTGAACTTAGATACCTCATTTTCTTTGTCTATGACTTATTTCTGTGCAAAAGTAACCATTTGGATGTCATATACTTCTCCATTCTGCTTCTGTACAAACCTTGCCACCCGCTAAAATGATCTGAACACTTTATTTTCAAGTAATAAAGTTGTTGAATGTGAGCAGTAAAGCAGTAAATTGGCATAACATTTTTGTGTAAAGCCATGTTGACGTTGCTTAAACAAAGACTCTTTAAAAAAGTTAATTTGTTTTTTTCCACAGTGAACTTCACACTTCTTGCCTCAAAGCAAAGTCATATATTGCTTGTGTTGGAAAAAATAATATTTATTTGTCATGTGTTTCCACATCCTTGCGGCTAAACGGACTGGATTTTACGGTACATCTATGGCCTCGACTAAGTAAACAGTTTTTATCTTAAAAATTATGATTGCAGTTTGAACTTTTCAAAATTGTAACAGCCCCTTTTTCTGATAGCCCAAAACTAAAGAAAAAGTCACTCAACAAGTAAAACTGGTAACTTTTTGTCCTGTAATTGTCAAGTTAGGTGTTGAAATGAAAAGTCCTCGGTTGTCGTCACACAAAGAAAGACGGCACACACAAGGTTTTCTCACGTAGAAAAAAACCCAACTTTATTTACAATATACGCCCAAAAAGGCCTGTTCCGCACACAAGAACTTGCTAGAAGAGCTTGTGGGCAAGGCGGGGGAATTTACAGGCCTGACCATGACAACACTCAATGGTTTAAACTGTGTGCTCATCCGCCCACCTAATTTTCTCTGACTCTTGATGCCACAAAATGGTATAAGTCAACCACCGCAGACAGGAAACAAACAATGTCATTTCCCTTTTGGGTTATTTACCATGATAAAACTCCAAAGCCCATGAAAACAGTTGCATTAAAAAAAAATCTGATACCGACTTTTTACTATTCCTATACTTTTTCAGTCTTCATGACAACTATTTGACAATGTCGGAATGATTTCTGTTGATAATTTGCTTGGGTCCTAAAGCACCTTCACCACTTGGGACACAATGGTCAGGAAATAAAAATAAAGATCATGGCACCAATTGTCAGTAAAATGTTTACTATTTTTAAGTGGCGGGGCTTTTTGATTCTTCATTGTTAATTGAGATGATCAAGTTCAAAGTTTTATATTATGGGGAATATAGGATTTACTTACAGAAAGTCTGAGCCGTGGGAGGGGGGCTGGGGGGGCTGGGGGGATCTGTGGGTCCAAACGGATGATGACACAGTACAAAACTCACGCTTGAGGTCAGCGCTCAGAATGCGTAACGTGTGCGGATGTCCTCCAGTTTCTTGGAGACCTCTGGTGGCGTTCTGTCCAGCTCCTCGGCCACACTTTTCTGCTTGTGAGGCTCCATGCTGTTGAACTGCTCGCACAGATCACCGTCAATCACATTCTGCAAGCATGAGACACGACAACATGAGAACATGGTGGAAACCTTCGAAAGTCCAATTTCTACTCTCCATGCCCACTGAATTGGAAGGGGAGATTGGGGTCAGTGGTTCCATTTGCTCTAACTCCACCAATAAATGGCGGTTTTTGATTCCTGCTGTGATGTAAACACCTGTTTAATCACACTAATGAAGCTCTGCCCAGCCGCACACATGCCTTTATGCCCGCAAACCTTGTGTAGGTCCACAATCAGCTCGGTTTTCACAAACTGCGCGGTTGCCTGCGTTTGACAATGACATTCCGGTATTCTCGCTATATGATTGGCCGAAGAGTTGATTGATGATATCATACACAGAGATGATTATTTAGAATTAAATGTGAAAGTGAAATAAAAGAGCAAACGTGTGCTCATACATCTATCTCTCTAATGTTAGAGGACATTAAATATCTCAAACTAGTTTTAAAAAATCAGTTTCATTCCCTTGCTTTTAACCCTGTGTCATTCTCAACCCTTTTAATGTCTTATGGGTCAGTATTTTATATGTTCTTTTTTTTCCCCGCTTGCTTTGACATCAGTACTGATGTCGTATGTTCCTTTGTTTAAATAATGAAAAATTTCTTCATATAAATGGTCCATTATTGACAAAAAAGAAAAACCAACCCGAACAGTTCATGCAACCGAGTGGTGTTGTGGCATCCCCAAGCCCGAATACTTTTTTAAAAAATTGAACAGTACAAAATTACAATACAAAACAACCAGTACATTATATGTACATCATTTACAATTTTTACCTCTTCACATTAAGACGGACAGTATATTATATATATATATATATATATATATATATATATATGTACAGTGGGGAGGTTCTCCCCACTGTATGTGTACATATATATTAGGGCTGTCAAAATTAACGGGCGTTAATTAATTTTAAAAAATTAATCGCGTTAAAATATTTGACGCAATTAACGCAGATGCCCCGCTCAGACACATTTAAATGACGGTACAGGGAAACGCTCACTTGTTAATTGTGTTTTATGGAGTTTTGCCGCCCTCTGCTGGCGCTTGGTTGCAACCGATTTTATAGGCTTCAGCACCCATGAGCATTGTGTAAGTAATTATTGACATCAACAACGGCGGGCTACTAGTTTATTTTTTGATTGAAAATTTTACAAATTTTATTAAAAGGAAAACATTAAGAGGGGTTTTAATATAACATTTCTATAACTTGTACTAACATTTTTCTTTTAAGAACTACAAGTCTTTCCATGGATCGCTTTAACAGAATGTTAATAATGTTAATGCTATCTTGTTGATTTATTGTTAGAATAAACAAATACAGTCCTTATGTACCGTATGTTGAATGTATATATCCATCTTGTGTCTTATCTTTTCATTCCAACAATAATTTACAGAAAAATATGGCATATTTTATAGATGGTTTGAATTGCAATTAATTGCGATTAATTACGATTAATTAATTTTTAAGTTGTAATTAACTCGATTAAAAATTTTAATCCTTTGACAGCCCTAATATATATATACATATACATATATACACACACACACACACACACACACACACACACACACACACACACACACACACACACACACACACACACACACACACACACAACCATACACACACTGTTAAATATTTCTGCATAAGCTTCAATACTAGCCTTTTTTTGGTTATTATATTAGGTGATGAGAAATATAAATCAACTTCAATCAAGAATAATTTAATAATAATCTTTGGGTTTTGAATCAAATACAGTAATAATTGTTTTCCCATTTAATATAATCTTTGGTTTGGTTTTACACATGACATATTTTTCAAGTTCAATCCAAAATTTTGCACTAATGAGGCAACCATAAAACAAATGTGTCCCCAACCTGAACAGTTTGTGCAACACAAGCGTTGTTGTGATATCATTAGCAGCCCAAGGTCCTTGAGCAGTTTGTGCAACCCGCGCGGAGTGTGTACCTACACCAGCCCATAGGTGCTCAGGCCTGGGTGCACCCTCACAGCACCCTAAGCTCCGCCCCGGTGTTCAACCTATATTTAATTGGATACCTTCCAAAGACAAGATATTTAATCTTAAAAGTCATAAACTATTGTTTTAGCAAATAATCATTAACTTAATCTTATTGCTGCTTGCCTGGCTCTGCCAGACTGTTCTCCCTGTATTTTTCAAACACTGAGAGTATAGTCTGTGAACCAGCCCATTAACGGCCTCTCGAGCAGGTACAAAATCAATCGACAAATCAGATTCGTTTATTTGCGTGACGTGTTCTTAACGAACATCGTCATTCTTGCGCGTCGAAAGTCGTCTCCACATTACACAGATGGTGAACGGGAGAGCCGAGAATATGTTCCAATCCACGGTAAAATCAGTTTTAAATTACCAAAAACACATCGACACGAGTCAGTGACAACAGTCTGTCTCGCGCTAGCCATGTTGAATAAACTCCGCTCTCTTCGTATGTTTACTTCCGCGCGCAAGTCCTTCGTCCTTCCCTTGTCATTTTACTAATGTCACGTCTGCCCGTCGCTGATTGGTCCACTCCGCTGTCTGTTTGCTGTGGCTTGCTCCGCCCTGGAAATTGTATCCGCGTGAATGGTGGCCAGACTCAATAGCAGGAACAGCGGTGAGTCTGGTGTACCAGGCAAATTGCTGCAACACGTTCCAAAAAAAACTGGGACCGGTGGCAAAAAATTAAGAAAGTGGAGGAAAGCTCATCAAACACCTTTAGCAGAACATCCCACAAGTGAACAGGCTAATTGGGAGCAAGTGGGTGCCATGATTGGGTACAAAAGGAGCTTCCCTGAATTGCTCAGTCATTTACAAAGATGGGGCGAGGTTCACCTTTTGTGAGCAAGTGCCTGAGAAAACAGTCAAACAGTTTAAGGATAACGTTTCTCAATATACAATTGTAAGGACTTTAGTGATTTCATCATCTACGGTCCATATTATCATCAAAATTCAATCATCCCATCCATCTAGGACATAGCCGTCAGCCGCTGCCTATCCAAAACACGACGTATTGCCTCAGACTCCTAACATTCCCAGAATGGACTGTTCTCCCTCCTGCCATCCGGCAAAAGGTTACGCAGCAACCGCTACTTTCCTGCATCCATTAGACTGTTGAATTAATCTCAACACACTAAACTTTCCTGCGGCCATTAGACTGAATTCATTCCAACACACTAACATCCACACACACACACACACACACACACACACACGCACGCACACGCACACACACACACACACACACACACACACAATCTCATGCATATAGACTCACATGTACATAGTCCCATTCTCACCTGATCAACCTCATAGAAAGCACTGTAAACACTTCTCTTTTTCTAATGTGCAACATCTTGGTGCAATATAAATGTTGAGGTATGCTTCTACTTTTGTAACCCTGCTGGTTGTTCCGTTTGCATCTGTATTTATTTATTACTTGCTTTTTTATCAGCACTGTTTATTTTAGTTACATTTTTTAGTTATTTTGTATGTCTTTTAACTCTGTAGCAAGTCGAAAGCAAGCAAGATCATTTCGCTGCCATGAATCTCACTACGGTGTTTTTTGTGTGCACTTGACAAAGGAAATCTGAAAAGATTCAAGAGTATCTGGAGCAATCACTGCATATAAGCGGTAAGGGAGAAAAACCGTGCTGGATGCTCGTGATCTTCAAGCCCTGAAAACGGCACTGCACCACAAACAGGAATTTTACTGTAAACGAAATCACAGAATGGGCTATGGGCTCAGCAGCACTTCCAAAAGACAATGCTGCTCAACACAATCCAGCGTTCTATCCACCGTTGCTGGGTGAAACTCTACAGTGCAAAGAAGAAGCCATTTCTTAACCGAAGCCAGAAGCACAGACATTTTCTCTGGGCCAGGAGTCATTGAAAAGGCAGTTTAAAGAACTGGAGGACTATTCTGTCATCAGATGAATCACAATTTAAAGTGGAAAACTAGGACGCGTAGTCATACAGACTAAAGAGGACAAACAACCCAAGTTGGTAACAGCACTCAGTTCAAAAGCCACCATCTGTGATGGCATGGATAACTTACACAACTATGAAGATGACTAATAATGCTTGAAATGTGCATACTGGTCTAAGAGAAACATCCTACCATCAGTGCAACATTATTTTCATGGACGCCCTTGCTTATTTAAGCTAGACAATGCTAAACCACATTCTGCACGTGACAACAGCATGGCTTTGTATTATACGGCTGCGTAAGCATTTCATATTGGTCAAGATCAATAACTTTTTATCCTTTATCTGCGTATATAATATACGTTAGATTTAGTGGCTGAATTTAGACAACTTTACGTTAGAAAACAGAGGTTGAGACATCTATGAAAAAGCAAATTACACACAGGTTTATATCCAGATTACTTAACTGTCCACAGTGTTAGCATGCCTTTGGCTAGCTGATACGCCACAGCATCAATTATGCCTTTTTAATGTTTCCAGGTTAATCCAATTGTAGTCAGATGCTCCTTAAAACAGCTGTCATTAAATAGTCCTATTTCCAGATTTTCTCAGACCTTGCATCGTTAACAGACGACATCGATTGTCTGACTGGTCGCACTTGGAATGTCCAAAATACAGCCAAATTCGTGACTCATAACTTTACCCCTCTTCTCAACAATTTCCTCTCTCACCGACTCATTCTGTTTTTTTAAAGTGTTCTTTCATTCTTTCTTGTAATGTAATAAATGGATGAGTACTCTAAGATGTGCTGATGGGAAAATATTCATGAAAGAATAACATCTAACAACCAATTCTATTCTCCCCGTTTCGAAGTTTTATTTGACTAGTTTACATTTTGATATGAGACAAGATGACACTGAGCAATAAATGAAGAGATTAACCTACCTTGACAGGGAAGTAGTAAGACCTAAAACTGAGATGGTCTCTTCCACATAGTGGTGGGAATTCCGAGCGCATGTGCATCTCTAAATGCTGGAAGAAATCATGATCCTGGCAAAAGAGTGGTGTTAAATGATTCATAAAGGGAAAGCCAAGTATTACAAAACGATTAATAGAGAAACCACTTTCACCTCATGTGAAGTAAAAGGCACAAGAATTCCAATGCCTCCAGACAGGGTAGTATACACCAGTGATTCTGAGCCTCCGGGGATCAAAGTAGTTTTCTGCATGGACAAGATGGTCTCCCCAACATGGTAGTTGACAATCACGTCAGCCTTGAAAACACGCACAGGAGTTACTGCCAACACAGTACTGGCTGGTACAGTGAATTGTTCGGTTGTTTGGTCGTCTGGCAATAATGTGGCGGGTGGGTAAAAAGTACGTGTATAATGTAGTGTGTAAAATATGTGTAATGGTCAGAACACATTCATCGCCGTCAAAATATCATGCTTCTCCACTTCACAAATCAAATAAGGGTTTTTTCCTTTGTCCATGTGACTCAGATTGTAGCAGCAAGGCCAAAAATCCAATTGGTTAGCAAACATTTTTAGATATTACCATGGTCTAAATATAGGTATTACACCAGCCTGACCATCCAATAGGACTCAAAGTGAATATGAACTGTGAACATTGTCTGTTTTAAGATCATTCCTAATGTTTTTAATCAGAGCCAATGTCGAGCCATGTCATTTATCTATTCTGTCCCGACACTATTCTGGGAATTTCCTTTCGCCGAATCACTATTCACTCAATTCAATTCAATTCAATTCAATAAACTTTATTTATCCCTCGGGAGAGTTACCTGAGGGAAATTAGTTTCCAGTGCCCATAACAACACAGCAGCAGATATAAAAAGTATAAGGTGCAGGATAGTAAAAAAGTGCTAGAGTAAAAGGGATTAAAAACATGAAATTAAATTTAAAAATGAAAAAAGTACAAGTGCTACTAATTAAGACATACAATAAAAGGAATAATAACACCAGGCGGGCACTAGTAGAAGGACTTACAGAGGTGCTAAAGTGCAGTATTGTCCCTCCCCCTCCCACCTAAAGTAGAGTTGTGGAGCTTGATAGCTCGTGGGACAAAGGAGTCTCTCAGGGGCAGTTTACATGACGACTCTGCAACACGAAGACGCAATGACTGTGTTGCAGAGTTGCCTCGCGTCCATATGGTGTCGCAGGAGACGGAAGGCGAAGACGAAAAATTCTGAATCCTGCCTCCAAAGTGGAAGAATTCGATTGCGGGGGGCTATCTCGGCATGCATATCAAAGGCTATCTTGGTGCAACACCGCACCGATACAGTCAGCACTAGTACACATCACATTGGGTGTGCGCAGCGGTGCTACTAAACATTAAAAACAGCAAATATGGTGGAATGTCGGCTTTAATTTACTGATTAATAATATTTTTGAATATGTTGAATGTTTCCATTTTTGTGCCTTTTTGAACAAAAGAAAAATGCCATCGCTTCGAGTGGGTGGGCATATTTTTTTTCCGGGCTGAGGAACTTTAGTGGGGTCAAAGTGCATTATTCGCTGTCGCCTTGTAAATCTGCATTGCCCCCTAGGGCCTGGCATGAATACTACATCGTTTTCGTGCGGAATTGCAACATTGTTTGAATGGAGATGGGCCCATATAAATGCAAACATGAAATTTTTGGTCTTCTAGGAGAGTCACCATGTAAACGGCCCCTCAGTCTGTTAGTTCTGCACCTGGGGAGGAGCAGCCTATTGCTGAACGAGCTCCTCTGTGTACGGATGACAGCGTGTAGAGGGTGACTGGCATTGTTCATAATAACCAGTCAGCCATCTGTTTCAATTCCCATGTTGTCTTCCTTGTAATTTGTGTAAATCTTTATTTTATTCTTCCAGGATTAATTACATATCTCTCAATTTCCAATCCCTCTGCAAGTTTCCATCTTTTTTTTAAAAAATGTTTTTTAAAAACATTTTTATAATAAATTCTCCATGACTGCTGTTGTTTTGAAAAGACTTTTAAATGTCCCCTGTGTCCGCTGCTGAAAAGGTTTATAAAATAACACAGCTGGACATTTCGAGAGCTGATTTTCGTTTGATTTTCAAATAATGGTACTTTGCATGTGCCGGTTACCGGTTTCAAGGTTTACCGTGGTAGTAAAACGTCACGGCTTCAAAACCACTAAAATTTTCCCGTCATACCGTAATACGGTATTAGCTACGTTTTATGTCCCAAAAATGCTGCGAGAAATGGAGCGGGAGTGCTAACCCCTCCCCCTCCGGTTGTTGCTATGTCAGTCAGTAACGTTACTCTGTGCTATATAGTAGAGTTGACACAATGGCTGAGGGTGGTGAGCTTTTTCCGTTGTAAAAAAAATAAAATAAAAAAAAAATCGCTTGTATGGGAGTATTTTGGTTACCGAAGAGAAGCAGACGGCCGCGGGTTGGAGGAGGAAGGACATCCGACGTCAAGATTTGCTTGCGGAGGGTGGC
Source organism: Corythoichthys intestinalis (assembly GCF_030265065.1). Classification (NCBI taxonomy): domain Eukaryota; kingdom Metazoa; phylum Chordata; class Actinopteri; order Syngnathiformes; family Syngnathidae; genus Corythoichthys; species Corythoichthys intestinalis. The sequence goes on from NC_080399.1 coordinate 37,933,032, forward strand.
TGCAAGGGGGAGCAATACCTCGAACTTGATTTCACATTTACGTGACCATCATCTTTCACTTAATACAAAATTTAAGTAAACGCTGTCATTTACGTTTCCCACCAGCTACGAGTTCTTTCCAGCGTGTTTAGTGTGTCTAGCGATGGAAACTAGCGACTAACTATATTGAAATACTAAATACGTAACTAGCTTGTTAACAAGGCAGATAATGTGGCTAGTTAGCAGGCCAAGACGGCTAACCGGGTTCCTCTCAAGCATTAGCCAAATGTTTTTACTCTTGCGTGCTACGGTACTTGCCAGCAGTCCCAGATTGCGCGGGACAACCCGCAATATAGGAAGTTCCGATTGGTAATGCCGCTGGAGACGCCGAAGGAACCCATCGGAACTTCGGATACTGCGAGTTGTCCCGCACAAACCGGGACTGTTGGCAACCCTAATTCTTTCGCCATTGGAAACGCCTGTTCAAAATAACATTTTCATAATACAGCCAGTGGTGTTTTTTTCTCTCTAGCAACAAACTCGCTCTCCATTAATATTATTAGTAGTCATGGTATATTAACCCAGAAAAGGTATACTCACATTCCTGCATCATAACTTGGACTGAGAGAGAAACATGTAGACAACGAGCAAGTCTAAAATGTTGAGATGGAGCTGTAAAGTCAGTGAAGTGCCCTATATACAGATAATTAAAAATTTACAAGTGCTTTTTACTTTTTTTATGGAAAACAATTATTTTTGTTCTATTGTTTAGCAACTTGAGCTGTGGCTATGGGTTTAGTCTACAAGTTCTATTTATTTCAATTGTATTTAAAATATTTGTTATACTATTTATTCAAAAATTATATTCATGTAGATGTTCCAATTTACAAATATGAAATGTTGTGAAAAAGTTTTTTTTAATCCTTTTCAAAGGATTTTTTTTAACACATACAGTACATCTCAAAAAACATAATTTGGAGCTATAATTGCAATACCGTGATACCGTGAAATCTTGGTTATTTTTGCTCAAGGTTATCATACCGTCAAAATCTTATCCCGGCACATGCCTAGTTGGTACCACAATGAATTTTAAATGAAACAATCTAGTTACAGTTAACAATGAATTTTAAATTAAACGATCTGGTTACAGATAAAAGTGCTGTTGTTCAGTTGAAATTATGTGGGTTGAACCAAAGAAAGCATAAACCTTTGAGGAAATACAACATTTTCAAACACAATCCCTTCATTTCCGAAGCTCTGAAGTGATATGCTAAATCAAATACTGTAACTGAAAATAAGTTTGTTTCAAATACTTAGCTGAAAACTCTTTGCTGGCAACGACTGCTTGAAGACTTACGCATCAACAGACTATGGGTTTCATCTTTTTACGCTCTGGTCGTTGCATTCACACCCGCAATCAATAAAAGTACATTTTTGTAGGTAAAATTCAATTAATCAGAAGAATGACAAGAGATGCATTCCAAACTAAGATCCCAAATGTTTGAACTGGAATTTTGAAGGACTGACAATGCCGTGTTCAGACTTCTGCCTGTGATTACTTAGTATTTACTCATTTACACAAAGAAAACATGTTATTTTCCAACAGCGCTCCCTGAAATATGCTATACTTAGTCAATTTTGACACTTAAAAATCGTTTTTGAAAAGCCTTTGACAGCCTACTTGGCCACGAGCCTATTAATATGGGCAGTCACAGCCAATGAAGTAACTGAGCACAGTGCTACAAGCAGACTTGATCCATAAAGAACAGACTGAATCCCCTGACCATCATAAGTTACATCAGCATTTTATTTTTCAAAGCCCTCTACAGTACGCCTATCATTTCAGTCAAATGCCTATCCCTACTTAGTTTTTCCTGGAAAAGAAAAACAAAACATCCCCATTTTTAACTGTTCATCTGATTTTGTAAAGCTATTGCATTGTGAAGACTTTCTTGTCAGCCTATTTGGCCTCTTAGTGCCAATGTATGTGCCACAACATGTCACTGACTTCTGCTCTTACCTTCTGTGATGCTCCATTGAGAAGCCCCCTGTCCCATAAGGCCTTGTTCCCTGTTGGATCCTCATCAACATCATCACTTGTGTTGGGAGGAAGCCGAACCTTAAAATGTAAATGAGAGATGACAGGTTGTGCAAGTGAGTGGGGAAAAAACATTGTTGGCTAGTTTGTGCACACAATAAATAAGTTCTGGGCTTTATGACAATATATAGCACCAAAACGATAGTAAATAATGTATCCTTCTAACGTCACCATTGTCAATTTTAATCATGTATTATAAAAAATACACTGTGCTCACTTTGTTATGTCTTAAATCAATGATACGGAACGGCCACAAGAAATCCCTATAACAGCAAATCAAGGGTGAGATAAATCACCACACAACACAAATATATGGTGCAGAAAAAAATCTTAACTCAATGGCTGCCATTGATGGTGATAAGATATTTGACCTGGAAATGGAATTAGCAGCAACACCAACATAATCTTCATGATGACTGGCTAGAGGTAAAGGATTGAGATAGACGGCCAATCTAATTGCGAACCGCAAGCAAAACGTCACTTCCGTTCATTAATATTCATGACGTAAGCTACTGTTGCTAAGGGGGGACATGCGACCGTTTGTCCCCGATAGGAAATGAATGGAAATCGTGTACAAAGGAGATGTTTACAGAGCTAAACCTACCAATTCTCTCCGAAAATGATGTCCCTGGTGCCAAATTCACTGGCAAAGATGTGAAAGAACATAAAATTGTTAAAGAGATGGCTTGAGTGTCGAGGGCTGAAAAAGACAACAACAACAAAAAAGCCGACCGAAGCATAGCCTTAGCTTTTTTATCGACACCTTTTTCTTACGCAACTCACAATGACATTCTCCTGTTTCAAGAAGCTATCCTTTACCACCAGCTCCGTCTTTCTTGTATATTATATCCTCTGGTTGTCCTACGTCTCTGACCGTTCTTGGGGGTAATTTATATTGTTTGTTTTGTGTAGCGATCGCAAATGCTACTCAGTGACAGCCAACGAGCATTTCTAATTTCTTCATTGATAACAAATCTTAATTCTATAATTTATTTACACTTCCCCCTTACTAAAGCTTTTTTTAGTGGCAGTGGCAGTCAGATACCATTTTAATTCTTTTCAGGTCATTCATTGTCAGACAGAAGCAGCACGGCACATCGTCACACTAAAAATAAATTTAAAAATATCAAAATCGCTTACCTATTTGTCCTCTGAGAGACAATGCCAACCCAACAAAATGTTTACTGCATAAATGTTTACTGCCGAGCTGGTTGTAAAAGTCCGCGCAAGTTGAATAATTCTTCACATTTTTTCAGAGTTTTTGGTTTCAGGAAACGTATGAAGAAAACTTCCTTCATGTAGTAATGTCTAGAGTCATTCTACAAGTTCCAAAAATGCAGTGTGTGATCGGCATGTTCGTTTTTTAATGATTAACGGAGAAAAGTAGAAGAATTAACATGGTTTCTATGCGAGAGCGGGTCTATAATGTCCCACTTGTGCTTTACTTCCGCTTTACGATGCGACGTCACGGTCTAAAAGTAGCATGCGTGCGGTACAGCATTGAACCGGTAAGGGTGGCCCCAGTTCAAATGGATGTGATGTCCATTGCCATGAAGGACACAGAATGAGCCAACGGAAGAGAGCACATGTAACCACTACAATTGGAAAAGACTCAATTACCAAGACAAAGACAAAAACGTTATCAGTTGTTCAAAATCAGCAAAAAGTGGACCGAAATCAACAGGAAGTGACTTGCAAATGTCCTAAAATTAACAGAAAGTGACCAAAATTCAAAGGAATTGCCTGTAAATCAACAGGAAGTGCCCCAGAAGAGTGCTAAGATTAAAAGGACGTAGCTCAGGTTACCCCCAAATTCAACAACATTTGCTGACCAGCATGACAACATTCCGATATAATTTCTCCAGAAATTACATTTTGTAGTAATTAATATACTTCCTCTTATAATAACATTATATATATATATACACTCACCGGCCACTTTATTAATGGTGTGGGGAATATTTTCTTGGCACTCTTTGGGCCCCTTGGTACCAATTGAGCATCGTTGGAACGCCACAGCCTCCCTGAGTATTGTTGCTGACCATGTCCATCCCTTTATGTCCACAATGTACCCAACTTCTGATGGCTACTTTCAGCAGGATAATGCGCCATGTCATAAAGCTGGAATCATCTCAGACTGGTTTCTTGAACATGACAATGAGTTCACTGTACTCAAATGGCCTCCACAGTCACCAGATCTCAATCCAATAGAGCATCTTTGGGATGTATGTGGTGGAACAGGAGATTCGCATCATGGATGTGCAGCCGACAAATCTGCACCAACTGTGTGATGCCATCATGTCAATATGGACCAAACTCTCTGAGGAATGCTTCCAGCACCTTGTTGAATCTATGCCACGAAGAATTGAGGCAGTTCTGAAGGCAAAAGGGATCCAACCCGTTACTAGCATGGTGTACCTAATAAAGTGGCCGGTGAGCACTCACCGGCCACTTTATTAGGTACACCTGTCCAACTGCTCGTTAACACTTAATTTCTAATCAGCCAGTCACATGGCGGCAACTCAATGCATTTAGGCATGTAGACATGGTTTAAGACAATCTCCTACAGTTCAAACCGAGCATCAGTATGGGGAAGAAAGGTGATTTGAGTGACTTTGAACGTGGCATGGTTGTTGGTGCCAGAAGGGCTGGTCTGAGTATTTCAGAAACTGCTGATCTACTGGGATTTTCACGCACAACCATTTCTAGGGTTTACAGAGAATGGTCCGAAAAAGAAAAAATATACAGTGAGCGGCAGTTCTGTGGGCGGAAATGCCTTGTTGATGCCAGAGGTCAGAGGAGAATGGCCAGACTGGTTCGAGCTGATAGAAAGGCAACAGTGACTCAAATAACCACCCATTACAACCAAGGTAGGCAGAAGAGCATCCCTGAACGCACAGTACGTCGAACTTTGAGGCAGATGGGCTACAGCAGCAAAAGACCATGCCGGGTGCCACTCCTTTCAGCTAAGAACAGGAAACTGAAGCTACAATTTGCACAAGCTCATCGAAATTGGACAATAGAAGATTGGAAAAACGTTGCCTGGTCTGATGAGTCTCGATTTCTGCTGCGACATTCGGATGGTAGGGTCAGAATTTGGCGTCAACAACATGAAAGCATGGATCCATCCAGCCTTGTAGCAACGGTTCAGGCTGGTGGTGGTGGTGTAATGGTGTGGGGAATATTTTCTTGGCACTCTTTGGGACCCTTGGTACCAACTGAGCATCGTTGGAACACCACATCCTACCTGAGTATTGTTGCTGACCATGCCCATCCACTTATGACCAAAATGTACCCAACTTCTGATGGCTACTTTCAGCAGGATAATGCGCCATGTCATAAAGCTGGAATCATCTCAGACTGGTTTCTTGAACATGACAATGAGTTCACTGTACTCAAATGGCCTCCACAGTCACCAGATCTCAATCCAATAGAGCATCTTTGGTATGTGGTGGAACGGGAGATTCGCATCATGGATGTGCAGCCGACAAATCTGCACCAATTGTGTGATGTCATCATGTCAATATGGACCAAACTCTCTGAGGAATGCTTCCAGCACTTTGTTGAATTTATGCCACGAAGAATTGAGGAAGTTCTGAAGGCAAAAGGGGGTCAACCCGTTACTAGCATGGTGTACCTAATAAAGTGACCGGTGAGTGTATATGTATATATATTTATGTATTCTGTAATATTTCATTAAATAATGAAACTACATATCATTGTCGTGATATAAAATGGCCAACATAGTCTAGGTTCAGACCGCAAGTCTTAATGCACAAATCCGATTTTTTCGTGTTTTTCCGACTCGAGTAAGGCATTAACTTGACAATCTGAACGGGACAAGTTGCATAGAAGTGGACCATTTCAAATCCGATCTGGGTCACTTTCGTATGTAGTTTAAATCCGATCTGGGCCACATATTTCCAGAATGTGTCGGCGGTCTGAACTGTCATGTCTCCCAAATCGCAATTCATGCAGCAATTACGTTAGCAAAGAACAAGAGCAGCACACAAGACGGCAGTGAAGTAGCTGTTCATTAACATTACCGCCTAGCTTAACCGGCTTTTACTACGCAGGAGGCTGGCTTGACCAGTCATAAAAAAATACAATGAAGAAAAGGATAAGCCTGATTATGCTCGGTTTCTTGCTGTGCGTAAAACGAGCAATATTTCAGTATTGCTTGCATGGCCCAGTCGGGGCAAATTTATTTGTTTTGATGCTTCTGCGCATGAGGGTCAGTTTACTCAGCGTGTGTCGGACTGCGAATTAGTGCGCTTGCGTCATACTTGAATGGGCTCAATGGACAAAGGCAGTCTGAACGGGCACGCCAAAAAAACAGATAGGACAAAAAATCGGAACGGTGCATTAAGACCTGCTGTATAAACCTAGCCATATTGATAGATATTTTCCATATCGCCCAGCACAATGTTAACTTGGATAATCTGTCTTCCACAGTAGGCTAGGATAGTCCATTACTCACAATGGTTATGTTCCCAAATTTGTCTGCAGACGCCATAGTGTCGTAGTCCAGCAGACATGCAGTTGTCACCCAGCGGGGACACGTATCATCAGCAAAAATGATGAGCTGGTTCTCGTTACGCCTGTAGCGGACCCAGAACAGACTCTCCTGTACATCAGAGACAACCACACGCTGGCCAATGGTGTGGATGCCAGTGACCAGATTGGGGACATGCTAAAGAAGAGAGAGAGGAATGGATGGGAGACACACAGTAAATTTAAACAAAATCTAAGATACCTCAGTGGTATCTTCTTTGTTGTGTGCATAAAAATGTTAAAAAAATAAGTTTTACAAGTGGACAATTTGCGTTGAATTCAAACTTTCTTGGTAAAGCTACTACATGTTCTGTAACTTTGTTTTAATGAAAGACTGCTTTATAGTCTATTCAATAAAAGGCAAAAAGGAATAAACATTACCCGCTTACCTTGTTTTCACACTTGCGCAGCAGCTTCTTTTTGCCCATGTCGTAAATCCTCAGGAGTTTCCCGACTCCGACTAATGCCCGACCCTGGAATGGCGCAATGGCCAAGGGCACATCTTCGACTGGTGTCTGTCAGAATGACATATTGTTGATGATTTGCAGGGTCCCCCCAGAATTTATAAATCTAAATTCAAGACTTTTAAGACCTTTTTTAATGCCATTTCAATTGAAAATTAATACTTTTCTTGCACCCATTATTTAGATCATCTTGAATCATATTAAATAAATAAAGCACTGAAAATCAAATTTAACCTCAATTACTAAGTGTGTTTGACAAAAGAATGCACATATATTGAAGATACAATTTAAACACATTTAAAGTAACATTATAAAGTCTGTCAGAATTGTTTTAAACCCACACACGCACACAATAATAATGGACAAAAAGAGGAGGAGGACAGGACTCAGACCAGCCATCTTCTGTAACAGGCTAGCCGCTAGTGCACCTGCCAAGACCCAGTAAACATGGCTAACTCTTGAGTTAAAACGGCGAAATTCACATTCATTCGAAAGGCAAACCGAAATGTTTAAGCAGGTCCACTGCCTTAGCATTACCCATAAACTGCAACCTAACGTATCTGGATGTAACTTTAACCCCTATCACATACTCCAAAACAACGGGAATATCGCGGGACTTAACCGTGCAGCACTTGTGTGTGAAAACAATTTCCCGTGTCGACTGACATGGGAAGCAGTGTGCGTGAAAGCAGGCGTTAAATTCCCGGATCACAGCAGATGGCTGATGACTTAAATATCATAGCGGCGGCCGATGTAACTTCCTCCCTCTTCGCAGTAAGAGGAAAAGCGGTAAACAAACATCGCAATTATAAACATAGCAAGCTGGAAACAGCTAAATTAAACTGAAAATATAACCAAAATTAAAATGTCAAATATTACGTCGGGCCAGGCCAGGGTTCTTTCTCGCTAACTTTTTGAAATAACTACATATTAACGATGTATGAATGATAAACTAAGGAATACTTAATAAATAATTTGGATAAAAAAAGAAGGCGCCGTATGGTCGTTGCAGAGCCAGAGCGCCCTTTTTAATCTTCCCCTCTGCGAGTCCGCAAAGCCGCATCTGTTTATTCATAATTAACAAACTTTTCCAGCGTTATTTCGTTGTGTAAATAAATTTATAATGATCATAAAAATATGTAGTCTAGTTAAACATTAAGAAAATGTGCGTTTTTTTTCCTGCTGAGAATTCGTTACAAAAGACAGGGTTTATGCAGATATCGTCACAAATGTTATCACACAAAACGCTGGTCGGGCTTTAATACCCGCGGACCAGTTCGGGTTGGGCTGGATTTTTTTAAGCCCGATTTTACCTCTATTTTAAAGTCTTAATGAGCTTAAATTGGCTGCAGTTACGAAGTCGGGAATGCTCCCTCCGGAAAAAAACACGATTTGACCAACATTATGTTTAACAAACTTTTCCAGCGTTCTGTAAATTCTGTAAATGCACTTATAATAATCATAAAAATATGTAGACTATTTAAACATTAAGAAAATGTGCTTTTTTTTCTGCCAACTGAAAATTCGTTACAAAACACAGTTACGACATCGGGAATGCTCCCTCTGGAACAAAACGCAATATGACCAACATTGTGACAGCCGATGCAGACCAAAAATGATGTAATATCCGAAACAGATCACCAATGGACTCATTTGAAGTATATGAATGGTGGTCTGTTTTGGTGTTCAGAATCCACAATACTTCTGCCTGCAGGGTTTTCTTCCACCGACAAACGGACGCATTCCCGATGCAGAGGTGGGTGGATTCTCCGTTTAGCCGGTTGTGGTGGTTTGGCACATATGAGTTGCATTTCGATTTGTAGTGCAGTGCACTTAAAAATTCTATGCGTCATCTTCGTTATGGATTAAAAAAAACAAAAACAAAAACAAAAAACTTCGTCGCGGATATAATTTAGGTTGCACTGAGATGTTCTTGAAAATTAAGACCACGGTGAAAAAATTCCAGACTTACAACAGCTAATTTAATACAGTACTTTAATCATGGAAAACTAAATTCAATGCTTTTTTAATACTTTTAATAACCCGCGGAGACCCTGGATTTGGCTGCTGACGATACAGTGTCAAAGTCCTCTTTGGTCACCAGTACGAAAATATAAAAATGGCCTTCCAGCTAAATATTCACTTGAAAATTTGCTGTGGAATTTGTTTGTCCGCGTGAGACAAAAATGATCTGCTTAAGATACGCCGCTAATGAGGCATTTCAGAATGGGGGCCATTTTACTTCCCACCCATCCAATTTTAAATAAACCAAATGTTATTGAAACAAATGTGAATCATCTATAACAATCTTAGAACCTACCTTGTGCACAAACTCAAGCTTTTCTCCCCCACCCGTGAGACGGTAAGTGTAGATGAAGCCGCCGGCAACTGATCTAGGGTTTAAGATCATGTCCCTGGCCACTCCAACTAGGACAAACCAGTCATCCGGTACATTATGGAAACGGCACACTGCAACACTAGGGAAAAATATTCACAAAAAGAGAAAACCCATTAGAATAAGACAGTAAAATTGGGAAATTTTGCTCATTTTATAATCTTAGCTCGTCAAACTAGTACATTCCTTGCTCAAACATACAACGCATACCTAAATGCGGCTTCATTCTGTTCTAACTGCACTTGATCCAGTGTTGTCCCCTGAATGGGGTTGACCAGCCGCACCAGTGAGGCCCACTGCCCAGCACCAGCTTTTGGGGAACCAAAAATTGCTTCCGGTAGATTCTCATTGAGGAAGGCAGCAGCCATCTCAGCAGCCAGCTCTCTCTCATCCTCACCTGCAGCCTCCACCATTTCCTGTGCGCATAACAACAACCAAGAGCAAAGGGCATCAGTTGGAAGCAATGAACACTCGTTAATATTTTCAGGGTAGCTTTTTTGCCTTTTAAAAACTCGCTGTGTTACATAGACCACTGCATGTGAAATACTGTGAAGACTTTTCAGGGTGTAAATTTGAGTAACAAAATCAGGTCATAACTCTGCCGGCACCTGAGATGGCAGGACAGCTTTAAATACTGGTGGTGTCTTAAAAAACTAACAATTCCACTCTCCTGTGATCTAAGGAACGGGGTCCCACCAAGTTTTGCTTTCAAGACTTCCCAGATGTGCTTCTAAAATGTGCTGTAAATGACACGCACTGCTCAATTAAGAAAATGTACTAATATCAAGGATGTCACGGAATTCATTCAAATAACTTTCAAATATGAGAAATATTTTTAGCAACATTACAAATCCTCATTAAAAGTAAAAAAAGATAGATGTTAACTAGATGTTACACGGCAACTGGAGTCCTATAAATACACTTACTGGTAATTACAATTTTAAAATGCAACCATATGTCTAGACATGCCTGCCAAACCTTTTCTCTTTAAAGTACAGCATCATTTAAAATGTGACAGGTATTAAAATGGTTGAGTACACAAGAAAGGAGTGAATCTGTTAGTTGTTTACAATAATAAAGATACAGTATCATGGCAACTTCAAAACCAAAACCATTGACTTCACTATCAGTTTGACGGGAAACGGGGCACGGGGCCACTCCGTAGGGGTCATATTTTCAAAAACTTCAAATTCAAATATTTTCAAAACCAAAGCTGCTAGCCCAGTGCTTCTCAATTATTTTCTGTTACGCCTCCCCAAGGAAGACGTAATTGTTTCGCGCCCCCCCAAACTCTCTGCCGCCACTGTAAATAGTATCATTTGTCTATTACTATCATAAGTACGCCTCTGCCTAACATTGTGTCCTTTTTCTCTATTGAAGAAAAAAGTAACATAGACCAACTTATAATAAAGTATAACTTTATTAACATTGTTTTGTTTGTAACAGAAGACTCAACGCGCATCAATTTGCCTGAATTTAAATTTTTTTTTTTTTTTAAAAACTCACATCCAAACTGTAAAAATACACTTAAGGTACGTTTTTGACCATTTGATACTGAAAAATAAAATGTAATAAAATCACTAAATAATAACAAACTCAAACTGATTAGAAACAGTAACTCATGAGGACAATATGCCAAAAAATTTGACCGAAAGAAACAAAACTGAAAAAAAAAAAAAAAAAAAAGTCTTTGGACAGAAGGACGGTTTTTATTTTCGCTGCTCACGGTATCACCTCTTTTGCAATGGTGTGGGGTTATTTTGCACTGAGCATGCTAACAGTGCTCACTGTTTTACTGATTATAACACTGACAAAGTGGGACAATTGTTGGCAATATTCGGCACGTTTTCGCTGAAAAACAATCAAGCGGCTTATCAATGAGATTGAGGTCTAATGTCTTTAAGTGGCGTCTTAATTGATTTGGCTTCCGGCTGTCCGCTATAATCATTTTAATACACAGTGAACAGTGGTCTTTCCCCATCTCCCACTGTATTAAAAGTCAAAGGCAAACAGCCCAAAAAAAGCGCACTCTCGGCGGCCGAGGGAGAACCGTAGTTGAGGGCAGTCGTCGTGACGATCCCAAGCGGAAAATGGCACTTCTCAGGCGGACGCGTGAGAACCGGAGAAGACCCCTGCGTGAGTCCGGCTGGAAAACAGCTTTCGAAAATGGCGCACAGCTCTTCATATCTCTTCTATGTGCTCTTGCTTAGTTCAAAAATACTGCGCGCACTCTGAAAATGAGAGTGCCACTGCCACCCACTGAGTGGATGTGCAAGTACACTGTATTCTAGTATGGCCAAAAAAAAAACATTTTCCCCGAGGTCACATGCGCCACCCCTGGCATCGCTCTGCACCCCACCATTTGAGAAGTACTGCGCTAGCCTAAAACTAAAAGAGGCTTTGGCTAAGCCTGAACGATATATCGTTTAAACATCGCCATCGCGATGTGCGTGTGCGCGATAGTCCCATCGCAAGCACGTGCGATAGTTTACGCCTCACTTTCTGGTCTGCTTTGGCATATGTGAATCCCCATGAGCAGTGCCACCAAAAAATTCAAAGTTGTTCCCTAATAAAATCCAGATTTTTTATATAAGTATAACAAAACTTAAAATGGCTATATGATTCTCAGATTTTACGCTAAGTGCACAAAAATCACTAAATGCAGAGATAATCACTTATATTTTGAGGCTCAATATCAATACTTGACATATCACGAAAGTTTTGCCCAAAATAGCGGCTTTTTGTTTTTTTTTTTATTTAGTGCAAGTTTTCAACCGCTAATAAATCACTCAATTTTCACATCAGAAACTTAATACTTGAGGAACGCATGCAGAATCATCTTAATTGTACTCAACAAAAGCTAATTTTGCATTTTTTTTTTTTATATGCAATCACAATGAATTACGATGTCACTACTGCCTCAGCACATCTAGCCGGCTATCTGGCCCTCGCCGTTTTTAGATTAAAAAGTTCCATAAAAGGCGATTTTTTTTGTATGGCTGCAGAAATGTCTATATTACTGTTTCTTTTTGTGCCAAAAAACGGGCAGTTGACTGAAAAATACCTGATTATTTGAATATAAAGTTACGCTATTGTGTATGAATACAATATCCAACATGGCGGCCATCACGAAACAAAGCCCTTTTATAAGTTGAAAATTATTTTAAATAAATGTGTACATCCCGGAATTTCTATAAATATGAATGTCAAAAAGTCTATATTCTTGGTTAAAAGAAAAAAAAAAACGAGCAGTTATCATTCATTTTACGTAAATATTTCAAGCTAAAGTTACAGTTTTTTTCCATTCATTTAATTTTTTTCACGCTTCAAAGTGCATGCATGGTGTGTTTTTATATAATGATTACCTTGAATCCTCGACCAAATCACTTTCGAGACACTCCTGCCTGCTTATATGAACTAAAACTTTCGTTCCGTTTCTACCTAAATCCGGCATTAGATTGCAGCGTTCGTCTGAGTTGATCGCAGTGAAAGCTACCATGGGAAGCCGTGGCGCAATGTCTGTAGGAGTTGTCTCGTCAACTGATAGTGAAGTCTATGCCAAAACATACTTTTGATTTACCTTTGTCCTGTGCTAGATAGAGATGGTATGGTGATCAAAATATGACAAAAGACTGAGATGTTGTGGAATGCATTTTGAAAACTTTACTAAATTTACTATATAGTAACTAGAGCTGGGAATCTTTGGGCACCTTACGATTCGATTACGATTCAGAGGCTTCGATTCGATTATAAAACGATTATTGATGCACCCCCCTCCTTTTTTTTTTTAATTTTTTTTTTTAAATAAATGTTTTGTACATTAGTTCCAAAATTGTTCAAAAATCCTCTCAGGCAAAAACCAAACTACTATTTCAGTATCAAGCTAACATATAACAGTAAACAAATATACAAAAATAACAGTAAATAAAATACTCCAGTCCCCATTATGTATCAGCAGCGTTAAACTACATTCAATTAATTTAATGTTGTGAATCAACTGTTACAGTTGTTAAAATTGCTCCCGTTATTCCATAATTTCCCTTCTGTCTACTTTGTCAAAGTTTTAAAACTATTTCATCATTTAAAGATAGATTCAAGACAAGATTCTGCCGATTTAGGAGTATTTTAGATAAAAAGTTAGTTCATTTTAAAATATATAAGTACGTTCAAAAATCTTCCCTGCACAATTTCGGTGATGCAACGGATTTGGTTTCCCCATTTGTATCATTATTCTCATGTTTCATTTTTTACACACGCATAACTCTGGTCAAGTTTCCCACCAACCTCGTAGAAGCCAAAATGTCTCAGATGTCTGCTTTCAATGTCTTAGGTGCATCAATAATCTTTCTCGCTCCCTCTTTCTCCGCTTCAGCCATTGTTACGTTATGTCTTATCTCTTAGAGGTTAGATCTTGTGCCCTGGTCGGGCCCAAAATGTTAAGCATTAACGTTTGGGTCGGGTCGGGCCGCCGCGCCGACTAATAAATTATTAAAAAAAAAAAAAAAAAATTTTATGGGATAAAACCGAGAGCAGGCTCTCTGTATTGTGCATTTGCTTGTGCATGCACATGAACGCCGTGGCTCCGCCCGCTTTTTCTTCTCCTCCTCCCGCTGTGGCGCTTGCGATTCGTTACGAAAGACACTTTTATTTATGCACACAAAGGCAACACAAATGTGATCCTTTTGAATCTTCTCCTCTGTGTCTGCAAAACCGTTTTTTTTTTTAATATTAACTTTCCCAGCGTTATTTCGATGTGTAAATGCTTTTATAATGATCATAAAAATATGTAGACTATTTAAACATTATTTTATAATGATCATAAAAATATGTAGACTATTTAAAGTTGTAATGTGAAGTAATTTCATAACATGCCAAATAGGGTCACAATTAAAGTAATTAAACATAGTCCAACAAATAAAGCATGAAAAAATAATTTATATGTTGTATATTTGACAAAATAATCGCGTTTTCGAAGTTCGAGCCTGAAAAGCGACGAACTCAGAAGTGATACATCACACCGAGAACAGCGATGAGAGCGTTCCATACGGCCGCCCTACAAAGCCCTTCAAACAGTGCTTCAAACAGATTCGATATAAGTGATAGATTAAGCGCAAGTGAGGAGACCCAAGTTTTTGAAGAGTTGGAGGAAGAGGAGGAGGTTGGAATTTTATGTTGGATCGTACATTTATTAGCCAGACGCTAATCAGGATGCAAACAACGTGCCCAGACTACCTGACATCGAATGGAGACAAGACCCATCAAGATTACAAGATTGGTAAGATATAGGCTGTTATTATTTTCATGATTGGAAGATGCAGGCATTTGCACATAATTTTATGTTTTTGTCTATCTGATTACATTGTTTAAAAAAATAATAATCAGACTGCATGTTTATTTTGGCAGATCCGGCAGCGCTCATGCATATAAAATAATAATATAAAAACGTTGTGGGGGGGGGACGAGTCGTTGATAGCTTACTCCACTTTATTGTTGCAACAATAAAACAAAATAATAGCGGACTGCCGCCACATTCGACCGCGAAGTTTTGCTTCTCGCTCATCTCCGCCTCGCCTCGTACTACTGGCTACTACTACTTCCAGTCCCAGCGTCTCTTAAACGGATCATGCATAGTGTCTTGTTATGAGCGTTTTGTTGACAAAGGTATCGAACACATGACGTGCTTACAACTTTGTTTCTTTATTAAAACATGGAGCTAACAGTAGCTGGGGCTTTCGGCAGTAAGTCTAATGGCGTGAGGAAATGTAGTTTTTTCACACAAACAAACGGATTACAAAGCACCACTTCAGTGTTGTCCCGAGACTACATTTCCCATGATTCACTGCGTGACTTCAGCCGCTCTCTGATTCGCTGCGAGATTGACTCAATGCCAACACGCTCGCTGTCACCTGTCAGCGGCTCTCGCGAAACATAAACCAGAAGGCTATCAAGGGATCACCATGAAAGAAACGCCGCTACAAATGCAATGCAATGCTTGAAGCATGAAGGTGGAAATATATAATACAAATACAAATAAATGTGCACAAACTCACCGGCGGTGTAAACCTGCAGCTGTCAACGCTCTGGGAGGTCGCATTTCACAGCATTCTGCCGTGGTCCCCTGCTGTTTGCTCGCCATTCACGCTCGTTTGCATTTGATCGCTAGTCTGTTACACTCCCGCTTTTTCGTTGAGGTCTTTTGTGTTTATTCGTTATTGGATCGTTTTTGTTCAACACTGTAAATAAGAGCACTGAAGCAATAGGTGTAAGTCGCCATTTCTGTTCAACCTGTTTTCTCCTGTTTTGTTTAGCATAAGAAGCTAGGTTAGTGGCAGTCTTTTCTTTGTTCTTTTTCATGATCAGGGTTTAGTTAGCGGTTGGGGTTCAAGTGTAGATTCCTTTTGTTTGTTGTTTTGGCCTGGGATTACCCTGAAGCCGCGCTTCATCCACATTTTGTACATATTCATTGCGAGTTCGATTGTTGTGTAAATAAATTTGTGCCACTTGTGAAATTGTGCGGTTCGTTTTATGTTACGCCCTTCGCGAGCCGTCCTTGGGACGTAACACTAGCGAACACAACAACAACTATGCCACGAGTTGGCTTTCGGCTAACGTCGCTAGCTTCTACTGTACATTCCACAACATTTGGCAGCTCTGCTTTGACAAAGTCATCAGTCATCTATCCAAAAATCACACTTACTTTTTGGCAAATACTTGATCATAAGCAGACCGGTTAAGGAAGCAGGCATCTTCGAAGTGTTTGCTGCAGAGAAGACTACTCGATGATGGCGTGAAATTCATTCGCTTCGTGCGAACGAAAGATGTCCATTTACGTGCCCTGCTATCCTTTGGCCACTCATACAACTTTTCGTTTGAGTGAGAACAAAACATCGCCACACACCGCTGTGGCATCTTACCGGGAAGCAATGCAACAAACAATACTGTTCTATGGCGGACTTCCCTCGCACTTCCCGGTGTGACGTAATTTCCGAAGATTTCCGAAGATTGCCGAAGAAAAGCATTTTCTTTGTCAAGGGCGTTGCTATGGGTTAAACAAAGAATCTGGAAGGGTTGCGTTAAAAAAAATAATGAAAATATGCTTATAATTGTTCAGCCACTGATATTATTCAAAAACATGGTTGGCCAACCTTAGTTCACATTTCCCCTTTAAACATTAAGAAAACTTGCGTTTTTTCCGCCAACTCGAAGATATGAAAATAAATTGCTGCTGCTGCGTTTTTTTCCCCGCGTCACTCCAACAAAAAAAAAAAAAAACAAAAAAAAAAACAAAAAAAAAAATTCTGGTTTTTCGGGCTGGGCCTGCAAATCTAATTGATCGGGCTCGGACCAGGCCGGGTCAGGCTTCTATACCAGCCGGCCGTGTCGGGTCGGGTTGGATTTTTTAGGCCCGATCCAACCTCTATTGCACATATATAGTGGGCTAGGCCTACATTTTACTTTTGTTCTACATTGCAATTTAGTTGATGTTTTGTTTGCAAATGAACTGATCCCTGGATTGATATTGCGATAAAGATGCTGCTGCACTACAATATTTTCTTTGTCGTTTTCTTTAATATTTACTTGAATATCTTTATTGATGGGTCGTTGTGACTAAAATACAGTGACTTATTACTGATTTTGCACAGGAGTTCAGATGTTGGACTGTGTGAAAGGCTGCTACTGTGTGTAAAAAAAAAAAAAAAAAAAAAAGAGAAAGCCCTGGTCTCATTCAAAGCACTAATTAAATGCTGTGATCTGTTTTTTTTTTTTTTAAATATATATATATATGAAAGTATTTTCATTTGACTTCAACCAGGAGTGACACAAGAGCCAATAAAAAGTTGTTTAATGTCTTACCGCTTGTGTTGCCTCATGATTCACGAAAAATATGCATTGCTTTAGAATTTTAACGCATCCCAGGCTTTAATGCATCGTGATGCATTGCCGAATCGAACCGAATCGAATCGTGACCCTCTGAATCGAATCGTGGCCCTCTGAATCTTAATCGAATCGAATCGTGAGGGCAGTGCCGATGCACACCTCTAACAACAAATATCCAAATCCTGTTTTTCCTAGTGACCATCTTGCAATGTCAATCTAAATTTCATGGATTTGAGTGTTCCCAGATGTTTGCCTTTCCCCATGGAGTGGCTGTAAAAATTACTCACTTTGCTCATATTCCCATCCTAAAGAAATTTTCATACCTCAGCCATCTGTTGTTTTCTTTGAGCTTTGGTCGCCTCAGTATAAGCATTATGGTCAGTCTCAATCAAAATTAGGTTGCTGGTCTCTGGATGGATCACAAACTTTCTGGGAGTGTACTGCAAGGGAAAGGCCACCTGGTTGAAGACAGCTCCTAGTTTCTCCAGAGCCAAGATTCTGTCAGGGAAATCATGACGAGTTGACTATGATGACAGCCAGATGCATACAAAACATTCATATAAGACAAGGCACTGACAGACAAAAACTTGAAGATGCAAGTTGTAGGGATACACAATTTATTCTTTGTCTGATACCGACAGCTTCCCGATTTTCAAGGAGCAAACTGCTAAGCCATTAAATGCTTTATTTTATTTAGAGTTATAGTTTTTGCACTCATGGAGGAAAGAATGGGCCAACTGTCAAAACAAAATATGAGATTGCAATTATTATTTAAATCAAACAATTTTGTGAATTGCATTTTTTAAAGAGAATACTTTTCAAACATAGCCTAAGCCATAGTTAAGTGCAGATAAACTTATTGGGTGCCACTCGCAGCAATAGGCAGCCAATGTATTTGAAGTAGGAGGGCAGGCAGGGATCATTCAGTAATATTGATGAATAGAAGCAAAGGAAGGAACATCTGTACCTCAGTGTATTAGTGGAGATGGCCACTATGCCTTCTGGGCATTGTTCTGAGGCAAAGCCAGAAGCATACTCCAGAGTCTCGTACGACAGAGGCGTCAAATGGAAGCGAGACTGATATGAGTAGCTGAGCCATGACCGACTGGACATGGCAAGAACCTAATTACAATGAGAAAGGAGTATGACTGGACTATTTTTTACATACTGTACATACAACACTTATCCTGGCTTTGGACAGTTACATAAAATAAAAATAAATACCGCATCTTGTCCCTGCATCTTGACTCTGAAAAGCTTGACAGGTCGTGAGCCCAGATAGCGGGTTCTTGTATCAGACAGATCACCGGTGACTGGATCCAGCACAGTTCTCAGCAGGACACCATTCTACCATAGAAAACAACACAGACACTGTTCATTAACAAGCCATATAATTAAAAAAGAAATTAAACAAAGACCTTCATTGATATTACTGTAAATTCCATAACTGTTCATGGGTAAACTGATTTTTAAAGAAATTATGATGCGGTACAACCAAAATTCGATGTACTTGAATTTTTGCTGCCAACTTAGATGCACTTTATTCTTTAAAATGGGAATCACACACAAAACTGTACTAATGAACCGTCCAGACTATTCACATACAATATTGAAGGCTGCTATGCCAGACTATTGCCGATATCAATGCAGCAGTAAAAACATGAATTGTAATGTGGCCTATAGATTAAGCGTTATCAGATTGAAGTGTTGCGATATGAACGCAGAAACTGGTTTCTCTTGCTGATGTAAAAGACGGATCTCACCTGGAGTCCGATGTTTAAGTAAAGGAACCCCATAGTTCCTTTCTCTCCAAGTTCATCCTGCTTCTCAACACCTCCCATTTCAACAATACAAAGACTCTCTGGCTGGGCTGGGAGAGCCTGCATACTCAATGGCTGCAAGCAATCCTGAAAAAATAGATCATCCAAAAGTAATCAATTAGAGACCGTAATTTCACTTGCAACATGAAGGCAAACTAAATTGATGTGGACATAAATACCTACGTTCACTTTAGCCTCTGAAAATATCACAAGATTCAACACAATATTTGGAATATATGGAATATATTAATGGATATTGTCCAAAATCAGCAATCAATTGTCAGCACATCAGATGTGGACATGGCTGCTTATGCCATAAGCGAAGTTTTTGGGGGGGAGGGGGGCAGCATTTAAAATAATATTTTTAAGAGACTATACGGGATTTTTAAAGAGTTAATTTGAAATATTTTTCAACTCCTTTCATGTTCCACCAATGCCCTAATGAGTACACAGAGCCCTGACATTTTAACATAGACTGCCTCCAAAACTCCCTTTTTCTTACTCTGAATAGAGAGAGGTAGGGTTGACTACTCAGGTCAAACACAAGCAGCGGTGTTTCACCGAGCCTCCGCCTACCAAAAACATTTTTCTAACCCACTTAAGACTTGCTACTGACTGTTGATAAATTTCTGGTGCTGATTTCATAAGCTAAATGCTCACTGCTTTACGTTCGTCCCTGTGCGAGCTTAACACAAGCTGCAGGTGCGCGACTAAAAAGTGACAAACTCCATGTAGTCCGTTTCATAAAAATTCTTATGAAGATGATGTGGTGATTCATTATTTTTGAGCAAGGAATCCAGCAAATGTATTTTAAGAATGATACTGTGGGTGTATACTCCAAAAAATACAATGGGTGCTACGACCCATTTAATATTATTATATTATACTCTGTCAAAAGTAGATTCAACTTAATCTTTTAATGGGAAAAATACATTATCAATGTGATGTAGTAAGCACCCCCGCTTGACAGAATTCTTGCAAGTTTCAACAAGTGAAATTTAGGGTATTTTAATTCCTTTTAAGACCACTTAGAACAGAATTCAATGCCAGAAATATGGAAACTTCATGGCCAACTTTAAAAAAAAAAAAAAAAAAAAATCCAAATCCTCCCATAACATCCGAAACTTCTACAGGGACAAACCTAGGCACAGTGTAAATTAACATTGTGGTACTTGATTTCCAGATCTTTCTTTCCTTCGGGTGAACTGGAGGCGATTTATTCGAGACAGAATTTTGAGAAATTTTAATAACTGCTTATGGATGGAGGATTTCAACAAATTCCAAATTGACAAGGATTGAGGGATGTCTGGACTGCATCTTGAACTAGGGAGTCAAAAACAGTTTTACAGTAGATAGATAAATATTCGCGACAGCCCTAACCATGAATATTTTTCATATTCGGGTTTAGTCTTTTTTTTTCTCTCCACCCTCTTTCGTAACCACCCTTGATTGAAATTAATAGTAATGGAATTCTATCAAAATGTATATCAACATAGTTTTATAGGCTCTGAATCTGATGTCAATGTGCAGCGACGCACACACGGAAGCATCCAGCACTCTGAGGGACTGTTGTCATCTTTGTTTTTATGATGCCTTAATGCCTGTGTGAGTGGTCATCATGGCAGCTCAGACTCTAGTCTGAAAACCACGCACCACTGCATCGCTTTGGACACATTTCGGGTTTATACTAAATGACAAAGGAAAGACCCAAAACATCGAATAGGCAGTCTGCAAACTTTGTCGCAAGAAGGGGCCAGTGAAAGGAGAAAGCACAATGAACATCAAGCAGCATTTGGAGTCTAGGCAGCCGGTGCAATTCACTGAGCACGTCGGCAAAGGAAGAATGGCAAACTTAGTTACATACTTCACTCCTTTTAGTGTGTACCAGCCTTTATTGTTTTGAAAGCCTAAGAACTTGAAGTAGGCCTGTCGCAATAACAAATTTTAGTGTGCGATAATTTAGCTCATAAATTATTGCGATATTATTGCGCCCCCCCCCCGCAATTTTTTTAAAAACCAATTTCCAATAACACAGTGAGAATACGGTATATATTAATAGATCAAGTACACCCATTTAAATGCCATAAATATTTACTCTTAAATTCAAAAATACTTTTTAGGAAATCACAACTAAAAACGAGCAAAAATTAAATTGCCATCATATAAACATGCATTTTAGTGCATAATATTTATGTGCTTACTTCTTACTGATCTGAAGAAATTTTGTATAAAAGTGCTGAGAACAATCTTTACTGTTTGTAAAGTGAGGCGGGCACACTGTTGATTGCTACAGCTCTCTTAGCAGCTAGGTTTACTACATGAGCAAGACATCCCATTTGTGGTCCGAATCCATCTGTGTCACGTACTGAATTAACAATATTTGCAGCATTATCTATAGTCACTGGTATGGATTGATTTGGCCTTCTTAACTTCCATTCGGTGGTTTTTAATTCATCGATGTAGTATATGGACTACGTGTCCCATAATCACTCTGGGCTCACGTAGCCAATGGCATGGGACGTAGCATCTACTTTGCTCTTTCATGATATCTAGTGTGTGCGCATATAAAAAAGTTAGCAAAGGCCACAGAAGCCACGTCTGCTCATTACTGCACAACACCAGCATATGACAATCGACTTTCATAAACAGGATGAGTTTGAAGCACAGCGCTCTTAATTTGCCACTCAATGTTCATCATGTCAGCTGTCAGTTGTCAAAGCGAGGTTGTTCGTAGCAGCCAAGTCAGTAACAATGTTTTGGCGGACTTCGTTGTAAATATCAGGTGTTGTGCCAAAAAATAGATGCCCCGCGTGAAAGGCCACCCCTGGCGGGAGCGCCCACCCCACACGTCAACAACACCGGCACGCCTGAGATGGTCCGCAGTCAATCCGGAGCACTGACGCGGCCGGTATACGTTGAACAGTAGGATATAATGGGAACGATTGGATCCGGCGCTATTTTTTGCCGGACCTGGAACGAAAATGCATTTTGCATAGTTGGTAACAAGGAATCCGAACTTTTAACAGCACGTCTGCCGCACGCGCGCACGCACGTGCACGCGAGGCGATAAATCGCAGCAGAAAAATTACCGCCTTCATTTTTATTTATCGTGCGATAAATGGAATTATTGCATATTGCAACAGGCTTAACTTGAAGCAAAGAAAAGAGAAAAATTGTCTGCTGCTGTGAGCTGCATTCACTCAAAATGTGTTAAATCCTAAAACTAAAAGCAGAGACATTTACAATATCTGCTCTGCTGCTGTATTCATTATGCGTGTTGAAATGAGAGTATTTTTTCTAATCTCTTGCACCTCATTTTGCACTTAGTTCAATTTTGAACTTTATAACTGAAAAGTTGAGTCAGAGGCCTCAAGTCTAACCTGTTACCTCACCTGTGCATTGCTTCACAAAGATTTTAACCTAACAGGCTGAAATCCTGCACTGTTGCAGTTGTTTTAATAAAAGGAACAGGATGAGAAGTTTATGATTTTTGTTTTTATTATTTCTTGACTTGATTTCTTGATAATGGCTCTTTTTAAGGTGCACATTTGTAACATTAAGCTCATAATATCATAGTAGCATATATTGCCGAGGGGGGAAAAATTACAATATATTCACCAATAGCAATTATTTGTGATTTGTGTCTCTAGAAATTCCAAATCGTGACAGCCCTAACTGTATATAGTGCTGAAACGTGGCCGAGTATCAGGGAAACAGGTCTGTCACATTGTAACACAATCAGAGACAGCTGGCTCCAACTGTTACATACCTATTGCGTTTCAAATCACCATTATGTGTCAAATGTGAGTCAGTCATTGTGCATTCCCATCAGCATTAAATGTATTGTCCGGAAATTTAATGTCTACAATGATTTTTACTGTAAATATAAGACAATTTAAGACCTTAATTACATGGATTTCAATTCAATACTTATAAGGGCTTTATAAGGACCTGCATGAAGCACTTAAAAAAAGAAAGAAAAAAAAAAAAAAAAAAAAAAAAAGACTTGATATGTCTTGTGTTTTCAGCTGAGGTCTATCATGTGTTGCTGTTTACGTAGGTATTAAGAGGACCGGTTGATTCCAACTATCTTTTTGGAATTTCCCTAGTCATCCTACCTTTGATGTTGCGCCTTAAGGCAAATGTTGCAAAATGAGGCCGTAGCTGTATTTTTTGGTTGTCAGTTCTTAGATTAAAATACAACCAACCGTTAGATTACCGTACTCAAAGCAGGCACATAATTTTTGTGCAGTAACTAATGCTTATTAGGCTTTTTTCTCAAAAACACCCCACAAAAACAAATAAGCCCGAAGAAGCCCAATAAGATTTTCTTGAAAATCTTGAGCATCATTTCTGAATCCACAAGATTAAATACTCATATGTGAGCCATTAATTGCAAATGAGTGGTCAAAGTGAAACCACTAAAGTGTTAATTCATTTAAAATGTTGTAAAAGCATATAAAGTAATATTTATATAAACACACACATTATTAAACACTATTATTCTCACCGAAGGGTCCAGTGATATGATTCGAACAGTGTTGTCAACGAGTCCCACGGCAAGGAACCGAGAGCGCTGTTCACCAGGGGGAACATTGGCCAAACTCATACAGACCACATCTGCAGACATCTCCTTGCGCTCAGTATACTCATTTAGCTGGCCTGACTGGAAGAGATGAGGGGGCATTCAATACAAAGAACAAAGCAGTAGTGCATGATTATATTATTGCACGATTGTTTAAGGTGTGAACAGAAACAGAAGTACAGTGGACTCATTGAAAGTTACAAAAATCGTTTGATTTCATTGACCAATTTTTTTTTTTTTAATAATTCTGCTGAAACGCAATATAAAAGCAACATACAGTGGTACCTCGACTTCCAATCGCTTTGACACACGATCTTTTCGACATACGACGTAAAATTTGACTCGCCATGTTTCTACATCCGACAACATACTCTGACGATTTATGACAGCGCCCCAGTTTGTTTTGCTGGAACACACGGCGGATTTTCTTGTGAGAGAAATCAACACTGGTTCCAAGATGATTAGTGCAGGTGGGGAAAAAAGGAAAATCTGACACTTACCATTGAAATGAAGATGGAAATAAAAAATATGAGCATGGTGTGTGCATCCGTGAACTGGCTCAACAATACTGCTGTAGAACGTCGATCTCGAAGGTCCTCCTCCGACCTCCGTTCGCCAGGTGACTTTTATTGTGGGAACATTGCCAAAGAAATCACCAGGTTCGTCAGGTTTCTAATCATTTATTCCATTAACTTGTGCAACACAACATGCCTACTGTCAGCTGCAGTTGATTCCATCAACAAAACATCAAAAGAGAAAGTAATATAGACCCCAATCACGTGACGTCACAACTCCGCCCCCCTGACTGGTGCCGCCATATTGTCCGTCAGCTCATCGTGTTTACATATTACCGCTACGTACATTCCTCCTATTACTGCGTGTTTTTCTGCTTGTCTAAGGAATCACCGCCGTGTAAAGGAACCCAAAAACCTTCCTGACAAGCATTAACATTAATTAATCAAAATGGTGAAGGCATGTGTGGCAGTTGGTTGCAGTAACAGAGAAGATAAACAGTCATTTTAGTAGTTGCTGTGTGCCCATTGTTAAAAGGGCAAATCTCGAAAGCAGCACGGTTTGTTTTATCTCGGTCCATGACGCGTTTGTGTCGACAGCAGTTACAGCGGCGAAAACATCAATATGATGCCAACACGATCGCAGATATCATCAGACGGAGTCTACGAAGCTCGTCGCCACGGTCGCGCAGCAAGAAGGTGAGCGCAACAACAGGTTTTGTGCCAAAAGATAGCCGCCCTTCGTGAAATGTCCCCCCTGACGGGAGCGCCCACACGGAAACGACTTTCTTGTACCGTGAATATGTATTATTTTACTCTGCTTGAACTAATAAATGTCATACCTGTGTGATTGTCATTGGGATATGGTCGTGAAAACCTGTAGACTAATACATTTATGTTCAAAGATGGTTATGTGGCCCAGTCCACGATTTGTTACGAAAATACAGTACTAATATTTTGAGTAATTTAATTATTTAAAACTGATCGTACAGTCGTAAATCCATTACTGTAATGCGTCCATGAAAACATTTGATGTTTTCACGTCAATAAAGCGTTATAAATAAGTGCTCCCGTCAGGCGGGACATTTCACGCGGGGCAGCTATTTTTCGGCACACGCCGGCCCGTTGTCGATCAAGTTTCATTTTACAATCGTGACAACGGTGACGCTCAGCTGACCAAATGTTGGTTTATATTCGGGCCGGTGCCGATTTTGGGTACCTGACTCCTCATCGTGACATAAACTGGAGTATGACTGGAAATTTTGTGGTCTCAGGACGAGCTCTGACGCACGGGACGGGACCGGACGGGAGGAAACATAGGTTTGGGCATCAAATATGGATCTGGCGACTGGATCGACCGAAGCTTTTCCAAATAACGGCTTTTATGCAACTCATCCAATGAGTTTACAGCGTCTGAAAGCACCGGGGCTTCCAAAATTTGCAAGTGAATCCACCTTTAGAAACTACGATCAATGACAATACGGACACACAATGACGGACAATATGGCGGCACAATACAGCGATCACGTGAATGTGTAACGTTGGTGATTGAGGTCTATAGAACTGCACACTCTTATCTCACCATCACGCAGTGCGTTCAGGTACAGCAAAAAACGTCCGCCACATTAGAACCAGATTCGTTAAATTATTACAGGAATTATTCATTCATTTTCCATGCCGCTTTTCATCACGAGGGTCACGGAGGTGTTGGAGCCTATTATTATGATAATATTATTCCGATTTTTATTTATAATTTATTTGTTTTGCTATGTGTAAGTGCCATTTGTAATAGTACCAGCAGTATTTATTAAGGATTTATTGGAGGTTTTCGGGCTGTGGAACACATTAATGGAATTATAATAAATAATCATAATATAATCGTGCTCGACATATGACCATTTCGACTTACAAAGTCCAGGAACGAATTAACTTTGTATGTAGAGGTACCACTGTATTTGATTTCGTTAAGAAAAAAAGTCGTAAAACTGTGACAAGCAACACTGCCGACTTTGGCAGGCAAGAGCTATGGTGCCTAGTATAGTTGCTAATTTGCACCAAAAGATGGCAAATGTCTGCAATCCTTTGATACCAAGTGGTGACTGCCGTAGACACAATATTTGGGGCTCTGGCCTGTTGAGGTCCGCAATGATGCTAGTTGCAATTTTTGCGAGCTTGGGAGTTAAAGGGTTACTTTTCTTTTTAAAATGTTTATAAGCACATGCTCCCATAAAGTGAATTACTGACTTTTTAAACAACAAGACACAGAGGGCAAGGTTTTATGGGGTTTTTTTCCTAATCAGTGTCTCCTCAACAGATTACCCTTAGGGATATTTTTTGCCCTCTGTTGCACATCCTTTCAGCAGATGGCTGTTAATACTAGTCCTTCAAAAAAAATTAGCATATTGTGATAATTATTTTTTGTAATGTACTAGTGATAAACATTAGACTTTCATATATTTTAGATTCATTACACACAACTGAAGTAGTTCAAGCCTTTTATTGTTTAATATTGATGATTTTGGCAAAAAAGAAAAAAAAAAAAAAAAGAAAAAAAAAAAAAAAAAATCAAGAAAAACCAAAAATCCCTATCTCAAAAAAATCATTTCATCCGACCAGTACAAAAAAAGTGTTTTTTGATACAAAAAAGTCAACCTTCAATTAATTATATCAGCTATGCACTCAATTCTTGGTCGGGAATCTTTTTGCAGAAATGACTGCTTCAACGCGGCATGGCGTGGAGGCAATCAGCCTGTGGCACGGCTAAGGTGATAGCAGCCTTAAGCTCATCCACAGTGTTGGGTCTGGTGTCTCTCAACTTCCTCTTCACAATATCCCAGATTCTCTATGGGGTTCAGGTCAGGAGAGTTAGCAGTCCAAATGAGCACAGTAATGCCATGGTCAGTAAACCATTTACCAGTGGTTTTGGCACTGTGAGCAGGTGCCAGGTCGTGCTGAAAAATGAAATCTTCATCTCCATAAAGCTTTTCAGCAGATGGAAGCATGAAGTGCTCCAAAATCTCCTGATAACTAGCTGCAATGACCCTGCCCTTGATAAAACACAGTAGACCAACACCAGCAGCTGACATGGCACCCCAGACCATCACTGACTGTGGGTACTTGACACTGGACTTCAGGCATTTAGGCATTTCCTTCTCCCCAGTCTTCCTCCAAACTCTGGCACCTTGATTTCTGAATGACATGCAAAATTTGAGCAACAGTTCAGTGCTGCTTCTCTGTAGCCCAGGTCAGGCACTTCTGCTGCTGTTTCAGGTTAAAAAGTGGCTTGACCTGGGGAATGCGGCACCTGTAGGCCATTTCCACGCCTGTGCATGGTGGCTCTGGATGTTTCTACTCCAGATTCAGTCCACTGTTTCTGCAGGTCCCCCAAGGTCTGGAATAGGCCTTTCTCCACAATCTTTCTCAGGGTGCGTCACCTCTCCTGGTTGTGCAGAGTTTCCTGCCACACTTTTTCCTTCCCACAGACTTCCCGCTAAGGTGCCTTGATACAGCACTCTGGGAACAGCCTATTTACTCAGAAATTTCTTTCTGCGTCTAAGCCTCTTGCTTGAGGGTGTCAATGATGGCCTTCTGGAAAGCAGTCAGGTCGGCAGTCTTGCCCCTGATTGCGGTTCTGAGTAATGAACCAGGCTGGGAGTTTTTAAAAACCTCAGGAATCTTTCGCAGGGGTTTTGAGTTAATTCGTTAATTCAGATGATTAGGTTAGTAGCTTCTTTAGAGTACCTTTTCATGATATGCAAATTTTTATAGATAGGGATTTTTGCTATTTCTTGACTTTTTTGCCAAAATCATAAATTTTAAAACAATACAAAGCTTGAACTACTTCAGTTGTGTGTAATGAAGCTAGAATATATGAAAGTCTAATGTTTATCAGTACATTACAGAAAATAATGAACTGTATCACAATATGCTATTTTTTTGAGAAGGACTAGTATAGTACATGTAAAAAACATAGAAAAAGGAAAAAAAATGCACATTTGTTAATGAGTCAGTGACAATGTTATATTCTGTTCTTGAAAACCTACGAAATACAAAAATCTACAAATCAACGGCTATAAATATTTGCTCCTACCGGGTCCATCTCGAAGTACACCAGCTCACCACCTGTAAGGGCAATAACCACTTGCCGCTGGTTCACAGCACAACGCACAATCGTCTTTTTGCCAGGAGTCTTCCACTCATTCACACGCTTGTCTGCTCTAATATGCCGGATACCGTCTGGGTACACCTAATACAGAAAGAAGAATAGCAGAAACACACAAACTAGATCTAGCTTAGTTCACCTCACTTTGGTAGTTCATGGACCATTTTAAAGGAAAATGTTACAAACCTGAACAAGGGCATCGTCACCTAGCAGTGAGCACGACAGGGTGGGAGTTGTTCCCAGAAATCCAGAATCCGTCACCTCCTCTACAGTCTCACCAATGGACAGGACGAGCGTAGCATTGACGAAAGACACGATGATGTAGGCATCAAATTCATCTAAAAATCAGGCGAACCACAGAGAATGTTGTTCGGAAAAAAATAATACATTTTTTGGTGTCATTAAAAAAAAGGCCAAATCTGAAGAAAAAAGGGTAAGTGAGAAAAGGAGACAAAACCAGATTAGAAAAAAAGTTCATCTTCAGACATTCTTGGAAAGCCACATTCTCAAGTTCACCGTAAGTCCATAATGTTATAAGCCAAAATGTCAATGTTTATAGACAGTAGCTGATGTTCTCTGCCGAAGTCAGAATTCTATATTTTTTATTGTAGGTAAGCTGCGATTGGCTCAGAGTTAGCCTGCAAAGTATCAGGACAATGGTGGTGCTATATAACAACATCCATCACAACACAAAGTAACAGAACACAGGTATCAAAAGTACGGCTCGCTGGACGGAACTGGCCAACCAGGTGGTCCAGTCAGGCCTGAGGAAGTTGTTTTGCATGTCAAACACGCTATAATTGATACAGTCAGAATCTTGTTTTGAAACCTAGCTTTTAGTTTGACACAAGTGCCACGAAACCAGAAATGTTAGGATTTGAGTGAGCGAGCCGTTGATGCGTGTACTTTGCTGGAGAGAGAAATGGATCTCTTTCATGTGCAGTGAGAAACATTGTTCTCCTGCACAAGCACGTCTATAATACAGAGTGCAGGCTCAATGTGGTCACGTAAACACTATTAATAATATCCCATAGAATTTATATGACACATTTCAAAACACTCAGAAAGCCTTACTAAAAATGCCCCTATCACATATTTTTGCAGCCGTGTCCACGTCACCTGATTTTGAGAATCTGCCTATACAGCGATACTGAAAAAAAAGTATTTCTTTTATTCGAACAAAAGTTCCCAAAAACTTATTGTGTGTGCTACAAAAAAAAAAAGGTTAGTAGGAGGGTCTTAGTATGTAATGGAAATAGCTTTGAAAATCGAGTAAACCATAAAAAAATTACTTTTCTCAGAAAGTGAATAAACTGACTGGAAGAGGGATTTCAATAAGTTGATGATTGAATTAATAATTGTCAGCTGAATTTGAAAAGTGGGAGTGACTTCAGGCATGTGTCTGTTAAAGACAAGGTTTCTTGCAGGTAGTTTACTATAAGCGGTTGTAAATAACTGCAGTAGGTAGATGTGATTTGTTTGTTTCTGTGCGGCGGCAGTCCACTTCGCTGACATAGCACACTTTTTTTTTTTTTCACAGGACTGGAAAAATAAAGGCCTATTTCATTCTGCTCAGTCGATGAAAAAAAAACAACAAAACAAAGCCATCTTTGTTCTTAACAGTTCCCTAAAAGCCTCAATTTGTGAGCCCACCCATTCACGTCACTAGAGTGAAAATCCTGTTAACAATAGGAATGTAGTTTATGAGTTGTTGGGGATGAAAGAATTTGTTTACCTTCGATATGTCTGCGTACTGTCCAGACGGCATTGGGGTTACCGGGCAGCTCAGATACAGCCATTTCAGAAACCTGAAGAAGTGAAATAACAATTAGAGGAGTTAAGGCTTTCTTGTTATGTATCATAATCATACAAGAAGAAGAATATCAATTGATTTCATAGTTACAATAAAAGTCAGGAATCCTGTCAAGCAATTAAAACCCAAATTTCTTGTTTTATTGTTGTGGAAGTTTGCTAGACAAAAAAAATTACGCGAGTAGCGTGCTATAAAAGAAACATGTTGGCTATGATAAAGGCATGAGGACAGTGCCTTGACCCGCCACCCCTCTGTCCGAGTTAATCGCAATCACCCGGACCATCTGATAATATTTGGAGGAGCCTGGATGTGGAGAAGTACGTAGTTAGTCAACCCTCATTAAATCGCGTCTAAATCTCATAATGAATGGCACAACTTCAAGACATAATTCAGAAAAACAACAAATAGCACACCCACACTGATCAGAAATACAAGTTCAATCAATCAGACGGCATTCTACTTTGATGGAAAGCTTTTCTTTTTATAGTCCAAGAGTAAAATAAAAATGTGTTATTCATTATATTCAGGGGTGCACATAAGTGGTCCGCATGCGCGCATGCGTACTGGACGTATACAAACGCGCTGGCCCTCAACGGCTTCCATACGCTTTTGCGTACCGATGGCTGACCACTGTATTTGCGGCGGACATGAGATAATCACTTCTCAAAATGTCGGAGGCAGGCCCCACTGAGTAATTATTTCTGTGTTCCCCCACCCCCGTCAAAGGACAGACAGACGACAGAGATGTCACCGGAGCTACCGAAAAAAGGACTTTTGCTGAAAAGTGGCTGCAGGAGGTACCATAGCTAGAAGCAAATGATGCTCGCACGGATATGTGGTACAAAATTTGCCGTGAGAATCGCTGATAACGGCAGCGCATTTTATGTTGGGTCCAAGAATTTCAGCCATCCAAACTTTGAAATGCACGAAAAAAACAGAGCATGTGACAATTAAGCAAACTATCGATGTCAGGCAGCACCCCACTCGCCCTACGGACAAGTGGCGGAATAAAGTTAATGAAGAGCAGCGCCATGCACTGACAAACGTGTTTTTGCTCGCATTTCACAAAGCTAAACATGCACGTTCAATGAGCTCTTATGAGGAGGAGGACATCCCACTTTTACAAAGGCTTGGAGTTAATGTGGGAGCCGCATAATGCCCTTTATTTTGAATTAGTACTGCTTTTATGTTTATTTCTTTACATGTCACTTCAAAGTAATGGCAAATTTGTTGTGCCAGTTGATGTTAATCAGGCATTAATTGTTAATATAATTAATAAAAGGTATTTGGCTCTAACTAAAGCTTGTCATAATTTTATCGCATCAGGCGGGTCGGCTCTCAAGCTCAATGAGGACCAAGTCACATCTCCAGGTCCTCCTCTGAGAACCTGGGCAAAAAAAATATGTGCACCCCCGATTATATTAATCATAATTTTAGACCAGGGGTTCCCATGCTTTTTTTTGCCCCACACAGCAGCAACAATAGGAACATTTCAGAAAATAAATGCTGCTGGAAAAATACTGCTTGGATCCCAGTTGAAGTTGTAATCTTTTTTAGATGATATGTAGTGCTGGTGGGACAAACTGTAACATGTGTTTACCTCCAGTCCATGTCTAAGAACCCTTAAAGTGGATTTGGGTCCTCGTCCACAAGCCACATAAAGCTGCGGTGTGTCTTCATTGGCCAAATCGGCAATCTAGCAGAAAAAGAACTTCAGTTAAAGAATTGAATCAATTTTGTGAGGGTAATGGTTATGAAATGAATGGAAATCCAAAGTAAATGATAAGATACAATTAAGTGAAAATTATCATAGAGTACTGTATTGTGAACTCACTGGCTTCCATTGACAGTGATAGACATTCAATCTATTTGAAACTGGAGTGTTGGCAGCGGAGACTATCATAGCAAAGGGTTGTATTGAGTTTATTTTGTCTATACTTATAGATTCGATGATTTTTTTCTTTTATCACAACAATTATTTTAGGTTGTTTTAATTACCTGACCTGACGTTTCAGTGAATGGTAAATGAAGAGTACTTATATAGCATTTATTTTAGGGCTGTCAAAATTATCGCGTTAACGGGCGGTAATTAATTTTCAAAATTAATCACGTTAAAATATTTCACGCAATTAAAGCACATGTCCCGCTCAGACAGTATTCTGCCTTTTGGTAAGTTTTACAGCAAGGCTTTTTGTGCTGTCTAACAGCGAACTCTTGTGGTCGCTTTGCGACATGGTTTATTGTTTTCTTGCCTGTTCAATATGGCTGCAGGACGTCTCGGGCTGACGCCTACGTTGTAATGTTGTGCTTATAGACCCTACCCACGTGACGTCACAACTCCTTCCTCCTGACTGGTGCCGCCCAATTGTCCGTCAACACATCATGTTTCCCTGTTACGGCTACGTACATTCCTCCTATTTACGACGTGTTTTTCTGCTCGTTAACATTAATAATCAAAATGGTGAAGGCGTGTGTGGCGGTCGGTTGCAATAACAGAGAAGATAGACGGAGAAGACGGAGAGACTTGAAGTTCTACCGGATTCCGAGAGACCCGGAGAGAAGAGAGCGAGATGGGCTGCTGCAATTCGACGAGAAAACTGGGCTCCAAATAATTACCACAGATTATGTAGTAGTCATTTTATATCTGGTAAGATGCATTTAATATATATTTAGAGGGTTTTGGGCTGACAACCACAATTAAGATCATTGCTAGGCTAATCGCCGACAACATACACGTATGTATGTAGTGAGAGTGCTATCGCTAAACCATACAAACATTAAAAGCCCTAACTCCATTGACAAACGACATGAAATACATTAGACTTGACAGTGGATGTTAGCAATAACAAAAGATTTTGAATTGAAAATTTCGTAACTCACCTTTCCAAGCACAAGATAGATTCCTGCCGAATTTTCGTGGACGAGGACCTGTTTCACCCAACCAGCAACGAAGTATTTATAAGCCTCCAAGCTCTTAAAGTTTTTCAAACTTTCGTGAGAATAGGCTGATTTTGCGTGGACAAGATAGTTGTACAGTTCAGGGTAGCTAGCAGATGTCAGGCAAATACGGCGGAGACAGCGGGTCGAAAAACATCGATTTAGGCATCAAATATGGATCTGGCGAATGGATAAACTGAAGCTTTTCCACATAACGCCTTTTATGCAACGCATCAAGTGAGTTTACGGCATCCGTAAGCACCGGGTCTTCCATGAAATGCATTATAAATTGCTTGATCAATTGAGACCATTGATAATACAGACACAAAATGACGGACAAGTGGGCGGAACCATACAGCGAGCACGTGATTTTGTGACGTCGGTGGGTAGGGTCTATATGATCCTAGGACAAGATTTGTCCGCAAGTATGGTTGTTGTAAAGAATGTGCATATTATGTTAGTAAGCGAAATGTAATATTTTTTGTATGAGACGCTTTTTGTTTATGTTTAGTGAACCTGTATAGCGTGCTAAGCTAACGTTGTTGCTAATGCAATGCTTGTGTACTTTGTTTTGTAGTTTTACGACGGTCTAAAGAGGACAATGGTTTGAGGCCATTTTATTAATAAATCAGATGAAAAAGGAAGAAGTTTGATTATTAAGGCGTCGTTCACTAGTTGTCTAGCTTTGGAAAAAGTAGACGCTTCGGAGTGAGGACAGCATAGACAGATTTAAATGACAGTAGAGTGAAATGCCTACTACAGTCCTTATGTACCGTATGTTGAATGTATATATCCATTTTGTGTCTTATCTTTCCATTCCAACAATTTATTTTACAATATGGCATATTTTATAGATGGTTTGAATTGCGATTAATTACGATTAATTAATTTTTAAGCTGTAATTAACTCGATTAAAAATTTTAATCGTTTGACAGCCCTAATTTATTTACATTGTTACAATGCCCAATGCTCTTTACATAAACACACATTTACCCTTTCACGCACACATACACACACACACACACACACACACACACACACACACACCAATTAAAACAACCTAAAACAATTGTCTGTGATAAAAGAAAAAATTCAACTAATCATAGTTAATCGTACGGAAATTTCTTCAGGTTGCGATTCAATTTGATTTTGATTCAACAAGTTGTGATTACATTCAATATTGATGAAACGTTTTGATGTCAACTCAGCATTAAAAAGGACAACCAGAAAATTTGTTGACCAATCTAAACACGTTTTTGTCTTGACATGCAAATGTCAAGTCTTTTTTCATCAGCAATTCCGAACCTTTTTTTTTTCTCCCCCCCCCGCCGTATTAAGACAGATGGGAAAACTATTCCACAAAGAGCAGGTTTTTGTTCCAACACATCAAGATGACACCTTTTCACCAATCTGGTGTCAATTAGTACGTTGCAGTTAGGGGTGTCTTTTTTCCGGAGAAACATCATTGGTTAAACCAGTGATCCCCAAACACTGGGCCGGGGACCGGTACCGGTCCGTGGCGTATTTGCTGCAGAAAATAATTAATAATTTCTTAACGACCGCAATCTGACCTGTACGTCTTGACACATCAAAACTAAGGGTGCAACGGTACATGTATTTGTATTGGCTGTTTCGGTTCGTGGTGTTTGGTTCGGAACGAAGGCGTACCGAACGAGCTTCTGATGTAACGTAACCCTTACTTTTCGAGGCTGTGAGTCGATCGGGTTAGTTTCATTGTGTAGATTATATTTACTCCGTCTTCTCTACTATAATGAGGACCAACACGGTAGGACAGTATAACCCAGAAATGTCAATGGCACGACAACGTGGCCGCCGGGAGAATGCAGTGAAACGCGGGCGTTAAAGTCAATCAGCCAATGCACACCAGTCGCAGTGCGGCCGCATTTTAGACACGTCCCAGAAGCGACTCAACGCGACGCACGCAAAAAGAATGGCAGAGTTTATCATTTGACGCGAGACGCGACCCTCGTGCGTCAATACTACTACCGGTAGCTAGGATCGGGCAGACCGGAAGTCACTCGTGTAAAAATACGTTGGATCCGGTCGATTTTCAAACTAATATGCAATCGTAACCCACTTTTTGAGTCCATCAGATCTCTTGAGTGGTAGATCGGGGCACAGTTGACTTGTCTTTGTTGATTTACGGCTGTCTTCTCTGCTATAATAATCACCAACACGGCCCCGTGTTCAATAAAAAACCCTCCTACCACAACAAAACAAGTAGGAACTAATATTCACATGGAACTAAAGTTATACAGCATAAAATATACAATATAAATGAATACTACATCACATTTGTAAAATATAAACACATAATAAAATAAATAATAGCCCATCAAAATAAAATCGAAATGAGCTAAAACACCTGTAATTAAATAATAATAATAATAAACAGATCCTGCTTACACAATTAAATTTATTTCTGTGTGGGGCGCTTTAACTTGAGAAAATCCAACAATAAAGCTTTTGAAAACCGTTCATAAGAAAAAAAAATGATTCATTGAGGCATTTCATTTGTAAAATACATGTTAAAATCTTTGTCATTGGGATTGCTTTTCTCTTTAGCACAGGACTACTTTTTTCTTCTTTCTTTCAGAAATAAAGCTGACCAATACGCGGGGTCTGAAAGGCAAATTGTTGTTGGAATATTTTTAAATACCCGCTACTTTTTGAGCAGAATTCTAGCTTTGTATAGGCTAATGTTCCTATTGTTGAAAGCACAAAGGTGTGTTATAAACAACTAGCACATTTATATTTTGCATTTTGTTTTCTTACTGTACCGAAAATGAACCGAACCGTGACCTCAAAACCGAGGTACATACCAAACCGAGATTTTTGTGTACCGTTACACCCCTAATCAAAACTAATCCGAGTAGAGATGTGTGTACGTCGCCCTCTAGTGGTTGGCCGCCCTTACTGGGATATTTGCTGCCCAGCGTCAGTCAATATAAACAGTAACGTTAGCTGCTGTTAGCTGTGTGCGGTGATGTCTTTGGACAGCTTTTTCATGGTGAAAAGGCCACCTCCTGAGCCAGAAAAGGGCCCTAAAAGTAAGTCCTTTCTGCGTAGTATGTGGCTAAAAGCAGCTAACGAGGCAACAAAATCGAATGTACTGAGACCATCATACCTCGTGGCGAATCGTGTTGCTAAAGCCAAGAAACCTTTCACGATTGGAGATAACTCATTATTGGCGACTAAGGATATTTATCGTCAAGTTTTAGAAGAGGCCGTTGTTAAAAAAAAAAAAAAAAAAAAGGCTGATTCAGCGTAATGTGAGTTATATTTTCCCTGCGCTTAATGTTTGTTTTCAGCCCCGTTGGGATATTTTATATTTACTGTGATTTTCTGCCACACATTGCCAGTCTGTCGAAAAAAAGGCCCATGTCACACCGGTCCGTGGTGCAAAAAAGGTTGGGGATCACTGGGTTAAACTGCAAACTGTGCTGGGTCGGTTGGAACAAAGACATTTAATATACAACTGATTCTTGAGTTGAAATTTTTAGTTAATTGACTGAGGCCGGTATATTGTAAAACTAATTTTTCTGAAAAATATTGAAATTTGAAATGAACACGTACTTGACAGGACATAATTGGTGACAAGTTTTCTTGTTCATCAACAAGCACCAGATTCTTGAGTGGGCGTGGCTGGAAGAAGAAGGTGTCACCTTCTTCCAGAGGCATTGCAGAGGAGAACTCAGGCTCCTCGTCGTCATCCCCCAAGTGGGCAATCTGGTAAAGGTAACTATAAGAAGGTAAAGTAAACATCAGTCATCAAAGTGGGCAAGGAAAAACTAAATTTACACAATATTGCGATTAGCTGCATAGAGGCCTAATATTAAGCTAGTGTACCTAGTGAATGTGTATTGTACTAAAAATAAAACTCTGACAAATGAACTACAAATGAGCTGAAGACACTTACTGATTTCCAAACTCTGAGGCCACAAACAGGAAGCCAGTCTTCAAAACACACATAGCTGTTGCCACAGGGATAGTGTCAAAATACTTGAGCCTGATTTCTGTGACCTGAAAATTGAACACGGATCTATTAAAATGTATTTTGCCTTTCTCTAATTTTAACCACATACATTTAAAAAAAAATTTTGGGAGGAGTTAGGGTTGAAAAAAATTAATTTGTTCCAGTGCCATCTTGTCACCGTTTAAGCTAAACAACAGAAGGGAAAAGATAATCGCCATTTAAGTAAGCCCTGCTCTTTGCCCACCATTTCTTCATCCGTTTCCAAGGTAACCTTAAAGATGTCTCCTTGCTCGGTCTGGGCTAAGAAGAAAAACATCGACTTGGTCTTGTGGGTTGCCGAGCAAACAAATATCATACCCCGCTCTGGGTCATCCAGATCATTCTAGCAGAAAGAAAAGACAAGTATTACTCATATGAATAAATCACTGTGAGTTTGATGTACCTTTCACAACTCTGGCAATTGGTTTGACTTATCATTTGTAGACATTTTCTCACAAATTGTTAGAAATGTCTTTTGTACGTCACAGAGATGGCACCTGCTATGTTCTAATCAATTCCAATTAGAGGTTTCTATAAATTGTCATAGTAGGTAATAGAGGTGTGCAAAATTTCCGATTCTTAGATTATTCGCGATTCAGCCGTGGAAGATTCGAGAACAATTCACAAACATCCAAATTCCGATTATTGAAATATGCCAAGTAAAGCGGAAGTACAGCACACTCAGCACGCCGCGCGGTCTTGGGGACAATGAGGGACGGACCGAGAGTAGCTAAACATCATGCTTCTCATTACCCGGCTCCTCGGGTAATGCTAATGCTCAACTCACGGCTCTAGCTCAACTCATGCCACGAGATAAAAAAAAAAAAACACAACAACATACCTGACTGCTGCCGAAAAGCTGCTACAAAGTACATCCACATAATGTTACGGTAGATATCATTTATATAGGACTAGATGCAATATAGATTTGGTAGCGTTAGCAGCACATCTACAAAAAGCTAGATGCGGGCGTAGTAAACGGCCGCCATCTTAAAGCAGTGTACTTCCCTGCAAGGCTGTTGTAGCGAACCTTCCAAGCAAACCTAATTAACTTTTTATCTAAATTACTCCTAAATCGGTAAAATATTGACTTGAATCTATCTTTAAAATAGTTTCAAAACTTTCACATGTCGAAAGTAGACAAAAGGGAAATTAAGGAATAATGGGAGCAATTTTAACAACTTTAACGGTTTATTCACAACATTAAATTAATTGAATGTAGTTTAAAGCTGCTGATATAGAATGGGGACTGGAGTTTTTTTATTTACTGTTATTTTTGCATATTTTTTTACTGCTATATGTTAACTTGATACTGAAATAGTAGTTTGGTTTAGCCTGAGAGTATTTTTGAACAATTTTGGAACTAATGTACAAAACATAAAAAAAAAAAAAAAAAAAAAAAAAAAAAAAAAAAAAAAAGAGGAGAGGGGTGCATCAATAATCGTTTTATAATCGAATCGGAGCCTCTGAATCGTAATCGAATCGTTAGGTGCCCAAAGATTCCCAGCTCTAGTAGGTAAGCATTAATAATTATTCGCAGGAGTCACGTTCCGCCGCAGGAAATCTGCTGCATATGGGCGCAAAATTCAATTCCATGTAATGGTGGCAAGTTCCAGGTTTAACATTCACTTTGTCATTTGAGATACAGTGAACACAAATGAGCTTTCTCTTATTGCAGTGCATCATGGCACAGGATACACAGTTCCAAACAAAGAAAACCCAGTGGTAAGAAACTGAACGAGGGAAGGGAAAACCAGTGGTAAGAAACTGAACGAGGGAAGGGAAAACACAGGTAACCCTTTGTCAGTCTTTAACCCAGTTATGGCGGACATAGTTTAGTCCCAGGGTGTCCAAACCATCCTCAAAGGCCAAATGTCCATGACAGACAGTTAAACCAATGAAGTTTCTTCTGAAAAAGTAGCATATGACTGCGATCAACTGATTTGACTGGTGAGACAACAGATTGGTGAAAAGGTGTCCTCCTCATCGGTTGGAATAAAAAATACCTGCATCCACTACAGCCTTTTGAGTAACAGTTTACACACCCCTGGTTTAGTACGTTGCGTTTTGGGTGATTTTTACCCTCCTAAAATCATTGCTAAAATGGTAATCCATTTAATTTCAAGTTACTGAGGGGTAAACTGCCTCCAATTTATTGGTTGTCTTCAATAATAACATCAAAGTTAAATGTATATTTTAGCCAATTTATATTTGTTAATACGATTGAATAGGCTGCAGATCAGATCATGACAAATTTATTCAGAAAAGCACAAATTTCTTCAGGATCAAATAGTTTTCATGTCACTTTAGACGAACGGATGGTATGACTTACCCTGCGACGAGGGATAGGACAGCGAATGTCAGGCTGGTCTCCAAAATTCTTATATGTGATGTAGTTTTCAGAGCAGATCAGAACTCCGCTCGGTCCATCTGAACCACCAGGAACTAGATGTGCAAGAGGAGACACACTGTGACCAAGATACAGTGGCACCTTGACTTACAAGCTTTTATCAGGCATGAAACTGGGTCAGCGGTTAAAAAAGTGATAAGGGTGTGGAAGAAACATGTTCCGGTATGGGCTGTCCCAAACGACTACTTTTCTCCCGATTAGTCAGCAGACTATTTTTTACAATTAGTCGACAATTTTTTATTTATTTTTTAATAATTTAGCAATTAAATTTTTGTTGACGCTTATTAATTCACAAAAACATTTTGGAACACTTAAATTCTTTAATAAAGTGCAAATAAACATGTATATAACAATCATTAATCACACATGAACACTGAGGTCAAATGCTGATGGTAGGCCTGAACGATATTGGAAAAAACTATCGTTGCGATTTTTGGGGAGTTTGCGATATTATATTGCAATATTATAACGAGAAAAGTTTCACCAAATAATTTGAATAGCTCCATTTGGGAAAGCTGCACTGTTGACTAAGAAAAACAGTTTTGTCGTGCTGCCTAGCAGGAGGGAGAGGTGCTGGTGCTATACAAGCACGAAGCAGAAAAACATGAATGTATGTTGTTTTTAAATTCCGATGCTCTGAAAAATGGTGCCATCAGCCCAAATTTTTATAACTCAGTTTAATCCCGGATCTGCACACTTGCTGCGTTCATGAAGTAAAACAAAAGCGCACATTGCGATGGCGATGTTCAAAAGATATATTGTGCAGGCTTAGGTGATAGCATTTACTAATGCGAAAGAATGGAATGCAAACAGATTCAGAACACTGACTTCGCCTTTCCAACATTATTCAAAACAATTCTTGAGGAAAAAAAATGTCTGGCATTATTATTTTAGTATACTACTATATATAATAGTATTATTATAATTAAAATATTAATTGCAATTATATTTTTTAAAAGTGTGTCATTTTAATGTTATTCTTAGTGTAAAATAGTATTTACTTATTATAGTATTAATTCTGAAATACGCGGGGTTAACTCCAGAAATCGTTATTTATATGACAAACGTGACTTGCTTTTATTTTGAAATGTTCACCAGAAGTACGTTCGCCAAACCGCTAACTTTACACTCTGCAAAAAGCACTTTTCGTCATTGCTTGTGGTGTCACTAATAGATTTTTTCATTTTCAAATGATGTTAACCAGTGATTTTTCATGTTTGAAGTGTCACCTTTTAACTGCAAGTTGCGTTTTGGAAAAGACTGCTAATGTTTTATAGCAGGCTAAAGTACGTTGTCTTTTTTCCCCATTAGTCTCAATGTAGCAATGCTAACGTTTACAGTGTTTAATATAGATGTGTTTCCTTATTTTGTATGTGTGAACTGTAATTCTACAGCGTGTTGTTAACCAATAAACATCTGGACACAACAACTGGAGTCTCATATGTAACCTAAACGCACGGACGCGTTGATAAAACGCAGCCGTGAAAATTACCGCCCTCATTTTTATTTACCTTGCGATAAATGGACTCATTGCGTATCGCGACAGGCTTAGCAACTCATATAAAACCTTTCGTTAGTTAGATGGACTTACGACCCCCCCCTAAAAATTTTCTCCTCGGATCTACACAATTCGCGTAGGTCACCCTTTTTTACTTCAAAATGGCGAATTTCGTCAAAAGGTGACTGATTTTCATGCCTGTTTTATAAACCATTAACTTTAAATGTTACTTGTGAACATTTGCCTACCGGTGATGAGAAAGTTTCCATGTTCTTCTAAAGCCTCGCTGTACTTTCGAACCACGTGGTTCAAGCCGAGATCCAGCTCATAGAACGTGAGCGTCTGCTGGGTGTTGGCTGCAGCTTCTCCAGTTGGGTCGTTGTCAGCTTCCTGTAAAGGCCAAGGAAAAACATAAAAGCTGCAAGAAACTCAGCATGTATTTTACGAGTGCAGAGTTGAGTAAGTGAATGTTTCAGAGTTCAGAGAGGAGACATGAGAAACTCATCAGTTAGTAGTTATTGTATACCCTTATCACAAGTGCTGTTTTCCCACAAATTCCATTAAGGTGACAGTACCTCATAGTCCATTTCCAGACAAGCGAACATGGGATTTTCAAAACCTACGTCCACACCCACTACATGGTAAACCAGTGTGTTGGCTTTGTGGGCTTCCAGTGGGGAAGAGATGGTCAGTCGCGCAGCTGCATCTCTGTTCAGAATATAAACCAACTTCTGTTTCTCTATGGCACCTAAGAGGGAAAAGCCAGCTTACTTTAACTTCTTCATTGTGTGGTTTGAGGCAGGGGGATAACTTTACTGAAAACTGACAAAACAGCTGCAGTGGTATGAATAAACAAGGGCACCCCTGATAATTTTCAAGATATTCCTTCATAAATGATGTTGTGTGGGTCGAAAATTTCAGTTAAATACATCATATAGCAGACAAATATTTGAGAAATGAAAAGTTTAATTGACTTACTAAGTGTTAACCTGGCACTCCCGACTGTTTGTTTTATATATTCTCTACTAATATATTTTACATAACAATCTGGGATGGATCCAATTGAGACCTTTTTCATGCAAGGAACCTTTAAAAAGTACATTCCTGCTGACTGAACGGTCACACTTCTAGTCACACTTGCAAAAACATTGTTTCCTGTCAAAAAAGTATTTCGTGAGGTTTTTTGCTCCTCTTTAAATGAGGAAATTAAGTGTATTTCAGACAAAACTTGGGAAACTGAACTATCTACAAGAACCGCTTCATCTTCTGCCATAATATT
This sequence comes from Corythoichthys intestinalis, assembly GCF_030265065.1. Taxonomy (NCBI): domain Eukaryota; kingdom Metazoa; phylum Chordata; class Actinopteri; order Syngnathiformes; family Syngnathidae; genus Corythoichthys; species Corythoichthys intestinalis. Next base: position 37,975,452 of record NC_080399.1, read on the forward strand.
CAAGAAAATAAGAGATTCCTGGTCATGTCTGCAGCTCACGCCTCTTTCCCCTTATTGGCTTACCATCAGAAGGTGCCCAATCCACATTAGGCCACAGTATGACTTATTGGTTCACGGAAGAGCAAAGACAATTTCCCGTCAAAAAAGCTTATTCTTTGCTCTTCTTTTGATACTCTTCTTTTGAGTAAATTAAGTGCATTTCTAACAAAACTTTGGCAACCAGTTAGTTACTTCCTTGTCATGTCCGTAGCTCCCGCCTCGTCCTCCTGAATGGCTCAGTCATCAGATGGCCCCAGAGTGGTTAGACACTAGAGGTTGGCTAAACAGTACTGTATGATAAATAAATGAATCACACAGGACTATTTTATTTGCAAGGCTTTGAAAGTGTGCATTTTTTTAAAAAGAAGCCAGCTGCAATAAATGTTGGCATCCCAACAGCAAGATTTAAAGATTATCTAGCATGGACACCCCCACTTTTTATTAGGGGCTGCAGCTATCAAATAATTTAGTAATATCAAGTATTCCACTGAAAATTGTATCGATTAATCAAGTAATCGGATAAAACATTTTTTTTAGGTAAAGAGCTATGATAAATAAACATGAGAAAACGAAACATTTTCACCTAATATCAAACTATTTTTAGACTATTATCAATGTCTTTATTTTCGATGAAGATTGTTGAAAATAGCCAACAATTGCATCTCAGATGTGACTAGAAAAAAAAAACAAAAATTCACAGCTTTCAGTCAAAAAACTTCTAGATCTTATAAAAAAAAAAAAAAAAAATCTTATTTCTTACCTAAAATGTCATTATGCTTGATAACACACATCACTTAGAAATTTGGTGTTTTTCACACGTGTTGCAATTGAATTTCCATTTGTGTCAAGCTATTTTTAAGTTCTAATTAAGGTTTAAATTAGTCTAAATTGTATTTCCTGATAAGATTTTGAGTTTTTGCAGTGTTCAAAATAAAGGTATGATACCTGCTGTATTGGAGCACATTAGGCACCAGTGCTACTAGGTCTTTTATTCAGCAATGACTACTGAGCTAAAACTGACAGTTAGCTTTATTATGTTTTTGTTTTACACCCTCATCACTCTACAAAATATCGAAATGGTGATATATCGTGATACTTTGTATCACAAAAGGTTATCGATATGCTCCTGCCAAGAATCGAGAGATCGTTTTAAAAAGGTGTCAATGTCAAAAAAAAAATAAAAATAAAAAGGAACCAACAAGTTGCTACCAAAATCTTCCACCATAATAGTGTCTCAGTTAACTCTAAGGCTGCATTGACGGTGCACGACGCCGAACCAATTTAGACTCATTCGAAACCAGAGCATTCACAATCATTCTGTCCGCTTTTCAGGGCATTTACAGGTAATTTCCTGTTGAGTTTGAGTCACTGCCTATTCATTTGGGTGATTCCCAAGTCACTTCCTTTTCTGTAACTCAAAATAAACAGGAAGTGACCCATAAAATGCCCCAAAATCAACAGGAAGTAACTGAAAATCAGCAGGTAAATGACCTTAAATAGCCCAAAATTACCTCATTGCCTGGCACTGGCTAACACTGACGGCCATAGACGTTCAATACGTTTGAAGTGGGAGGGATGGCAGCGTATTGTTCTACTAGTGATAAACTCATTCCAGTTCACCACAGAAGCTTTTCTGTTTATTAGTTGTTTGTAGAATATCCTAGAATGATTTCCTGACCAATGTATCGATAATCGTTGTATCGCCATATCGTCAGATCATCGTTATCCTGAGCTTTGTATCGCAAATCGTATCGAATCGTGAGGTACCAAGAGGTGCCCACTCCTACTCTACAGCGCTGTGATTTTACAGATTAAATAAAGCCTTATGTAAGACACACTAACCACGCATCGACAATGGTCATAATTAATAGAAACCTAGCTCTCCAGAGGGCTAAAGTTACATTGGCAAGGTACAGTAATGTTAATCTTATTCATTAGCGCTGAGAAGTCTACTGCTTTAAGATGACGGCTGTTTACTAATGCCGGCAAATGTGTCATTTCGAATCTAGTTCTATATAAATCTGCTAACGCCGCCGAGTCTTGTCATGTCGTATCTAGACATATCAGATGCTACCTGCTACCACCTTTGCATCATGCGTGCGTAGTTTGTAGAAACGTTGGCATAGTTTGTAGCGGGTGTCGGCTGCAATCAGGTATTATTGCTTCTTCCTCTACAGACGTGACATCAGCATTTTGTTCCGCATTAAAAGTAGTCCGGGCAAAGCGTGATGCTTAGAGCTGGCAAAATTAAACAATTCCTCGAGGCAAATAAAATTACCCAGGTCAATTATTAAACTCGATTTACTCGAGTAATCGTTTCAGATCTACTTTAAATACACCGCAGGTTTTCAATAATATCCTTGTTGAGGCAGTACTTCTCAAATAGTGGGGCGCGCCCCCCCAGGGGGGCGCAGAGCGATGCCAGGGGTGGCGCGTGTGACCTCGGGGAACATGCTTTTTTTTTTTTTTTTTTCTTGCCGTACTAGAATAAAGTGTACTTGCACATCCACTCAGTGGGTGGCAGTGGCGCTCTCATTTTCAAAGTGCGCGCAGTATTTTTGAAGTAAGAAAGAGCACACGGAAGAGACTGACATGAAGAGCTGGAGAGTTCCCCATCTCGAGTTGTGCGCCGTTTTCGAAAGCAGTTTTCTGGCCGGACGCACACAGCCACCCCACTGTCTTCTCCGGTTCTCACGTGTCCGCCCGAGAAGTGCCATTTTTGGCTTGGGATCGTCACGACGACCGCCCTCACCTACGGATCTCCCTCGGCCGCCGAGAATGCGCTTTTTTCGGCCCGTTTGCCTTTTGGCTTTGACATTTAATACAGTGGTAGATAAGGAAAGACCACTGTTTACTGTGTCTAAAAATGATTATAGGGGACAGCCGGAAGCCAAATCAATTAAGACGCCACTTAAGGACATTAGACCCCAATCTCATTGATAAGCCGCTTGGTTGTTTTTCAGCGAAAACGTGCCGAATATTGCCAACAATGGTCCCGCTTTGTCAGTGTTATATCAGTAAACCAGTGAGCACTGTTAGCTTGCTCAGTGGAAAATAAACCCACACTATTGCAAACTGGAGGTGATACTGTGAGCAGCGAAAATAAAAACTGTCCTTCTGTCCAAAGACACTCTTTTTTTTTTTCTTCTTCTTCTTCTTCTTCTTCAATTCAGTTTTGTTTTTTAGGTCAATTTTTTTGGCATATTGTCCTCATGAGTTAATGTTTCCAATCAATTTGAATTTGTTATTATTTACTGATTTTATTTTTCAGTATCAAATGCTCAAAAATGTACCTTGAGTCTATTTTTACAGTTTGGATGTGACTTTTTAATTCAGGCAAATTGATGCACGTTAAGTCTTTTCTGTTACAAACAAAACAATGTTAATAACGTTGTACTTTATAAGTTGATCTGTGATTTACTCTAATAGGAAAAAAAAGGATACAATGTGAGGCAGAGGCGCACTTATAATAGTAATATTATAGACAAATTATACTATTTACAGTGGCAGCAGAGTTTGGGGGGGGCGCGAAACATTTACGTCTTCCTTGGGGGGGGCGTAACAGAAAATAATTGAGAAGCACTGTGTTGAGGACTGAGATGACCATTCTAGAAGTTGTACTTTTTACGCGACATGAATGTGTTTGTAGATTTGAAGTGTTTAGGGTAGCTTTCCTGTTGAATTATCCAGCACCAGCATAACTTCAACTTTTCCACTGATTCCTGAATATTGTTCTCCAAAATCTGCTGATTGTTGCAAACTTTACGCAACTTGTATATACTTTTTTTTTTACTACTGATATACAGAACAGTATTACTGCTTGTAATTTAACAGCATTTGCTAATCCATACAACCTTTGATTTATGGAGGAAATTCTTGAAAATTATCAGTGATGCCCAAATGTTTGGATAGGACTTAATTTTACACACTCAGTATTCATTTTGAAATAGAACACCCAAAGAAATGTTTCATTGAATATACCTATCATCACTGCTCTGCCTTTTGGGTCTACTGCCAAAAACTGTCCTGGAACAATCCGACGACAACCACTTTTCCCAAATGTCTCTTGGTGGATTTTCTCAAACATGTTTTTGGAAGGATGGTATTCCAAAATGACGATACGACCACTGTCACTTCCGACAACAATGTAGTCTAAAAAAGAACACAAACATGGTTCAAGGTAAACAAGCAGTACTGTACAGAAACTTCTGGCATAAAAACAAAGTGTGAATTTAAGTCAAAATCTAAAGTAGCTTGTGGTTGAAGCAACAATGTGTGAACAACCACAAAAGTTAAAAATTAGATGAAAACAGTAGTTTGTATTTAACATGGACTGGACTGCATGGACTGCATACCTTTGGTTCCTCCTGTGAGTCTGAAGGCCATGAGTGAACGCACAATACCAAATACTTCCATTGTAAGCAACGTGTGAACCTTTCCTGTGTTTGCATCTGGCCGAAGCAACTCTATAATCTTCCCTCTGGAAACAACAATTTCCTGCATCTTGGTCCCTACAAGAAAAATTTTTTAGCAGATTATAAACAAAGTTTTAACTTAAAAGTGCATGTGACACGAAAAAGCATGTTTATTTCATAATACACGCGGTATTTTATGCCCCTGAATGATATGGACCGCTTGGATGTGTGTGGAAGCGATCGCTACATTTATTTAGTTTTTTGAATCCCGCGCCATGAAAATGAGTGACTTCCGGCTTCGGTCTTGCATTGAGGAGGGGGGCGCTGTGACGTGTACGGTAGAAGACGTCCTCTTCACTATACAGCATACTGTTGTGTATGAGGACGAAGGATTCAGCTGATTTTGCGGATTAATACGTTTATTTTTCGCATCACGCCAGCCAAACGGCTGCAGAAAAATCATTCTGTATGAGGGAGATGCGTATGCGCCTTTTTGGAGTTTCAAAAAGTTCCCATTCACCGTGGATATTGGCCAAGCCCTACTACTGTGGGACCATTGGACTTACGAGGAAGTGAGTAAACATCTTTTTTTTTATTATGTCAAATACGAATACAGCGATTACAAAGTAAACACTACAAACTTTCTTTAAATAAAGGACTACTTACGTTTGATCATTGATAGGCATGTAAAAAGCCCTCCTCATGCACATTAGCAGCACGTTAGCTGCACAACAACTGCAGCCACCCTCCTCCGGGGAACGAACTGTAAATTGCTCTCCGCCGGGCGATTTGCCGATCCGCGAAGACAATCGACAACCCAGTCGTCATGTCAAATACAGTGGTACCTCTACATACGAAGTTAATCCGTTCCAGGACCTTGTTTGTAAGTCGAAATGGTCGTATGTCGAGCAGGATTTTCCCATAGGAATACATTATAATTCCATTAATTCGTTCCACAGCCCAAAAACCTTCACTAAATCCTTAAAAAATACTGCTGGTACTACTACAAATGGCAATTACACATAGCAAAACAAATAAATTATAAATCAAAATCGGAATAATATTAATAATAATAATAATTCCTGTATTAATGTAACGAATCGGGTTCTAATGTGGCGGACGTTTTTTGCTGACCCTGAACGCACCGCGGCGCTGACTGCCAGAGACAGACCGGTGAGCTTGAGTTTCACTTTCACTTTGAATGTTTTCTTGAGAACAACGTCAATTGCAGCAGACAGAAGGTGTTTTTGTTTTGAATAAGTTGTGAAATAAATGATAAAAACGTGGCGAAGTTGGCGATTTCTCTGGAGATGTTACCACAATAAGAATTGTCAGCTTAATTTATAAAGACTGGCGAACGATGGTCGGAGGAGGACCGTGGAGATGTATTGTTGAGCCATTTCACGGATGCCCACCCTACGCTCATATTTTTCTGTCATTTGCATCTTCATTTCGAAGGTAAGCATCAACTTTTTCCTTGTTTCACCACCTGTACCAACCTTTTTTGAAACCTGTGTTGATTTGTCACACAAGAAAATCCGCCGTGCATTCGTCTGCGGTGCTGCCATTGTCGTCGTATTTCGAGCATGTCGTCGGATGTAGAAACAAATGGCGAGTCAAATTTTACGTCGGATGTCGAAAAGTTCGTGTGTCGAAGCGATCGTATGTAGAGGTACCACTGTAATCCAGGCGAGTTATGTGTGATTTTCCGCTTCGAAGACTTTGAAACATCACTCGGTTCGGGTTAGCATGTCGGCTAGCTGTCACGCCTTTTGGTTTGTTTACATTCTCCGAAGCCGGGGAAGGGAAATGACATATGTCCGATTCAGGTGTCATAAAATATCATTCGGGAGGTGCGACAGTAAAGGTGAAGTCGACAGTTTTGACCATTATGGAGTAATTTTGCCATGTCGTCCTGAATAAATGCATTTTTATTATTTCATATTCCATTTAGCACAAGACTGTTATTAGTCATGACCATGCCATTTATTTAGCAATTGGGGAAAATACTTAGATAAAAAGAATATCCTGTAAAAATATTGAAGTGAAGAGACAGAAACAATGACATTTTGCAGCTCTCTTCGTCGCGTTTTCCTCGTTGTGAATAGTTCCCCCTCGACGGGCTGACTGGTCCTTCTCAAGCCATTTATATAGCTATTGGGGAAAAATACTTGGATAAAAAGAATATCCTGTAAAAATATTGGCGTAGAGAGACTGAAACAATGACATTTTGTGGCTCTCTTCGTCACGTTTTCCTCGTTCTGAATAATTCCCCCTCAATGGGCTTAATAGTAAAACCGATGAGCCCAGTCTACCGCTGACGTCATCCACCTGTTGGGGATGCTAAAGCCCTATAATGGTAGGCGTGGCTAACCGGCAGATTAAAAGACTAATTTCTCGTCATCTGCGCTTTGCTAAATTGTTGTATATAGTCGAATCGTCTCAAAATATGATTCTAATTCACATAATAATGCCATTTAAGACTTTTTTTCTCCTGTCGTATGCTCTTTAACTGTTGAGGTCCATTTCTGAGAAACACGGTGTAGAAAATAGAAATACTGCACAGGCATTTAAATGTGCGCGCGCTGACTCAAGGTTGACGTGAACATTCTTGGCAGATGTATCCATATGAAGATACTCACCTGAAAAGTTTCCATGGATGGCATGGGTAATGCCAGTGGCACGCTGTAGTGTGATGTTGTACAGAAACATGGCTGCGTATCACTGTGGCTTCACCACGGGCCTCTCCAGGGGGTGAAAAGAGCCCACCTCAGTCTCAACTGGTAAGTAAAGGGCCAGGACGAAGGGAATTTCAGTTCATCAGTAAATGTTTTTTGCCATGTTCTACTACAAAACACTCTCATACCAATCCTACTATAACACCAACAATAAAAGTGTAACCCGGGAAATAATAAACAAAAACAACAACAACAAAAACAAAGGGAGTGGTCATCATCCATGCGGAAAACAGTTTAAGCAAAATATTATGTTGTTAGCATTGCTCATGAACTGCTAGCCTAGCCGGGGAAGTTTAATTTCAATATGCCAGATTTATTACCAGACCTACATATTGGTGATACTAAATATTTGATGTCGGCCAATGTTGCTCAAAGCCAGAAATTCACTTCATCTGACCAAATGCATGCACTTAGACACCCACTTTGAATTCTCTGTGGCGCGAGCCCATTCATACAAAGCGCTAATTTTGCTCGTTGAATCTGCTATTTCATTCTATTTTACGAGCAGAGAGTGCTCAAATACAACATGTGTTTGACAACGGACAAGCAGTAGATTCATAAAGTATCATATTTACCGATGTGTTCAATAAGATGATTATGATTTCTTGTCGATACAATTTCACTTATTTTATATATGGGTGAGAGAAGCCGACGACGTACCGCCGTTTGTTGGGGACCTTTCACAACCTATACTGCGTCACATAATGTAGCCCGCACAGTGCCTGATGGAAATCCGTATAGTGGCGTAGCATTACAAACAAACCAGCAGAGGCCGACAAAGACCGTATAAATGTTGCTGGGTCCCACAGCCAATTGCACGGTTCATTGGCCACTTGCTGTTTTATTTAAGTTATTGTCGGGGTCATTTAAATCATTTTTAAGTAAAACAAATGGCAGGTATGCTAATAGATAAAAATAATAGTTGATAGAAATCTATCAATCTATTTAGTTACCTCCGTCAGTAGGTGAAACTAACGGAAGGCAGGGGTTATGTATTCAATTTATGTATTTTTGCTTTCAAGATAACTCAAGAACAAATAATGGAATTATTATCAATCTTGCAGGGTGTTTATAAAAACGGAACGGAATGGGTGATTCAATTTTGGGGTGATGAGGTCGAATGTAATTTCCCAATAACCTTTTAGTTTATTTAACTCACAATTTCTGGGTTGGTGATTATGAAATGGGAGAAAATGGATTAAGGGTTGCAGCTATTGATTATTTTAGTAGTCGATTAATCTATCAACTGGTTGGTTTGAATAATCGATGGACCTGATTAGGAACGTTTAATGCACTGCAGAGTCAATTTTAGGAGATGTAAAACAACGGCTTGCTAAGATTGCACTTTCAAAAGAACATTAAATGTGAATATAAAATGGAATTCCCAAGTATTTCTTCAAACTATGCAGGATTGCACGCATTTAAAAATACATTAAAATACCTGAGCTTAGCCTCAAATGGTATGTAAAATAAATAAATTATGATCTAAGTATAAAAAAAGACTAATTAGCTAACTTGCATGGAAAAAGTCTACTAGCTTAAATGCTATCAAATGTTAACTTTTTAAAAAAATTTTTTTTACAATGCTCTTAACAAATCGTTCAAACACATATTCGCCCCCAAAATGGCTAAATATACCTACAAACTAAATTACGAATGCATTAAAAAACATATTAACAAAAACAAAAACTTACCTTATGTTGTTCTTAAAGGGAGCAGCTGGATTCAGCCTTGTTAAATGAGTTATGTCATATGGACCGTTGCCACTAGAGGGCAGTTTATCCATCCAATCGATAAAACTAAATGCAAAACAAACCATTACGACGCAACTCTAATTACAAACAAATACTCGACGCAGCAAAATTTCATTCGAACCTTTTTTCTGATCGAATTACTCGAACGAAAAATCGTTGCAGCACTAAATGGATTAGACCACCAGTGCCTTTAATGGAACTTAAAGATGAGTATTCATAGGCAGTTTTCCAAGTTTAAATAAATTAAATTTCTATTGTTGTCAATGGCAGGCGATGAGTTGAATACTATGAAAAATTGGGGTCCATAGGCAAGTTTCCTGAGCGAAATATGGGCGGCGCCATCTTGGAAAATTTCTGCTTCGAACTTCCGCTTCAGAAAAAAACCTCATGAGTTGCAGTTGAAGTTAGCAATGTGTTGACGAAGTTAAAACTGCAAAATCAAGCTAGAGGAACCCATGGAGTCTCCAAAAATTGGATTCAGCACGACATAGATGAGACGTAGATGAGATTGTATGATTGTTTCTATCACTTTGTTGATTATGCGTGGACAAAATTATAACAACCTGTCAGCCTGTGTTGACCTGAGATGTAGAGATTGATACGCTGGCCACTTGAGTGACCAAAATGAGGTGAAATTACATATCATATTACTTTTGCTGAATGCAAAAAGGCTGACACTGATTTTGTTGTTACAAGGAAATACTACAAGGTATGTATGTACATACCAGTATAAACAAAATACTATGTCATTCTTTTTTTTATAATAAAAAACGATATTATTGCATTGTATTTTTATCGCAAAAAAAAATATTTTTTGCAATAAAACATTTGGACAACATGATTCATTACTTGTTTTATCTAAAACGATTGGTGCATGTGCAAAACAGGTCAATAAATCACAATTTATAAAATTGTTAGAAAAAATAGCATATGAGAATGTGATATCAGTCAGCAGAGCTCTGGAGCGGCTTGAGAGCCTCACCAAACTGTTACCCGGCATTACCTCGGCTTCCTACAGATGGGCTTTCTCCCGCTGTCCTCGATAATCCCAGCTCCAATAGCGCATTTGAAAGTTGCTGCAGTGAAAAAGCTCGTCGCCGGATCTCGGGATCGAGCTGACGGTATGCCACGAGGTGAGCCACCGTCTGTCCCAGCCTTTCGGCCCGGGTAGAACGCACGTAGTCTCGATATATGTCCAACGACGTACAGTAAGTGTTGATGTGAGGCACATCAACTTGTCTTCCCTTGCTTAACAGCGTTTTCCACCTGTAAGTAAATGATCAAAAAAACTTCTAACACTTGCATTTATGCGTCTATATAACTATGCCATGCTACACGCACTGATTAGCAACACGCTAGCTGCAGATACAGTAGTTGTAGTAAATAATATTAAAGATCATCATAATTACAATCATCATCATAATAACAAATATTAAATAAATATTAAATAATAAATAAATAATATAAATATTAAAGGGAACAAGTCGTTTCATGCGCAAGATTTTAGCCTTAGTATTTTTGAGAACCGGACACATGAAAATGCAGGGATAGGAAGAACATACCTTCTATATAACAGCGGCAACATGGCTACAAAAACACCCGGTCTTTGTGGTGGCACGGGCTTGGTTCCACATCTGCCTTTATTAACATGTTGTCCTCCGATGTCATGATGATGGCAGATGGATTCAATATTTCCTAATTGTCCTTTTTAAGGGATTTTGATGAGTAATGTTACTCCAGCTCCACTGTTGTTTTGGATGGAGAAATTCTAAAACGGAAATTGCTTGCAGATATACGTAAAGCGGAAGTACCCTGGAAACTTGTCTATAACCAGAGTATATTTCTGTTTGTATTCATTTTAATTTGGTTAACTTCGCTTTTGTTGGCATTTTATTAATTTATAATTATATGTATTCATTAATATATATATATATATATATATATATGGATATATATGTCAAACGATTAAAAAATTTAATCGAGTTAATTACGGCTTAAAAATTAATTAACCCTTGAGAGTCGAAGGACGCGCCGGCGCGTCCTCAGCGCACGTCGTCTTTGAAGCGCCCTCACGTTTTAAATACGCCACCCACATGCCGTTGGTTGGTCTCGTTTTAAAGTGCGGAAGTTGCGGTTTACTCTCGTTATTATTTGAAGTCAATCGACCAATTAAAACGTGAGATATTGTCATTTAAGTTTTATAATTTTATTGTCCTCTCAAAAAAACATTAAAACGCTGCATGGATCATTTGTTTGTGTCTATATTTCCATCATTTCTTGTCCTTTTTCAAAACGGAAGCTCCATGAAAAAACCACAAATCAAACGAACCCTTTCGAAGTCACAGTGGAAGCACAAAATGTGTTTTTTAAATAAATATAACTGCCATGCGAGGTTCCACCGAACGAGAGGGAGGAGTGTTCTGAAGCAGCGAGGTGGCGAGCCGACGGCCGTATGGATCGAGCAGCGACTTTGTGTGACTTTGAGAATGAACGGAAAACTAAATTTAGCGCTAGCAATTGTGCTATTTGATCAACTTGAGGAAGAGGATGGTCCAAATTCGTCATCATCGTCTTCTTCGGAAGAGTCCTCGAGTGAAGATAGTGACGTATTTGAACACGTGGTTGACGCCATCGACGAGCAGAGGTAAGCAAACTCACTTTTTTTTTTTTTAGGCTGGAAAAAGTTTCTTTTGAAAGTTTCTTTTGATATTGCATGACAAAGTTAATTTTGATGCAATATAAGTGTGTGTTTGTGTATATAATAATAAAATGTGCATATCAGATCAAAGTCGTACGTGAACTGTGTGTATCCAAGGCAGGAATTTATAATTGTGGTGATCTTCTTTCTATATGAAGATTAGGGATGTAGCACATATTCAGCTATGGTATTCTTTCTATTGTCATACATATAGATTTCCATTATTATTTATTGCTGTATATATTTTTATTTTATACTTTATTATTTTCATAAATACTGACTTTTTTTCATGTACATTTATAGTGACAATGAAAGTAAAGTGAAATGAAAATGGAAGGGTGGAAAGAGGACCAACACCCCATGGAAGTGTGGGCTGGGTGATGTCGCCCTGTTTCGAATTCCAGGACGAAACTGCTTTTCGGAGTGGCATGCCTGAAAAAAATTTAACTTGTTTATTGTAAATATTTTTGAAAATACTTTTTTTCCCCCCAATGTTATATATATATATATATATATACATTTTTCCCCACAATCAGTCTTCTCAATTTGTGTATATAAATGTGTGTTCAAGAAGCTTGATTGTGTGTACATAGTTTTCATCAGGTGATGGGCCGCAATACCTAAACTCATAAAGAGATGGCCTCTAAACACTTTTTGTGTTAGATGGTATATATTTTTTCACTGTTCGGTCTGCTGTATATAACCTGTTTTGACTAGAGCATGTATAAAGGCAAAAAACGCCTATGCTATACCTGTTGTTTATGTTGAATTGTCAAATATAAGACTATTTATTCTAAATTTTTTTGGTTGAATGTTCATCCTAACATGTTGAATAAATATTACAAAGTTTCAAAACGGTTCGTTACGCATGTTTGGTTGTCAATTGGACATCAAAATTAAAAATTTTGACAAAATGATTGTGGAATTTTTGGTCTTTTTGGGCCCAAAATGATGATTTATAATTGGTCAGTGACGGAAACAACAGTTTGGACATGAAGTTCAAGGTGTCACAAAAAAAGGGACCAAACCAGGCCATCGTAAACAATTCTTTCTTTGAAATATAAAGGCAACTTCAAAGGCATGCAAAATCAGACAAAATAGGCCCAGACCTTAAAGGGTTAATCGTAATTAATCGCAATTAATCGTAATTAATCGCAATTAATCGCAATTCAAACCATCTATATAATATGCCATATTTTTCTGTAAATTATTGTTGGAATGGAAAGATAAGACGCAAGATGGATATGTATATATTCAGCATGCGGTACTTAAGGACTGTATTTGTTTATTAAAACAATAAATAAACAAGATGGCATTAACATTATTAACATTCTGTTAAAGTGATCCATGGATAGAAAGACTTGTAGTTCTTTATGAAAAATGTTAGTACAAGTTATAGAAATTTTATATTAAAACCCCTCTTAATGTTTTCGTTTTAATAAAATTTGTAAAATTTTCAATCAAAAAATAAACTTGTAGGCCGCCATTGTAGATGGCAATAATTACTTACACTATAAAATCAGTCGCACCCAAGCGCCAGCAGAGGGCAGAAAAACTCCGCAAAACACAATTAACAAGTGGGCCTTTCATTCCTCTGTCATTTAAATCTGTCTGAGCTGGGCCAAGTGCGTTAATTGCGTCAAATTTTTTAACGGGATTAATTTAAAAAATTAATTAACGCCCGTTAACGCGATAATTTTGACAGCCCTAATGTATATATATATATATATATATATATATATATATATATATATATATATATATATATATATATATATATATATATATATATATATATATATATATATATATGTAACGGGTACACGCAGGTCCAATGTGGAGCGTGGAAAGCTCCCTTCCGATTCATTCCTGTAAGGACGCTAACAGCTGCGCCGTTGGCTCGAGCTTTATTGGCGCAGTGGTTACTGTCCTTGCCTGCCGAGTGGAAGTGTCGTGACACGCGGGTTCGCGTCCCGGCCTGGTCAGAGGTGGGAGCGGAACGCGGGGCGGCGCTGACACGCCGGTTACATTGGTGCCGTGACCCGGATCGGCAGCGAAGGTTTCGGGGGGTGAGTGTAACGGGTACATGCAGGTCCCTTGTGGAGCGTGGAAAGCTCCCTGCCGATTCCTTCATGTAAGGACGCTAGCGGCTGTGCCGGTGGCTCGAGCTTATTGGCGCAGTGGTTACCGTCCTTGCCTGCCGAGTGGAAGAGAGTGTAACGGGTACACGCAGGTCCATTGTGGAGTGTGGAAACCTCCCTTCCGATTCCTTCATGTAAGGACGCGAACAACTGCGCCGTTGGCTCGGGCTTTATTGGCGCAGTGGTTACCGTCCTTGCCTGCCGAGTGGAAGCGTCATGGCGCGTGGGTTCGCGTCCCGGCCTGGTCAGAGGTGGGAGCGGAACGCGGGGCGGCGCTGACACACATGGCTTTAGATATATATATATATAGGGTTTATTAAATATACAAACCGTATAGTGATTGATGCTGATAAAAACATAATATAATTGAGATCTGACGTCCATACAATCATGCAGATATTACACTTTGGCCAGGTCTATGGGGTTAGTTTTTTTTTTTTTTTTTAATTACCAAAAGGTTTACTTAACTCATAAAGCTTCCGACTGTATTTGCCCCCACCCCCAAACACACACCCCAACTGTTGTCTCATAAACCTGCGGCAGCGATAGTTATAATTTTGAAGAAAAAAAAAAACTAACCGGAAGTAGTAGACCTTTAGCATTGTATCTTTGCAAGACTGACAGCGGTAGCTGCCTATGTGATGGAGCGTATTTGCATTGAGGAGCGTTTTTTTCACGGGGGAAGAAAAACACAAATGCACGCCCCCCACCTGCTCTTACTGCATGGACCATGAGGTTTAGCTACTAGAACACTCCGCCGCCTTGTTTATACGCTCTTTTTCATTTGTCTTTTATTCCAGCGGGATGATGCTAGGATTCAGCGCTCCGAACATCTGTTTCTGAAAAAGAAAAAAAAAAAGCTAATTCAGACTCGATAACATCCTCCATAAGCGAGAGAATCTAAATTCATCAGCACGTTTGGCTTTGAAAGAGCGGAGATCGAGAAAAAAAAAATACACATTCACATTCGGAGTGTGTGGTGGCGAGCGACTGGGAGAGCGAAGAGACCGGTGGAAGGCAAACGCTTTGAAGGGGATTTATCACCCAGAAATCTCGTGAGAAACATCTGCTACAGTAAGGTGCATCTTTTTAATCTGTTCTCTATTGCAAGGAAGTATTGCTATGTTTAACCGTATAAAAAGGATGAAGATGCCAGCACATGTTCTGGAGGCCAGTGGCTTTCGCATCTTTCTCCACGATTGGAGGTTCACTACAGCTAAGCTACATGCCAATGTCAGTCTTTTTGTCACCTTTCACCCCCCCCCCCCCCCATAAGCCCCCACTACATTGCATATGTTCCTATTAATGCGGTTGTACATTACACGTGCCTGTATCTAAGCATGGCGTTAATCAATATTTTCTTATGCTGCTGTTCTTCTAAGGACAAGTATATTTGCAAGACATTTTGATTGCTATGATAGCTTTGGGGAGGCAAGTATTTCATTTTGCGTTGCGTGAATTCAAGAACAATAAATCATTCCAGTCCTTGATAATATTAATGTTTTGAACTGCAAACATACTGGGGATTACTGTAGTGACGAGTGTTGAACCGATACCATTTTTTGGCCCCGATACCAATACCTGGCTGTGCAGTATCGGTCGATACCATACCGATACCACTTTGTTTGAAATTTATGTATAAATATATATAGGCCTACATATATATACATACATATATATATATATATATATATATATATATATATATATATATATATATATATATATATATATATATATATATATATATATATATATACAGTGGGGCAAATAAGTATTTAGTCAACCACTAATTGTGCAAGTTCTGCCACTTGAAAATATTAGAGAGGCCTGTAATTGTCAACATGGGTAAACCTCAACCATGAGAGACAGAATGTGGACAAAAAAAACAGAAAATCACATTGTTTGATTTTTAAAGAATTTATTAGCAAATCATGGTGAAATATAAGTAGATGGTCAATACCAAAAGTTCATTTCAATACTTTGTTATGTACTCTTTGTTGGCAATAACGGAGGCCAAACGTTTTCTGTAACTCTTCACTAGCTTTTCACACACTGTTGCTGGTATTTTGACCCATTCCTCAATGCAGATCTCCTCTAGGCTGTCATTGGGCAACACGAACTTTCAACTCCCTCCACAGATTTTCTATGGGGTTGAGATCTGGAGACTGGCTAGGACACTCCAGGACCTTGAAATGCTTCTTACGAAGCCGCTCCCTTGGCATGCAAAGTGATCACGTGTCATCACACAACAGAGTCTAGTGAGCGTCAGGAGAAAAAAACGCTGTGGTCAAGTGTTATAATACTTGACCGATAAATGGTATTGGTTCCCTCTTTGTTGGCACTCGCCGATACCGATACCACTGTTTCGAGCCGGATCGCCCCCCCGATACCGGTATCGGTGCATCTTTAGTAGTGACTAATGATAGTACTTTGTTACATTGACTGAAAGGTTGATTTTTATTGTTATGGAATCCACAGAGGAATTAGGCACTTCTGAATTCTTAGAGACAATGTGAGAACCGTGAAAAATAAACAATAAGATGCGGTGGTTTTGTTGATTATGACTTCAAGGAGCAGGTTGGAATTTAGGATCGCTGCAAGCCCTCCAAGTTCAAATATGTTGGACATCAATTAGCGTCAATGGCACAAATAAAAAGAGTTAAGTGGTTACAAGATGTATTGTAAAGTCCATAATCTATTGCAGCGATATCCATTATAGCTTTTGTCATGTGCAGAAACTAAATTTTCTGCCCTATGGGGCAGTTTAATGACTTTATAAATAAAAACTCTTTTAATCCATCCAGCCATTCATCCATTTTCTCCAGTTTACCATTTAATAAAAAACAATCAGTGAACAATTTATGTGGCGTTAGCCTCACTTTAGATGTCAAAAGGGTTTGTTGGTTCCCAGTGGTTCCCAGATTTTTTTTTTTTTTTTTTGTGGAAGATGATTGAAAGGGCTCTTTGGGTTTTTAAGGTCGCCGATCACTGGGCTTCAATATCCTCTACCTAGTGTGTACAATTTTTAATATAAAATTTATATGTGCATGAGCAAAAACGAATAAATGTGGACATTGTGTCACATCTCCATAATTTATGATAGAATTTCAATGTACATAAGGTAGTAGTAATGGTTCCAAGACTACATTCACGTTGCAGGTCAATTCTGATGTCAATGCCGATATGTGATGGGTATCGGATTTTTTTTTTTTTTTTTCATGCAGTGTGAAGAATTCAATTTCGAACCCCCCCCCAAAAAAAAAAAATCCCGCCTGGGCAACTTTTATATGTGGATATACATGAATTGGATATGTATACAATGTGTCCACATTATGAATGCTCATCCATACACATCCAAACCATACGTCAACAACAGGCAAAAAAATGTCACCATTGTTCAACAAAACAAATGACAGGTGTGGATGAGCAACGGACGATGAAGATCAGGAAAACTGGTCAAGAAAAAGTTGACTCCGGTAGTGCAAATTCCTTGAAATTGCCACAACACCGTGTTAAATGAGTTTTGCTGAATGTATTATATTTACTTTCGTGAACACACTGTGACACGTGAGGACATTGTGTGCATGCGTGTCACTTAACTGAGGCTGTGTGTTCACCGACAAGTAGGGCTGGGCGAGCTGGACAAAAAAGGTCATGATGGTTTTTTTTTTTTCCATACCATCCGATCTCAATTTTTTTCAAGATTTTATTAAACTTGGTTTTAATTATTTTTTAAATGGTATTTTTGTACATTTTGTGCAAGTTAGCAGGTGCTCAAAAATATAATGTGTGCGTACATTATATGTAATTTTCTTTGCAATGTTTTGTTAAACTTTAGAGTTTAACTCACCTGGAGTGTAATAAAATGCTTTAAAAAATTGACATTGGACTCATTTTGAGGGATTAATAAAAATGCATATATGCAATCAATAATATCGATCTCATCAGTGTGATCGATCAATTTTTTTTTCGTCCATTACTCTCGATCTTAAAATTGTGCAGCCCTACCCACAAGTTGCATTTGTTTTTCCAAGTTGAACGGCCAAACATAGGAAAAGTTTTAATTGAAGAAAAAATATATATGGCGGAAACACAGACAAGACTGAAAAAGCAGTTTCTGCTCTTGCACTCCTCTTTAAAAGAAGCTGCTGTATTTTAAGCCAAAACAACTGTTGTGTTTGATAGAACAATATGCTTATATGCTGCCATAGCAGATTCATCGCACATGAAGCCCCCGAACTATTTTTAATTTGCCCGTTTTACCCTGGAAACCCCCGTTTACAGACGTCGCGCAACCGTTTTTGTTTCAACCCAGCCATGAAAACAAGGAAAGTAATTATATTTATTATTCAAAATGTCATTTTTAGCCTAATATTATGTCTAATATTTTGTTTAAAAAAAAAAAAAAACGACTTTTAAAAACTATTCACTTGCATATTTTAAACTTTTGTTATATTACCATGTTTCACCCATAAAATCCCCAAAAAATCCATCTGTGGCCATTCACAGCTGTGTCTTGACACTCAGTGATACATGCGACATGGAGTTTTTGGATCAAAACAATGTAAGTATACGATAATATCTTGTTAAAGTCATGGCATCTGTAATTCTGCTCTCGCGTGCTCTCACCTCCAGATAGGGTTTTGGTGTTTAAAAAACATTTAAAAAAAAAAAAATGCCCTCCTGTCTAAAATTTTTCTTCCCCCAGAAAATTGAGATTTTAAGCTTTTCAATGATGTATCACACATGCATATCAGACAATTTTGAAATTTGGCCAAATTGGGGGTCTCAAAATGGAACTTTAAGTCACCTGAGTGTTTTCCGCCATATACTGTATATATAAATTTGGCTTCACTCTGTCGTGTAAATGTAGACTTGGTGTACAGTTGTGCAACCTTCTTCTCTTGCCCTTCGAGTTTCCTTTTTATCACTTGACTTGAAGGTTTCAAAATCGCAAAAATTTTCCGTCCTACCGTTTCTAAGGTATCAGCTTTTTTTTATGTCCCAAAAATGCATGGAGAAATCCGTCGCTTTGCTATATGTTTTGAAAAATAAAAATCCTGTTCAATGGAAAAAAGTTTTTTTTAAACCCAAATATTTCAAAGTAACACATTTTAGAGCTGCAATTGCAATACCGTGATATTTTTGGTTAAGGTTATCATACCGTCAGAATATCATACCGGCTCATGCCTACTTGACACCAATCTGCTCTATACATTCTCTCTACCCGTTTTCCTCCTGTTGCCCCCCCCTCGCCCCTATAACCCCACGTTGATCTCAATGGCTTTCTATTTTCCCCTTCGTCGATTTGCCCGGCGGCGTTGCTAAGAGACAACAGTAGTCCGTCATAGAGCAGTGAAGGATAGAGTGGATGGTGCAGTCGCTTTGCTTTGCTCTGAGACTGAAATGATTATTCTTCTCCTGCAAGGGTAAGGAAACAAATATTAAAAAAGTTCAAGTGACAGATCAGAAAGTGGATGCACTGAAGGAAAGAAAATGGTGGCAAGGTCATGCAGCAAACATTTGTGGGCTGTTTCTGTGTCACTCCAAAGAATGAACGCAGAGTTCTGTGTACCCTCTTTGTCCTCCATTTCAATGGGTTGATTGTGCAGCCAAAACTAAATAGTGTCTTTTTTTCATATTAAAAAAAATAGTAGGCTGAACATTGACATCGCTTTAGTCTTCATTACAAACTGACTGGTTTTAGTTTCTGTGTACTTGCATGAAAAAAGTTAATTGTCAATGTGGGGAAAAACAATACAGAAAGAAGCATTTAAAAGTGATGCTTGTTAACAGATGTTTAATGTCTCCGTCAGGCTATTCACACTTTTTATTCTGAATTCCCAGTTCTCAGACACTTAATCCAATTACTCATGTTAAAAATATTGTTTACGGAAAGCTACAGCCATCAGTGGTCTATACGATTTGGGGCCCTCAGCTAATGAGTGAACTAATAGGATCTTTACCTTTAAACCTCACGTTGACATACACACACACAGACACACACATACAGAAGTGCACGCATAGCTCATTATACCACTGCTCATTCTGGGAATCCTGAGAACAGATTTGAAATGTAAATCCCTTCTGTTGAAAGCTCGAAGTTCTGCTCAGTCTCTGCAGCTGCGAAACCAAGCCTTGAACACACATCACACCTCTCATAACACACTAACACTTTTGTATGTGGAAATGATATGGTTTGGTTCCAACAACAGAGTGGAGCAACAATCCTGACATTCCACCTCTATTGTGTAGGAGTCTTACATTTTCAATTCTTAAATGATGAACAAAACCCAAATGCTAAGGAGTTAAGCAATTTAGCTCAAGAGAGGGAACAATGTTCTCACCCGCAGCTCCTTCTTGGTTACTAATTTAATGTGAAGACATACTAGTTTGATATACAGCGGTACCTCCACATATGAATTAATTTCATTCCAGGGCCTGGTTTGTAAGTGGAAATGGTCATATGTCGAGCAGGATTTTCACATAAGAATAAATTATAATTCAATGAATGAATTCAATGAATTTGTTCGACAGCCTACAAATCTATGCTAAATCCTTAATAAATACTACAGGAACAATTACAAATAGCAATTACACATAACAAGACAAATAAATTATAAATACAAATGGGAAAAATAGTAATATAATAATGATGTAACGAATCGGGTTCTAATGTGGCGGTTGTGTTTTGCATGCTGTTCCTGAACGCACCGTGTAACTGACGCAAGAGTGAGAGAGGTGCGGAAGAGTGGAAAGCTTTTACTTTCTCTTTTCATGTTCTGTTGTTGTTGGCGTTAGCTACGGTATACAGTAGCCGTGTTTTGTGTCATGAGTTCAGAAATAAAGGATTAAAAACCTGACGAAGCTGACGACTTCCTGCCGATGTTGCAATAATAATAATAATAATAATAATGTGAGTCGTCCTCGGGATTGTAGACATATTCCGGCCGTATTGTCGAGCCAGTTCACTGACGCGCAAACCGCTCATCTTTTTCAATCATTTCCTTCCTAATTTCAATGGTAAGCATCATTCTTTTCCTTTTTTTCACCACCTGCACTAACCTTCTTGGGACCCGTGTTGATTTCCGCCGTTTGTCTGTCTTGCAGGAAAACAATGAAATTGCGATGCTGTCATAAATCGCCGGATTTCGAGCATGTCGTCATACGTCGAGACAAATGACGAGTCAAACTTTAGGTCGGATGTCAAATGGATCGTATGTCAAAGCGATCGTATGTCGAGGTACCACTGTACACTTCTGAGGTTGCTTCAGGTTTAACTGCAGATTATTGCACTGCTAATATTTTCTTTCTACAAATGATAGTTATAAATAATTCATTTATTGGTCTAAAACATGTTAGTTACAAAAAAAAAAAAATACTGTATCTGAAGCTCAAAATATGGCCAATGTTAGTGGCGTAATGGTTAATTGAACTGGATCCATATATTTCGATTTGGTGAGCTCAAAAAATAATGCACGTCGTCATCGTTTAGATATGCTGTTTTGTTTTGTCTTTTTAAAAAAATGGCCTAAATTCAAATGTATGAAATGTTTCAACAACAAATGGTCAAAAGCATCACAAATTGCGTTTTACGGTATATTTTTGTTTTAGATTAAATATACTTCATTATGTAAAATGTGTACATTACATGGTATTAGCCAATATGCAGGATGTCCACGATGCAACTGCATGTGACAGCACATTTGCCGGACTCTATTCTGTTGTTGTGCTCTGTGTATTTTTTTTAAAATAGTTATTATCAATAAATTGAAGACAGTTTTTCTACGTTAGGTTGCAGGTTTGGGAATAAGGCTTCAATACCAGAGTGGGGAGCAGACAGTCTGTCGATGCCCATTGGGGTGGAATGGAGAGTTTCATTGAGAGAGATAGTTCTGTAAGACTGGTGAGGTGAAGTTCACTGCAAAAAAAAAAAGAAGTATCTCTCTAAATACAACGTATAAGAAACACATCCAGAGGTTTATGCTCTATGTTTGGGATTAAGGGGAAGATTGTGCCGACAGAAGCGAGAAAATTAGCGACACGAGCATTTTTCTCTCCATTTTGAGTGATGTTTTGAAACGCCTGAATCTATATACACATTCACAGAGTGCAAAAAAATGACTGCGGTTGTCAAGCTGTGACAGAAATAGCAGTGAAACGTCAACTGCTTGATTGTAGGGTGGGGCCATTTATGGCTGATTGCCCTGAAGTGGGCCTGTTGTGTTTATATATATATTACCGTAATATATATATTTGCATGTAATCTAAACTACTATTTTGAGTGCCTTAATTGAAAAAGGGAAATGAGTGTCCATGGAGCTGGGAATTCAATGTTTCAAGGTTTGTATCAACCTAAGGAATGTGCAGGTATACAGCAAATGACAGAGGCATGATGAGAGAAGCTAACCCTGGCAGGGACATGGATTCCCTTTTATATCTTAAGATAGAAATGCAGCAGAAAATTGATAATGCATAGGTTTCCACCCATGAACACAGGAGCTGTGGGATTCTAATTAAAATTTTAACTGCACATGCGGGTGGGAATCTCAATATAGTACGTCCGACACCGGAGGCAGACCAGGCATGTGGAACCTTAATAAAAAGACTCCCATTATAATTTGTGCACTAGTGAACAACAATTTAAGTCACTCAGCTATTCCATAATTGACCAATCAGAGAGGGTACTATCCTAAGTGACATCTTATTGTTTGTGTAGGACTGCTCAAAAATTCATGTAATCGATACAAAAAAAGTCCGGTCAATGAATAATAATAATAATAATAATTAACTCATTCACTCCCAGCCATTTTCACCGGCGCAAGGCCCTTCGCTCCTGGCCGTTTTACTGGATTTTGACTGATTTTGCAAGGCCCACAGAAAATTCTGTTCTATTGCTATATAAACATCCACCAAAAGAAAGATTAGACTCTCTTCTTTCAGCAGAAATAAAGTTAGTTCATATGTTTTTCCATTCCTTAGAAATCAGCATTAGAAAATGGCTTAGTTTGAGCAATTTTCCAATTTCTGATGAAAAACAGAGAAATTTAGCTTTTTGTGAAAGCATACATTTCAAACATAACTTTGACTTATACACAGCTTAGTTACATCCCAAAACATCTGAATAATGTTCTCCTTTTATAAAATAAGATAAACAACAAGACAATTAGAGCTTTTGATCACAAAGTAACAATTTATTTACACATAACTAAACTATTGAACTTTTGAACTATTTGCGCATATAACAACAGGGAAGGCTCTCGGCTGCTCTCGTGGCTAATCTGATGAGTCCGGATCAAGATCGGTCTCACTTTTTTCATCATCTTCATCATTTTTATCGTTGGTTTCAACCTCGGGCTAAGAAGTAACGCAACGTGAGCTCCGCAGAACGTGTGTGGAACATGACCCTGTTGTTGACGTTACTGTCTGTCTCATCAAGATAGATTTTTTTGAATCCTTCTTTGATGATGGTGTCGTTTTCTTTTCAAAACACTCCTCCAGTGTCGTTTCTTTTTTTTCCCGATCGTTATCCACATTTTTCTCAAATTCTCACGCGTCTTCACAACATCCCTCCAACTTCCGTTTCCTGACTATTTTTCTTCATTTCCCTTCTTGGCCCGAGATGAGTTCTTACCAAATGCGCTACTGACCTCCAGTGGCCAGTTTTATTTATTTTAAAATGGGTTTTCATCTTTGTGCATTGTGTTTTAGATAGATCGGAACCTATAGATGCTATAGATTACTCTTGTAAAAAAAAAAAAAAAAAAACCGCAAAAGACGTATAAATACGTTTTTGGAACACTAATACGTGTTTTTTTTTTTTTTTTTAGCAAATGAGTTCATTACATTTGGTCGTTTTTTTGACAATTATTTGTACTTTTTTTTTTCTTTTTTTTTTATTTATTTTATTTTTCTTTTGGCAATAACCCCAGTTTTTTTGACTGCTGTATAAACACAATAGTTGTGTGGTCGAGTTAACTACCTGATGTTGATGTCTAAAGCTCGGAATTAACTAATAGTTTATGATGCTTTTGGCATCTCAGCTTTCAATCAACCAAATTACAGAGGGACTTTTGACTCCCTTGAATCACAGCAAGATATCAAGCCAGTAAGCAGGATGTTCTGCGTACTGTCTGCCAGGACACAGGGTACAATCGACCCATATTATTTGTAACACAGCACACCAATGTTTCGATACTTATTTCGCATTATGGGGTGTAAAATGACAAGAGACAAGAAACACCCACCCCTTTCAATAAAAGCTAGGAAGTGACCACCATACAGAGGGGCTTGCATTGTACCGATGCTGGAACTATTTTAGCCAATCAAATGCGAGCATTCCATATAGCCCGCCCTTTCTCGTGACATCAGTAATCCTCTTTGTCCCATGCACCTGTGTTTTGAGTCTCAGTTTTATTTTCTTCCCTCATAGACTTCATAATGGTATTGACAGGTCACTTCGGGCACATACTGCGCCTCCCCTTCAAGCACGGGGCCAAACACAAACACACGCATGCAGCATACAGTATGTAACGCCGGATTTAGTTGAAAAAGTAGGAAAGCTGTACCGCATACCAACAGGAAAGATTGTCTCAGGAATGATTTGTTTGAGGATTCAGGATAATTATTATATTTTTCGTACCATGTATGCATTTTGAAACGTTGTGAAAAAAAATCAATGGGAGAAATTAACTGCTACGGACTAGCATTGCCCTTCGACATATTTATGTTAAATAAATGCTACCTGCACGTTTTTTTTGCTTTTAACCAATAATCGAGACTGTTTTACGTCCATATCTATAAAGAATTGAGGGATTTTAGCATTTATTCACAAGAACTTAAACGTAAAAAGCTCTTTGTTGTGGTAAGGCGGCGCCACAGTGTGACTTGAAGACGAACAGCACACTCGACATATTTACTTAAAATAAATTCTACCTGCGTGGTTTTTTTTTGCTTTTAACCAAGAATCGAGACTGTTTTACATCCGTATCTATAAAGAATTGAGGGAGTTAAGCATTTTTTCACAAGAATTTTCAACATAAAAAGCTTTTTGTCTGTGTTTCCACTCGGTCAGCTTTGATGGAGATAGGCCCCCTATTAATCGGCCCCGCGCCCCGTGTCCTCTCAATACCGTAATGAACTCTAGGCTTGGCTATAACTGATATCACAGAATGGCTCCGGTCGTGAGCGGTGTCATTTTTTTGTGTTTAAACATTATTTTTTCCATTATTAGAGATTTATTACAAGGTATAATACAGTGGTACCTCTACTTACGAACGTCTCTACATAAGGAATTTTCCGTTTAAGACACGCCTCAACAGGAAAATATTGCCTCTTGTTTACTAAAAGAAATTTCAGGATACGAATGGCAAGAATACGGCTGCTACTCGTAATCTACTGAACATAACATACTGCTGTTTTTAGGCCTGTCGCGATAACAAATCTTAGTGTGCGATAATTTGTCTCATAAATTATTACGATATGCGATATTATTGCGACCCCCCCAATTTTTGTTTTTAAAACCAATTTACAATAACAGTGAGAATACAGTATACTAGTATATTAATAGATCAAGTATAGCCATTTAAACGCGATAAATGTTTACTCTTAAATTCAAAAATACTTTTTTAGAAATCACAACTAAAAACAATAGACCATGCCTCTTTTGAGTAAAAGACAACAATATTAATACCGCAGAGAAACACAGAATAAATGTCTTTTTCAAGAAAAAAAAATACAATTGCACTTAAAAAAGTTTCCCCCTCATAGCTTCTGCTATGGCATTCCATGTGTAATATTCTGATTGGGTGTTTTCCGAGGCACACTGAAGTGCACGCAACGATGATGTTGATTTGTTCATGTGACGCGGCAGTGAGAGACAGACACAGCCTGCCGAGAACCTCAGGTTGAGGAAGTGTTGTTAGCGCCGTGTGTTAATAAAAAACAAAGTTGTCAGCACGTCGTGTGTTTGATATCATTGCCAGAAAAACAAGCATAATAGGACACCATACAGCTTCCTTTTTAATGTTTTTCTTATAATGATGATCTGCTGCATCATAAATCACTTTGTGACTTTCCACCTCCATGATGGAGTGTTGTTTGTCCATGTTCGCTGGTTAAACCGTGAATAAGCAACTGGGCTGTTGACTCCAGGCACAAATCCACCCATTTTGACGTACGTGTCTTCAGCAAAAATAGAAAACAGCCTAAACTTTCCGGCTGGCTCCGGCACGCCGGAGATGGTCCGCAGTCAATCCGGAGCACTGACACAGCCGGTATACGTTGAACAATAGGATACAATGGGAACAGATTGACTCCGGCGCTATTTTATGTCGAACCCGGATCGAAGATGCATTTTGCGTAGTTGGCAACAAGGAAGCCGAACTTTTAACAGCACGTCTGCCGCACGTGCACACGAGGCAATAAATCGCAGCGGAAAAATTACTGCCTTCATTTTTATTTATCGTGCGATAAATTGAGTTATTGCATATTGCGACAGGCTTAGCTGTTCTGACATGGGCTATTGCCTAGCATCTTCTTGGCATCCAAATGGCTAACAGGGACCTCTATTGTACGTATGTGTGTATCCCAGTGTCCTTTTCATTCGGCCCTCATGTTCCGACAGCTTTATGTGAATGTATTAACTTTTATTCTCTGGTTTTTACGTTATGCACAACTCTCATTTTAATGTCATTTTGCAATTATCTAATAGTAAGATGTACCGTAGTTGTTACATGTTGTGATGACTTTTTTATACTTTATAAAAGATTTATGTCAGAATTTCCGGGGGATAGGAACGGGTTAGGGCATTTAGCTACTAATGAAATTTTCAGTTTACGAAACT
Organism: Corythoichthys intestinalis; assembly: GCF_030265065.1. Taxonomy (NCBI): domain Eukaryota; kingdom Metazoa; phylum Chordata; class Actinopteri; order Syngnathiformes; family Syngnathidae; genus Corythoichthys; species Corythoichthys intestinalis. The sequence goes on from NC_080399.1 coordinate 38,002,084, forward strand.
ACTTCCAGAACCATTTAATGTATTAAGTAGAGGTACCACTCTATTTCCTTTTTAAGGTTGTAAAATCTCCCTTGCTGTCATTTTACCTTTACCATATACCAGGGTTCACTAAATCCGGACCTCGGTGTCACTTTTCCTGTTGTGTTTTCCACGTCTCTCTCCCCTAACACACCTGAATCAAATGATTATGTCATCAACAACCTCTCCAGAAGCCTGATAATGATCCTGATTATTTTGATTCAGGTGTGTTGGAGGAGGGAGACATGGAAAACACAACAGGAAAAGTGGCACCGAGGTCCGGATTTAGTGAACCCTGCCATATGCATTGCACCAATTCTCATCTGAACACCTAAATCAACCTGCACAAAAACTAGTGAGCTCAAAAGCCTCAGCTGTACCTGCCCACACTCAACTGCCACGGTACCTCCCACTGTCACCACAGTAACCATTTTTCCCTTTTTCCTCACAACAAACCACCTCCAGGTATCTGTGAGGAAAGAATATATCTGCTCTCGGCCTGTATGACTTTAGTAAAACTGTCTGTCCCTCAGATATTAAAGACCAAATGTGAAGTAACTTCATAACATGCCAAATAGGGTCACAATTAAAGTAATTAAACATTGTCCAACAAATAAAACATGAAAAAATCATTTATATGTTGTATATTTGACGAAATAATCGCCTCACTCCGAGAACAGCGATGGCAGCGCTCAATACGGCCGCCATACAAAGCCCTTCAAACAATGATTCAAAAAGCGATATAAGCGATAGATCGAGCGCATGGGAGGAGATCCAAGTTTGTGAAGAGTTGGAGGAAAAAGAGGAGGTTGGAATTTTATGTTGGACCTAACATGTATTAGCCAGACGCTAATCAGGATGCAAACAATGTGCCTGGACTACCTGACATGGAATGGAGACAAGACCTTTCGAAATTACAAAATTGGTAAAATATAGGCTGTTATTATTTTCATGATTTGAAGATGCAGGCATTTGCACATAATTTTGTGTTTCTGTCAATCTGATGACATTGTTTAAAAAAATAATAATAATCAGACTTCATGTTCATTTTGGCAGATCCGGCAGCTCTCGTGTATATAAAATAATAATATAAAAACGTTGGGGGGAAAGAAGGAGATCAGTTGTCTCCACTTTATTGTGGCAACAATAAGAAAACAAAATAATCGCGGACTGCCGCCACATTCGACCGCAAAGTTTGCTTCCCATCATCTCCCCCTCGCCTCCTACTACTCACAGCTCTCCAGTCCCAGCGTCTCTTAAACGGATCGTGCATAGTGTCTTGTGATGAGCTTTTTGTTGACAAAGGTATCGAACACACGACGTGCTGACAACTTTGTTTCTTTATTAAAGCTAACAGTACGAACACAGCTTGGGGCTCTCGGCAGGCTGTGCGGAGCGATAGATAGAGCCTGTGCTTCTCTATCACACTCCCGCGTCATGTGACCAAAACAAGAGTATTGTTGCGTGCACTTCAGGGTACCTCGAAAACATTATATACAAATATTACACGCAGTTACGAGTCGACATCACAATATAAAATAAAATAATCATGGTGCACTGAGAAGCTGGACCAACAAATCAAACTCCTGACATTAAAAAAAAAAAAAAACTTGAAATTTGTGGCATCTTGGGAGCAAGCAGCCAGGATCAAACGGTATTTCAACATGCCAAAAAGATTGTTGCATTTACTGTCTTTTTCAAAAAGAAGGAAGATGGTTCAAAACGAGTCAGAAAAGCACATAGAAAAGAAAGAAAAAAAGGAAAGTCCCACAGCATGGCAAGTGGGCATTTGCGTTTTGTTTTCAGCACCATTTTCTGCATAATGTAATGTCCGTAACTGTTTGCGGGCCCGTGAAGGGGCCATCGAACAGCAGAGTGGTGACGTAGCGGGAAGTAAGGAGAAGAGTGCGGCGTGGGAGCGAAGTTGGCGGTCGCATGCTGCAGCACTCCGCTGTCATTTTTGGTATTTAACTGTTGCCACAATAAAGTGAAGGAAGCCATCATTCACTCCTCTCCTTTCTATTTCCCTATTCGGGCTATTACAATATGTTCCGGGACCTGTCCACATGCCGTCATCCCTGCGCTGTCATATGTACTTTGCGTTCCGGCACCTTATGATTTACAAATTAAGCACTGTTCCACAACAGTTGGCAGCTCTGCTTTGACAAAGTCATCAGTCATCAATCCAAAAATCACACTTACTTTTTTGCAAATCCTTGATCATAAGCAGACCGGTTGAGGAAGCAGGCATCTTCGAAGTCCTTCTAGCAGAGAACAGGACTCGATGATGGCGTGAAATTCATTCGCTTAGTGCGAACAAAAGATGTCCATTTACGTGCCCTGCTATCCTTCAGCCACTCATAAAACTTTTCTTTAGATTGAGAACAATACATCGCCACACACCGCCGTGGCATCTTACCGAGACGCAATGCAACAATACTGTGTGTATGGCGGACTTCCCTCGCAGTTCTCGGTGTGACGTCAATTCCGAAGATTTCCGAAGATTGTCGAAGAAAAGCATTTTCGTTGTCAAGGGCGTTGCTATGGGTTAAACAAAGAATCTGGAAGGGTTGCGTTTAAAAAAAAAATAACGAAAATATGCTTATAATTGTTTAGCCATTGATATTATTCAAAAACATGGTTGGCCAACCTTACTGCACATTTGGCCTTTAAATTAACCATGGAGACTGCCTACTTATGAGTTCATTAGGTTGAGAATAAATCCTTTGCAGCTGCCCAGGTAATTTTTCATGAGGCAATTTGACATTGCAAGATGCCAGACAGGTAAGTCTCAATTTTCCCAGGTCGCCTCTTAACACATTTATTACCATTGACGGTTATAGAAGTCGAACCCATTTTAACCTGAAAGGCTGGCAATGAGTGATCACGTTTCTTCAACATTGATAGTGATAAATGTCCAATCCATTTGAACTGGGAGGGTTGACAGCGGATGATCCTTGCCAGCTCTCCCAGTTCAAATGGGTTAAACGCAGGAGTGAAAGTGGCTAGAATTTCATGCCGGAACTCCCTGACATGAAGGTTGCCACGGAGCCAGATTTTTTTTAAAAATTATTATTATTATTTTTTTTTTAATTGGGCCAAACCTCCTAAAACCACTGAAATGCAGATAAAACTGCATTTGGCACAGTTATTCCTATAAAACATACAAAAAATGATTTTCATTAAAAGTTGTATGTTTTTCAACAGTTTGAAAAATATAAGTTAACAAAAACAGCAGTAACCTCAACCTCCATCTCCTAATTTCCCCCCCATTTTCCTAAATGCAAAACCTCAGTAATAAAGATATAAGTAACATACATTGCAGGCCAAACGTTTGGACCCACCTCATTCAATGCAACACAAATAAAGGTTCCAACCCCACTGATATAGCAATAAATTCCACTAATCAACCCTGAAAAGGGTTGAGGTCAAAAACCATTCTAGGTGACTCCCTCTTGAAGCTCATCAAGAGAATGGCAAGAGTGTACAAAAAAGTAATCAGAGCTAAAGTAGACTACTTTGAAGATACAAGAATATTATACAGTATGTACATTTTTTGAAGTTATTTTACCTGTTTTTGCTTAGTACAGTGGTACCCTACATACTAAGTTAACTAGTTCCAGGACTGTGTTTGTAAGTCGAAATGGTCGTATATCGAGCAGGATTTTCCCATCAGAATATATTATAATTCCATTAATTCGTTCCACAGCCCGAAAACCTAAACTAAATCCTTAATAAATACTGCTGGTACTACATTATTACAAACAGCTATTACACATAGCAAAACAAATTATTAATAAAAACCGGAATAATAAAATGATAATAATAAAAATTCCTGTAATAATGTAACGAATCGAGTTCTAATGTGGCGGGCGTGTTTTGTGCACTGTACCTGAACGCACCGCGCGCTGACGTGACAGGGAGAGGGAGCGGTGCGGTTGAGATTTTACTTAATCTTTTAATGTTTTGTTGCGAACACCGTCAACTGCAGCATACAGTAGGCGTGTTGTGTTGCACAAGTTCTGAAATAAATGATAAAAACCTGACTAAGCTGGCAATTTCTTTGGTGATTTTACCACTATAATAATTGTCACTTTAACTTATAAAGACTGGCAAACGGTCGGAGAAGGACTGTGGAGGTCGTCGACATTCTACGGCCATATTGTTGAGCCAGTTCACAGATGCGCACCCCAAGCTCGATAGTGTTCTCTCATTTCCATCTTCATTTCAATTGTAAGCGCCACCTTTTCCTTGTTTCACCACCTACACCAGGGTTCACTTAATCCGGACCTCGGTGCCACTATTGCTGTCGTGTTTTCCATGTCTCCCTCGTCCAACACACCTGAATCAATATAATCAGGATCATTATCAGGCTTCTGGAGAGGTTGCTGATGACATAATCGTTTGATTCAGGTGTGTTCGGGGAGCGAGACGTGGAAAACACGACAGGAAAAGTGGCACCGAGGTCCGGATTTAGTGAACCCTGATCTACACTAACCTTCTTGGAACCCGTGTTGATTTCTCTCACAAGAAAATCCGCTGTGCATCCGTCTGCGGCGCCATCGTGTCGTCGTATTTCGGCATGTCGTCGGATGTAGAAACTAATGGCGAGTCAAATTTTACGCTGGATGTCGAAAAGATGTCGAGGTTCCACTGTACGTAGTTCCACACATGTTCCTTCATAGTTCTTTTACCTTCAGTGAAAGTTTACAATGACACTTGTCAAGTCTAAATAAAAGATGGACAGTAGATAAAATAAATAAGCCTCTTTAACTCTTTCCTTTCTCTTAAAGAGCTGGTCAATTTTCTGTCGCTGTTGAGAGAAATCTTGGGAGAAATATTTTGTATTCATAAATGTGTCCTTAGTTGATGTTGAAATAATGTTCCTATTGTTTGTTATTATTGACATATTATCTCTTCGCCACAAGATGGCAGGATGGGACTTAATTGTCTAAAGTTCTACTTTTATTACGTCATTTTTGTTTGACTTCATTTACTTTGATTTGTGGGATTGCCTGTGAAGACAGCAATGAGAGCGGATGTATCAGCATGTCGATGGAAATTAAATACGAGTTTTGGCTGAAAGACAACTTATTCTCCGTCAATTTTTCCTATGAATGCAACGTAGAGCTGTTAAGCTGTAACCACTTCAACAGTCGCGTTGCCTTTTTTATCGGATTAATTCAACAAGCTTCGTTCTTTTTTCTTTCTTTTTTTTTTTTTTTTGCTGTTTCAGAAAACGTGCATTTGAACCAATCAGAGCTAACTATCTCTGCTAATCACATGTCAGCAATGTGGTGTAAGGAGTAAGAACTACACTAGAGATGCCCCGATCCAGGTTTTTGCACTTCCGATCCGATACCGATACTGGCAGATACCGATACCGGCCTTCTGTCTACTTTTGACATGTGAAAGTTTTAAAACTGTTTTGAAGATAGATTCAAGTCAAGATTTTGCCGATTTAGGAGTATTTTAGATAAAAAGTTAAGTAGGTTCGCTTGGAAGGTTCACAACAGCCTACTAGGGAAGTCTCCTGCTTTAAGATAGCGGCCGTGTAGTTTGTAGCGGCTGTCAGCAGCAGTCAGGTATTCGTGTGTTTTTTATCCAGCGGCATGAGTTGAGCTAAAGCCGTGAGTTGAGCATTGGCATTACCCGCGTCTATGACAAGAATGATGTTTACTCTCGTGACGCAATGCGGTCCGTTTCTCATTGCGTCCCGAAGACCGCGCTGTGTATTAGTTCCGCTATACTTGACGTATTGCAATAATCGGAATTTGGATGTCTGTGAATCGTTCTCGAATCTTCCACGGCCGAATCACTCAAGGATGTAATGACGGCTGGGTATGTTGTACCGTGGTTCTAAGTGTTGGTGCGTCTTTACTCACGAGAGATAATGGCTCGTCATCCAGAATGAATTCTTCGGCAATGACTCTTGTTATTCCCTGGGCTTTGGGACTGTCGGGTGCCAGTTTGTCACGCATAGCAAAAGTTTCTGCCAGTGTTAGTTGCGTAGGACCTTTCTTTTTGTCTTCGTTTTCTCAACATACGCCTTATATTGTTTGTGGTGGTATTTCGCTAAATGCTTGATTAGGTTGGTTGTATTAAAACTTCTTACAGCTTTACCACCACGCTTGACTTTATTGTGGCATATGTTGCACTCTGCCTCTTCGTCTTTGTCGTCCTTTAAGGTGAAATGATCCCACACAGCTTACATTTTTACCGATAAAGTCTCTCGGTAAATTGGGAGAGGGTAATACAGTGTGTTGAAGGTGTGCCGTAAAATACGGACCGGATTCTAGGGAAACCGAAGCAAAAACTGGAATGGATTATGTAAGTCGGTGCGCTGTAAAACCCGGACCGAACTTTAAAAGAAAAAACTGGATCGGAAGTCTGGATCGGAATTTTTCCGTGTCGGCCAAGCCGATACCGATGCGCATTTTTTTGCCCATATCGGCGTCCGATCTGATCCAAATATCGGATCGGGACATCTCTAAACTACACTACCCAGCATGCAGTTTAATTACTCATCGGGTCACATGATGTTAAGTTGAAGGAAGTTCAGTCTATACTGTGCAACTGGCGCGGGTGAAACAGAAAGTGTTAATTGAAGAAGTCAGCGTGATTACAACGCCTCGTATATTTATTAAAACAATGACAGGCAACACAACTGATTCCAAGGCAGTGACTCGACTCGTCCGACTCAGTTAACTGCAGCAGCTGGGGAAGCTCAGTGCCGTCCGTGGAATAAATAAATAATATTGGTGGAAACGGATGACACTACACAACCACTTGATTATGCTTGTTGTGAACACTTGTGTATGTAAATCTAATGTTGGTAGATTGTTCTCTTTCTGGAAATGAGATGCGTGTGTGGCAGCCTGGCAGTTTTTTATATTTCGGGTTTTGACAGTTGCCGTCATATTTTCGGGATCAAACGTCATTCTGGCCCCGAAACTCATGCGGGAACACCGTTCCGGCCCACTTTCACCCCTGGTTAAACATCTATAATCATCAGTCTAGAAATGGAAACACTAGAAAAGTAGAAATCTTTTTGAATGTGCCTCATCAAGAATTTCTGGGGCTTTGCCCTCCTAACTTAAATTAAATGAAGTGAACTAAAATGTTTTGGGTCCATCAGGTTCGGTTCAGGTTCTAATTTTGCTTCTCAAACTACATGAGAAGAGCCCTGCATTATACACAGTTGAAAAAGTCTCCTCATTTATCCGAAGTGAGCTGTTTTATACGTGTGCTGAATAAAAGCAAGCTTGGATGAGGAGCGTATTCATTGTAGCTTGGGCCAGTCAGCACCCCTTTTCAAGAGTCTTGTTTATTTACACTTTACTTACACCATTTGCACTGACTTGGAATGAACAAGCCTTGCAGGGCAGTACAGAAAAGTAGAGGTTTGCGTGGCTGCGTTCTAACAATAGGCTTTGTGCATGAACGTGCGTCTGCATTCACTTGGAAGTAGTAGAAGTCAATTCTTTTCGAATACCAACATATGTAAAGAATATACTATACATTAGATCCGTTGACAACAGGAAAGTGAGGGGGCACAACCATTTGCGGAGTTTGATTTTTGGGGGGGGCACAACATGTCGCTGACCCCAAAACACAGTGTCAGCAATGAAATTAACTTACAAGAATATTTATGATAATGAGTTGAAAATGAGCGTTTTTTATTTCCCGTCATTCTTGAGGGGAATTCTTAAATCAAGCTGCTTTAGACAACTACTTTTCGCCAAGATCGTCATCCATTGAATATCGTACGCCCACTGGTGTGTTGCCAATGTAGTTACCCCCATCAAAAATTGTATCGCCTGGACGGAGCCACTCCGCTGCCATGAATTGCTTGATTTCCGTGTTTTGGTGATGTACTGTAGTTATCTACAAGGTTTTAAAACCTGGCCCATTCATCCGTCGTATAACATAACATATGTACTGAACGTAAAAAAGGCAATGTTTTACTCGTAGGATGGACTATAACTGTTATTACTGTAAATTAAGTCCTGTATGGAGTTCTCCAGTTTGATAAACGTCGATGTCTGGGGGTTTTCCTTTTACAAAATAACATAAACAACAAGACAAATAGAGCTTTTGATCGCAAAGTAACAATTTATTGACACGCGACTAAACTATTGAACTGTTGAACTATTTGCGCACATAACAAAGGGGAAGGCTCTCGGCTGCTCCCGGTTTAATGAGGTGGCTCCCAGTAATCCGATGAGCCCGGATCAAGATCGGTGTCACTTTTTTCATCATTTTCATTGTTGGTTTCAAGCTCGGGCTCAGGAGTAATGCAACGTGAGCTCCGCAGAACGCGTGTGGAACCTGACGCTGTTGTGGCCGTCACCGTCTATCTCATCAAGATAATTTTTTTAATCCTTCTTTGACGATGGTTTCGTTTTCTTTTCAAAACACTCCTCCAGTGTCATTTGCCTTTTTTTCCCCCGATTGTTCTCCACATTTTTCTCAAATCCTCACGCGTCTTCACAAGATCCCTCTAACTTCTGTTTCCTGACTATTTTTCTTCACTTCCTTTCTTGGCCCAAGATGAGTTCTTACAAAATGTGTTACTGCCCTGCAGTGGCCAGTTGCGTTAAAATGGGTTATGAGCTTTGTGCATTGCAGTTTAGGTGCGTCAGAACCTAAAGATGCCTCTTGTAAAAAAAAACAAAAAAAACGTAAAAGACGTATAAATACATTTTTGGGACACTGAAACAATTAAAAATAGAACGTATTTATACGTTTTTGGGAGCAAATGAGTTAAACTCTTCGTATGGGCACAACAATAAATGATGTGTCTTAACACTAGTAGTGGGTGAATGTGAAAATATTTATCGCCAAATCAATAGTAATGTTCGTCATCAATTACTTCTATTGTCAATTTTATTAAATCTATAGTGTTTTTACTTCTTAAATCAATTATCCGGAACAGCAACTAAATGCCCCTATTGCACCAAACTAGGGGTCTGATAAATCACCACACAAACTCAAACATATGGTGGATAGATAAATAAATGTTAACTCAGACGTCCTATCCATTTGTACCTTTTTTCTCTTATAATAACTTCATTCATCCAATATTTATTGCCAAGCTTCATCTCAACAGCTCCACTTTTACTTACACCTACAGTAAATTATATATTACCTAATGATTTGTGAATGTGTCCATTTCTTTGAGGGCATGTTCCCCCTACAGCAATATCCATCTACTTGATTTGCAGAAAGTACTACGTTAAATGGGCCTGAGAACAAAAAAACTGAGCAAAATAGATTGTCCAATGGCACCTTTTGGTTTCATATAAAAATGTTCTAAGTGCTTTTTTAAAATTCACTTATCATTTTTTGTTGAGGAAAATCACCTTTTTTCTTCTTCAGCTGTTACTGTCAATTATGTATAAGTGAGGAATTTAGGCTGTGGAAAAGAGCTATGAATCAAAGGACAATGTGCGCATACACGTAAGTATTCATTTCTACTTGGGCTGTCAAAATTATTGCGTTAAAGGGCGGTAATTAATTTTTTAAATGAATCACGTTAAAATTTTGACACAATTAACACACATGCCCCGCTCAAACAGATTAAAATGACAGCACAGTGCAATGCCAACTTGTTACTTTTGTTTTTTGGAGTTTTGTCGCCCTCTGCTGGCGCTTGGGTGCAACTGATTTTATGGGCTTAAGCACCCATGAGCATTCTGTAATGATTGACATCAACAATGGCGGGCTACTAGTTTATTTTTTGATTGAAAATTTTACAAATTTTATTAAAACGAAAACATTAAGAGTGGTTTTAATATAAAATTTCTATAACTTGTACAAACATTTATCTTTTAAGAACTACAAGTCTTTCTATCCATGGATCGCTTTAACAGGATGTTAATAATGTTAATGCCATCTTGTTGATTTATTGTTATAATAAACAAATACAGTACTTATGTACCGTATGTTGAATGTATATCCATCTTGTGTCTTATCTTTCCATTCCAACAATAATTTACATAAAAATATGGCATATTTTAGAGATGGTTTGAATTGCGATTAATTATGATTAATTACGATTAATTAATTTTTAAGCTGTAATTAACTCGCTTAAAAATTTTAATCGTTTGACAGCCCTAATTTATACCAGTGTGAGCAAATGGTCACACATAGCTTATTGGCATTCCACCAGCATTGAGAAGTCTGATGGCTTTAATTGGACACAGGGGGCTATGTGAAGGATAAGATGCATACTGGCTGTGCACCATCCACCAAACCCCACCCTTACTTTACCTGTCCATCTGTTTGACTGTCCTCTTTTTGGACAATTAAAACATATTTGGAGTAATTTACCATTTTATAGCAATGTGTATTGTGCTTCTGGCACGATACAACCTACTGTACTAGTATATACGCGAACGCTGAAATCAGGAACAATCTTTCAGGAGGCTGCCAATATTTGGTTTTCATGGCTACTGTTTAGTTGAAGTACAAACTGTTTGATTTGTCATCAGAGCAATTGTATTGCTTTCATCTGGAATGACTTTTTCCTATTCTTGCTGCAGTTTATATACGGTAAACATTTAATTATTTTCCTATTGTTGATGGCCATGGGTTTTCCCATTTTAAACAGCAGAAAAGTCTGCAGTGTTTCAGAAATGCAAAAATGCTAAAGGAGAAAGCAATTCCTCAGTTGATGTGGCCACAACCTGCAGTTTTGTTTTCATACAGAAGAGTTGCCGAAATCATATGTTCAATGCTGTGAACATATTGACAGAGGGCAATAGTAATAGAATGACTGAATCTGAAACACTATATTACATTTTATAGCATCTGACTATGGTATATTTAATATATGCCTTGGGGGAACCAATGTATAAGGTGGTGAGGAAATGAGATGGCGGAGAAGATGGAAGGGGAGCCGAGCAAAACAATGATGAATGGTGTGAGGTAAAAATAATCAAAACGACGAAAGAAGGAAACGGATGAAAGATTTTAGAAACCTGTTTTAAAATCAGTAACACTTCTGCAAATGAAAAATGCGCCCACTTCAAAACCAAACATCATTGAGGGGTTGGGGGACTGCGGGATGATGATAATAATAGGTAGCGGCCATATGTAGGTGTAATAATCTCTGTGAATAACATCAGTTCTTGCAGGTTGAGGTCAAACACAGCCCATTTACTGGTCATCCTTTGTTTTATTCACATTTGAATTTAATGAACCCAGCGATATAAAACAGCAAAATTAAGCAAATAATTTTTCCTGCTATCAACTAGATGCGTAACAATACAACAATTTTAATCCATACATCGATCAAAAGCCCTTTTATCAAATCGAATTGTGGCAGACTTTGTAATGTTGGCAGTATCCTATCCTTGTCAAAATAATAAATCGTATCGTCATGGAATTGCCGAGTTACTAAGGGTGTAACGACACATCGATCTGGCACAATTCATCGATCAGTTTAGCAACAATCTAATCAAATTCATTCAAACAAACATCGATCGACAGTCTTCTACATATACTCCTCCATCCGACTTTATTAAAAAGAATGGTTTTCATTCATGTTACCAAGAGTTATGTGTGACCTCCAGGGTATGTTGAAGGTCATTCAATAAATTATGTCTTTTTTATGCAAAATTATTTCAAATTTCTTCGGATTAGGGTTTAGGTTTAGGGTACTTAATTACATCAATCATAAGCATTTCTTCATGCTTAGGTGACAGGCGTTATATCATTATTCCTATGACACTGTCATAAGAAGCATTCGAATAAAGTTTTACGCTAATTGTTGAAGGCCTAGCCTTGATTTGTAGTGATTTTAGATGTACTGTATAATCTATCATTTGTCTGTGCTTTTCTGAGCATCATGTCAGTGTCTGTTGTGCAAAATCTTTATTTCTGTCTTTTCACATTTCAGTAATTAACTAAATATTCTAGAGATCTAAAGAGTCCTCTGATAGGGTCAGTGATATGTTACTGAGAGGAAGTTCTTTTTATCGCTAAATATTTTGGGAACCAATCCTTTGATGATTAAACTCTGTATGAGTCATCCCTGCAATATACTGTACCTGTGGTCGGCTGGTATGTCCCCATCATCATAATTACTTGACCTACGAATCTGCTCAGAGGGAATTAAGAGGAATTTTCATTAGCAAAATGAGAAAATAAAAATGGGTGTTACATCATTTAATAAGCAGAAAGCATTTTTTTTCTATTAGTGCATTCCAACCTTTTATGGCCAACACAATTCGGGATTGAATTTCTCCCCTTAGGAAATTATAGAGATAATATGCTCCAGCATTTAAACTGACACCTTAATAAAAGAGTTCAAGTGAATTTTAACTATCATAACAGCTGTGCTATACACTACCTTAATTTACCACAATTTGGGAATAATAAAGGTTTTTAAGACAGCCAAGAATCGTAAAATACTGTATTTTTGTTTTTTTTTTCTTCAAGTTTCTGTTGAGTCTTTGTTTTCCAAAATTTCCAGGTTCGCGGTGAATCAGTAACAGGCACACTTTTGCAAAATAGACAATGTTTATTGATTAGAAAATGCAGAATAAAGGAGATTTATTGATTACAATCCCACAAGAGCAAGCGAACAAGTATCACAAACAAGTATAACAAATGTCAACGATGACGCTAGATTTGAGTTTGTCAACCCCAGAATCCCCGCGTTACCTTTATAGCAAAACAAAATGTCATTAGCTATGAAAATGGCTTACCGTGACAAGTGAGCGGGAAGCCAGCAACACTCCAGTAAAGCGGCGAAGGAACAAAGCCAGGCGATCCGTACGTGACCCGCTGGCTTCACGAGTCGCCCAGAAATGTCCTGTTTATGTAGGGACGCGCCACACGGGGGCAGAGACGGCCAACCTCCGCTCCCAGGCAGCGCGGCTCCGTCCAATGACAAAGCTACTCTTGGTTCAGCCCCTCGAAAAAGGGGCTTTTCCTTGCGTGGTTCCCAGGTTGTGCTGTCCGGTAGCAGATGTTGTGTTCCCACGTTAAATATAATGAGTGCAAAGCAAGTTATCTTGTGAGATTCCCTCCTAACTTATGGGACTCAAGCGCGTACTATGATGCAAAACAAGTTATCTCGTGAGATTCCCTACTCAGGCGCGTCTCCTAACTATGGGAACAAGGTGAAAAACAATAGAAGTTGTTACAATGTATGTCACAAAAGCAATCATACATCACAAGGCATAATGTAATGTTTTCCCCCATCAGTCTTTTTTTTCTCCTTCATTCATTCATTCATTCATTCATTCATTCATTCATTCATTCATTCATTCATTCATTCATTCATCCTCCATGCTTCTAAAGCCTTTTGACACTCTAGTCAGCCCAGTGTGAAGAGCGGTCCATGGCAAGCGCAAAACGGGAGGAGCCACGTTGCCTGACAGTGAGTGAAAAGCGGCAAGAATATTTACTATTCTACTATTATTTCAAGGAGTAGGGGGCATTATAATAGCGGTGTAAAGAGTTTTCCTAGTTTTGGCGAGAAGGTGAATCATTTTTGGTTGTTGTCCGTGAACTACATTTCCACACAAACATACATCGAGGTACCATTTAGCTTAGCAAGAAGTATGAAGCCCCTTTCACACATTCCGAAACACCGGGAATATCGCGGGATATAACCGTGCAGCAGTTGTATGTCAAAACAATTTCCCGGGTCGACTGACACAGTGATTTTGCGGACATTTCACGGGTCTCGTCTTAGTACAATGTCCGGGACTTACCCGGGAAGCGGTGTGCGTGAAAGCAGGCGTTAAATTCTCGGGTCACAGCACGATGGCTGATGACATAAATATCATGACAGGCCGATCGTCACCTCCTCCCTCTTCGCAGTAAGATGAAAAGTGGTAAACAAACATTGCAATTATCAACATACCAAGCTGGCAATAGCTAAATTACACTGAAAATATAACGAAATAATTGCTACGCGATCATAGAGCCAAGGAAGAATGTCCATTGCCCATCTTTGGAAATGTGTGGTTTATTTTGTGCCGATGTTAGGGTCCACAACTGCAGAAACAAGGTTATACTTCAAAGCAGAAAACAACAGAGGGAAGCGTTCAAGGGTTTATTAAATACAGAAATACACTTGATCGCTGAAAAGGGGGAATTAAACAATGCGTCCCTGACAGTTGGTCGACGGGGATCAATAAAATACTAACTCAAGCTGTAGGCAGAGAGCCAATAAGACAACAAAACAAAGCCAGCGGGACTCTTCCTTCCCAAGCTAGCGGGATTCTTCCTTCCACCCTTCTCTTGGATCGCCTGGGCTTGAATACAATCTTGATTCGCTTGAATTGGCTGCAGTTACGACGTCGGGAACGCTCCCTCCTGAACAAAACGCGATTTTACCAACATTCTGACAGCTAATGCCGACCAAAAATGACGTAATGTCCGGGTTATAAAATCGTTCCAGCAGCCTTCCCTGCACAGGGAGCACCAGGGGGCAACATGGGACAAGTCTTTGAAAGTGTCAAACCTGCGTCATTCTCGGAACATCTCTACATGCGTGAACGCAATGACACAAGTAAATCCCACATCACCTTACACGGGAATTTCCCTGGATATGTGTGTGAAAGGGCTTGAGAGTCATTTTTTGCATGTCCTAAAGCTCACAAAACTTTAAAAAAGCGCATTTATCAAGGTTTCGTCAGCGGTGATTTGCGTACATCCATCTGCCGATACAGCTGATATCACAAATATATGTACGCCAGTCCCTCTGCTATTAAATGCGTTGTTGACGTCAGCGCAGCGGCGCTGTGAAAAAAGAAAAAATCTCTCTTCTGGGACCCCGTGGCGAAAATTCACTTAAGGCTTTCCGCTCCGTCCAAAATGATTGCCGCTGCTTACGTTCACGCAGAAGTCCCCTCCCACATATACAATGAATGGGTTCCCGCTGAACCCTTCACACTGGGCTGCCACTAGTTTGAAACGCCCTTTTTCCTCACAAGGCTAAGGCCTATCCCAGCTGACTGGGCAGTCGGCAGGGTACAGCCTGAATTGGTTGCCAGCCAATCATAGGGAGTCTTTTTTTCTTTTATCATTTCCTATAGGAGAATAATGTTTCCAAAACTGATTTTTAGTGGTGATTGACAGTCATCCTGGACCAAATCATTTTCACCATACTCCCCTACTGTCCATATCCTTTCAAGAAAAGATGCAAATGAGAGCACTCAACACAAGACTAGCTATAGAAATGTTATGGCCTCAGACATGGGCTTACAGAAAAAGGAAAATAGTTTTTTGAACTGAGTTGGAACAATTTAGTAAATGACATCTGATTTTCTTATTCAAGTCAGGTTTTGAGGCATTTTTTTTTTTTTGTTGTTTTTTAAAATCAGATTTTTGTGCTTTCATACTCTTCTGTTTAGATTTGACCTCAAAGTTTTGGTTGAAGCTACAACGAAAGTGATGCAGCAAAAATGCCCTGGGTACAGGAGAAGGCTCAAAATGTCAAATTCACCTATCACAGCAAGCTACTGCAGAGATCTATAAATGTGTAACACTGAGGCCAGAATAGAAAAAAATGCTATGTGTGCTATGCTTCTTTATAGACGTGCATTTAGCATAGCAATGACACAGTCAGTCACTACGCAGAACTGAACATTTGTTTTTTGAAAACCTGGCACAACACACACACACACAACACATACAGAGGTTGTTTTTTTTTTTTTGACAGATGCTGCGTGGGATTGCACAGGACATCGGAGAGAATTATACATTGAAAATATAAAATGGATGCTTTCAGTACCAGCACAGATAGCCGACATTTATCTGTATTGCCTTGCTACTGCCCTTCAAATGAATAATAAATGAACTAGAATCCAGATCTTTTCTCAATAAACCCATAGGAGTAGAGTTAAGTTTTAGTCTCAATTTAATTATATCCCTGGGCATCAATGACAAATGTTAGGAACACTAACAAGCGACTATGCAGAATGTGGAAGAAAAGTAACTCAGTGTATGTAAAAGGATCCCAACTCAGTAAAGTTTAAAACTTGGGTCACTTTCATGTGACTTGTGTTTTCATAGGTTTTGGTGGTGTTTTGATCTATCTGTCTGTGAGGAGGATTATGTCAGTTTCCACTGAACTGGCTCGACAGGCATCAAAGAGAAACCGAGCCTTAGTCCTTTTTTCCCCTGTCTCAGACATTCAGCGTTTATGTGAACAAACAGACAGTTGTGCAATGCACCTATGTAGCAAATGATGGGGCTGCTCCAGTTCACAAAACAAACACCAGTGACTGATTTTAAACGACGAGGGATATCAAAAAAAAAAAAAAAACGAAATGGAAATATCTCATTGCGAGCCTGTTGACAATACACATTTTTATACAATGACTGTAGAATCGACAAGGGCGTAGGTTTGCATAGGGACGGTAGGGACACTAACAACTTTTCAGGATGCTCAAATTGTCCCCACCAACGTTTAAGCAACCTTATTTGCATTATATTATGACTTCAGTTACATAGGTAATTTAGATAGTCTTCCCATATGTTGTAAGTATAGAATTGACCCTAAGTGAATTACAGTACTTTCATTATGTTCAGACTTACGATGACCCCTTTTCCTTTGGTGAATGTGCCAGTCCATTTTTGTCCCTCAAACGCACATTTGATTGGCTGATGACTTGACCTCCCCACACACACACACATACACGCACCCTCCCCCACACACACACATACATGACCCCCCCCCCCGAAAGAAATACAACACGCTGTCTCCTCCCCCCCCTTTCCCCTTTAAAGACGAGGGCTATTAGAAGTTTTTTTTCAGCCAGCAGCAGCCACTGTAAGTAATATAAAAACTAGGGCTGTCAAACGATTAAAATTTTTAATCGAGTTAATTACAGCTTAAAAATTAATTAATCGTAATTAATCGCAATTAATCGCAATTCAAACCATCTATAAAATATGCCATATTTTTCTGTGAATTATATGTATATTCTGTAAAATAAATTGTTGGAATGGAAAGATAAGACACAAGATGGATATATACATTCACCATACGGTACATAAGGACTGTAGTGGGCATTTCACTCTACTGTCATTTAAACCTGTCTATGCTGTCCTCACTCCGAAGCGTCTACTTTTTCCAAAGCTAGACAGCTAGTGAACGACGCCTTAATAATCAGACTTCTTCCTTTTTCATCTGATTTATTAATAAAATGGCCTCAAACCATTGTCCTCTTTAGACCGTCCTAAAACTACAAAAAAAAAGTACACAAGCATTGCATTAGCAACAACGTTAGCTTAGCACGCTATACAGGTTAACTAAACATAAACAAAAAGCATCTCATACAAAAAATATAACATTTTGCTTATTAACATAATATGTACATTCTTTACAACAACCATACTTACGGAAAAATCTTGTCCAAGGATAATATAAGCACAACAGAGACGTCGTGCAGCCATATTGAACTGGCAAGAAAAGAATAAACCATGTCGCAAAGCGAACACAAGAGTTCGCTGTTAGACAGCACAAAAAGCCTTGCTGTAAAACTTACCAAAAGGCAGAATACTGTCTGAGCGGGACATGTGCGTTAATTGCGTCAAATATTTTAACGTGATTAATTTAAGAAATTTAATTACCGCGCGTTAACGCGTTAATTTTGAC
Source organism: Corythoichthys intestinalis (assembly GCF_030265065.1). Classification (NCBI taxonomy): domain Eukaryota; kingdom Metazoa; phylum Chordata; class Actinopteri; order Syngnathiformes; family Syngnathidae; genus Corythoichthys; species Corythoichthys intestinalis. The sequence continues at coordinate 38,019,728 of NC_080399.1, forward strand.
AGCCCTAATAAAAACATAAATCTTGTTCCGGTGAGGAACACACCACGACCAAAGTCTGACCTGCATCAGAGTTAGCATAACATTAATCTGTGTGAATTTGTTAAACTCGAGGAGGAAGCTGCTGGATGTTTTCTACTGTTAACCTTAATTAAACTGTAAGAAATGTAATGAAGCAAGGTTTACCCCCTTCTCCTTGGTTTTCATTTTTATTTTATTTATGTGGTCTTAAAGTAGGCCAAAGGAGCTTTCAGTTTTTGTTGATTTGGCAGTGCTTGCGGAAAAAAAGCAGTAGTGTTTTACCTGAAGGAAGGCTCCATTTTTATTTATCTTTGTTATTCCCTGACTAAGAAGTTTTTTTTTGTTATATTTTAATTTATTTAGACAGACAATTTTGAGTGTTATTAAGACAAATGTTTACTTTTTTGCATTATTGGATACTGAAGAGATGATTAACAAGTTGGTTTTTCTTGTGCATATTAATCTAATTTATGTTCAAATAATGCACTTTAAACTTGCTAATAAAATCCAGACATTTTTTCCGGAAGTTTTCATAATGTTTCTTTAGTAGGTTTTGAAAACAAAGGTTTGAATCAAATGGTGTATCACCGGAACCAATACATATGCGCTACAAAAACCCACCTCCTTAAAACTGAAAATAAATAAATTAATTAATTCCCTTGTTTTCAGTGTAAATGTACGAGAAAAAAGTGAAATTATCTTCTAGTGCATCAAGAAAATTTTACTCATATTTCTTGAAATAAGGAAAATAGCTATCTGAAAATAAGCTTAACAGAGTTATTTCAAGCGAAAAGTTGAAACCTTGTTCGTCAGAAATGTTCAAGAGTAGATATTGTTCAAAACATCATTTGAAAGCATTTTTTTTTTCTTGATTTAGGTGAAATTTTTTTAGATGTATGGGCTTTGTAAGAACATATAGTAATATTTACTAAAAGTAAATGGAAGAATGATCTGACGCATTAATCTGTTAATTAGCCTTTAACACTTAAAACAAGATGAAGAAAATTACTTGACTAGATTTAAGCAAAATTATCAGATTAAGACGTTATACTGTAAATTTGCAGTATTAAAGTTAATGTATGTCACTGCAGATTTATTTTGTATTAATTATGTAGCCTAACAATTAATTAGGTTCTCATTGGTGAGAAATGTTAGCCCTGACCGCCGCTCACCCAATCTGTTTGGTCTTATTAATGTCCCATCCCCAGCAAAAAGTGTACATGCAGGTTATGTTGTTATATCGTCCCTATCAATATTGAGACCAAACCCACGCCCTTGACCGTAGAATCGATACTAAAAGTCTGTATTGATTCACGTTCTTACCACTGCTAAAGGTTTGTTTAAAGACAGCTATATTTTCTCTGTAGACTGGTGACGAAGAACAAGTTTGAGTTATATGAATTTTTTATTTCATGATCACAGGTTTGCAGTCTTTTCACTTCTGATTGTGCTAGCTGTCTGGATTTTGTCATAACCACTTCTTTTCCATGGAGCTAAGCAATTGTACTCAGTATCCAGGTATTTTCGCTAACAAACACAATGTACAAGTAGTACATGTTTGCTTTTTTTTTTTTTTTAATTTTAATTATACTGGGATTTGTGTCACCTTGTCGTCCATGTATCGGGATACACATGTATCATGATCAGTGTTGGGCACGTTACTTTAAAAAAGTAATTAGTTACATTACTCACTACTTCTTTCAAAAAGTAACTGAGTTAGTAACTGAATTACTCTATAGTAAAAGTAACTAGTTACCAGGGAAAGTAACTATTGCCGTTACTTTAAAAAGAACTTGTTGTATGTCAAAGAATTTAACATTTTCTGAGCAGTATTCGAGTCAGTGGAATAGAGAAGAACAGACAGGTAGTTAATTTGTTAGGTGCTTCAGCAGATTTGAATTGCTTACCACAGATGTCGACAAAAGCTTTGCCCCGGGACATAAATTACACATTACATGCAGGTTCTTTCCTTTAATTTCGACAAACTTGAAATAGTGTCTATATCTCCACCTCTTAAAGGACAATTTTTCTTCTGACTGCTCTGCCATCCCGACGCTGTGCATCTGTTTTGCGTGTGTGTGTTTGCTGCACGCGCTGTTCCGGTTTGCTTGTGAAATCACCCGCTCTGATTGGCTTACCACGACACATGACTCTAACCCTCAGCCAATCACAATCACTTCCATCGCATCTCTCGAGGGGCTGCATTCAGGTAGGCTAGTTTCCGGACAATTCACGTCACCTTCAAAGCGTCTGCCGTCCTCAAGATGGAAGCAGAATTATTGCTGGCTGACAGTGGGAGATGGGAACGAGGCTAGCATCAGGTGTAGCAAACACAGAAACGTTACCAAACTTTGGATAGCATTGTCTAATTGAATGAGCAGGGACAAACAGCTTGGAGTCAGAAGTACGTGCGCTATTCTCGTACCTGAACGCACCCCAAGTCTTGGATGACAAATCAACAGAGCAGAGAGTCGACTCGACACGGCTGGTAGTTTCTTCAATTTATTCAGAGTAAGTAACGCACCGCTTTTGACCGTCAGTAACGGTAACGGCGTTGTAACGGCGGAAAAAGTAGTTAGTTAGATTACCCCGTTACTGAAAAAATAACGCCGTTACGTTACGGTGTTATTTATAACGGCGTTACTCCCAACACTGATCATGATACGTTTTGCGAACCCCGGTTATCATAATACAGTACGTATTACATCGTGACGTTCTTGGCTATACTCATTCCTACTTTCAATGTTTTTCTCTCTCTTTTTCACTTTTACTTTTCAGGTTTTCCACAGAAAAGGAAGCTTGTCATCGACCTGATATGGCTGGATTGGAAAACACGAATATTCCATGGTGCTGATTTTAGCTAACAGCTTAGCAGGTTAATAAAAAGGCACCATTGTGAGCGTTGCCCTGCCAGCCGCACAGTCACACAATTAAATCAATGCAACCAGCACCCTCCCTCCTATTGTCCTCTCAAAGCCAGCTGGGGAGAAGATGAGTTTTATTATTGATTGGTTCGACTGTCGTTTTATTCCCTTCATTACACCCATTTCACATCACTCCATGCGGGCCAGCCAAGTCCCTGCTTAAAGTATCATCATAGGCTCTTTCTCCAGTTTATGGATTAAGTCTTTGGATTTCTTGACTGCTATCAGAATTCTGCAATTACATTCCTAACGTCTGGACGGTGCTCACCGCAGGGTTTCACTTGACCCAGAGCAAAAGCAATGCAATTCACAACCCCGCAAGCAGAGAAAGAAAATAGTGGATGAGGACTTTAGGAATCGTCAGATAGGATGTACAATGGAAGAAAGTGAAGCAGGTGTTAAGAAAGACACATAGAAAGACCACGTCAAGGCAATATTTATCTACAATGGCTTAAGATGTGACAAAATACCCTTCAGGCCGGACCGCCTCCCTTTTACTGCCCCTCCTCCTGCATTCATCACTCCCTCTCTCCACTGCACTCAACTAAAACGCAAGCTTTCCTGGGTTCTGACTACAGTGTAACCAAAGACATTGAGAAGGCAGCGCCCTCGAAGTGAGCTTCATTACTCACACAGATAGTAGAGGGGAGTAGGACGACGACCTGCTGCATCTACCGTAACTCGTCGCTGGATTGCCACTGACGGCAAGAAGATGTGAGTGATGGGAATAAAGACGACCGGGAACCAGAGAGAGAAGTCGGGATAAAGACAAGGACACAAAAGGAGTTTGTCTTGATGGTAAAGAAAAGACTGAAAATCCCAGACTGCAGCTGTGTGTAATTCATCGGCAACTTCTTTGTGTAAGACAAACACGTATTCGTGGATGGGGAAAAAAGACTGAGAGAAAGCAAGCATAGGAAAATTGCCAAGTGCACAGCTTGTGTGGGACAAATAGACTGTGACACGTTGTCTTGTATTTATGGAAATGATTGTGCATGTGACCTATACTGCATAGTTCTAAACCAGGACATCAATCCCACTCACCAAGCCTCGGTGGCTGCTGGGTACAGTGGCAGGCCAAGGCGTGGGGGTATGGCCGTGGGGGGGCCGCATCCCTTCCTCCGCGCTGCACCGTGACAGGCGTTGGGGATTCTGGGATCGGGGTCCTTTCAGGGGTGCGCCGAGACTCTCCGAACTCAGGCCTTGGCTAAGCAGAGCAGTACCTGAGGTCGGGGGCTCTGGTAGTAACAGGGAAGGAAGCGGAGCTGAGAAAGCCAAAAGGGCGAGATGTTCTCCAAGAGTCTGGGTCGTCCTCGGCTCTCTGGTTCTGGTCTTTCTCACTTCGCTCTTCTTTTCCGTTTCGCTCCGGAGCGGTGTCGGCTTCAATTACCTAGAGCCGCCCGGCTGGGAAGATTCTCGGCGGGTCAAGCTGGTTCCCAGCTACGTGGGCTCGCACAGACGGCTCCCCCCTGACTCCACGCAGCTGCAAACATGCGCCTGTCCTCGTTGTGTCGGAGACCCCGGAGTCTCGGATTGGTTCGATGAGAACTATGACCCGGATATCTCACCTGTTTGGACCAGAGACAACATCCAGCTGCCCTCTGATGTCTACTACTGGTGGGTGGTAAGTGACAACCCTTTTTTTCCAAGTTCAAATAATACTCAGTAAACCAAGCATGGCAGTGATATTTACCTTAGAAAGAATACAGAGAAAATTCCTCAACACACAGAAGCACCATGAGCTGTTGACAGTTTTGCAATCTATATATGAACTGCACCTTAATCCTAGTTGTAGACAACCATACATTGATCACTTTTACATGCATCTCTTATATAAAATCATTTAGTTGACCATTTATAATGCACAATGTGTCTTTTTCCTCTAAAGCACTTGAGATAAAAATGCATTCTTAACATTGCAGCCTCAATATATTTAACGAGAGCGGGAGATTTAAAATTAACTTTAACTGCGAGGGCTGACAGTGATTATGTTTTAATGCTACTGACAGTGATAGACATTTGAACTGGGAGGGTTGTCAGTGAATGCTAGCCTGGCTCTGCCAGACTATTCTCCCTGTATTTTTCAAACACTGATAGTATAGTCTGGAAACCATCCCATTAACGGCCTTTTCGAGCAGGTACAAAATCAATCGACAAATCAGATTCGTTTATTTGCGTGACGTGTTCTTCACGAGCAACGTCACTCTTGCGCGTCGAAAGTCGTCTCTTCAGCAGCACAGATGGTGAACGGCAGAGCCGAGAATATGTTCCAATCCACGGTAAAATCAGTTTTAAATGACCAAAAACACATCGACACGAGTCATTGACAACAGTCTGTCTCGCGCTAGCCATGTCGAATAAACTCCGCTCTCTTCGTATGTTTACTTCCGCGCGCAAGTCCATCGTTCTGCGGTCGCCATTTTACTAACGTCACGTCTGCCCGTCGCTGATTGGTCCACTCCGCTGTCTGTTTGCTGTGGCTTGCTCCGCCCTGGAAATTGTTTCCGTGGGAATGGTGGCCAGACTCAATAGCTGGAACAGCATTGAGTCTGGTGTACCAGGCTAAGTGAATGCTAGCCTTCCCAGTCAAAATAGGATGTCTAATGCTGTGCATGAGAGCAAATGAATTAAACAGCTGAATGAAAGGGAAAAATATCTGGCTTGTTCACTTTTTGCATTTTTCTAGTCTACAAAAATACACACACAAAATTCAAGTCAACCATTTTCACTCGAATGTTCAAGTTTTGATGGAAAACATTTAAAAAACTGAATAAAAAGAAAAGGTTAAGGCTTTGAACTCAGCATTTTCAGTAAAATGGAGTTCAGTTAAGTTTGAACTCAACATTTCAAGTAATCTGGACTCCAGTTTAAGAAAATAATAGAATAATTTTATCGAAATGGGGATTGAACCGAGGCTCTCACTGTGGCAGTAGAGCGCACAAACAACTGAGCTAGAACACACTAGCTAAAAAGCACCAGAAGTGAGGCTGCAACAGTTTCACACAATTTGTCATTAATTTATCATCATAAATTCAGTTTAGGGCAGAACGGTGGCAGAGTGGTTAGCATGTCTGCTTCACAGTTCTGAGGTTGTTTGTTCAATCCCGGCACTGCCCTCAATGTGTGGAGTTTTCATGTTGTCTGCGTGCCCGCGTGAGTACTCCGGCTTCCTCCCACATCCCAAAAACATGCATGGTGGACTGATTGAATACTCAACATTCTCCGTAGGCGTGAGTATGTGTGTGGATGGTTGTCTGTCTCAATATGGCAACCAATTCAGGGTGTACTCTGCCTGGGATAGGACCCAGCGACTTTCTTGGTTCAGAAGATGAATGAATGAAGTTCAGGTTACTCAGAAATTTAAAACATAGCCAAACTTGATCGTACAATTTATTTCAACTAATTTGATAAGGTTCACCATACTAAATATAACGTGTTAGGAATACTCAAAAGAGCAAGTTACATCGGAGAACTGAAATATTGACGTAGCCTGCTTAAAATCTTTAGTTAGCATGACTAATAGGAAGTTATATTGTTTAAACAGAGTAACATCTTCTGCCATTTCAAGAATACTTAAAATCTTCGGGGAACAAGCTACAGTGTATCACAAAAGTGAGTACACCGCTCGCATTTCTGCAGATATTTAAGTACACACAAGTACAACACTGACAAAATGACACTTTGACACAATGAATATACATTAATATCTAAACCCATGGCAACAAAAGTGAGTACACCGCATGGGAACTACGTACATCCCTAAATGTCCAAATTGAGTATTGCTTGTCATTTTCCCTCCAAAATGTCATGTGACTCATTACAGGAGTGCTGTCAGCATTGCTGCAGATTGAAGAGGTGGGGGGGGGGGGGGGGGGGGTCATTCCCACCACCATGCTTGACTGTAGGCATGACACACTTATCTTTGTACTCCTCACCTGGTCGCCGCCACACATGCTTGAGACCATCGGAACCAAACCAATTAATCTTCGTCTCATCAGACCATAGGACATGGTTCCAGTAATCCATGTGCTTTGTTGACATGTCTTCAGCAGACTGTTTGCGGGTTATCTTGTGTACAGTCTTCAGAAGAGGCTTCCTCCTGGGGTGACTGCCATGTACACTAGAGCTGTCCAGACTAGTCGACGTTGTCAACGTCATCGATGACGTAAATGCGTCGACAGGCAAAACATACCGTCGACGGGTAATGACGGGTTAAAAAAAAATTACATGCGGATAAAGTTTAGAATGGCGGGCGCTCGTGATATAAGCGGTTGTTGCTGGCACCCCCAAGACGGCCGCTGTTATTTCAATGTGACCGGCGTTGTCAGATTGAGCAAAGAGGAAGAAAGTGGGCGAGCGAGTGAGCGAGAGAGAGGGAGCGAGATCGGTGAGTTGGAAAAGTGCGCGGGTAGCACCGAGTTCAGTGGCTGCGTCCTCCACGTTTTTGTTTTGGTCAATAAAAGTATCCATAAAGACCCATCCGACGCCTCTCTGTGTTTTTATGCACGGCGCCGCCTTCCTGAGGAGGAAATCGGACGAACCGACGGCAACGAGCCAAGTGAATCGCCGGTTCACTCCTCACTATGGCGAGGAGTTGAAAACACTGCCAATTACCAAAAAAGGCAGAATTGGTAACACGTGAAAGCGGCATGAAGCCAAAAAAGCGGACCAGAATAGCCAGAGCCTGGAATTATTTCAAGGAAAATATGGAGGGTGCCACTTTGTGTACTCTTTGCTAAGCTGAGCTCGCATACCACAGTAGCACGTCGGCTATGAACGAACACTTGAAGCGCCGTCACCCAAGTGTAATTTTCGAACAACAAGCTAGGGGATTGTAAGTCCATACAACTTTCTAACGATTTTTTAAATGGAGGTTGCCTTTATGTGCGTCGTATCAACGTGCATTTTTATTTAATAAAATAATTAATACATATATTAATATATAATATTATATAATATTTTTTTCAAATTATTATTAAATTTATTAGGATCATGGAAGCCCCCACTTGGGGAAAATATATACATATACAGTTGGGAGAACAAGTATTTGATACACTGCCAATAGGTTTTCCCATTGGCAGTGTATCAAATACTTGTTCTCCCCACTGTATCCTGTATATACATAATAAAAATATATATGGAAACAGCACTGGCCTGCTTACTGTAATCCATGACTGCACTAATGTTAGTTACTTAATATTATAAAGTATTACATATAGTAGTATACTATAAAATTAATACTTTATATTTAATTTTTGTTACTGTGGGTATGTGTGCCTTTCATTCAAAATAATTGCGGTAATATTTCATTGTGCCCTCTACTTGATCTATTTTCAGGTTGCCCTCTACTTGATCTATTTTCAGGTTAAAACAAACAAAAGTTGAACAGTTTTTCCCATCCCCCAAAAATGTGGAATGCACACCAGAGAAAGCATCTGAACTTGCACAAATTATTCTGAAAATGGTTGTCCAGGACATTTCAATTCATTTTAATATTTAGAACAATATAGACAATGACATACCACAAAAAGAGTAAGAATTTTTTTGACTCCTGTTAAAGACGTGAAGTCACAGTGTTTCCGTTTACATTTTTTTGCACTAGTTAATGCCAGCAGCATTTGACCTAATTGTTTGTGATTTATTATTGGTATTTATGTTATTTATTTATACATTAATAAAGAATTTAGGTTTTCCAAAATGTTTTTGTGAATTAATAAGCTTGAACAAAAATTTCATTATAAAAGTAGTAAAAAAGAAAAAATTATTAGATTAGTCGACTAATCGTAAAAATAGTCGGCTGACTAATCGGGAGGAAATTAGTCGTTTGGGACAGCCTTAATGTACACCAATTTGATGTAGAGTATGGCGTATCGTCTGAGCACTAACAGCCGAACCCCCTACCTCTTCAATCTCATCAGCAATGCCGACACCACTCCTGTAACGAGTCACATGATATTTTGGACGGAAAATGACAAGCAGTACTCAATTTGCACATTTAGGGATGTACGTAGTTCCCATGTAGTGTAATCACTTTTGTTGCCAGGGGTTAAGGTATTAATGGCTATATTTTGAGTTATTTTGAGGGGGAAATAAATGAACTCTATTATATAAGCTGCACACAGACTACTTTTCATTGTGTCAAAGTGTCATTTTGTCAGTGTTGTCCCATGAAAAGATATACTTAAATATCTGCAGAAATGCGAGGGGTGTACTCACTTTTATGATACATTGTATACAGGACTAGATCTAAACCCTGGTTTTAAATTTACATATGCTAGTACTAGTAGTTGTGATGTCCCGATCAGATTACGTGATTAGAAATCTGGCCCGATCACTTAATTTTCAGAAAATAGGGTAAAAAAGATAGGTATGTATTTATTGCATTTTATTTTTAAGTAATAACTTATTGGCTGCCATTGACAGCGATAGACGTCCAATCCATTTTGACTGGGAGTGGTGTCAGCCACCTAGTCAAATTGAATTGCACAGTTGAACTATCGCCGTTAATGGCAGTGAAACATGATCACTCATTGCTATTCTTGCCAGTTGAAATTGATTTGATGTGTATCACTGTCAATGGCTGTTAATGAGTTAAGGGCTACGAGCAACAAAATAATCAAGTGCTATAAAGTAATTGCAAGTCAGTTTATTACTATGTGCATTATATAGAGTATTTACACTACTGAAACAAACTTTGCGTTACGAAGAGAAAATGTCCAGCAACAGCAAAAAAAAAGTCAAGAAAATATTAACAAAATAGCTCAATTTACACAATCCGCACACAAATTAATTTTTTACATGACATTATGTAAATCTAAATATTAAAAACATAATTTGTTTCATTTTGTGCTGCACAGCTGATATGGGAAAAAAAAACAAGATTTGGGTGCAACCCACTTTGTTATAGCAGGATAGGCGAAGCCAGTACGGACCAAAATAAGATAAGACCAGAAGAAGAGTGAAGTAAAATTTATTGAACACAGGCAAGGGCTGCGTTCCAATCACGGTTTGAGTTGCACTCGCTCACTTGCCCTAAGCACTTGCTATGATGTCACACGGAGGCCACTTGGAGGGCGGAGGGGGGAGCGAAAGACGTAAATGGAACACACCTGCCCTCGTTCACTCACAGGCAAGAAAATCATGAAACAACCACAAGGTTTTGGAGTAGCTCTACACTGCCAATTCCAAATCAGTGGCGCCTCCAGAAATTCTTCATCGGGGTGGCCAAATGGGGCCACTTAAAAACTTGAGGTGGCACACCAAAAAATAAAAGCCATAATTTCAGGTTTTTACTATGTTGTAGTAATAAACAGGCCAGTAGAAAACTGTCAGATTGACTTAAGGACAGACCTACTGATATACTTCTGTTGATTGTGTTATATTGTATTTTGTACACTATTATATTGTGTTAATGTCCATAGTCCATAATAGTCTAGTCAACATTTTGAGTTCCGCAGCTACTACAATCTAACATTACACTGGCGCGTGGGGTGGCCAACAAATTCATTGGGGGGAGCCGTGGCCAGGCCTGGCCACCCCCTGGTGGCACCATTATTCTACATGGCACAAAATGCACGGCGACTCATGTCAATAAGCTGGAGATGTATTCCGCGCTTGATGGCAATACGTCGGTACCTGGGAATTATCAAATTATTAGTTTTGTATCAAATTTTATTTGGGCAATTCTTTATTTACGGTATTTGTTGATACCTTATAATTTGTAGACAAATTTGTTCTATAACCTTTTAACCTATTTGAAGTTTAGTTTCAGTCCCTCCCAATGCCATTTGATTGACAGACCATTCCTTTCATTAAAAGCAAAATAGAAAAGATAAGCGAAAGAGAAACAATGGGGAAAAAAAATTTCGCCCTTTTTTGAAAGTCAATAAAAAAGTTACTTATTATTTATTCATTTATTGCTTTATATTTATCATTCATGTGTTTTTTTTTTGTTTTTTTTATTTTGGCACTATTGTGATTCCATACATTCTGCCGTAACTGCCACATACAGTCTATTTTTTTTATTTTTATTTTTTAACAGCAATGATGAATTTTACAATTCGAAAAGCAGTTTGGTATAGCATTCAAACACCGTGCTGGCAGCTTAATCTATTTTCTTCTTCTTTGGTGGTATACATACAGCAGCCAACAGTGTTTGAGCTTCATTATCACCACCGCATGGACATATTTTCCATGCACCATTGCAATACATTGTGGGATACAGGGAGCTCCGGAGTGACCATCGTTTTTCACTCGATCACTGAGCCCTCTGAGGGTCCATCTCACCAAGTTCACTTCGCTGTTTTGGGAATTGGAACGGCCCTTAATATGGCGGCAGGGATTCCCCCGGGGGGCGGTGGCTAGGGCAAGTGAGCGAGGGCTTATTTAAACCGTGATTGAAATGCAGCCAAGGTGTTGGGTGGCTGGTGGGGGTAACGAGTCTGTGAATGGCTGTGGCAGGTGACTTTGTTCAGACAGGAGGCCAGGCTGAGTGGGTGTCCTGAAGTGAAGGACAGCATTAGTCAAGCATTCAACAACGTAAATCAAAACTAGTTTGCCGATGTACCAAAGTTGACAGGCAATCATCTGGCACCTGCTTGATGCCCAGGCCCCTCCTTAAAAGCAGTACTGATTGCGGATGAGCTGCAGGTGTATTCCCAGGTCTGCCACACCCAGCCTGGCAAGTTTGGACTAATGCCACTGGTCAGAACAGGAAGTGTTACAACAATTCAAAGTAGAGGGGAGTGTGGGCAAGGACTACCTCTCACTTAGTTGAGTCCCAGTGGCGCCTCCAGAAATTTTTCATAGGGGTGGCCAGATGGGGCCACTTAAAATCTTGGGGTGGCCAAAACTAAAAGCCATAATTTCAGGTTTTCATTATATTACTGCAGTAAAAAGTTCAGGGGAAAACTATCAGAAAGACTTAAGGACACGGCTACTGATATACTTTGGTGTATTGTGTAATATTTGATGTTACTAATGATTTAATGTGCATGGTCCATAACTGTCCAGTCAACATTTTGAGTTCCACAACAATTCTGTTTTATTGTCTTATGAATATATCAGACATAAGGTGTACATTTAACTAGGGCTGTCAAACGATTAAAATTTTTAATCGAGTTAATCACAGCTTAAAAATTAATTAATCGTAATTAATCGCAATTCAAACCATCTCTAAAATATGACATATTTTTCTGTAAATTATTGTTGGAATGGAAAGATATATACATTCAACATTCTGTAAATAAGTACTGTATTTGTTTATTATAACAATAAATCCACAAGGTGGCATTAACATTATTAACATTCTTTCTGTGAAAGGGATCCACGGATAGAAAGACTTGTAATTCTTAAAGGATAAACGTGAGTTTGTATATTGTGAGTAAATATTGCTATCTAGTGTATTTGTTGAGCTTTCAGTAAATGATACTGTAGCGACTTAACTGTTCTGCCCAAATGCATGATGGGAAGTAGAGCTGGGCGGTAAACCGAAAATTTACCGTCACCGAAATTCTTCACGATGACCGACGTAATTTTGACCATGTCGGTAAATTCGGTAAATTAATAAAACAAGAAAATAGTCTTTTCATCCTGCTTTGACTCTGTGTTGTTCGTCTATGTTCATTCCCCTTTAAGAATGCAGTCAATGTACTTACGTAAGGAGTCACGTGATCATCAGGAAGCCAATCAAACAGAAGCCCGGTAAGCTAACGCTAGCAGCTAACGCTACAAGCAAAACGTGATGGAGTGTGGCTTAAGGGAGGTTCGCCAAACTTTCACCCGACATTTAGTAGACTCTTGGTGGCATCCAGATGGGCTTTCACCCGCTGTCCTCCCTTGTTCTCACGATTTCCGGAGATGGTGCTTTCAGTGCTTTCTACTGGTAGCCAGGCCACAGGCTAACGCTAGCGGCTAACGCTAGCGGCTAACGCTACAAATAAACGTGATGGAGTCGGATAGCGGCTCTAACCTTGTCGAAACGGCTGAACTTAATGATTGGATCGGGCACGGACTGCATCTAGCAATTACTATGTCGCGTTATTTTGCATCTGACTGTGTGTGATTTCTCTGATAGCTTTTGTGATGGTAAAGCATTCAGCATAAAGAACAATCCGGTGAAATTTATAATATGACCGAGAAATGGCCCCAGCTATTTTTCTGTGTGTGCTTAATTCTGTGTCATTATTGTTATCATAAAATCTTAAGTGTTTCATTTGCAGAAGATCAATATAGCTTTAATGTGTGTCTGTCTGTCTGTCTGTCTGTCTGTCTGTCTGTCTGTCTGTCTGTCTGTCTGTTTGGGGGTTCATGTATGCGTGCATTTATTAAAAAATGCACTGGGGGAAAAAAAAAACCTGAAACCATAAAGTAAACACTTGTATTGAATAATTATGTCACAGCAGCCATTAACAATAAATTGTCTTTTTGAAGTGTACTGTTCAAGCTGCAAGTCATTTGTGTTACAATGACATGTTTGCACAGGCATATTGATTTTGACAATGTACATTGTTCAAGCCATACACGCTGTTATAAATGCTCATACTTGAATTCTTATTGTTTACAATACATTTTTATAAACTTAATGTTTAGACTGCATGTACAATTGTTAAATATATCAAATTGAATGCTGGTAACTACATCAACAAGAAACTGTTAATCTGTATTTCATGCATTGATTCAGATTTTCAAATTATATAACAGTCCGCTTGGGCGACTTTATCGTCATTTATCGTTATCGAGGTAAATCTGTTCAATTTATCGTGATACGTGTTTAAGGCCATATCGCCCACCCCTAATGGGAAGTGGTGCAACCATGACTGTGTGTGGTGGCTGCAAATGCTATATCTTTTCTGCGTTGGGTAGACTACAGGGTGTGTTAAGAAATAGATCAACTCCTGTCACTCTTTCCCACGTCGCTTCTCACAATATTTATAGTTCCTGTGGGAGAAATGACAAAGCTTTTTCCAATTAAAAGCACGGCCCCAATGAATGCTTGGATCTACTCCACTCTGCCTCTTATCTCTGTATATAAGTAAAACGGCGCCATTGTAGGCTGTTTGCGGCAATGCGTGAATGAGTCGTACCGCGAATGCGTTAATTGCGATAAATATTTTCAGGTGATTAATTTTTAAAAATTAGTTACCGCCCGTTAACGCGATAAATTTGACAGCCCTACATTTAACAAAACAAAAAAAAATGCATTCATTTGGGATGAAATGCATAACTGATGCTATAACAATCTAACAATATACTGGCAAGCGGGGTGGCCAACCAATTTATAGGGGTGGCCACGGCGCTGCATTAGAAGTGTCTAAAGTATTGATACTCATGAAAAAGTATCGATACTCGGCTTGTGACATAAAAGATCAAGATATACTGCCAAACGATATTTTTTAACATTTTCTAACATATGGCGGAAAACATTCAATTTGGCCAAATTTCAAAATTGGCCTATATGCATGTGTGATACATCATTGGAAAGCTTAAAATCTCAATTTTCTGGGGGAAGAAAAATTTTGAACAGGAGGGCATTTAAATTTTTTTTTTTTTAAACAGCAAAACCCTATCTGGAGTTGAGAGCACTCGAGAGCAGAATTACAGACGCCATGACTTTAACGAGATATTATCGCATACTTACGTTGTTTCGATCCAAAAACTCCATGTAGCATGTATCACAGAGTGTCATGAAACAGCTGAGAATGGTCACAGCTGGATTTTTTGGGGGATTTTATGGGTGAAACATGGTAATATAACAAGGGTCGCGATGCAGAAATTGCAGACATCAAGGAGTGGTCGAGATTTTCATTTCCATATATTTACCCTTTTAAGTTTTTTTTTAAAAATTTTGTTTGTTTGGATTGATTATTTATCATCTAAAATAAATGCGACAGTAACAAAAAAATACAATTAAGCGATAGTTATGAGGTAGATTTTTACAGACACCATTTTTTTCATTGTGACATAATTTGTTTAAAAGTTTAAAATATGCGAGTGAATAATTTTCTAAAGTCGTTTTTTTTTAAATGAAATATTAGACATCAGTTAATGATTCTAAGCTAAAAATGACAGACATTTTGAATAAGAAATATAATTAATTACTTTCGTTTTATGGCTGGGTTGAAACAAAAGCGACGTCAGTAAACGGGGCTTTCCAGGTTAAAACGGACAAATTAAAAATAGTTCAGGAGCTTAATACGCCATGAATCTGCTATGGCACCATATAGACATTGTTCTATCAAACACAACAATTGTTTTGGCTTAAAATACAGCAGTTTCTTTTAAAGAGGGGTGCAAGAACAGAAACTGCTTTTTCAGTCTTGTCTGTGTTTTCCGCCATATATATTTAAACCCCGAAGTTAAATGCGCTGTTTTTTCAATGTTTTATTTACTGATTTATTTTTAACAAAAAAAGAGTCTACCAAAACACTTTTTCCCCCCACCTCCAGGGGGTGCTGCAGCGCCCTCAGAACCCTACTTCCCACATCACCGGATAGCTTTGTTCAAATCGGGGAAAAATACATTTGAATGTGCTTTTTTTTACCCTCCTTAATACATTTCCGAGGTATCAGATCAGGACTCGCTTGCGAAAATATGACATCCCTAGTTAGAAGTGTGTGCGGCTTCAAACCGGAAGACTTAATCCCGTTTATTCCGCAAAGACTGCAAACACTGACTAACATCTGCCAAGTCATTAGGTCACACTGCAACAGGGACATGATGAACAAGTAGAAGGGAGAAGATATAAAAGGGGAGGCAAAAGCATCAGAAAATTTTGGAGGAAGGGAAAAGACCATTGTACCGTTATTGTAATTCCTCCTGAATTCTTTCTTCATTACTGGGATTTTTTTATCATGAATCTGAGCTCAAACTGGTGTATCGCATTCCTGACGGTGTCGAATATATCATCTGTTTGTCTTTAGCGGCCGTCCTGAAAAATAAAATACCCATGTGTTGTAAATAGCTGCCAGGTATCTTGTACCTTGGTAGTCAGCTTACATGAAGATTAATGGTTCCGGAACAACAAAGGCGCAATGTGCCAAGCTGGATTTGGCATCGCGCAGGGGACATCAGAGACAGAAAAGCAGAAGGATAGAGGGATGGAGAAAGATGGGGGTGAAGAAGAAGAAGAAACAAAGACCTGACAAAGCACCAGCTGGAGAGTGAGAGAGGTAATGGGGGAGTAAGACAGATTTAGTGCTCTCTGATCGGCACTGATGAGCCGCGTGCCGCTCAGATGTCCCGGAGAGACCGAGAAAGACGAGGAGGAGGAAGAGGAGAAACAAAGAGGGAGCAGGGGAAATTAAAGAGAAGGAATTAGACAGGAGGGCACGCAGGCTGCTAGGGGAATCGCACGGGTAGAAATACGAGGCAATAAGATATGTGGAAGGAGGAGGGAAGTTACAAGAGTGAAAATAAGATTGACAGAGAATTTTCTTCAGATACATGAATTTGCCCTAGCGCTTATGTTGATTGTTTCCTAGAAAATCACAATTGGATACTTTTAGTAAAGTCCTCTTCCTCGTGTCAAACATCCAAATATTTCAAGTACAGTAATCATTGGAAAAAATACGCAAACATGCATAAATGAAAAAATAAAAGAAAAATATTTGCCAATCACGAGTAAAAATGTCTGCAACAGATGTCCAATCCATTTGAAGTGGGAGTCAAAATGGGTCGGACGTCTATACCTGTTAGTGGAATTCAGTGAAAAGATATGCCAATTAGAAATACAACCAAGTTTATTCAGAAGTGTACATCGAGGTTGCAGGAAAGAGCAATACCTCTGGTCATTTCAGGCCATAAAATGGTGTAATTGCACAAAATAACGACACATAGGAAAATACAGAGCACTACAAATCCATGATGTTGTCAGATGTGGTTCCTCCGCAGGGCCTTCTAACCATATTTTCTTCCCTCTTTAGATGTTGCAGCCCCAGTTTAAACCACACAACATTCAGCAGGTGCTGCTTCGGTTGTTCCAGGTATCCCATTTATCTTTTCAATTTAATAGTTCAATGAGCAAAGTGTAGACTTTAAAGTGGTTAAACTTTCTTGTCTTTATTTCCCCTTTGGGATTCCAGTGATACCTCTACATACAAAGTTGACTTGTTCCAGGACCTTGTTTGTAAGTAGAAATTGTCGTATGTCGAGCAGGATTTTTCCATAAGAATACATTATAATTCCATTAATTTGTTCCACAGCCCGACAACCTACACTAAATCCTAAATAAATGCTGCGGGTACTATTGCAAATAGCCATTACAGAGAGCAAAACAAATAAATTGCCAATCAATCAATCAATCAATCAGATTTATTTATATAGCCCTTTACAATATCCGAAAGGTCCTCTAAGTGCTTTGCAATAAAGACAAACATGGCTCATGATAAATAAGGCATGAAAGTATTATAGAATGACAATAAGAAAAAAAGATATGAAACAAAAACAGCGCATTGCTATAAAAGTCAGACAGCAAATAAAACAATAAAACACATAAAATCAAAAACATTAAAACCCTTAACTCATTCACTCCCAGCCATTTTCACCGGTGCAACCCCCTTCGCTCCCGGCCATTTTACTGGATTTTGATTAATTTTGCAAGGCCGACAGAAAATTCTGTTCTATTGCTATATAAACATCCACCAAAAGAAAGATTAGACTCTCTTTTTTCAGCAGGAAAAAAAATTAGGTCATATCTTTTTCCATTCTTTAGAAATCAGGATTAGAAAATAGCTTAGTTTGAGCAATTTTCCAATTTCTGATGAAAAAACTGAGAAATTGAGCTTTTTGTAAAAGCATACATTTCAAACATAACTTTGACTTTAACACAGCTATTTTTTGCTTTTGTGACATCCCAAACATCTGAATAATGTTTTCCTTCTACAAAATAACAAACAACAATACAAATAGAGCTTTTGATAACAAAGTAACAAATTATTTGCACATGGCTGGACTGTTGGGCTGGGAGATGGCGCTATTGTGGCCGCCGCGGCTGTCTTGGCGGACGGGGTTGGCTTTTCCCTCATCAACACCTGTAGTGTCTCATCAAGATGGATTTTTTTTTAGTCTTTCTTTTGTGGTGACCACTGCCTCGTGGCAGAGATCGCCCCTGGGAAACTTGTGTGGGGCATGTTGTGTTCCTGGGGGGGAACTGGTTTGGTTGTGCGCATTTCAGGCTGAGTCGCGGGACACTGGAGGGTGCGGGGGATGCGAGCGGCCGAGCACGACGGCGTGGGTTCTGCTCGGCGAGCAGCATGGAGTCAACGGCATTGTCCGCTGCGCTGGTGGTCCCGGTCGTTCTGCTCGGTCGTCCAGCACCTGGTATCCCGGGCGTCCTCCAGGTTGTTCTGCTCGGTCATCCGCCGCCTGGCATCTTGGACGTCCTCCTGGTCGTCGCACTTGGTCGTTCGTCGCCTGGCGTCCTGTACATCCATTCGGTCGTCTTCCGCCGGCACCCCGGCCGTGTGGCCCGGCCGTTCGGTCCGTTGAATCGGGTTGCGGGTCTTACTAAATGCGCTACTGCCCTCCAGTGTCCAGTTTTATTGCTTTAACACTAGAAGTCCCAGCGAATTCTGGATCATGAGGATTTGCCATGGGAAAGGCCAAATCAGCCTCTGCTGGGCATTCTAGTGTTAAAATGGATTATCAGCATTGTGCTTTGGAGCTAAGTTGCATCAGTACCTAGAGATGTCTCTTATGAAAAAAAACGTAAAAGATCTATAAATACATCTTTGGGACACTGAAACAATTAAAAATAGAATGTATTTACACGTTTTTGGGAGCAAGTGAGTTAAGAAATAAAACCAGGCTACCCTAATCTGTGGAAAAGGCCAGCCTAAAAAGGTGTGTCTTTAATGAAGACTTAAAAAGGCATAGATTCGTAGTGGTGTGAATTTCAGGGGGAAGGCTGTTCTACATCCTGGGGGCAGCAACTGCAAAAGATTGGTCTGTCCTCTTTGACCTCGGAACATGCACAAGAAGCTGGCCGGTTGAACGAATAGTCCTGCCAGAGTTATAGAGGGTTAAAATTTCAGATAAATAAGAAGGAGCCTGGCCATTAATAGAATGAAATCAATTCTAAAATGGACTGCAGTCCAGTGGAGAGATGATAGCTCGGGGGTAATATGGTCACGTCTAGTTGTACATGTTGAAAATCGAGCAGCAGCATTTCGAACAAGTTGCAGACAAGAAATTGAGGACTTTGGAAGACCAACATAAAGTGCATTTGAGTAGTCCAGCCTTGAGCTTATAAAAGTGTGAACTGCTTTCTCAAGGTCGTGGCAACTAAGAAAAGGCTTCAGTTTGGCCAAGAGACGGGGGTGGAAAAAACTAGCTCTTACAACAGAACTATCACTCCGAGATTTGTAACGTGTGTCTTGAAAAAGGGAGCCAGAGCACCAGAGTTGCTCAAGGGCATTCATCATAGAAGGTATGCCAAAAGTAATATATTCAGTTTTGCTCTCGCTAAGATGTAAGAAGTTTTGTGCTAGCCACTGCTTCACATCGGATATGCACTCCATCAATTTAGTGAGAGCAGTATGTTCGTTGGGTCTCAGGGGCAGATACAGCTGCAGGTCATCAGCATAAAAATAAAAAGAGATTATGTTTTTGTATAATTGATCCTAAAGGTAGGAGATAAAGTACAAAGAGAACAGGCCCTAAAATAGAGCCTTGTGGCACCCCGCAGATAGAGAAGTTTGTGAGGAGGAAAATTCTCCAATCATTACAGAGAAAGTCCTATGTTCCAGGTATGATTTAAACCATTGTAGAGCGTTACCGCAGATACCTATGAAGTGTTCTAAACGAGATACAATGACTGTATGGTCGACAATATTGAATGCTGCCGTGAGGTCTAGTAAAACAAGGATAGTTGGGTTTCCCTTATCCACAGAAAGGGCAATGTCGTTGTGTACTTTTAACAGTGCTGACTCAGTGCTGTGTCTGGACCTGAAGCCTGACTGGAACTTGTCAAGGGTGGAGTTTTCCTCTAAGAATGTTTGCAATTGCAACATTGCAACAACTTTTTCTAAAACTTTGGAAAGGAAAGACAAGTGGGAGACGGGTCAAGAATTGGATAGCACAGAGGAGTGTAGATGGTTTTTTTTTAAGGAGGGGTTTGACTACAGCCTGTTTGAAAGCAGCTGGGACAGAACCGGAACCGAGAGAGGTAATTATGAGAGCCAGCAGAATTGATCCAAATTATTACTAAAACTATAATCAGGGGTGCACATAAGTGGTCCGCATGCGCGCATGCGTACTGGACGTAGACAAACGCGCTGGCCCTCAACGGCTTCCATACGCTTTTGCGTACCGATGGCTGCGGCGGACACGAGAAAATAACTTCTCGAAATGTCGAAGAGGCAGGCCACACTGAGTAATTACTTCCGTGTTCCCCCACCCCCGTCAAAAGACAGACAGACGACAGAGACGTCACCGGAGCTACCGAAAAAAAGGACTTTTGCTGAAAAGTGGCTACAGGTGGTACCATGGCTAGAAGCAAATGAGGCTCGCACAGAAATGCGGTACAAAATGTGCCGTTAGAATCCCAATGTCGCCGATAAGAGCAGCGCATTTTATGTAGGGTCAAAGAATTTCAGCCATCCAAACTTTGAAAAGCACGAAAAAAACAGCGCATGTGGCAATTAAGCAAACTATCGATGTCAAACAGGACCCCACTCGCCCTATGGACAAGTGGCGGAATAAAGGTAATGAACAGCGACATGCACTGACAAACGTGTTTTTGCTCGCATTTTACAAAGCTAAACATGCACGTTCAATGAGGTCTTATAAGGAGGACATCCAACTTTTAAAAAGGCTTGGAGTTAATGTGGGAGCCGCATAATGCCCTTTATTTTGAATTGGTGCTTTTTATTTCTTTACATTTCACTTCAAAGTAATGGCAATTTTGTTGTGCCAGTTGATGTTAATCAAACATTAATTGTTAATATAATTAATTAAAGTTCACTCAGCCTACCATGCATGTTTTTTAATTGGCTCTAAGTAAAGCTTGTCATAAATTTATCGCATCAGGCGGGTCGGCTCTCAAGCTCAATGAGGACCAAGTCACATCTCCAGGTCCTCCTCTGAGAACCTGGGCAAAAAAATTATGTGCACCCCTGACTATAATAGTAATAATAATACCTGTATAATGTAACAAATGGGGTTCTAATGTGGCGGATGTGTTTTGCGTGCTGTACCTGAACGCACCGCGTGGCTGACTTTTTACTTTCACTTTGTTCAGCTGCGGCGGACAGTAGGCATGTTGTGTTGTAAAGGTTCTGATGATTAAATGATTAACAACCTGACGAAGCTGGCGATTTTTAGTGATGTTGCCACGATAATAATTGTCACCTTAACTTATTAAGACTGGCGAACCGTCGGAGGAGGACCGTGGAGATCATCGACATTCTACAGCCATATTGTTGAGCCAGTTCACGGATGCGCACACCACGCTCAATAGTTTTCTCTCATTTCCATCTTCAATTCAATTGTAAGCCTCATCTTTTTCCTTATTTTCACCACCTGCACTAACATTCTTGGAACCCATGTTGATTCCCTCACAAGAAAATCCACCGTGCGTCCGTCTTGCGGGAAAACAAAGAAACTGCGGCGCTGTCATAAATCATCATATTTCGAGCATGTCGTCAGATGTAGAAACAAATGGTGAGTCAAAGTTTACATCGGATGTCGAAAAGATCGTGTGTCGAAGCGATTGTATGTAGAGGTACCACTTTATCATGTTTACATGTGTATTTCTGGGAGGTTCTTTACTTGCTTTATTTAAAGCCAGTGCATTATGGTGAATTTCAGTCCACTAATGTACAAAACAGTTATTAATGATTAATATTATCAAGGGCTCCTAGTGGTTTATTTCTTCTGAAGTTTCATAATGCCTTCTAATCAATGTGCCAGGTGATTCCTGGCCGATCCCCGTATGGCTCATGGGATCCGGGCCGATGCCTACGGTGTGCCGTAGTTGGGAATTCTGGGAATCTGCGTGGGGCAGGATATGGGCCGACCATAGATGGACATAACTACATCATGAGGTAAGAGGACTGAATTGTGTGGTTACATGGCAAGTGTATTAGATGGGATAAGAAAGTGAGGAGGCAGATGGCTGAATACACCGTCATTAAAGTTACATCATAAGGACTGAAAGGGAAAGGAAACAGATGTGCCTCCATTGCAATATTTAATCTTAACATTTTGTTTGTTCTTTGGTATCGGGGCTGGGTGGGGTTGCGGGTCATCAGCTTCTTGGTAGGTTCAGAATCCTAAGTTGAATCACTGAATTATAATACTGCATTGGTCTTGAAGGCATTCAGAATAAATCCTTTGGCCTCAATCTAGTCCTTCCTTTGTCTTGTGCCAATGGCAAATCCCGGAGATAAAACATGTTTGGAGTTGGATTGTTACATCACTAGCAATATGTAACAATGACTGACCTCCTCAATGCAAAACAGGAGCTTTAAGTAATCAAAAAACTCAAAAACAGATTGATGGGAGGGACTCATGCACTTGGTGAACTTTTTGGTTAATGCAACTATTCAACTTGTCCGAGGAACAGATATGTTTCGAATTATTCAGCTGAGTTTGCCAGGTCTGCACTCCACAGTGTTGAGCAACCTTGTCTGCAGTGTCTTTTTTTTGAAAATAAACATTTTGCATTTTAAGTAGACGAGTGTGGGCAGCTCCACGCCCAACTCTAACATCATCTTCCCTGTTCTCATTTCTGCATTTCAACTCTATTTTGTATTTAAAATGAGCTCTGGCTCGCAACCACTGCCGCCCACTTCTTGCCTGTCTGGACGAAATGCTTTATTCACTGTGGCTAGACACTTTCTTGGGTACATAAAACTGCAGCGCTCAACCAGCTTTCATCATTATCCAATACATTTTACCAAGGGCGTAGGTTTGATCTCAATGTTGGTAGGGACGATATAACAGTATAACCTGAATGTACACATTTTGCTGGGGACGGGACATTAATAAAACTAAACAGATTGGGTGAAAGGCAGTCAGGGCTACATTTGTCTCCAATAAGAACCTAATTAATTGATAGGCTTGATGACTGATTCAAAATAAATCTGTATTGAACTATACTAACTTTCACACTGCAAATTAATCTTAATCTGATAATTTTTCATAAATCTAGTCGAATAATTTTCATCTTGTTTTGAGTTTTAAAGGCAAGTTAACAGATGAATGGGTCAGATTCTTCCACTTACTTTTAGTAAATATTACCATTTATTCTTATTAAGCATATACATGTAAAAGTCAGTCATGTTTCACCTAAATCAAGAAAAAAGTACTTTGAAATAATAAATATATATATATATATATATATATATATATATATATATATATATATATATATATATATATATATATATATATATATATATATATATATATATATATTCTTGAATTAAGAACTTTTTTTTTCTTTAACCTGTCCTGTTCAGCTGCTTGACACAGAGAATGGAGATTTGAAAACAGTTTTAATATATCACATGGGATTATGGCATCCTTCCATTGTGATCACTCAACGTACCTTGTTTATTAGGAGAAAGCAACGAACAGGAAGGGGTTATGGGGGAACAGAAGAAAAGGAGAGAGAGAGAGAGAGAGAGAGACAGAAGCACAAACAACAACAACAAATACATTGAACACCTACACTAACTATGAATATGGTGGTGCTATTGTTAGCTAGTTGTATTATTGAATTAAGAACATTTCTGACAAACATGTTTTTTTAAGTTTGAATATACAAACTCTTTGCTTAAAATAAGACTGTTAAGCTTATTTTCAGCTAGCTATTTTTCTTATTTCAAGTAATCTGAGCAAGATTTACATGAAGCACTGGCAGATAATTTCACTTATTTATAGTAGATTTACACAAAAAAACAAGGGAATTTATTTATTTATTCAGTATAAAGTGCGTACGACACGAAAAAAAAGTCTCAAATGGGATTATTATGTGAATTAGAATCATATTTTGAGACGATTCGACTATATACAACAATTTAGCAAAGCGCAGATGACGAGAAATTAGTCTTTTAATCTGCTGGTTAGCCACATCTACCATTATAGGGCTCTAGCGTCCCCAACAGGTGGATGACGTCAGCGGAGTCACGATTTCATCTGATTTAGTATGCAGCCCACTGAGGGGGAATTATTCACAACGAGGAAAACACAAGAGAGCTGCAAAATGTCATTGTTTCGGTCTCTCTACTCCAATATTTTTACAGGATATTATTTTTATCCAAGTATTTTCCCCAATAGCTAAATAAATGGCTTGAGAAGGACCAGTCAGCCCGTTGAGGGGGAATTATTCAGAACGAGGAAAACGTGACGAAGACAGCCGCAAAATGTCATTGTTTCAGTATCTCTACTACAATATTTTTACAGGATATTATTTTTTATCTAAGTATTTTTCCCCAATAGCTAAATAAATGGCATGGTCATGACAAATAACAGTCTTGTGCTAAATGGAATGAGAAATAATAAAAATCCATTTATTCAAGACGACATGGCAAAATTACTCCATAATGGTCAAAACTGTCGACTTCACCTTTACTGTCACACCTCCCGAACGATATTTTATGCCACCTAAATCGGGCTTATGTCATTTCCCTTCCCCGGCTTCGGAAAATGTAAACAAACCAAGAGGCATGACAGCTAGCCGACATGCTAACCCGAACCGAGTGATGTTTCAAAGTCTTCGAAGCGGAAAATCACACATAACTAGCCAGGATCATTTCATATGATGACTGGGTTGTCGATAGTCTATGCCGATTGGCAAACCGCCCGGTGGAGAGCAATTTACAGCTAGTTCCTAGCTACTACGGAAGGGGAGCTCGCCGGGGAAGCAGCTGGACAATGACCGCTGCCAATCAATGACAATGACATGCCAATCCATGATCAAACGTAAGTAGTCCTTTATTTAAAGAAAGGTGGTGCCGTTTACTTTGTAATCGCTGTATTCGCGGCTATTTTTAACTCAAAGTTGCATTTCTGATCGGTCGGAAAATTTGACAGAACACTGGGCACTTGAATGAAGAGGGGAATAAGCCGAGTATATTAGTAGTGCTCTGCCGATGTGCGACAAGCTGTCGGTCGTCTGCCGAGGGGACAAGGAGCATGTCAGCCATAAAATGCAAACCACCTACATATTAAAATGATCCCAGTATTTGACATAATACAAAACACGATGTTTACTCACTTCCTCGTAAGTCCCATGGTCCCATAGTAGTAGGGCTTGTTTTGGCCAATATCCACCGGTGAATGGGAACCTTTTGAAACCCCAAAAAAGCGCACACGCCTCTCCCTCCTACAGCATGATTTTTCTGCAGCCGTTTGGCTGGCGTGATGCGAAAAATAATCGTATTAATCCGCAAAATCAGCTGAATCCTTAGTCCTTCTCATACAACAGTACGGCTGTATAGTGAAGAGGACTCCTTCCTCCGTACACGTCACAGCGCCCTCTTTCTGAACTCAAGACTGTTGCCGGAAGTCTCTCATTTTCATGGCACAGGATTTTAAAAAAACTAAATAAATATAGCGATCGCTTCCACACACATCTAAGCCATCCATTTCAGTCAGGAGCATAAAATACCGGCTGTATTATGACATAAACATGCTTTTTCGTGTCACAGGCACTTTAAAGGAGGTGGGTTTTTGCAGTGTACATGTATTGGTTCAGGTGATACACCGTTTGATTCAAACCTTTGTTTTCAAAAACTACTGAAGAAACATTTTGAAAACCTTCAGAATAAATGTCTGGATTTTATTAGAAAGTTTAAACTTCATTATTTGAAATTTTGAACACAAATTATATTAACATACACAAGAAATATAAACGTGTTAATCATCTCTTAAGTATCAAGGAATGGAAATAAAAATAAACATTTGTCTTAATACCACTCAAAATTGTCCATCCATATAAGTGAAATACAAAAAAAAAAAATCTTCTTAGTCAGGGAATTAAAAAAAAAAAAAAAAATGGAGCCTTCTTTCACAAAAAACACTTCTGCTTTTGTCCACAAGCACAGTCTAACTCAACAAAAAATGAAAGCTCCTTTGGGTTGCTTTAAGACCACATAAGCAAAATAAAATAAAAATGAAAACTGGGAAGAACGGAGTAATCCTTAGTAGACTAAATTTCTTACAGCTGAGCAGAGTTCACTATATTTCTCACAGTTTAACTAATGTTAACATAGTAGAAAACACATACAGAAGGACACTTCTCCTAAGCAGCCTCCTACTCCGTTAACAAGTTCACACAATTTAATGTAATGGTAATGCTAAACCGTGATACAGGTCAGACTTTGAGTAGTAAAATTAGTAGTGCGTTTCACAACAATTAGGTTTTACATTACTTACAGAGGGCTGCTGGCCAAAAAAAACTTCTAATATCCCTCCCATGTAACGTAATTCTGTATGGAGAGTTGTGTGTGTGTGTGTGTTGGAGGGTGGGGGTGTCAAGTCATCAGCCAATCAAACGTGCGTTTGAGGAAAAAAAAAACATGGAATGGCACATTCAGCAAGTAAAAAAGGGGTAAATGTAAGTCTGAAAATAATGAAAATAATTCACTTAATAATGGTAGGGTGGGAAAACAATGACCTATATAACTGAACACATTATGTAATGCAAATAAAGTTGCTTAAAAGTTGGTGGGGAAATTTGAGCCTCCTGAAAAGTTTTGTCCCTACCATCCCTATGCAAACCTAAGACCTTGTATTTTACAGTTTTAATTCGCAGTCTTGACTTTGAGAAATTAATGTTGTTATACTAGATGAGGAATCTAGAAAGAATATGCTACAGTCCCATGTGTTATTGATGATACCAGCCATCCCAGATCAAATAGATTTGACGACTATCGCAATTTGTAGCAGCCAATGAGTTCTCACCCAGTGCTCTTCTTGCACCATTAGGATAAACTTGGCCCCTACGGTTGGTTATGAGGAAGACGCCGGCAGCCGCACCACTCACCACTTCATGTATCCAGAGAGCGCCAAGAACCTTGCGGCCAATGTCAGCTTTGTCCTGGTTCCTTTTAAAACACTAGATCTGGTTTGGATTACCAGTGCGCTCTCTACCGGCCAGATACGATTGTAAGTGCGCTTCTTACACCTGGGCGGCAGGAATATGTCCTCTATCAATCCATCTGACAGAATGTTAATGCAACATGTCTTTCCCATAGCACGTACGCTCCAGTGAAGCAATTTCTTCGTGTGGATAAAGACAAGGTAAGCTTTGACTGTAAATATGCACACAAACTTCTTTCCTGCAATTACTGTATGTCCCCTTTGTTGATAGGGGATTAGTTAGGGAAGAAACCATCCCTTTGTTTTAACTAATCTTCCGCTCACTCTTTAATCCACGAAAATAGATAAACTCCACATAATCCCCACCATGTGGTGACTTCTTGGAGAATATCTTTGCTTGAGCACCAACACGGGTTTACAGCCCATTTTGGAATATAACCAAAAGTCTGGATTTGAAAGATTTACCAAGAGCGGTCTAAAGCCTTGTTTGTTGGCGCTGAATGTTACCTGTAGATTAGAAAAGTGGAATCATTTCCTCTTCCAGTGCCAATGATGTAAAAATCAGTCAAGCAGAATCCAAGCGTGGAGTCGCAATGCCATTTTTTTTTTAATGTGGAGGAGAGTCTTAACAAGTACAGTGATCCCTCGTTTTTCGCGATTAATGGGGACCAGAACCTGCCACGATAAGTGAAAAACCGCGAAGTAGCACACCCCCGGCCCACCCAATTTTTTTTTTTTTGTGTGTGTGTACAATGGATTTATTCAGATTTATCATTGGAAAGAGATACATATAAGACATATTTTTTCACTTTTTTCAAAAGTAGTATTTTAAAAATATATATATTTATATATATTGTCTTGTAAAAAATGTTTTCTTTTGTATACACACGCATACACTCCCCGGAATGCGCACACAGAGCCTCGCACCAAATCCTCTCACATACACACTGTTACCTCCCTTGGTGTAACTTGTGATCACAAACTGCTCTCGATCACTGTGTACCTTGTGGACAATCACGCCGGGCCGGCTGCCTCTAACCTCGCCACGCACACACATTACAGCACGCGCTTCCCTATCTTTCCCCACCCGCGTACGCACACAGATATCAAACCTGTTAACATTTATTGGCAGTTAAACGATGCTTGACATGTGCGGCGCAATCATCGTTAATTTCAATAAGCAACTCCAATGCACGCAGACTATTAGGGTTGTTCCGATCATGTTGTTTTGCTCCCGATCCGATCCCGATCATTTTAGTTTGAGTATCTGCCGATCCCGATATTTCCTGATCCGATTGCTTTTTTTTTTTGCTCCCGATTCAATTCCAATCATTCCCGATAATTTTTCACAATCATATACATTTTGGCAATGCATTAAGAAAAAAATGAATAAAACTCGGACGAATATATACATTCAACATGCAGTACATAAGTACTGTATTTGTTTATTATGACGATAAATCCTCAAGATGGCATTTACATTATTAACATTCTTTCTGTGAGAGGGATCCACGGATAGAAAGACTTGTGATTCTTAAAGGATAAATGTGACTTTGTATATTGTGACTAAATATTGCCATCTAGTGTATTTGTTGAGCTTTCAGTAAATGATATTGTAGCCATTTAACTGTTCTGCCCAAATGCATGATGGGAAGTGCAACCAAGACTGTGCGTAGTGGCACCAATTGATACATCTTCTCTGCGTTGCGAAATAACATAGGGTGTTAAGAAAAAGATCAACTACTACGTTACTTCCCTACATTGCTTCCCACGATATTTCTAATTGTTGACAGTGGGATAGTAAGGCTTTAGCCAATTAAAAAAAAGTTCCAAAGGCTGCCAAAATTCACTCTACTCATTTTACGCTGCCTTTTAGCTCTATATTTGGTAAAACGGCGCCATTATAGATTGAACACGACAATGCGTGTGTGGGTCGTGCAGCGCATGCGTTAATTGCGTTAAATATTTTAACTTTATTAATTTTTAAAAAATTAATTACCGCAGTTAATGCGATAAATTTGATAGCCCTACTTTAAGCCAAAACTAAAGACTCTGGATGAGTGTAAGACATTTTGTCTGTAACGTTAAATACAATTAGAAAACGATTTAATTAAAAAATATATATATATATTAAAAAAAGGCATGTCCGATATTTTTTTTTGCCGATTCCGATACTTTGAAAATGACGTGATCGGATGCCGATTGATCGGGACATCTTTACACGCAGTGCTTGCCTGGGGAATCAGAGAGCAAAGAGAGAGGGAGGAAGCGACAGTGACGCGGATCCGCGATAGACTGAGGGCGCGAAGTTTGAAGCGCGAAGTAGCGAGGGATCACTGTACTTTCAAGTTATTTGAATATCTGCCTCATTCTTTGCCTTAAATTTAAGAATCTAGTTGTGAAACTCAAACGGTACCTTCTTTTCTTCTGTGTACAGTAGTTCATTTGAATGGATGTGATAAAGTCACTAATTTTGAAGGAAATGATATTGCCATTCAGGCATAAAACAAACTCATAATTAACTCCAGTTCTTTTCATCCTTCTGCTATAAATTTAAATTAATTTATCACTAGTAGTTGTCCAGTCCATTTGAAGTGGGAGGCATTGCAAAGAATAAATATTCTTTTATACGCTGCCAGCCCTCCCACTTCAAATGGATTGGCCCATCCGCCTATCCGGGCCTGCAGCGGCTGCTGCTGCCCCTCTGTTGGCAGGGCCTCCTGGGGCCCATGGGGCCTGAGGTGGGGCTTGTTTTCCCCTGCCGGTGGGGTGGATATCCCCTGGTCTCCGGCGCTCGGGGTGGCACCTATGCGGGTGGGTACCTGGGCGGCAGGGGGGGGGGGGGGGTTGCTGGGGTGGTTGGTCGGGGACCGGGTGCTTCTCCCGCCCTGCGGCCGGTGGTTCTGGCGACAGGGCCACACTTGCGGGAACCTGCCTCTTAGCTCTTCGCTTTGCACTGTAAATATCTTTCACCCTGGCACCTCCATACAGTACTCATTCATACCTCCAGGGGGAGCCGGAACAGGGCCGTACAGTCCCGTGCCGGCTCCCTCTTGATTTTAACGCATCACACACCGACGTTGTGAAAGTGCCCAAAGTGTCCTAACCCACCTGTGGTATCCCTGCAGCTTCATCAAACCCAGTCGCCTGAAAAAGCATGAAAATTGTCTGGTGTACTAGTTTTTGTCTGTTTTTTTTCCCTGGAAAATGGCTGGCACTGAAAGAGTTGATTCTGCTTGTAAGTTAGACCTCAGGTAGCGTTCAACAAGGTAAAAATGTTTAATCTTCAATCATAGAATCCAAGTAAATGACATCTTTTTCCCATACGGCTATGTTGATTTAATTTGTTTCAGCAACTACACAAGCTTTGTTATCTTACCTTGTCTTTAACCAGGTCCAAATCTTCAACCCAGCATTCTTTAAATATATTCACGATCATTGGACCAGGCATCACGGCCGCTACCCATCCACAGGCATGCTGGTGCTTTTCTTCGCCCTGCACGTTTGCGATGAGGTCAATAAAGACCGTTAACATCTTGCAACTGCAATGTCCTTACCCTGAGAACTTTTCACGGACTTTGAATGCTGACTCTTCTAGGTGAACGTGTTTGGATTTGGGGCGGACGGTCGGGGAAACTGGCACCACTACTGGGAGCAGAACCGATACGCTGGAGAATTCCGAAAGACTGGTGTCCACGATGCCGACTTTGAAGCACAGATCATCCAACGATTGGCTGAGGCCGGAAAAATCACAGTCTACCCGGGGAAATGATCAACACCGACCCTCACTTCATGAAACAGGTTTAGCCTGAGACGGTGGATCCAGGCAGTGTTTTGTAATCATGAACTTCAACTCAGGAGTGAAAAATCAAGACGTCAAACTTACATGACATTGACCACTGCTGAGCTTGGCATTGAGAGAGGGCTTGAGATCGAACTGTTACATTCTGTCACGTTCTCCATGGATTTAATCCCCCACCATTTCTGTAGATACGGATTGCCTCGAGCAAGAAATAGCACCATCAGCACGCTAGTGGAAAATTGTTCTTCAGCCAGTGTTTCCACTAGCAACAAACTACAGAGCTGTGGATGTTGACCAACACAATGCAAGATTGTAGGTGTGCGGGCAGGCAGACAGTGAGATTTTCCATTTTGTCACCCTCTTAAAACAATTGCCAGTCAATTTTTTGCATGAAAACTCAAAATTGTTCGTAAATTTCCAAAAATCCTCAAATGATTCATTTTTTCGTTTCCTGAAAAATTGGGGTGGGAAAATAACTTTGGCGATTATTTTAAAGGGATCCACGGCTAAAAAGACTTGTAGTTCATAAAAGATAGACGTTATTATGAGTTAAAATAATTTGGTATTGAAAGCACTCTGTATGTTTTCGTTTTTGTACAATTTGTAAAATTTGTTTAACTAGTTGGTCGCCATTGTTGTTGACGTCACAGGGCGGTGACGTCACATGGTTACGCTGCCGGGCTTCCAGAGTAAGACTCTCGCAACATAAATATGTAATCTGTTCAACCCTTTCAATTTGAACCTAAGAGTAACATTAATGAGCATGACAGCACTGTCGATATTTCACAAAACGAGCAGCAAAAGCAAAATGAACAGGAAAGACGGGATGAGACGTGACAAGAGTAGGAAAACAACAAACTGGTGTTCTGCCAAAATGTACTACACCGGCGAAACGTGTTACAAGAGGCGAATTTGACACCCAAAGTCTACCATGCGCTTTCAGCTTGTTTTGTTTAGATGCATACAGACAGAACATACTGATGATGCCTTAAGAAAATACTTAAATGTAGTAATATCAAATAGGGGTGGTTTAAATATGCTGCGTGACTAATGTGGTCAACATATCAACAATCTGCTTTAAAGCTATCACAAGAAAACACAATGCTTAAAAGCAAGGGCGTAGGTTTGCATAGGGACGGTAGGGACATAGTAACACTATCAACTTTTCAAGATGCTCAAATTGTCCCCACCAACTTTTAAGCAACCTTATTTGCATTGTATAATAACTTCAGTTACTGTATATAGGTAATTTAAAATGTCTTCCCATATGTTGTAAGGATAGAGTTTCCCCTACCATTAATGTAATTACAGTACTTTATTTATGTTCAGACTTACATTGACCCATTTTCACTTGCTGAATGTGCCAGTCCGTTTTCCCCACTCAAACGCTCATTTGATTGGCTGATGATAGTAGTGTTTTACCTGAAGGAAGGCTCCATTTGTATTTTTGTCATAGGCAGAGTTTGACTTTTGGGACATGGGGGTAACAACATGTTGATGAGCCTGAAACACAGCGTCAGCAATAAAATTAATTTACAAGAATATTTATAATAATAAGATGACAATGAGTATTTTTTGTTTTCCAACATTCTTGAGGGGAATTCTAAATCAGGGTGCTTTGGCAATACTTTTCGCCAATATCGTCAACCATTGAAAATGGTACGCTTGCCGGTGTCGTGCCAATGTAGTTACCCCAGTCAAAAATTGTATCCCCTGGTCGGAGCCATATGAAGGTAGATTTGTGTCTTTATTATTCAATCCAAAAAAAAGTTGCTTCAATCAAAAAAAGTCGATTCAATCCCCCAAAAAAATGTGTTCGAATGCAAAAATAAATTTGAAACTCAGAAAAAAAAAGCATGTGAAAGCTATTTTTGATTTTTTTTTTTTTGATCGTATTTAAGTTTTTTTTTTTTTTTTTTTTTTTTTTTTTTTTTTTTTGATTTAAGCAACTTTTTTGATTGAAGTAATGTTGATTTGTGTTCGGGCCACATTTTGGCTAGGACGTTTTTGTCTTTATTATTCAATCAAAAAATAAGTTGCTTCAAAAAAATATATATTTTCAAAAAGAAAATCACTTAAAAAAGAAACATTTCAATCGTAGAAAACGTTTTTTAACGCAAAAAGATATTTGAGATTGAAAAATTTGCATTCGAACAAGCAATCCTTTTTGTGTTTGGGCCATATTATGGGTAGGACATTTGTGTCTAAATCATTCAATCCCAAATAAGGTTGATTCAATCCAAAAAAAAAAATTCAATCAAAGAAAAAAATCATTTGAAAAATTAAATTTTCCTCCCCTAATATTTTTGTTGTTGTTGAAAATTATATGCAAAGCAAATGACCATCTAAGGTGCACATGATATGTTCGAAAAATCATTTTGACCCATTATAATTTTTTTTTTTTCAATCATTTGTGTTGCAGTTTTATTGCTTTACAAGTTTTATATACTATATAGGAAAGTCAATTTCATGCAATGACACTTTTCGGCCACCAGGAGGGGCCAGTCACCCCCCTTAATTTCGCTTATGATTTTTGTTATTTCCTGTCTAAGAAGTTTTTTTGTTATATTTATTTAGACAGACAATTTTAAGTGGTATTAAGACAAATATATATATATATTTTTGTATTTGCGGATACCTAAGAGATGATCAACAAGTTTTTATTTCTTATGTATGTTAATATTTTAATATTAATTAATATTAATATTATAATATAATTTGTGTTCAAATATTGTGATTTCAATTTGATTTTAAAAAATCCAGACATTTTTTCTGTAAGTTTTCAAAATGTTTCTTTAGTAGTTTTTGAAAACAAAGGTTTGAATGGAACAGTGTATCACCTGAACCAATACATTTGCACTGCAAAAACCAACCTCCTTAAAACTGGGAGAAAAGAGAAAAAAAAAACTTCCCTTGTTTTCAGTGTAAATCTACTAGAAATAAGTAAAATTATCTACCACTGCTTCAAGTACATTTTATTCGATTTCTTGAAATAACAAAAATAGCTAGCTGAAAATAAGCTTAACAGACGAGCAAAAAGTTTGTATATTTAATTTTGTAAAAAAAAACATGTTTGTCAGAAATGTTCTTTTGATTTAGGTAAAAATGACCAACTTTTAGATGTAAGGGCTTAGTAAGAACAAATAGCAATCTTTACTAGGAAAAATCTGACGCAATAATCTGTTAACTAGCCTTTAACACTCAAAACAAGATGGAGAAAATTATTCGACTAGATTTAAGAAAAATTATCAGATTAAGACGTTATACTGTGAATTTGTATTGTGAAAGTTAGTAGTTATTTTGCATTAATCGTTTAGCCCAGGGGTCCCCAAACCTTTTCCTGTGAGGGCCACATAACTTTTCCCTTCTCTTGATGAGGGGCCGGGTCAGTTTGTAATAGAAAAAGTGTGACGATTGCAGGAGTGCCTAAATGTAAAAATTTATTGTTTTTCAAAAAGCCACAATCAAATAACCCTTTCTGGATTCTTCATGGAACAAAAGTAAATGATATAAAAATAATATAATATAATATATTATAATATAATATCACAATTAAATAGATAATAACCAAATAACCCTCTGGGTTCTTCACAGAAAAAAGCCAGGAAATAAATAACACTATTGGAAAAAAATAAAATAAAAATTGTTTAGGGGGCCGGACCAAATGTGGAGGCGGGCTTAGCCTATCAATTAATTAGGTTCTTATTGTATGTATGTAATGTAGCCCTGACCGCCGTTCACTCAATCTTTTTGGTCTTATTAATGTCCCGTCCCCAGCAAAACGGGTAAATGCAGGTTATGCTGTTATATCGTCCCTATCAATATTGAAACCAAACCTACTCCCTTGCTTAAAAGTATGAGAGGGAAGCACATGCAAAAAGTATTTTGAGGCAATGAAAAGGTAATAAAAGATTCAATAAAAAAACAAATAGTAAGTACTCGCCGCTTTAACCGATGAGCGCATGTGTTGGACATCGTATAATGAATTGCAGAAACCCTGTAGTACTCGTCGAGTGACAGTGATAATCTACGTCATCACCCCGAGCGCCCTCCGTAAGTCAAAACATAAACTAAATATTAAAGATTTTTAAATCAATAGCAATATTTAATGTGTTTCTAATAACATATTTTAGTAAATGAGAACAATTGTGACTTATTAGAGCCTACAAGTCTTTAAGTCCGAGGTTCCCTTTAAGACGTTGATTTCTAAGAAAGTGGCAATCAAATAGAGGCATTGCCCAGTTTGATGGAAGAAACGGATCTTTTAAAACCCTGTATGGGGATGACCTCGCACACTAAGTTGTTACTGGGAATTGAGAGAAGGAATTTGCCAGAATCCCCACGCAGTGAAAGTTCCAGGAGGACACTGTTTTGACTGTGATGCACGCTGGTTGGGGATCAGACTTTTAATCATCCCCGTGTGGTGTGTGGCAGTCTCATTTAAGAGCTAAAGCCAGCGACGCATCATTTGGTCTGGCCCAGTTTGTGTTGTTTCGCAAGTTCTGCTGGGACATCAGCAAACACGTTTGATAGGACTGCAGCGCAAACACTCCAAACAGACTTTTGTGTGCCAGTGGGTTTAGCTCATTCCTGATTATTGGAATGAACGTGATAGCTTCATCAACCTGCCAATTAAACTTCCAGCTGTCTCTTGAGTGGGGACAGTGCCACCACACGCCTTAGATCAGTCACCGTTTGACTTGCTCTTCAGTTTTGTTTTTCATGTCAATATCCAAATTCCTCCTGCAGAATGTTTTTTTTTTTTGCATTTCGATTAGAAATGTTGCTAAGCTCGTTAATGACTTTTACTTTATCACTTCATCTGTTAATCCCTGAAATTGTTTTATTTCGGGGAAACAACTATTACATTAAGGGCCCAGCATGTGAAAATGTTTCATTTTTGTTGACAAGTGACACATAATGGTCAATAGCACTCTCATAACATTATGTGAAATGAATGGCCCTAACCCAAAGACAAACTGGAGTTTCCTGCCCATAGTGTTCAAACAATGATGCATGTTTTGGATTTAAATTTCGTCGCTGGAAGAAAAACACAAGAATGGTCTTAAATCGCATATCTCCTATGCTCGGCAAGCACTTCATTTAGCACACGACCACAAGCAATGTCAGTGCAACTCATTACATTGCTTACCTAGTGGTGTAAAAACCTAACATTGTCTGCAATTTCACACTAAACCTAAAACTATTAGGAATATGTTTGACTTAATGTCATCTTGAAATAAAAGATCACGAATCACCTAAAAGATTAAATGGCACATAGGCCAAAATGAAGAAGTCAGCAGTCATCTACCATCATTTTTTAATCTTTCAGTCAGCCTCCATTGTTAACACATTGACCTGATTAGCTACAGTGGGGCAAAAAAAGTATTAAGTCAGCCACCTATTGTGCAAGGTCTCCCACTTAAAAAGTTGAGCGAGGCCTGCAATTTTCATCATAGGTATATCTCAACTATGAGAGACAAAATGAAGGGGGGGAAATCCTGTAATCCGATTTTTAAAGAATTTAATTTGAAATTATGGTGGAAAATAAGTATTTGGCCAAAAACAAATGTTAATCTCAATGTATTGTCATATTCCCTTTGTCAGCAATGACAGTGGTCAAACATTTTCTGTTGCTGGTATTTTGGTCCATTCCTCCATGCAGATCTCCTCGGGAGCAGTGATGCAGTGACTCCCTCTAAAGATTTTCTAAGGGGTTGAGACCTGGAGACCGGCTAGGCCACTCCAGGATCTTGAAATGTCTCTTAAGAAGCCACTCCTTTGTTTCCCAGGCAGTGTGTTTGGGATTATAGTCATGCTGAAAGACCCAGCCACCTTTCATCTTCTGTGCCCTTGCTGATGGAAGGAGGTTTTCACTCAAAATCTCACGATACACAGCCCCATTCATCCTTTCCTTTACGATACGATTCAGGGTGCAATGATTCGATGATTGAACAATGATCACGGTATTGACGATGATCACGATTATTGATGCTTTGTGCATTATTAATTAGTAAAGTAGCCAAACAAATTTATGTCCAATATTTATTTAAAATGTCCTAATGATTCAACAGGAACGATGGAAACATTCCCACACAACAAAAAGCTGCAAAAACATTACCCATTTCAAAGGCAGGTCTTATTTCTCAACATGACTACCGTATATAACACAGCTGACCTTAAAGAGCATACGACAGGAGTAAAAAAGTCTTAAATAGCATTATTATGTGAATTAGAATCATATTTTGAGACGATTCGACTATATACAACAATTTAGCAAAGCGCAGATGATGAGAAATTAGTCTTTTAATCTGCCGGTTAGCCACGCCTACCATTATAGGGCTCGAGCGTCTGGGATGACGTCAGCGGGAGACTGGGCTCATCGGTTTTACTATTCAGCCCCTTGAGGGGGAATTATTCAGAACGAGGAAAACGCGACGAAGAGAGCCGCAAAACGTCATTGTTTCAGTCTATCTACTCCAATATTTTTACAGGATATTCTTTTTATACAAGTATTTTTCCCCAATAGCTAAATAAATGGCTTGAGAAGGACCAGTCAGCCCGTCGAGGGGGAACTATTCACAACGAGGAAAACGCGACGAAGAGAGCTGCAAAATGTTATTGTTTCCGTCTCTTTACTTCAATATTTTTACAGGATATTCTTTTTATCCAAGTATTTTCCCCAATTGCTAAATAAATGGCATGGTCATGACAAATAACAGTCTTGTGCTAAATGGAATAAGAAATAATAAAAATCCATTTATTCAAGATGACATGGCAAAATTACTCCATAATGGTCAAAACTGTCGACTTCACCTTTATTGTTGCACCTTCCGAACGATATTTTATGACACCTAAATCGGATATAGTATGTCATTTCCCTTCCCCGGCTTCGGAGAATGTAGACAAACCAAGAGGCGTGACAGCTAGCCGACATGCTAACCCAAACTGAGTGAACTTTCAAAGTCTTCGAAGCGGAAAATCACACATAACTAGCCCGGATTATTTGACATGACGACTGGGTTGTCGATTGTCTTCGCGGATCAGCAACCCGCCCGGCGGAGAGCAATTTACAGTTCGTTCCCCGGAGGAGGGAGGCTGCAGTTGTTGTGCAGCTAACTTGCAGCTAATGTGCTTGAGGAGAGCTTTTTATACGCCTATCAATGATCAAACGTAAGTAGTCCTTTATTTAAAGAAAGTTT
Organism: Corythoichthys intestinalis; assembly: GCF_030265065.1. Lineage (NCBI taxonomy): Eukaryota > Metazoa > Chordata > Actinopteri > Syngnathiformes > Syngnathidae > Corythoichthys > Corythoichthys intestinalis. Next base: position 38,057,722 of record NC_080399.1, read on the forward strand.
GTAGTGTTTACTTTGTAATCGCTGTATTAATATTTGACATAATACAAAACAAGATGTTTACTCACTTCCTCGTAAGTCCAATGGTCCCACAGTGGTAGGGCTTGTTTTTGCCAATATCCACAGTGAATGGGAACCTTTTGAAACTCCAAAAAGAAGCACACGCCTCTCCCTCATAAAGCAAGATTTTTCTGCAGCCGTTTGGCTGGCATGATGCGAAAAATAAACGTATTAATCCGCAAAATCAGCTAATTCCTTAGTCCTCATACACAATAGTACTGCTGTTTAGTGAAGAGGACACCTTCACCCGTACACGTCACAGCGCCCTCCTCCTCAATGCAAGACCGAAGCCGGAAGTCACTCATTTTCATGGCGCGGGATTCAAAAAACGAAATAAATATAGCGATCGCTTCCACACGCATCCAAGCAGTCCATATCATTCAGGAGCATAAAATACCGCGTGTATTATGAAATAAACATGCTTTTTTCGTGTCACATGCACTTTAAGCTGCTCTTTTTCACAAGAAGGTGCAAAAACATTAGCTTTTTCAAAGGCAGTACTACTATTTCTCTCAACAATACAATAAAATTTACACTGGTGGAATGAATTCCACATTTTCTGGAAACAAACAAAGTGCCTTTAGAAATAAGACTATATTTAACTAATACACTTTCTTTTCACAGATTTCTGTTCTATTTCGCATGTTTCTAGTTGTAACTCTAGTTGTAGTAGTTTTACACGTTCTGCATATGGAATAACTTTTGTACACCACCAAACAACGCACAAATCGACACGTTAGCGAATTTGCTAATTAGCATAGCGCTCGGCGCTAACTAGTAACATCTCAAAAACAACAACAGTGAAGGCTGTATAGTAAAAGAGGGTTCGTGTCTTATAGACGCACACGGGACTTAGCAACACACTAGGGACATTTTACAATCAACACGACTTGAACCTACTGCTGGACAAGTGAAAGGCAAAGAGCAATGAACTATCTCCCTTCCCCTCTCGGTCTAAAAAATAACTTGCGCACAAAAGTGGACCCAAAGCGCGACCCGGTTCTTGCCTGTCTCATACACAAATGTGTTTTTGAGTCTTTTGAACAGGAGTATATTTCTCGCTTAGTAACTTGCCATTGCAGCCATCTTAACCTTGTTCATCCCTTTCGGTGTCCTGGTGGCAGACATGTCTTGGATTTCGTTTCGCTAGCAGCAGGCTGTCATTAAGTTATTAGGGAAAATAATCGTTTTTGAATATTTATGAATCGTAATCGAATCGTCACGTGTCGAATCTTGATTAATCTAATAATCGATTTTTTGGCACACCCTTACTTCACAGTAGATATAGTGTTTCTTTGGATGCAATTCAGCATTCCTTCTCCTCCAAGCACGAGAAGTTGCATTTCTCCCAAAAAGGTCTATTTTTGGCTTCATCTGACCATATGACATTCTCCCAGTCATCTTCTGGATCATTCAGATGCTCTCTAGCAAACTTCAGAGGGGCCTGGACATATACTGACTCAATCGGTGGCACACGTCTGGCACTGTAGGATTTCAGTGCTTGGTGGCATAGTGTATTACTGATAGTAGCGTTTGTTACTTTGGTCTCAGCTCTCTGCGGGCCATTCACGAGGTCCCCCCCCATGTGGTTCTGGGAATTTTGCTCACTGTTCTTGTGATCATTCTGACCCCACTGGGTTAGATCTTGCATGGAGCCCCAGATCGAGGGAGATTATCAGCGGTCTTGTAAATTTTCCATTTTCTAATGAATGCTCCCACAGTTTATTTCTTCACACCAAGATGCTTACCTATTGCAGATTCAGTCTTCCCAGCCAGGTGCAGGTCTACAATTTGGTTTCTAGTGTCCTTTGACAGCTCTTTGGTCTTGGACATAGTGGAGTTTGGAGTGTGACTGACTGAGGTTGTGGACAGGTGTATTTTATACCGATAATGAGTTCAAACACGTGCCATTAATACAGGTAATGAGTGGAGAGGACAAACGAGCCTCCTAAAGAACAGTTACAGTTCTGTGCCTGCCAGAAATCTTGCTTGTTTGTAGGTGACCAAATACTTAATTTCCATCATAATTTGCAAATAAATTCTTTAAAAATCGGACAAAGTGATTTTTTTTTTTTTTTTTTTTTGCATTCTTTCATAGTTCTCCTCTCAAAGTTGAGGTATACAGTGGAATGAAACAGTATCTGAACCTTTTGCAATTTCTCACATTTCTGCATAAAATCACCATCAAATGTAATCTGATCTTTGTCTAAATCACACAGATGAAAAAACAGTGTCTGCTTTAACTAACACCACCCAAACATATATAGGTTTTCATATTTTAATAATGAGGATAGTATGCAAACAATGACGAAAGGGGGAAAAATAAGCAAGTGAACCATCACATTTAATATTTTGTGGGCCCCTCCTTCGTCAGCAATAACTTCAACCAGACGCCTTCTGTAGCTGCAGATCAGTCAGGAACATCGGTCACGACTAATCTTGGCCCATTCTTCTCTAAAAAAAAAAAACTGCTGTATTTCAGTCAGATTCCTGGGATGTTTGGCATGAATCACTGTCTTTAGGTCGTGCCACAGCATCTCAATGGGGTTCAAGTCTGGACTTTCGCTTGGCCACACCATAACATGTATTTTTTTCTGAAACCATTCTGAAGTTGAATTACTTCTGTGTTTTGGATCATTGTCTTGTTGCAGCATTCATCCTCGTTTTAGCTTCAACTGCCTGACAGATGGCCTCAGGTTTTCTTGCAAAACAAAACATCCTGATAAACTTTTGAATTCATTCTTCCATTAATGATTGCACGTTGTCCAGGTCCTGAGGTAGCAAAACAGTCCAAAATCATGACAGTCCCTTCACCATGCTTCACGGTCGGGATGAGGTATTGTGAGCTGTTCCATTTTTTGACGTTGTGTGTTACTCCCAAACAATTCAACTTTGGTTTTATCAGTCCACAAATTATTTTGCCAAAACTTCTGTGGAGTGTCCATGTGTCTTTTTGTGAACATTAAACGAGCAACAATGTTTTTTTTAGACAGCAGTGGTTTCCTTCGTGGAGTCCTCCAATGAACACCATTTTTGGCCATAGTTTTTACAAATAGTTGATGTTTGCAGAGATATTGGACTGTGCCAGTGATTTCTGTAAGTCTTTAGCAGACACTCCAGGGTTCTTTTTTAGTGGTAGTCTGCGCTTAACTCTTGGCCGTATCCATGCACATCAGACAATGCTTCCCATCAAGACAATTCTTAGCAGGTGTGTGTTTTATAGTGGACAGGGCAGCTTTAAACCACTCATCAGAGATTACGCATACACATGACTTAAATTCTTTGATAAAAATTGGTTTCAATTGCTCTTTAACTCTCCGTAGGCATAGGGTTCACTTACTTATTTTTCCCCCTTCTGTCATTGTTTGCATGCTATCCTCATTAAAATATACATAAAAATGTTTGTGTAATTTTAGTTAACCCTTTAACACCTAAGCCTATTTTGGCCGAATTTGCATGCATTTGATGTTGCCATTATATTTCAAAGAAAAAATTGTTTACAATGGCCAAATTGGGTCCCTTTTTTCAGGACACCTTGAACTTCATGTCCAAACTGTTGTTTTCTTCATTGACCAATTTCAATCCACATTTTGGACCCAAAAAGACAAAAAAAATCCCCAAATCTTTTTTCAAAATTTGTAATGTTGACGTCCCACTTACAACCAAACATGCTCGACCAACCGTTTTGAAGCTTGATCATATTTATTCAACTTGTTAGTATAAACATTCAATAGAAAAAAATAAGATTGAATAGTTTTATGTTTGACAATTCAACACAAACAGCAGGTATGGTCATAGGCGTTTTTGGCCTTTACACATACTATGGTCAAAACAGGTTATATACAGTGCAAAATAGTGAGAGAAAAAAATTATATATATCATCTAACACAAAAAGGGTTTGGAGGATATCTCTTTGTGAAGTTAGGTGTGGTACCCGTCACCTAATCAAAAGTATATACCTACATGCAATCAAGCTTCTCGAACACACATCTACATAAAAATTGAAAAGATTATAATAAAGAAAAAATATATATAACATTGAAAAAAAATATTTTAAAAAATATTGACAAGTAGTTCAGTTCAATTCAAAATGTGCAGGCATGCGACCCAGTAAAGTTTTTATTTTTTTGCGCACTCAATAAAGCTTGAACAGGTCACGGAGCTGCGTCACAACACAACGTCACAGAGCCTACTCAGTCGCCATTTGCTCGCTGCCGTCACTTCTATTCGCCGAGACGCCAACTCATGCAAAGAAAAAGACGACAAATATGGCTCATCTTCCTCCTTGAGTTAATGAAATAATGCATTAGCTTGCGCTAAATGTAGTTTTATATTCATTCTGCACGTTTCAAAGTCGCTCGCTCAAACCAACCGGCGGTTAGTATGCGTCGCATGCCTCGCTTTCATTAGTTGGCGTCCCGTTCGGAAATGTATTAAAAATGATCACATTCGGTTCGTCCTTCTTGACATCACAACGGCTCTTGTGATACAGTATGTAGTCTTTTGTGCTGCTTTCGGTTTTGAAAAAGGACAAGAAATGATGGAAATATGGAGAGAGCAGCGTTTGAATTTATGAGTGCAATAAAACTATAAAACTCAAATGACATTATCTCCCGTTTTTCTTGGTCGATTGACTTCAAATAAAAACTGGTGTGGACATCAACTTCCGCATTTTCAAATGAGACCAACCAGCGGCACGTGGGTGACGTAATTACAGCGTGACGAAGCTTCAAAGACGATATGCGTAAACGCGTCGCTGCTGACACCTTCGGTGTTAAAGGGTTAAAGCAGTTTTTACATCTGTGTGATTTTTACAAAGATCAGCTCACATTTGATGGTGATTTTATATAGAAATGTGAGAAATTCCAAAAGGTTCAGATATGTTTTCATACCACTGTACCTATGATGACAATTACAGGTCTCTCTCATCTTTTTAAGTGGGAGAACTTGCACAATTAGTGGCTGACTAAATACTTTTTTACCCCACTGTACTTGTCCGTCTACAGTGCCTTGTCTTGCCACTGCTGGACATATCAAGCCGAGAGCCACACCATCAGAAAAACCACCTGCTAAGCTTAGCATTTTCTAGCTTTACCCTCACTGACACACACCTGCTGTACATCTGCTGGCTCTGAGCTGTGCCTTCTGAGTGTATTGTATATATACTATATATATAAAAAAAAAAAAAAGTCTGCCATCGTGTGTTTCATTAAAGATGACAAGAAGATGAAAAAGAGGTTATAGGCAGAGATGCGTGTGATCCATTGTTATTCTTTGTATAAATGGTGTGCTTTTACTGTGCAACACTGACCTTGTGTTAATTATCATAAACTGTAGCTCTTCACTAATCACTCACTAAACATTAGAACTTATGCAAGGATGACATGTATCAGTTTTGGAGTGCGGGATATCTTCTGAGTTGCTGGCTGGAAGCATTTTACAAATTGGTGTTTGAAGCAGATGAACCTCGTTTCACAGTATTCAATCAAGGCCGTTATTGACTGAATATTCATTAAACACGGGTTCAAAAGACAACGCCTCATTCAAAACACTTGACATATACTCAACATAACCAAATGATAGTGATGGTATAGATACAATACAATAGTTTGCTTTCTTTAAATCAAATCTTTGCACAATTTACAGCTATGACTGTGTTAGTAATATTCGTAATGTACTACGTTAATCATTTTTTTCCCCAAAATGCACCCTCCAGCTTGGAAATATGTATAACATTAGACAATTTTGGTGTGTAAAGCACATTCCTATGAAAGTGTTTCTGTCTGTATTGGGTCAGATTTCTTGGTTCAACCTTTGCAAAACACTGTGACCCCTCTCTGTTGGCTCGAAAACAGTGTTAACCCTTTCATGCACAACAGATCTTTAATTTATATTAAATTAAATACATTCATATTGGACAGGGGACTCAAACGTAAGGCCCAGGAGCAAATTGAGGCACAAGGGACAATAGTTTGCAGCCCCTATTTGACATCCAGTTATACAAGTAGTATTAGTGTCGCCCACACGTATTTTGCAATGGGCAATAAAAAACATATAAAGTAAAATTAATTAGTTGAAGGATTAATTGGTAATAAGAACAATTTTAAAAGTAAAAGCAAATTGTAAAAAATATATAAATAATTGTACATTAAATAACTGGTAATTAAAAATATGTTTTAATAAATTGGGGAAATTAAGAAGAATAAGGAAACATATAAATAAGTGGCCCGTGTGTATTTCGCTTTGGGAATTTTATTGATTTTTTGTTGTTTTGTGACCTCACTTAAATCTTTGGCTGCCATTTACACCATAGACTTCAAATCTATTTTAACTGTTGAACCACCAGTTGAAATTAATTTGACGTCTATTGTTGTCAATAGGCGTTTTCAAGATTAATTTCCCTTTTTTACTAACTACAACCACACATACTCTGTGACCTGGGCTGAAAGTCAGTGAGTTGAGGTAATGATAACTTTTGAACAGATGCGCCGTGTAGTGACTGTCCCTGAAAGGGTTAATCATATCATTTCAATTACCGTATTGGCCCGAATAAGACGGTGTTTTTTGCATTGAAATAAGACTGAAAAAGTGGGGGTCGTCTTATATTCGCGGTCTAGACATTATACCCATTCACGACGCTGGATGGCGCCAGATATCGTTAAAGCGATGTTGTCATGACAGATCTCAGCTACTCTCAAGTTTAACCAGTTTGCATTATTTTATACTGCAATGTTTCCTTATTTAGATTTGTTTCAAGACTACAGTTAGACTTCACTTTGATGGTTAATGCAGTTATTGCAATTTTGTTGTTTTATCACAATAGATTGGTTTATTTACATTTCAAAAACCAGAAGCCGTTCATTTACGAATGTGATTGCGCTTTAGTTTACATCTTTAAATGTTCAGATATTAAGATTTGAATGAGGCAAAATAACATGCTTTTTCTCTCAAATATATTGTTATAATCATTTGTTTCAGATGTACTGTAATTATTTTCTGTATAAAAATTAATTTGGTGTTCAAAAAGTCTTTTTTCAAACTTGAAGTCTTGAAAAAGAGTCGTCTTATAATCAGGGCCGTCATATATTCGGGCCAATACAGTAAATGGGGGAAAGAAGAAAAAAATGTATTCCCTAAGTTACAGATGTGGCTTATACATGATTGATACATTAGAATATAGAACTAACTCTGTATAAGTTTATCCTCGAGATCCATTCTATTGTAGGGCTCTGCCATCGGCTAGTGATGGTTTTCATGTGTTATTTGTCAAAAGCCTGTGTATTTACTGAAAAAGTATCACTCTTTGTATCTTAGGTTGTAAAAATAAAAGCTTCTTGACATGATGCGTGGGCTAATGTATTCCAGCAACACAGATTCAAGCTAACGTCAGCGAATGTTATTTATGACGGCCCGGCTTGTTCCTCATCAACCCAGACATAGGACATGCCCTCTACTGGTTAACTCAGATGACAGGCAACAAGAAGTCCGTAATTATTTATTCTAATGATCAGCCCTCATAGCCTTTATAAAAGTCTCCCAGGATCGGTGTGTATACAACCCTAGAATATACCTACCAAATTTTATTGAGCAGTCCACGAAAATAGGCAGAATAGCAAATTTATTCAATTATGTAACTTAAATAGAAAACACTATTATTCAGATAAACAAAGAGCTCAAGTTTAAGGTGGCAAAACTGGCAACTTGACTCCAAAGGTCAAATAAAAATGATGGTACTTTAATTTCAAAGTTGAATCACTCAATTTGAAGCCTACCGTAATTTCCGGACTATAAGCTTCGCTACTTTTTTCGTTCATTTTGAATCCTGCGGCTTATATTCCAGTGCGGCTTATTTGTTGATTTATTTTGGTTAATAGGCAACACATGCCTCCTACCATGCATTGCAGCACTACAGATGTAAGTAACAGGTAAAATTCATGTTCTGTGCTACTTATTTATTCATTTACTGTTCCAGTTGTTTCATTAATTGCTTGTTATGGTATTTGGTAACACTTTATTTGACAGCGGCGTTATAAGACTGTCATACGACCGTCATAATTATGACATGGGACTATCATGGGCATTACTGAACGCTTATGACAGATGTCATTAAGTGTCATCCAGGAAATTATGGTACCAACTCCATTTGTGTCCAGCTAGGATCTTTTACATCCGTTCAAAAGTGAGCTCATTTGCCACATAAAACTAAATGATAACTGTTATAATCATTTGTTAATGATCATGACAGTGTCATGTCATAATTATGTCTAATTGTCTAATGACAGTCTTATGGCGCCACTGTCAAATAAAGTGTTCCAAATACCGTAACTAGCAATTAATTAAAAAACAGGAACAGTAACTGAATATTTAGCACAGAACATGAATTTTGATTGTTACTTACATCTGTTGCGCTGCAATGCATGCTAGGAGGCATGATGGACAACAACAGTGTTGACAGCAGGTGGCATAAAAGGTTGATTGTCTCCCCCAAGGGAGCAGTGATGGCCAAATGAAGCCTCTTGAAGCAATGAAGCTTTGCAGCCAATTGGTTAAAAGCTTCATGGTGATTCATTTGGTCTTCTGACCGTCGTATGATACCGCTATCTAATGAAGTGTTCCCGGTTAATATCTTTTGGTGTAAATATCCCATAATACAGTGAGGACAGCTGCATCTTATAGTCCAGTACGGCTTATGTATGAACAAAGGCCGTTTTCGTGTCACATTTGGTGGTTGGCGGCTTATAGTCAGGTGCGCCTTATAGTGTGAAAATTACGATACTTATATACCCGTAACCCGCTACTTCTATGTAGCACTTGAGTCATATCACACCTTGGTGCATTAGCCAATCCTACTGCAGTGAGGGGTCTCAAACAACCAATCGTATTGCAGCGAGACGTGTCCTAGGATTCATTATCTCGGCGAAACTGCCACAATTCAAAATTTATATTATTAAAAATAAAACGGGATGTTTGTGCTTTTACGTATTTGTCATTTGGAAATTTACACAAACTTAAAAACTTCAATAACTTGAGGAAATAAGAAAACAGTACAATCATTTAGCCCTGATTCTTCAATATTTCAAACTTTGATAAGAGTACCCAGCCGTGTATGACTGAGTAAATATCAACACCCGGCTTACTGATCAATTTAATAACAAAAACTTTGTTAAGAAAAAGGTCGACACATGGCAAAGGAGAACAATTTATTCCAATTCCAGAGTCTGTAATAGTGTTTCTTTCCATTTTTAACTGCTTTGATGAGAAAAAAATATATAATAATAACCATTGTGCATTGAGGTGATAAAGGAATGACATTACATCCTGAATGAAGGACATGATCATTTATAAAGGACAGATGATGTTATAAATTTTCTCGAATCGACCATTACGCCTTGTGAAATAATGGCTTCCTAATTTTACAAGCAACGATAAAGCTACAGTTCATCTAACTAGCCATGACCTGCAAGATGGACGGTGCCATGGCCTCAAGTTTAGACAGGTGACACCAAAATTGTTAACTGTTAGACTGATCTACATTAATAACTGAGTTTTTTTTAACAGTTTTAAATTGACATTTGCCTGAAAGCTATGTGCTTTCAAAGATAGTTCGGCATGTACAAATATCATGAGATGAACGGAATCGTCACTTTTCTGGATCGCAGGCCTGTGCTATGCCTGTGCCTTCCTATCTGTTGCCATGAACTTGAATCAAGTGAGTAATTTTCACAGAAACATTTGGAATTGGGCTATATGAACAAACCCACTTCCGAGTGGTCACCAATCCGTAAAGTGAGCGTGAGAAACCCCCCAAATTACAGTTCCATTCCATATTCGACACAAAGAAGCATATGAGATGATGCGCCAACATTCGACCATTATCACCACCATTCAGCGCTCATGAAACTTCTTGACTGGTTCCTCTTCCACGCTTGTGACCCACATTTTAATTTTCTCCCAATTTGAGAGTTGCAAACTGCTTGGCCATTTGTAGCGCCTCCTCTAGACACTGCGTGTTGCGCCCAGCGGCTTGTGCGGACATGTCCTTGCCGCCCCCTTTGCCGTCCATCAGGGGACACAACTCCTGAACCCACTCGCTTGCCTTCAGGCCTCGATTAGCTTTCTCCTACGGGGTAAACATAGATCTCAGCGGTGGTTAACCCATTCATGCACGTACTAAAAACATTTTTTTCTAAAATGTTTTTATTACATTCATATAGGGCGAGGTCTCAAACTTGTTCAATTGTGCTAATTGTGACCCACGGGACAATATTTTGCTGGCCCCATTTGACATCTATTTGTGGCATTAGTGTTGCCCGTAAGTATTTTGCCATGGACAATAAAAAAAGACATAAATAACTTAAAATAAAATGAATAAATTAAATGAAGGATCTTTTTTTTTGGGGGGGGGGGGGGGCATTCTTTTGATAGTACTAAGTTCATAAAAAAAAAAAAAAAAGAATCAAAAATAGCTATGAATAATAAAAAAAATATACATTTTTGTTTGTTTGATGACATCACAGATACTCTCTGACCTGGGCTAGCAATTAATGAGTTAAGCTGATGATAACCTTTGAATATATTCCAATGCTGTGACCACTGTTCCTGAAAGGGTTAAGTGTGTATGATGAACATACAATAAAAGCGATACTGCACTCACCTGAGGGACTTCACACAAGCAGATGACCTTGCCGGCATCGGGGTCCACGGCAAAGAGCATGGCGGCGGTTTCAGGGGAGTTTGACTTCAGCACTTTCAGGCACTCATTGAGAGCCTGGAAAGGACAGCAGGGGTGAGCGTAGATTATAAAGTCAGTAAATTCATGAGCAGACAAAAAAAGATTTCAGAAGAACTGAATTTCAAAACAACTACCAGGGACGCCTTATTTACGGTACATTCTCATGGCTTCTCACCTTGGCTGAGGCACCGGTCTCCATGGCCATGACTAGCAGCGCTTGATTGGGGCTACTTTTGATCACCTCCTTGGTCTTTTCCAGAACTCTCTTCTGAATGTCCGCCTTGTAAGAACGGTCCAGGTCATCCATGGTCTTCTTTAGCCCCTTCAGGCTCTCCCTCATTTCATCCTTTCGCCACTGGGAGATCACTGCAGTGCCTATCGACTGTGCGTGGAAGAGATGCAGAAACAGTTTTAAAAATGTAAAAAAACAAACCTGGTAATGTGGCAAACAGTGTCGTTTTTGGACGCTCTTAATTTTCATCTTAGTCTTTTGGACGATAATACTTAGTCATATTTTAGTCATCTCAAAATGTGTTTGTCTTCGTCTAGTTTTAGTTGACGAAATCTTAAAACTAATCCCGTCTAGTTATAGTCAACGTTTATTAAAAATGTTTTCGTCTGTAAAAATTACATTTACTCCCAAAATATTTATACAGTGTATCACAAAAGTGAGTACACCCCTCGCATTTCTGCAGATATTTAAATATATCTTTTCATGGGACAACACTGACAAAATGACACTTTGACACAATGAAAAGTAGTCTGTGTGCAGCTTATATGATAGAGTTCATTTATTTTCCCCTCAAAATAACTCAATATATAGCCATTAAAATCTAAACCCCTGGCAACAAAAGTGAGTACACCGCATGGGAACTACATACATCCCTAAATGTCCAAATTGAGTACTGCTTGTCATTTTCCCTCCAAAAAGTCATGTGACTCGTGACAGAAGTGCTGACAGTATTGCTGCAGAGATTGAAGAGGTGGGAGGTCAGCCTGTTAGTGCTCAGACCATATGCCGTACTATACATCAAATTGGTGTGCATGGCTGTCACCCCAGGAGGAAGCCTCTTCTGAAGACGGTACACAAGAAAGCCCGCAAACTCTTCGATCGCAAACTGATGAGACGAAGATTAATTTGTTTGGTTCCGATGGTCTCAAGCATGTGTGGCGACGACCAGGTGAGTAGTACAAAGATACAGTGCCCTCCATAATTATTGGCACCCCAAGTTAAGATGTGTTTTTGGCTTCTAATATTTTTTTTTTCTTCTAAATAATATGGGACCTTAATGGACAAAAAGAGAAAAATCCAACCTTCAATACAAGTGCATTTATTCAGTGGGGGAAAAAATCCCACATACAGAAATAATTATTTGACATCAAATAATGTGTGTCACAATTATTAGCACCCCTGGTGTTAATACTTTGTACAACCCCCTTTTGCCAACAAAACAGCACCTAATCTTCTCCTATAATGTTTCACAAGATGGGCAAAGACAGAAAGAGGGATCTTAAGCCATTCCTCTTTGCAGAATCTCTAAATCTTCCAGAGACCTTGGTCCTCTCCTCTGTACTTTCCTCTTCAGCTCACCCCACGTTTTCAATGGGGTTGAGGTCTGGGGACTGAGATGGCCATGGGAGGAGCTTGATTTTGTGTCTTGTGAACAATTTCTGTGTAGATTTGGCCATATGTTTAGGGTCATTTTCTTGCTGAAAGACCCAGTGACGCCCCATCTTCAGCTTTCGGGCAGAGGGCAACAGATTTTGATTTAAAATATCCTGGTATTTCAAAGCATTCATGATGCCATGCACCCTAACAAGGTTCCCAGGGCCTTTGGAAACGAAACAGCCCCACAACATCACTAGACCAACCCCTATACTTCACTGGCAAAGCACGTCACGAGTGGCACAACCAGACACTGCTACGATGCAGGCTAACCCCACATAAAATGTCTTACATTGCGTATCAGTATGTGGGGTGAGACTACTGAAGAAACTTAGTGTGGATTTAAAAGAATGTACAAATATGGGACAATTTAAGAAACTGTATAAATGGTAAATGGTGTTATACTTGTATAGCGCTTTTCTACCTCTCAAGGTAGATGATTTTCAAAAAATATAAAGAAGAGGGAGATATGGATAACAACTAGGGTGTTGTGGTTATTGTGATACGGGACATTGCGGTTATTTATTCATGTTTTCTGGGCTGATTTATGGACTGGGCTTTTGCAACATTCGTTTATAGGTAATAGGTTACATGGTGAGATTGTATATGTGTTAAACAAGAATGTATATATTTGAATGGAACTGATATGTCAGGACTTAAGGACACGGGGTGGGAGTAAAGGTACTTCTTCTCACTCCTTTTCGAATGCTCATATTTTGTTTTTCTTTTCTTTTGATTATTGTCACCGATTATTGGTAGCTATGTATTAAGTATTCGAAATAAACATGTTCAAGCAAACATTGTGAACATATGACGGACGCTATTGCACATTTTTGTCTCGTTCTCGTTTTGTCAGACGAAAACGGGCATTTGTATCGTTATACTCTCCCAAAACACGTTTTTAGCTCTTTAACGTCTCGTCATCGACATGAAAAAAACGTGTTGGTAGACAAAATATTTTCGTTATCGCCGTCGTTGAAGAAAAGAACACTGGTGGCAAAACATACAAACCTCTGTCATGTCTGCAATATCTTTCTGGACGTCCTTGTTGGGTACTGTCTGCTGCTTCACTTTGTCTGCGAGGGAACCTAGAGCTTGCTTCAGTGTGTCGGCTTTCCTCTGAGCCTGGTTCACAACAATGAACATGCTGTTACTCTCAAATTGTGTGAAAGTTACATGCATTATCTGCAACCAGCAACATTTGGTTATAACTGCTTGAAGGAGTGCCACAATTCCATCGTCTCTCACCACGAAACAAGATTGTGATCGAGTATTGCGCTTTCAATACGCGTATAGTTACAGGCTTATGGTGCTGGCCAAAAGCATTGGCTCCCGGCAAGTCTGTCAGACATTGCAATCATTTTTCTGGGAGAAATTGAGCTTTAACAAATCCTTTGGTAGTAATATCTTCATTTATTTTGCTTGCAATTAAAAAAAACACAAAAGATAATGGAAAAAATTTAAATCATTATCATTTTACACAAACCCCCAAAAATGGGCCGGACAAAAGTATTGGCACCCTTTGAAAAATCATGTGATGCTTCTGTAATTTGTGTAATTAACAGCACCTGTTACTTACCTGTGACACATAACAGGTGGTGGCAATAACTAAATCACACTTGCAGCCAGTTAAAATGGATTAATGTTGACTCAATCTCGGTCCTGTGTCCTTGTGTGAACCACATTGAGCATGGAGAAAAGAAAGAACTGTCTGAGGACTTGAGAAGCAAAATTGTGAGGAAGCATGGGCAATCTCAAGGCTACAAATCCATGTCCAAAGACCTGAACATTACTGTATCTACCGTGCACAGTGTCATCAATAAGTGTAAAGCCCATGGGACTGTGGCTAATCTCTCTAGATGTGGACGGAAAAGAAAAATTGATGAGAGATTTCAATGAAAGATGGATGGCGGATAAAGAACCTCGACTAACATCCAAACACGTTCAAGCTGTCCTGCAGTCCGAGGGTACAACAGTGTCAACCCGTACTATCCGTCGGCGTCTGAATGAAAAGGGACTCTATGGTAGGACACCCAGGAAGACCCTACTTCTGACCAAGAGACATAAAAAAGCCAGGCTGTAGCTTGCCAAAACTTACCTGTGGAAGCCAAAAACGTTTCGGAAGAATGCTCTCTGGTCAGATGAGACAAAAGTAGAGGTTTTTGGGAAAAGTCATCAACATAGAGTTTACAGTGAAAAAAATGAGGCTTTCAAAGAAAAGAACACGGTCCCCACGGTCAAACATGGCGGAGGTTCCCTGATGTTTTGGGGTCGCTTTGCTACCTCTGGCACTGGACTGCTTGAACGTGTGCATGGCCTTATGAAGTATGAAGACTATCAACAAATTTTGCAGCATAATGTAGGGCCCAGTGTGAGAAAGCTGGGTGTCCCTCAGAGGTCATCGGTCTTCCAGCAGGACAATGACCCAAAACACACTTGAAAAAGCGTTGTTTGAGAGAAAGCACTGGAGACTTCTAAAGTGGCCAGCAATGAATCCAGACCTGAATCCCATAGAACACCTGTGGAGAGATCTGAAAATGGCAGTTTGGGGAAGGCACCCTTCAAATTTCAGAGACTTGGAGCAGTTGGCCAAAGAAGAATGGTCTAAAATTCCAGCAGAGCATTGTCAGAAACCGGAAGCAGTTGTTCGCAGTTATTTTGTCTAAAGGTTGTGCTACCAAGTATTAGGCTGAGAGTGCCAATACTTTTGTCCGGGCCATTTTTGGAGTTTTGTGTAAAATGATAATGATTTAAAAAATTTTCCCCCCATTCGCTTTGGTGTTTTTTTCATTGCAAGCAAAATAAATGAAGATATTACTACCAAAGCATTTGTAATTGCAATCATTTTCTGGGAGAAATTGAGCATTATCTGACCGAATTGCAGGGGGTGCCAATACTTTTGGCCAGCACTGTAATTATCTTTTACTCCCACTTTAAAAGGGACAAAAAACACCTTTATCAAATGCATCCCAGCAGAAAAAAACTTGTGAAACCATTTTAGGAACTGTCGTCACTACTGTACAGTGGGCATTTATTCAAAAGTTATTAGCTTGAGTCATTCACTGTCAGCTTAAGTCACAGTGTATGCGTAGGGGTATTTAGTTTTAAAAAAAAAAAAAAAAAAAAAAAAGGACATTGAAATCGACAACACTTAATGACAGCAATAGAGTTTTTCCTGATGTGTAAAAGTGGGGAAAAGGTCAATTAAAGTGCACGTGACACGAAAAGCATGTTTATTTCATAATAATAATGATATGGACAAATGATATGGACCGCTTGGATGTGTGTGGAAGCGATCGCAATATTTATTTCGTTTTTTGAATCCCGCGCCATGAAAATGAGTGACTTCCGGCTTCGGTCTTGCATTGAGGAGGAGGGCGCTGTGACGTGTACGGGAGAAGGACTCCTCTTCACTATACAGCCGTACGGTTGTGTATGAGGACTAACTATTCAGCTGATTTTTCGGATTAATACGTTTATTTTTCGCATCACGCCAGCCAAATGGCTGCAGAAAAATCTTGCTGTATGAGGGAGAGGCGTGCGAGTTTCAAAAGGTTCCCCATTCACCGTGGATATTGGCCAAAACAAGCCCTACAACTGTGGGGCAATTGGACTTACGAGGAAGTGAGTAAAAATCTTGTTTTGTATTATGTTGAATACGAATACAGCGATTACAAAGTAAACACTACAAACTTTCTTTAAATAAAGCACTACTTACGTTTGATCATTGATAGTCATGTAAAAAGGTCTCCTCATGCACATTAGCTGCACGTTAGCTGCACAAGAACTGCAGCCGCCCTCCTCCGGGGAACGAGCTGTAAATTGCTCTCCGCCGGGCGGTTTGCCGATCCGCAAAAACAATACGACAACCCAGTCGTCATGTCAAATAATCCGGGCTAGTTATGTGTGATTTTCCACTTCGAAGACTTTGAAACATCACTCAGTTCGGGTTAGCATGTCGGCTAGCTGTCACGCCTCTTGGTTTGTTTACATTCTCCGAAGCCGGGGAAGGGAAATGACATAATATGTCCGATTTAGGTGTCATAAAATATCGTTCGGGAGGTGCGACAGGAAAGGTGAAGTCGAGAGTTTTGACCATTATGGAGTAATTTTGCCATGTCGTCCTGAATAAGTGCATTTTTATTATTTCATATTCCATTTAGCACAAGACTGTTATTTGTCATGACCATGCCATTCATTTAGCAGTTGGGGAAAATACTTGGATAAAAAGAATATCCTGTAAAAATATTGGAGTAAAGAGACAGAAACAATGACAATGACATGTTGCTGCTCTCTTCGTCGCGTTTTCCTTGTTCTGAATAATTCCCCCTCAGTGGGCTGTAAAGTAAAACCGATGAGCCCAGTCTCCCGCTGATGTCATCCACCTGTTGGGGACGCTTGAGCCCTATAATGGTAGGCGTGGCTAACCGGCAGATTAAAAGACTAATGTCTCGTCATCTGCGCTTTGTTAAATTGTTGTATATAGTCGAATCGTCTCAAAATATGATTCTAATTCACATAATAATGCTATTTAAGACTTTTTTTCTCCTGTCGTATGCTCTTTAAAGCCAGTAGGTGGTAACCACCCCTAATGCAAGCAGTCGTTTTATCAATGCCTGTACTATTTTAGCCAGTCAAAAACAGTTCAACTATTCCAGATTTCTCGCCCCACCTTGTGATGTCATTAATATTCATTATCATATCACATTTATCTGTCCTCAAGTCTATCAAGTGTATGTGTGCGTGGGTACAACTGACATCACAAAATGGCTACGTTCGAAAGCGGTGTCATTTCTGTGTTTAAACATTATTTGCACCATTATCCGACTACGTCTACACTAGGAAGGATCATTTTTTGCCTTGTAATTCGGACAATATTTCATACCCGTCCGCACTGCGTTTAGGGTGCGTTTATAAACGCCACGCTCCTGCAAGGGATGCCTGCGCAAAAAAGAGCAGTCTCGTGTGTGATGTCATCGTCCGCACAGGTCACTTTTTTGGATATATTCAAGCGTAAAATTTACAAGCTCTTTCAGTTGTTAAAAGAGGAGCCGGAAGGCCACGTCTGTACCATTAGCCTCCATCGTTTAGGATGCTGTAATGCCACACAAAAAAAAAAATCGATGGCGCGCTCCGTTGGCTCCGATTTTTACATGGATAGCCCAGCTAACTATACCGGATACCCTGAGTTTAAGTAATTAGAAAGCCCTCTCCTCTGTGTAATAAACTACCCGGACAAGAGGTACATTATTGTGGCCGACATGCCGTATAGTACAATAAATTGAACGTTTAAGGACATTATCTGTCCTAGTGTAGACGTAGCCTCAGAAGTCTAAGAAGTTCGCAATTTACAGTACATACTTAAATACTTTGAGTCACTGTCTTTCTCATGAAAGTCATTTACATTAAGTGTTATCTGTCCTTCTAAATATTAATTTGGCTTCTTTGACTGGGATGAAAATTGGTGTGCGCCTTTTGCAAAATATTTCGCCACTGAAAATCAAAATTTTAATTCAGTAAAGCTGGCCACTAGGAAGAAAAACATGTTCACAGTCTGACCCTAAACATTCCTGACAAGTCATCACAGAATACTTAAACTGCTGTGCAAGTTCTGACCTTCTGGGCCTCGCTTCCCGTCACCGCAACAATGCGACGGATGCCCTTAGCGATGGCCTCTTCTGAGACGATGACAAACGGCGCAGCATGAGCAGAGTTCTGCAGATGGCTACATATAACGACATGGAACAGGACAGTTCGCAGGAGGTATGGAATTGCTCCTTTGCGTTCATCATCCTTTATCGATCCCACGTTAGCCATTTCAAGATAAATACTCACGTTCCACCACAAAACTCAATGGAGGTAAGGGAACCAGCGGCACTGTTGGGGTCATCCAGCAAGTCCTGAACCGGAACGCCGATGGACACAACCCTCACCGGGTCGGGGTACGTCTCATCAAACACTGCACGCAGACCCTGAATAGCCTTGGCTTGTGCCAAGGAGGCTTCAAGGGCGTAAACGGGCTGAAGCAAAAAGAGAAACAAATCATTTAATCCTGCAATTTGTATCAAATAACTAATACAGCATTTGGCTTTCTCTACTGACCTTGGCATCTCTTATCATAGCGCAAGCAATCTCTTCGGTCCGACGGACCTCCCCCGTGCTAAGGGCGCCTTTAGCAGTGAAGTCAAACCGAAGTCGGTCCGACGCCACCAAGGAGCCCCTTTGGTCTGCCTCGCCCAAAACTCCCCTAAGAGCAAAGTTGAGGATGTGCGTAGCTGTATGGTTGCTCATGATGGGCCTGCGGCGAGCCTGGAGAGAGTAAATGAGTAAATAAAAAGGCCAAAAGAATCCAGGATTTTCCCTGTGGGCGCACTTTCAGTAAGTAATAAGCTCACCTCGTCTACATGTAAGGTGACACGGTCTCCGACCTTCATTGTTCCGTAAACGGTGCCCACGTGGAGGACGTAACCTCCTCTAACCTGTGTGTTCTTCACCGAAAACTCCATTCGCTGCCAAAGAAACAGAAGATCACGCTCATAACATTAACTTACTCACTGCCAGTAAGAGCAGTAGACATCAAATCCATTTAAACTGGGATGGCTGGCACTAAATGACCATGTTTTCAGTGCCAATCCATTTGATTGCAGCCAGCAGTGTTTTCGTCAACGATGACTATAACGAAAATATTTCGTCAACGAACAATTTTTTCGTGACGATGATGAGACAATAACAAGCTAAAAACGTGTTTTGGTAGACTAAAACAACAAGCTCAATGCCAGCGAGATGAAATTATGCAAAAGTTTCCGTCACATGTTCACGGTGTGTGATATTTTATGTGTAATTAGCCTGCATGGTAGCAGTGTCTGGTTGTGTCACTCATGTGACGTCCTGCCCCCCCGCCCTACACTCACCAGTGCAGTGTCCTTTCTAGTCTCAAGGCTTGCACACTTAAGATTCGTTTTCTTATCTTGGCCAGAGAGAATATGCAATGTTTTGTTGTTGTTGCCTTTAGAGGACAATGTTGAATGATCATCACACATTATATGTGACTCGTAGAGTTAGCATAGCATTCGCATTGATAACTGCGAGCGTCCTTTTAAACTCTGACAATGTTTTTTTTTTTTTTTTTTTTTTTTTTTTTTTTTAACATACAGTTCGTGGCGTCCAGGTGGGTATAATTGAAAATAATGTACCATTTTCCTGCTGTGTGTGTATTATCAAAAGCTAGTGTTGTCCTTGTAGACACTACAATATGTGCTCGTCTGTCAATGTTTATTCAAAAGAGTTGGAAACTAGGGTTGTTCCGATCATGTTTTTTGCTCCCGATCCGATCCCGATCGTTTTAACTTGAGTATGTGCCGATCCCGATATTTCCCGATCCGATTGCTTTTTTTTGCTCCCGATTCAATTCCAATCATTCCCGATAATTTTTTCCCCATCATATACATTTTGGCAATGCATTAAGAAAAAAATGAATAAAACTCGGACGAATATATACATTCAACATACAGTACATAAGTACTGTATTTATTTATTATCACAATAAATCCTCAAGATGGCATTTACATTATTAACATTCTTTCTGTCAGAGGGATCCACGGATAGAAAGACTTGTAATTCTTAAAGGATAAATGTGACTTTGTATATTGTGACTAAATATTGTCATCTAGTGTATTTGTTGAGCTTTCAGTAAATGATACTGTAGCAATTTAACTTCTGCCCAAATGCATGATGGGAAGTGCAACCATGACTGTGTGTCGTGGTACCAATTGATATATTTTCTCTGCGTTGGGAAATAACATAGGGTGTTAAGAAAAAAATCATCTATTACCTTTCTTCCCCGCATTGCTTCCCTCAATTATTCTAATCATTGGGAGAGGGATAGTAAGGCTTCAGCCATTTAAAAAAAAGGCTCCAAAGGCTGCCAAAATTCACTCATTTTACGCTGCCTTTTAGCTCTATATACTGTACGGGTAAAATACCGCAATTATAGATTAAACGCGACAATGCGTGAGTGGGTCGTGCAGCGCATGCGTTAATTGAGTTAAATATTTTTTTTAAATCAAAATCTCTTTATTTTTCACAATAGTAGTGCGTTGGTTTCCAGTTAGGAAAAAAAGAAAAATACAAAGTGGGATGAGAAATGGGACTTACATCCAACACACATACAATAGAGAATGATAATAAAAATAGGGGAAAAAAAAAATAATAATAATAATGATAACCGAAATAAACCAAAAATAAACCATGAAATTAATCCCTGTCACTGCCAGTGAGTTTTATGACCATTGCACATTGAGTTTTAGTAATTGTTTTGGATAGTAAGTATCAATACAATAAAGATATGTCAGATTATGGAATGCCAAGGGCTTAAAAGGACTAACACATGTTTAAAAAATGTCCCCAGGCACGTAGAAATCTCCCATTAGAATAATAGAGAGAGTATCTGATCTTTTCAATTTTCAAACATGTCATTAAGGCCGTCAGCCAATCAGTGTGTGTGGGAGGGAGGGGGTCCACCCACCTGAGGAGGACAGACCTACGGGCCAGGAGGGAAGCAAAGGCTAGAGTACGGCGCTGATCAGCAGACAGTCGAGAGTCCTCTGTAACTCCGAATAAACCAATAAGAGGGTTCGGTTCCACCCTCACTGTTAAGATCTGTGAGAGGGAATGAAAAACCTCTGTCCAGAATTTGCTGAGTTTAGTACAGGTCCAAAACATATGAAAGAGTGAGCCATCTGAGATGTTGCATTTGGAACAGAGTGGGCTGATGTCAGGGTAAAAAGTGGCCAGTTTGGTTTTGGAGATGTGAACTCTGTGGACCACTTTGAATTGGATTAGATTATGGCGAGCGCACAGAGATGAGGAATTGACTCGTTTTAAGATAGATAACCATGTTTCCTCAGAGAAGGGGGTACCAAGGTCCTCCTCCCATTCCGCCCTGACTCTATCCATAGATGCAGACTTCAGAGCCAACATCGCGCTGTAAAACACAGAGATAGGCCTCTTCTGGTTTGGTTTTGAGGAAAGAACCATGTCAACAATAGTCCTGTCGGAGTTTAGCGTGGCGGGCAGATTACAAAGTATAAAATGTCGAATTTGCAGATAACGGAAGAAATTTGACTGTGGAAGTGCAAACTTGTTACGTAATTGTTGAAATGATGCCAAATTATCATCAATAAATAAATCTCTGAAGTGTTCTATTCCCCTCTGACTCCACTCTTTGAAGGCGGGGTCATTGAGTGAAGGTTTGAAGAAATGATTACGTAGTATTGGGCTTGATGGTGAGAAGTCATGTAAAATGAAAAACTTTCGGAACTGAGACCAGATCCTCACTGAGTGTTTAACCACTGGGTTCTTTAAAGATCTGGTTGAGAGTGGAAGAGAGGAGCCCATCAATGCAGCCAAGGATACATCATCCTCTGATCTCAACTCCATTGCCACCCAGTCAGGAGGATCTGGACGACAATGAAAGTGAGACCAGAATGTAAGACACCGCAGGTTGGCCGCCCAATAATAAAAACGGAAATTAGGCAAAGCCAAGCCACCGGCAGCACTCGTCTTTTGTAAGTGGGTTTTATTAAGACGAGCCCTTTTTCCTTTCCAAATATAAGATGAGATAATCGAGTCAAGATGATCGAAAAAGGTTTTGGGAATAAAAATTGGTAGCGCCTGAAATAAGTACAAGAATTTTGGTAAAATTGTCATTTTAATCGAATTTATTCGCCCAATGAGAGACATGGAGAGTGGTGACCATTGTGTGAGTGTTTGTTTGGTTTGATTTATTAGGTTTAAAAAGTTCTCTTTAAAAAGGTCTTTGTGCTTCCGGGTCATCGTGATGCCTAAATAAGACACTTTGTGAGTTTCAATTTTAAATGGTAAATGGTGTTGAAAGTTGGTAAAGTCTGAAGCAGACATAATATTGCCAATTGGAAACAGCTCACTTTTTTCAAAGTTAATTTTATACCCTGATAGTTGACTGAAGTTATTAAGTAGTGATAGAGCCGAATGGAGAGAAGTAATCGGGTTTGAGACAAGGAGCATAAGGTCGTCCGCATAAATCGAGGTCTTATGTTCAATGCCGCCTCTCCATATACCCGTAATGTCATCCCGGCTACGGATGGCGATTGCAAGAGGTTCGATAACCAGGTCGAATAGCATGGGGCTGAGAGGACACCCCTGGCGAGTACCCCGATGCAGTCTGAAAGGATTAGACAGCTGGGAGTTGGTTCGGATAGAGGCTGTAGGATGAGAGTAAAGCAATTTAATCCACGCAATGAAATTTGACCCAAAACCAAATTTCTCCAGCACTGCCCACAGGTAGACCCACTCCACGCGATCGAATGCTTTTTCAGCATCAATGGAAACTATACACTCAGGGATGTCATCAGGAGTAGAATAGATCATGTTTAATAGTCGGCGTACATTAAAGAACGAGTGCCTACCTTTTATAAAACCGGTTTGGTCCTCAGATATGATAGCTGGGAGGATGGTTTCTAGTCTGCGAGCGAGAACTTTAGCTAGAATTTTTGCATCGGTGTTAATAAGAGAGATGGGCCTATACGAGGCGCAATGCGTGTAATCTTTGCCTGTTTTGGGGATAAGGGTAATATAGGCTTCAGAAAATGATTTAGGAAGGGAACCTTGCCAAAATGATTCGCAGAGCACAGAATAAAGTTGTGGAGTCAAAAGTAAAGAGAACTTTTTAAAGAACTCAGCTGGAAAACCATCGGGGCCTGGACTGCTGCCTGACTGCATTGAAAAAATAGCTGAGGCTATTTCATCCTGTGTTATAGGCTCATCCAGTCTCTTACCATGGTCTGGTTGGAGTTTGGGAACATTGAGACTGCTTAGAAAGTTGCAAATGTCATTAGGATCGGGTGGAGATTCTGAGGAGTAGAGGTTTGAATAAAAATCCCTGAAAGCATCATTAATTTGAGTGTGGTCCGTGGTAATTTCACCATTTTGTGTATGAATTTTAGTTATGTTTTGTTTCGCAGAAGAACCCCTCAGCTGGTTTGCAAGCAGTTTGTCGGCCTTGTCTCCGTGGGCATAGAATGTGGCTTTATTTTTGAGGAGCAAATGTTCGACTGAATGGGTAGTAAGAAGGTCAAATTTAGTTTGGAGCTCTAATCGTTCTTTATAAAGATTTTGATTTTTAGTTTGCGCATACTGTTTGTCAATTTCCCCAATTTGATGAGCCAGACCCGAACGCTCTTTGTTACCTTTACTTTTCATTTGAGCTGTGTAAGATATAATTTGTCCCCTAAGGTAGGCCTTAAGGGCATCCCATACAATCAGACTAGAGACCTCGGGGGATATGTTAGTCGATAAGAAAAAGGTTATTTCATTTTTTATGAACTCCACAAATTTGTCATCTGACAGAAGAGTGGAGTTGAAGCGCCACTGTCTGCTCCTCCGGGGGAGATTTGGGAGGGAGATGGCCATGGAAACAGGCGCGTGGTCTGAAATGACAATACTATGGTAATCACAGGAGCGGATAAGGGGCAGGAGACCATGGTCAAGTAAAAAATAGTCTATGCGTGAATATGTATGGTGGACATGTGAAAAGAAGGAGTATTCTTTTTCCTGGGGATGTAAAGAGCGCCACACATCGCAAACACCATATTGCATGAGGAAGGCCTGAATGAGAACGGCTGATTTACTCGGCATGCCGGGGTTGGTGGAAGACCGGTCTAAGAGTGGATCCAGCCAGCAGTTCAAATCACCTCCAAAGACAAGAGAGTATGTATTAAGGTCTGGGAGTAATGAAAATAGGCGCTCAAAAAAAGCTTGGTTGGGGGCATAAACATTAACGAGGACCACCATTGTGTTGTGTAATTTCCCAGTCACAATAACATATCGGCCAAATTTATCAGAGGTCACATTATGAGGCTCAAAGGTAATATTTGGAGAGATTAAGATCGAAACTCCTCTGGCCTTGGCCTGAAAGGAGGAGTGGAACGCCCCTCCCCCCCAACCCGTCAGGAGACGCCCGCTGTCTGAGGTGCGAATGTGTGTTTCTTGCAGAAAAGCAATATCTGCTTTAAGCTGTCTTAAATGTGAAAAAATCTTTCTCCTCTTCACTGGGTGGTTCAAGCCCCTGACATTCCAACTGACAAAATTCAAACAACTATCCACAAGCATTTAGAGAAAGTGAAGAGTGTGAAATTAACTAAATGGCCGGTCAAAGAAAAATAGATATATACGTGTACATTTGATTCCCTAGCTGTTGGCAGTGACCACCCCCCCACCCCACCCAAGAAAGCTGCCAAAAAGAAAAGCAGCAAGCTCTTAAACCCAAACATCTAACTAAATCTTCCTGTCCCAACTAAGTTGCTCCTCCGGTATCGAGCATTATAATAGTAAAAGTCAAACATCCCCATAGACAACATTGAAACAAAGATCAGTCCCGAAAGACTTGTCAGATTCTATTTAAATTAGATTCAATCGACTTGAATTGAATTTGGGACCAGTAAAAAAAAAAAAAAAAAGAAAAAAAGGGTTGAGTATAAAGCAGTACATACTGACATGTCAGTAGTCTTAAAGTTTCAAATGTGCTGGCTCCACTATAACTGTCACTCAGACTACAAATATACAAAGGAAAAAAAACATGTATGGCGCACGTACGCACATAAACGATTAGATTATTATGTTTTTTTGTTTTGTTTTTTTTTCCCCCCTTTTCTCTTTCTTTCCTTTTTTCTTTCCCTTTAAAATATTTATTTATTTATTTATTTATTTTAATAGAGCAGTTACGATAAGCGCGTTCCCTGCGTGTTCTGCATGGCTCAGTCGCGCTGCTATAGTAAAGTAGCTGATTACAGTAAATTTGTAAACTAACCAGCATGTCGGTACTCCGTGGCCATCTGGAACTACGGCAGAGTTACCTCTCATCCAGTCAGGTTGAAAGTGTGTTATGAAGTTATGAACGTGATTTGGGAAGGGTGTCGATGTACTTCTGTGCCTCTTCCACTGAGCTGATCCATTTCTTGACTCCCCTGGCCAGCGTGAGCCGCAGCCGGGCTGGGTATAGCAGCGCGGGTTTCAGACCCCGCTTGTACAGCTCCGCCATGACGTCTCGGTATTCCACGCGCTTGCTGGCCACCTCGGGACTGTAATCCTCCACCACTCGGATCGCGTGGCCGCGATAGTTGAGCATCCCTCTCCGACGCGACTCCCTGATGAGTAGGTCCTTGGTCTGGTAGCGGTGGAGGCGTACGATTACCGGTCGCGGCCGCTGTCCGGGAGCCGGTTTAGCCGCCAGGGTTCGGTGGGCTCTGTCGATGTCCGGCTTGGAAGGCAGCGTCTCGGAGCCGAAAACCTCCATCAGCAGGTCCGCGAAGAACTCGGAGGGTCGGCCGCTCTCAGTGGACTCAGGGATCCCCAGAATACGAATGTTCTGCCTGCGGCTTCGTCCCTCCAAGTCAGTCACTTTGGCTTTTAACTTGGCGTTGTCGATGGTCAGCGCGGCGCACCTTTCCTCCAGGTCGCTAACTCGCTGGCTCAGGTCGTCCGCGGCGAGTTCCAATGAGGACACACGCTGGTCGTGGTCATCCACAGTCTGTCTCAGCGTGTCCAGCTTTGAGTCCAGTTGACTGAAAGAACTTTTGAACTCAGCCGCGATTTCCTCGCGGTGGTTTTCGAGTAGCGTCGAGATCGCATCAAGTGTTAAGCTAGGGTTAGCTTCTTCTTTCTTGCTCGACTTACTGCCTTTAGAAGCCATTAGGAGAATTGGTTTTACCTTTAGAGCGTTATCAACCAAATAGACGAGTGATTTAAGTTGGGCGATGTTGTTGATAAAGCGATAAATTAACCGGCGAGCACGTGCCGTGCAGCTACTCCATCTGTCTCCGGAATCGGAAGTCCCAGTTAAATATTTTAACGTGACAAATGTAAAAAATATTCTCGCCGTTAACGCGATATTAATTTTATACGTATTAAAAAAAAGCATGTCCGATATTTTTTTGCCGATTCCGATACTTTGAAAATGACGTGATCGGGCCCGGTCGATCGGCACCTCTATTGGAAACCTTTATTAATTTGTTTATTTTTGGAGGGTTTTTTTTGTTTTTTACAGAGGAAACCGTTTTTAGTAAACGTTGAATAAAACTAGACAAAATTAGTCCTGAGTTTTCGTCAACAAAAACTAGACAAAGACGAACACATTTTGAGATCACTCAAATATGACTAAGACTTATACGTATTGTCGTCCAAAAGACTAAGACGAGAATAAAAAGGGCTGCATAAAAAAAACACTGGCTACCAGCCTGCCAAGTCCAAATGGACGGGACATCGCGCGCTGTCAGTGGTAACCAATGAGTTAATTTATGGAAGAACATTAAAGCTGTTAGAATAGTTTGAAGGTTGTTACTGTGTGGTACTGCATGTTGGTGGGATTGGCCTATTGTCAATGTGCGCCTTATCGTCCGAAATGACATTATATTGAGGAACGATATTTTCTATCATTTATACTAGGTGTTCCCTTGCAGTTTAGAATGTCAATAGGATGACACCCAAACCTAAAACGTATTCAGTTAACGCACAAGCATTTTTAACTGCACTTACATCCTCTGTGTTATCATCTTCTCGAAGTATGTAGCCTTCATCAAATGTCTGTCCGCCCTGCTCTGCATAGAAAGACGTCTGATCCAGCAGCACACCACACTTCTGTCCTGTGGTCACTTGTTCGCAGAAAGCGCGGTCGTGACGCAGGGCCAATACGGTGGCAGATGCCTGTTGGAACTCTGACAACACATCAATAGAATCAGGGGTAGCACACTTGGAAGCAAGTCAAATTCTGAAATGTCTTTAAAGGGTTCAGTACTGTAGGTGCCGTTTTCATCTGAGGTGTATTTGTATTTGGGAGAATCGTCTGTGGCGGGGATGTTCTTATTTCTCAGCTCTTCAATAGCATAGATGTCCAACATGATGTGGTCCACGTCTCCTGCTCCTTTACCTTGGGACTTTAACTATGCACACAAGCAAACACAAAGTCTAAACAATTAACATTATTTAGTCTCTAAAATTTTCAAAAAATGAAAGATGAAACTGCATAAATTTCACACACCGCTAAAACGGTTTTATCAAACCTTATCAATATTGCATAGGCAGCACTTGCATCAGAAGTTGCCAAAACACAAGAATGTAATCATCTTGTTCTTTCAGGCGAAGTGTTTTAGATCGCTTTTATATAAGATGCGCAAGGAGCAAGCCCACAAGCCTTTCAGCTCATTCGCTGCCCTTTACAACGATACGACATGAAATCCATTTCAACTACCAGGTTTTCCCCGGGCGATTTATAAGCCTGGTAGGGTAGGCCCTACTGGTCAAAATGGATTGGAATTACATCGGCGTCAAATCAATAGCAGCGAATGAGTTTGTTTATGAAAAATGTTAAAGCCATTAAAACAGTAGGAATTTGATCTGTGTCCTTAGTTTCTTAAGTAGTAATATGTTCATTTTTAAAGCACGTATGGGTTATCTCTCAACATCCATGGCTGACAATTAATAATACTTAATTCATATGTAAAGGTTTAAACTACCTTCTTTTTCTTAAGTCTTAAGTAAAGCTTCTATAAGGCTAGGTTCATACCGCAGGTCACAAGTCAGATTTTTTCGTGTTTTTGCGACTCGACTCAGGCATTAACTTGATAGTCTGAACGGGACAGGTCGCATAAAATTTCAAATCTGATCTAGGTCACTTTCGTATGTGGTTAAAATCCAATCTGAGCCACATTTTTCCAGAACGTGGCTGCGGTCTGAACTGTCAAGTCCCCCAAATTGGAATTCATACAGTAATTACGTCAGGAAAGAGCGAGCGAGAGAGACAGGGAGCTACGTTAGCGATGGAGCTGTGCGTGAGCGTTAGCCCCTAGCTTGAACTGACTTTTAGGGAAGAGTCAAGCTTGACAAGTCATTAAAAAAAAATAAAATGTGGGAGGGGGATAAGCTTGAGTTGAGAATGCTCAGTTTTCCTTCTGTGTTCCAAATCAGCAATATTTCAAGATTGCTTACACGGCAGAGAGTAGGGGCATAATGTCCGTATATGTGTGCGTCATGCCACACAGTGCGTGCATGCTATCAATCCACATGAACTTTGAATATAAGACTAAATGGGAATTACCGTATTGGCCCGAATACAAGACGGCCCTGATTATAAGACGACCCCCTCTTTTTCAAGACTCAAGTTTGAACAAAGACTGTTTGAACACCAAATACATTTTTATAAATATTAAAATAATTACAGTACATCCAAAACAAATGATTATAACAATATATTTGAGAGAAAAAGCATGTTATTTTGCCTCACTAAAAACTTAATATCTGAACATTTAAATATGTAAACTAAAGAGCAATCACATTCGTAAATGAACTGCTTCTGGATTTTGAAATGTAAATAAACCAATCTATTGTGATAAAACAACAAAATTGCAAGAACTGCATTAACCATCAAAGTGAAGTCTAACTGTAACTGTAGTCTTGAAACAAATCTGAATAAGGAAAAACATTGCAATGAAATAATGCAAACTGGTTAAACTTGAGAGTAGCTGAGATCTATCGCATCTCAGACTGCGAATTAAATAATCATCGGTAATGCGCATGCGTGATACTTGAACGGGCTCAATGGACAAAGGCAGTCTGAACAGGCACGCCAAAAAAACAGACATGAGAAAAAAAATCGGAATTGTGCATTAAGACCTGTAGTATGAACCTAGCCTTAGTTACTTTACAACATAAGTCATTTTTAAAAATTATTTTGATAAATACATTTCCATCCACTCTTATACTTTTTCCCACACAATGAACTTCCATTGCTCACTACACAAACTGAAACAAAATTCCAGTCCGCAAGTAAACGACACATTATGAGACAGTATCAGATGTCTGCATCCTTTATTTTTTTCTCACCTGCGCAGCTTTCTTTTCCTCCTCAAAGGAAGCTAAATCCACCTGCATGCCTTTCTCCTCTGCAATCAGCGATGTCAAGTCCAGAGGGAAGCCGTACGTGTCATACAACAGCCATGCTGTGTCGCCTAGATGCAAAAATGGAGAAAAGTGCTGGTCAGCGTTCAAAGTCAGCACACAAATTTGAGCACGCTCATGATAAATGCTTGAGTCTCTCACACCTGGAATGGTTTTACTGTCACCCATACTCATGATCTTCCTGTCAAGGATACGTCGCCCCCTGCTGAGGGTTTTGAGGAACTGTGCTTCTTCCTCATTTATGATGTCCTTGACAATTTCTGGGTCTTTCTTCAATTCAGGAAATGCTTCACCCTGAAAAATTGAACAAAGGTTGCTGAGAACAGTGGACAAGAAGAAGCAGAAAGATAAATGCAGTACGGGAAAAGCGAATGAAAGAGAATCATAAATCTAATTTTGCACAAAAGCTGAAGTGCACTCATTTCTCACACTTAACGAAAGTCATTGCTCTCCAACAAGTTGAGGCATCTCCAATCTACCGATCAAATTACTAATTTCCAATAGTATCTTTCTATCATTTATTAGCACCATTTATTTAATTAAGAGCTTGAAAAAAAAAGTTTAAAAAAAACATCTTGGTTTATTGGAACAGAAGTAGAAAAAAAAAAAATCTACTGTAAAGCTGTGTTAATTAACAAATCTTACCAGAGAATTGACGACCACATCGACCAATGATGCAAAAAACCCTTTCTGAGCACCTAACTTCTCATGGGAATATCGAACCGCACGACGCAGAATTCTTCGCAAAACATACCTGGTTGGAATTTAGCAGATGGTGTGAATGTCATTTCATGTGAATTCAGACTCATGACTTGAAAAGAAATGCAAAGGCATAAATTCCTACCCCCTTCCAGTGTTGTCAGGCCGCCCACCATCCGAAAGCGCAATGGTGATGGTGCGAGCGTGATCAGCCAGGACACGGTAGGCCATGTCGACACCGTCGGCATCCTCGGCGCCTACTTTGCCAGTGTATGGCCGGGCACCAGTACCCTGAAACAAAAAGGATTTTATATTGTTTAAACCTATAGTCTTTTTATGATCTCCTCTGAACAACATATAAAGTAGAGCAGTACAATTGAGAGTTCCCACAGGTTTCATCAACTGAAACTTAAGACTATTCAAGACCACTTAGAACATAATTTAATGCCAATTCTGTGGTCAAAATTACACCAAATATTTTGGGGGAAGATCAGTATCACAGGACATTTCTTAGGTACAATTTCAAACAATGCTGCACAATTTAAAATTTGAGGAATTCAAGACCAACCAGACAAAATTCAATAGTACACATAAGTGTAATTTATGTGGGGAACGGACTGGTTGCAGCCCACTCAATAATCAAACCAGAGACCAAAACCCCTCCAATATCCTAATTATTTAATTCTTTTTTTTACGCACAATAAATTATGGCCCTTCCATCACCATGTATTTAGGAATTCAAGACAACGCGCGCTCTCACATGTGCCAGCTCTTGGAAAGAGCCCGAAATCATCCTCGTGACTTGATTCTAGAGAACTTAATTTGGGGTTTTAATGGCAAAAGTGGGGTACGTTGAGGCAGCATGACGAACGTGAAGCTGTCTGGCCACTTGGCGGGACCTGTTATGGTTGTTTTTGAGTATGTTTAGATGAAAATGAAATTATGAACCTCCTGGCACCATGCGCATCTTTCGTGGCCGCTCAAGACACACTATATGTTGGCAAAAGCACACGGAGGATCGGGGTGGACTCCCAGTGTCAGGCGAAATGTAACTTTGGCTGTTTTAGCCAAAAATGTGGCACTCTGAGGCAGATTTTGGCATTTATTGCGCTGCCTTGAATGGACTTGAACTTTGAACGGACGTGTGGAATGAAACAATGTAAACTTCCAGGCACTTCACGTTTCTCTTGCGGCCGCCCGATGCTTACCTTTTTCGGGCACAAGAACACAGAGGATCTGGGTGAAATCCACGTTCTCAGGCAAAACATAACTTTGGCGTTTTAACCCAAAATGTGGCTGACACAAACCCCCTGAAATGCACAGTGCTTGGGGAGAACACCGTTTTTATGAGTTCAATCAATTGATCTTGTTTTTTACATTTCATTTTTTGGTAATTTATTTCAGAAATAATATTAAAGCAATTATAACAAATGCTATATTTCATTAAAGTAAATATACATGCTTGGTGATTAAAAAGTAGCTCCCTATTTATAAGTACGAATTAAATTAATTTATCTTTCTGAACAATATTTTTTATAGGAAATGAACATGAGAAGAAAGTATTGCATGGAGTTTTATTTCAAATTCAAAATGAGCGCCAGTATTAGGCACTAGTTTCTCAAGCCGCCTAAAAACCGCAATTAACTGATTTCACAAGGAACCCCAGCGGGTTTTAAATTTATAATAGTCACTACATTATTTCTGCCGGCCACACACTACCCATTTTTATCATATTAAAATCATAGCCGATTTAAAAATTGGGTGGAAACGCAGACTGTACAATTATCCGAATAGGTAACAGAGTAAAATTTGCCTGCCATAAAGTATGAGCTATTTCCTTACCACCATGAAGCGCCACATTCAGCAATGCCAGAGTGTAGTTTAGCCTCTTGTAGTGCGACACAAGGAGATAAACAACTAAGTACCAATATTGATAATCATCATTAAACCTTATTTTATAACCAAGCATTTGAAGGCAAAGAATATTTTCTTACATATATGTTGACTTGAGTTTTATGGTTAAAACCTTTAGTAGTTCTGAATGTGATTTGGGTTTTTTTCCTCATTATTCTAGTGATCTATCCAGTGATGTGAATCTTACTTTAAAAAAGTAAGTAATTACAATTACAAATTACTTCTCCCAAAAAGTAACTGGTGTTTTTTTTTTTTTCTCAATTCCGAAACAAACAAACAAACAAAAACAAAAAAAACAGGTCACACTATGTGAAGTTCAAAGGGTTTTTGGGACAATTGGCCCTTGCCCAATTGTTCGCCCAAAAATTAACTAGAAACAGGGGTATTGCAGATATTGCGATAACTAGATAGTAACCTTTGCTATGTTTAGAAGTTATCTAATATTGTGAATCAACCGTTAAAGTTGTTAAAATTGCTTCCGTTATTGCATTATTTCTCTTCTGTCTACTTTCAATATGTTAAAGTTTTAAAACTGTTTCATCATTTAAAGATAGATTCAAGTCATTATTTTGCCGATTGAGGAGTATTTTAGATAAAAAGTTACTTAGGTTCACTCGGAAGTTTCTCTACAACAGAGCCTTCCTGAGAAGTCTACTGCTTTAAGATGGCAGCGAGTCTATCAATTCGCATCTAGTTTTCTATTCATGTCCGAACGCTGCAGAGTTTTGTCATTTCGCAACTAGTTCTATATACATGTGATATCTACCTTAGCATCATGTGGGTGTAGTTTTTAGGCTATTGGCTACAGTCAGGTATTATTAGAGCCACCTAGCATCGCGTTTGCGACGGCGTCAAAACTCTTTTCCCTGATCCCCACTCTCCCGCTCTACTTCCGTGAGTCAGTGTCTCTCAGACTTTTCTCGCGTCATTCAACCAACGTAGCAATACAAAGTAACGCACGCCTTTACATCCTCAGTAACGGTAACAGCGTTGCAAAGATGAAAAATTAATTAGATTACTCACTACTGAAATAAACAACGCCGTTAGTAACGCTGTTATACTCTAACGCCGTTATTAACAACACTATCTTTACCTGAGCGGCTCATTGCAGCCTGTGTGTTTATTTACTAGCGACCATAAATTAAGTTTATGTTTGTAATATTATCTATATCTATATATTTGAGGTATTTAAATATTTTTTTCATGCAGGGTTTGTCCTCAGGCCTGCTTCAGGTAGAAATCTCAACCCCCCCAAATGGTCGATTCAAAGTTACGCACTTGATAGTACCTATTTGCGTACCTTCTGAATCGCTTCAAAGTATGGGATGAACAGATCAGTGTCGTAATTGGACATCTTGTTCTGCAGTACCGACACCAAGCGTTCCAAACCCATTCCAGTGTCGATGCTCTTCTTCGGTAGCGGTTTCAGCACTGTCTCGGACTCCCTGTTGAACTGGATGAACACCAGGTTCCAGACTTCCAGTACGTTGGGGTCATCCATGTTCACCAAATGGGCGGCATCTCTTCCTCCAATACGGTCGTAGTGGATTTCGCTGCAAGGACCGCAGGGGCCTGTGTCTCCCATCTCCCAGAAGTTATCCTTCATACTACCTGGTAGGATCCGCGCTTCATCCATCCTGACAGAAGGTCGCGAGGTATTATTGTACATTTTATGACTGATTATATTTCCCATCAGTGAAACTCCTTTGCCTAAAAGCAGAATGAAAAAATGCCTTACCGTCAAATATCAAATAAATTCACTCACCCAAGCGCCATCCAGATTTCTTTGCACTCCAAGTCCGCCTCCAGGCCCGCATCGTCGTTGCCACCGAAGTAGGTGACGTACAGGCGGTCAATTGAAATGCCAAACTCCTCCGTCAGCAGCTCCAGGGCCATCTTGCAGGCCAGTTGCTGCAGCACGCAGTGGAAAGGAAGGGAATTTAATGCATGAATGGGCATTTGAAAGAAAGATGAGAAGCATTTCATTTAAGAGATGAAATGCCAGTAAGGCAGATATGCAGTTCAATGTAAGCAGTACAGAACATGTGCAGGGTTTCCCCTACATATTAGACCTTGTGGCGCAGCGTCACACCAAAATAAAAGCCGCCACGCCTTGCAAATGACCTTTTTTTTTTTTTTTTTTAAAGATTTAAAGATCCATTCTGATTTATAATTTGTATCTAACATGACATCTAAAAAAATATAAGAAACTCTTTTTCATGCACTATCTGCCGTAAATCGTCTGAAATAGCACGTCAAATAAAAATTGTTTCCTTTAGACGCTTTATTTTGAAAAGCACATCAGATCTACTGAACGTTTCCGCCTCGGGTACTTTGGCGCAGAGATTGAAATTGGGGGGAAAATCCACAGAAAGGCATTTGAAGTTAATGAATGTACTTCTGATTTTAGATTTTAAAAACGACCTTAATATTGACATTACTGTAACGTTTAAGTTCTTTATGGCTTGTCTTTGACCCGAATTGCCGCCTCCCAGCATAGCATTTGCTCGGCGCTAACGTCACTCGTTGTAATTTCAGATATGGATTTTGAAGTACAGTATTTTGGATAAAGAAAAGTTCCTGAGTATGAGGGTCCGCTCACAAAATGACCATTATTGTTGTGGTGATCTAGACCGTCACGTTCCTAAATATTCAATTAGCGTCTGAAGCTAATTAAATATTTCGAAACGTGAGGCTCATGCTCCCAGGCGCCTTTCACGCTCCGAGGAGTAGAAATAAACAAATGGTTATGGCAAGTGTTGCATTTTAATGTTGTAACTGCGTTTTCAAACACTGAATGAGGTAAGATCACAGCTGGAGACGCAGATCAGGAAGGCGCACAGTTCAGGGTAGGACAAGAGAGCTGGAACCCAACATGGACAGATATGGCAAATTTCAAGCCGTGGCTGTACCACACAAATCAAGGTGAGTGTTAAGAATCGTGCAGCTATTATTTTTAATCATCGGAATTGTATTATTTACCTTTATTTGTGGTGTTGAAAAAGGTTAATTGTCAATAACCTATAGACATTATCATTATTATTGTTTATATCATTGACTTTTATTACCTGCCATATTCCTTATCCAAAAAATTACAAAACAGATGACGTATTTGCATTGAAAGAAGGTTGTTGTTTTTTTTTATCTCATTGAAACAAATCATTATATGAATTTACAGTGACTAACACTCAGAAAAGTAACTCCGACAAAGACACTTCAGTTTGAAATGAAGTCGGCTTGACTAATGTAAATTAGACATATTTAATTTGAATGTGTTTCAGAATATGGACCAGGTCAGATGTCATGATGTCAAAGATGGCATCACAGACTGATGAATGTGGAGTGCTGCTGACGGCAACTGTCAGCCATTGCGTTGACAGTGCCCATCTTAACAGTGAACTGTGAGAGAGATTTCTCTGCAATGAACAGAGCAAGACATTTGGTCAACTATACATTGTACAGAATTGTAAGTAAGAGATGTTGAGTGTCTTTATTTCCTAGATCTCATGTTTTTTCAGTGTCGGTGAAGAGAGACTTGAAAATTGGGGACCATTTTGCAGCACAACTCACATCGACTATAAATTGATCATTTATTGCTGATTTCCCTTATTATTATTATCATGATTTTTAGTCCAGGAAAATTAAGTGTTCACAGGCAGGATGCAAACTTTTCAAAGCTTTGTTATGGTTCTTAGAAAAAATAAATGTTGTTTAAAAAAAATCGTATTTGTCATGATATGAAGCAAATTCGCCGCGGCACAACATGGTGGGGTTGTCCGACTTTGCCCACCACCACCACCACAGATTCAAAAAATCCTAGGGGAAACCCTGATGTGTGTTATTAAACCTTCAGAATATAAAGTATAGCGCAAATAATGAGATTCTCTAGCGTAGAGTCCGCCATCACCAATGAATGAACAATGAATTTCAAAATCTTAACTCTTTGTATGACACTATCCTACCTTGAAGTAGTCCCCGAAGGACCATGACCCCAACATCTCGAAGAAGGTGTGGTGGTAAACGTCTTTGCCCACATCATCCAGATCATTGTGCTTTCCTCCTGCACGGATACACTTTTGGGTGTTGGCTGCGCGGCGAAGCCTTGCCATGGGGTGGGATGGATCAATTGTGTTCAGAAAGATGGGCTTGAACTAACAAGGATGTAAATAAATAATATGTAAAAATTATGTAAAAAAAAAATACAATTTTAAGTCAGTTGAAGAAAACAGAGCGGAACGAGCTGCAAGTGACCATGGTTTTTGGGCTTTTTACCTGGTTCATGCCAGCATTGGCAAAGAGCAGTGTGGGGTCATCCAGTGGGATGGTGGAAGAAGAGTGCACATACTGGTGCTCATAGCGGTTGAAGAAGTCAATAAACTTCTGGCGGATTTGAGCGGCACTCAAGGAATCCATTCTGAATCAGCTCTTTGGAACAGAGAACATAACAATTTAGGAGAAAACATATAGACCAGGGTTAGGTTCACCAACGCCCTGTCTGTGTAAAATTTAAAAGTTGACGCACTAAATCAAGTAGGTGTTCTGACAAGGTTTTTTTCCCAAGGCCTTTATTCATACTAATTTTGCAGCTACAAATTAGCCTTTGGCGCATTTCACGAACCGGCAGTTGCTCTGGAATCTAGCGTGGCAAGTGTGGCCTGGAGGTTGTAGAACGCTGCTCTCTTATATCAAAGGAGGGGAAAGCCTTCTTCTGGGCAGGAACACACTGTACTTATAAGGACATTAATCGTTTCATACATAAATTATGATTTTTTTTATCCTTACAGGGCACTCATTTAATTATTTGGCTGCAATTGACAGCATCTGTCAAAATGGATTGGATGCCGTCAATGGCACTGAATGATGAGCGTTTAAAAAACATATAATACAGTAATGGTAGGAATTTGCTAGTATTTAAGTTTTTCAAAAAGACCAAATATAGTCTCTTGTCCTATCAAGGATTAAAGGGGCTTTAGTGACCACTGTCACTGAAAACTTTTTTTTGTTTGTTTTTAAATCTTGATATTGGCAGATACTCAAAATCCAGTGCAAAAATTGTGATCGTAACAGCACAAATAAAGTAAATCAGATGTAGGACTTGTCACTAAAAGTGCTGTAATAAAACGGCAAACATGTCCCAACAACTACTTAAGGGAACTTGAGAATTATCCACACAGTGGCACAGGAAGTGGGGTGCTGAGGGGGTGCTGCAGTGCCCCCTGGTTTCGGGGTGAAAAAAAAGTGATTGGTAAATTACTATTATTTATTTTTTATTCTTTTTGGGGGTTTAGAAATAAATCACTAAAGAAAACATATTGGAACCATAGCGTACTTAACTTTGGGCGTTAAGAAAACTTACAGAAATATGTGTGGAGCACAAACAGAACAATGCAACAGCATAAACGTCTCACAACTACTAATTCTCCCACTATTAGAACTTAGAAGAAATAACATTAGTATGGAACGGCGCTGCCCCCATGCGGCCAGTGGCATTCTCTTCACTCTTAATGTGCATAAATGGCGTCATTGTAATCTGTTTGAGGCAATGCATGAGCGGGTCATTCAGTGCATGCGTTAATTGCGTCAAATATTTTAGCGTGATTAATTCAAAAAATGAATTACCTGCCCGTTAACGCGATAAATTTGACGGTCCTAATATGTTGAAAAATGTTTTTTTTTTGTTAATAATATGGTCACCACCTGACACCTTGCTTACCAACAGGTTGCGTTGAATAAGGCGCTATAGGAAACGTTTTTTTTTTGTTTTTTCTTTACAAAAACAGCGAAATTTTCTAAAATTCAATTCGAGGACGAAAAGAAAGATGATTGTGATAGTTTATAATAGTGCCCAGCAAGAAAAACTTAGCTGCAGATTTAGACCGTGGAGAACTTCAAATGGCGTGCATTTTAGCCATATTATTGTTTGTTGTTACTGTTGAGCTGCCATCATGCAGAGCAATGCCTTTGCAATTTATTTGAGTGTTATTAAAAGTGGGCGTTAAACCGAGGCTTATTGGACCTTTTTGGTTTCAAATGTGTTTGTGTGTCATTGCGCCGTCCAGCTGCGGGGATTTGCATTATAATACATGGGCGCTTATACTTCCAATACAAAAACTTCAACACACACTGTAGGTGAAATAGAATGCTGTCTTTGTAGTAGCTTAGTAGTAGTACGTAAACTATCCAGCATGAGTGTGTACTGCCATTGTGCTTGCCTTGTATGGACGAAAAAGTGCAAGCATGACAAATTTGGACCGAAACTGCTGTTTTTGGATGGGAAAAAATAGATAAGATCCTCAGCACCCCTTACTGTGATTGACTTCCTGCGCCCTTGCATCCACATATGAACCACAACAAACTATGTGCTCTTTAATTAAAACGCACAATGAGAAGCATTCCTACAGGGTACTCATTCATATGGCTGGCAAAAAGGAACGCAAGCAAGGTCTCTGGGGCCCACAGGCATACGGTAAACACCCCAGGCCCGCTCCTGACTACTAAACAACAGCTGGGCTGACAACCACGGCAGGTGAACGAATATTCGTTGAGGGAATAGGATGGAAAAATGACTGCGTAGACCGGGGCTGTAACTGATCCCTGGAAGTGTTCATAGTGATGATACAGCGACGTGTGCAACATATTGACTTAAAGTGACAGCCAATGCCTATTATACCCCCTTAAAATTAACGAGTTTCTTCAATTGCTACTCGTAGATTTGAGATGATGATATCGTTTATTCATATAATAAATGTCATATTGGATATTTTAAATTGTCAAAGCGTTCGTGCTAGGACCGCATTGGAAGCCACTCAGCTGATTACTGCTTTTGAACATAGCCCCAATTTTACAACCTGACGTATGCTAGCTAATGGTTAGCTACGCCGGTTAGCCTAATGTGGTCTAATGCCGACACATCATGAAACAACTCTAATTGGAAGGAAATGCTGAAGAATAAAATGCATAGCAAGTCGTCCGGGCCAATGTTAGTACTCACAGAATCCGCTGATGTCGCAGAAAGAGTCGTTTCTTTGGATCCCGAACACACAACAGTATGTGCGTCCCCACGCTGTTCGTCCAGGAGGAAGGCGTTCGGCTCGCGGACACGCCCAAGCTGAGCGCCGATTGGTTCACATTCAGCATCGTGGCTTCAAATGTCGATTCAGATTGGGCAGATGGACATTCACTCTTCGTCGAGCCCGCCACTCCACTGACACGAAAAGCCGTGTTGGCTGATGCAACAGAAAACTCCGTTTTGTCATTACTTAATTCTGCATTGTGTTCAGTGTGTGTCGTGTGCCAAATTCTGAATTTTATGTTATATGTTTAAATTTTAAAAAAACATGTGAGATCAACGATGGGGACTAATGCTTCAAAGAATACAAGACATCACAAAAGCATTGTTTCCTTGATTCATTATTGGTATGCTCGCAGTAGTAACGACAGTATATGTATTGCATCATTATTATATTTATTTGTTACTTTTTGGGGGGTGACTGTAGCATGATTTACTGTGCTTCATGCAACATAGTGCTATGGCTTTATATTGCATTATTCGGATTTTGCAATTTTTATGTTGACTGGTCTGATGAAAACTTCTTTTTTTTTTAATAATTGATGGTATGCTTACAAGGTAGAAATGATTCCCGGATGCGATATTTGTATAAAAATGCGAAATGATTTGGAGTTTTAAATTTTGGGCAATCATCATTTACTCATGAAACGTGTTATTCAAACATAATTGAGCACAGATTGTGCATAGCGTATAAATAATCAATGCCTTTGGATGCTAATGCTAGAAATGGCCACCCGAGGTAAAGCACGGCAGTCAACGTTGAACAGCTTCCCCTTTAGAAAATTTACTGTATTATTTTACTTTAAACTCAGCAAAGTGAACTAATAATAGGCTTAAAAAGAGGTTGGTCAGGATTAAAAAATTTTTTTTACATTTTAATTCTGGTGACAGAGGAACAATTTTGTCTGCATAGTATGTTTGAAGAGATTTATTTGACAGTGGAGCAGGGCGTTGTTTTGAGCGCATTCTGTGGTCACGTTAACAATGATAACACTCATTTTTTACAAATCTGAAGCCTCATTTTATTGTTAATATTTTTTCAAATTTGGTGTTAACTTTATAACGGCACTTCTTTCTGCTTTCACATTCATTACCCGTTTTTATTTTACAATTGACTTACACATAAAATATACAAGGTAAATCAATATATGCTCCATCAGCTCTCTGATGGTGGAGGGGCTGCCCTCCGCACTGCCTTAGCCAGAGCTTGTTGGATGACCGGATATATCTTATAGCATCCCTCAATACATGTGCGCATCCCAGCAGACAGAGTCTCTTCAGTCATTTCTCCATCTGACTGAAGCCCCGAAATTTGATTCAGGCTGGGGAGAAACGCAAGAGTCAGTCTACCCTGATTATCGCAGTCGGCTGAGCCACTGCCGTTTTCCTCCGCATATGTTGGGTCAACCACATAAGAAGCCCCATCCTGGCGAAGGGCGCAGCCGAGCACCAGGTCGTACATTTCAATCCCGGCGTCTGCAAGGGCGAGTGACGCGCAGGTGACAGCATGCGCTAGGACCGATCCGCTGTTTTCAAGAACCATCACGTTGACCTCTATTTGAGAGCGGGGGTATTTGTGGAGGCACAGGGCAGGCTGAAGACTTTCATGCAGCATCAAGGAGAAGTCCTTGTCTTGACTCCCTTGAATCCAGGAGCCTCTCTCTGGGCAAGAGAATGGAGCAAAACGCATGTCTGTTGTCAACCTGGTTACACAAAAAACAAGTTGTGTTTGAGGCACTAAACTATAACAGTGAATGCATTATCAAATTCTACATGTTTCTATTATGCCTTTTACAGCAGAAGATTAAAATCTTTCATGCACAATTAATTACCCCCCCCCCCCCCCCCCATGTCATTCATATAGGAAAGAGGTCTCAAACTTGCGGGGGAACAATATTTTGCAGCCTCCATTTGATATCCAATCATAGTATTAGTGTTGCTTGCACCCATTTTGTGACGGGCAATTAATATATACATATATCAAATAAAATGAATTAATTAATTGGGACAAATATTTAAATAGACATTTAATTAAAAAAAAAAAAAATGATAAACCATTAATAATAATAATAATTTTTTAAAAAAAAGTCTTAGTAAAATTATTTTAAAAAAATAATATAAATTGAAAAAAAAAAAAGAAAATAATTCATATCAGTTTTGTCCTGTGTGCTTTGTTCTGTAATTTTTGGGGGGGAATTTATTTGTTTTGGTTTTATGAATCGCTTGTGACCTGGCATAACTAAACTCTTTGGCTGTCATTGACAGCAACAGACGTCCAATCCATTTGAATTGGGAGCGAATGATCGCTTCCAGCCCCTTTCAGTTGAAAGGGATTGGATGTCTATTGTCATAATTTTTCTATACCATTGTCATAGTTTTCAATTCCATTACCCCTATTTTACCAACTACCACAACATACTGGTCCTTCTAAAAAAAATAGCATATTTGTGCTAAAGTTCATTATTTTCTGTAATGTACTGATAAACATTAGATGCTCATATATTTTAGATTCATTACACACAACTGAAGTAGTTCAAGCCTTTTATTGTTTTAATATCAATGATTTTGGCAAAAAAGTCCAGAAAAAAACAAAAATCCCCACCTCAAAAAATTAGCATATCATGAAAAGGTACTCTAAAGAAGGTAGTAACCTAATCATCTGAATCAACGAATTAACTAAAAACCCCTGAGAAAGATTCCTAAGGCTTTTAAAAACTCCCAGCCTGGTTCATTACTCAAAACTGCAACCATGGGCAAGACTGCCGAACTGACTGCTGTCCAGAAGGCCATCGTTGACATCCTCAAGCAAGAGGCTAAGACACAGAAAGAAATTTCTGAGCGAATAGGCTGTTCCTAGAGTGCTCTATCAAGGCACCTCAGTGGGAAGTCCGTGGGAAGGAAAAAGTGTGGCAGGAAACGCTGCACAACCAGAAGAGGTGACCGCACCATGAGAAAGATTGTGGAAAAGGGCCGATTCCAGACCTTGGGGGACCTGCAGAAACAGTGGACTGAGTCTGGAGTAGAAACATTGAGAGCCACTGTGCACAGGCGTGTGCTGGAAATGGGCTACAGGTGCCGCATTTTCCAGTCAAGCCACTTTTGAACCCGAAACAGTGGCAGAAGCGCCTGACCTGGGCTACAGAGAAGCAACACTGGACTGATGCTCA
Organism: Corythoichthys intestinalis; assembly: GCF_030265065.1. Lineage (NCBI taxonomy): Eukaryota > Metazoa > Chordata > Actinopteri > Syngnathiformes > Syngnathidae > Corythoichthys > Corythoichthys intestinalis. Next base: position 38,100,012 of record NC_080399.1, read on the forward strand.
GTGGTCCAAAGTACTTTTTTCAGATGAAAGCAGATTTTGCATGTCATTCAGAAATAAAGGTGCCAGAGTTTGGAGGAAGACTGGGGAGAAGGAAATGCCAAAATGCCTGAAGTCCAGTGTCAAGTACCCACAGTCAGTGATGGTCTGCGGTGCCAAGACAGCTGCTGGTGTTGGTCTACTGTGTTTTATCAAGGGCAGGGTCAATGCAGCTAGCTTTCAGGAGATTTTGGAGCACTTCATGCTTCCATCTGCTGAAAAGCTTTATAGAGATGAAGATTACATTTTTCAGCACAACCTGGCACCTGCTCACAGTGCCAAAACCACTGGTAAACTGTCGACTGACCATGGCATTACTGTGCTTAATTGGCCTGCCAATTCTCCTGACCTGAACCGCATAGAGAATCTGTGGGATATTGTGAAGAGGAAGTTGAGAGACACCAGACCCAACACTGTAGATCAGCTTAAGGCCGCTATCGAAGCATCCTGGACCTCCATAACACCTCAGCAGTGCCGCAGGCTGACTAGCCACGTTTACATGCTGACTTTTATTCATACCGATTCAAATCATTCCGAATGGAAATTTCACATCAGCTGTTTACATGTCACTTCATCTATTCCGATCCAGCGTTTACATGTGACTGCCTTTATTCCGAAAGGACGTTTGACAACTGCCGTCTGACATGCGCAGATTAATCAAAACAAAGCGTCACGTTGCAAAACATGGAGATCGATCGTCAGATCAGCTGCTGTTTTAACTTTTCGAGTGGAAACAAAACTTCAGAATGATACGCCGTTCATTTAAAAAATTGTGTGGGTGCGCTGTGCGTGTGCTTGGAAGCCATGTTGCAAGTGACGTTACTTACGTCACCGAGTGACGTCACCACGTCAGTACGGAGCATGCGCAGAAAGAACGCAACCAGACACCATTCCGCTTCCCTGTTTACATGATATAATTTTACTTCTAATCGGTTTGGGAAAAGGAATATTCCACCCCTGTGAATCGGAATGAAATTCCATTCGGTTTGGGCCTGTTCATTCCGAATGAGGTGTTTCATGGAACACATTTATTCAGTGTGAACAAATATTCCGATTGTAATTGGAATATTTGGCTCCATGTAAACGTGGCAACTGCCTCCATGTCACGCCGCATTGAAGCAGTCATTTCTGCAAAAGGATTCCTGACCAAGTATTGAGTGCATAGCTGATATAATTAATTGGCCAGATGAAATATGCTAATTTTTTGAGATAGGGATTTTTGGTTTTTCTTTTTTCTTGACTTTTTTTTGCCAAAATCATCAACATTAAAACAATAAAAGGCTTGTGTGTGTAGGTGTCAGGTGTGTGTAATGAATCTAAAATATATGAAAGTCTAATGTTTTTCAGTGCATTGCAGAAAATAATGAACTTTATACCAATATGCTAATTTTTTTGAGAAGGACTGGTACTTTGTGGCCTGAGCTGGCAGTGAGTTAATGATAACTTTCGAATAGATGTCCACTGCAGTGACCATTATTCCTGAAAGGGTTAAGCCGAAGTTGTTGGGGTTGTTTTTCCAAATAACTGCAAAATTTAACTCTCTCCTACTCCATTATCCGTGGACGGAATACAAAGAAATTTGGTAAGTCTTTTCTATTCTAACTTTTTTGATTATTTCGTCTCGGGGCAGAATAACAACATTAATAAATTGTGGAGTTAAAATTGCTACTTTAACAGCGAGGATCGCTACTATCCTTTCCCATTCAAATTAGATTGGATGTGTAGCACTGTCAATAGTAGCACACACATGCCCTATAAATAGGGTGACCAAACGTCCACTTTTGCCCGGACAAGTCCTCTTATTACGTGCTCTCCGGAGCGTCCGGCCGGGTTTCATAAATTCATGAAAATGTCCGTTTTTTTATGATTTCTCACGGAACAAATTTGAAGAGAATGCCTCTGGCCGCTAGGAGGCAGCGCCTGCCTGCATTGACGTGACTCCGACTAGTAAGAGCGGGAGAAGGAGTAGATCATCTTGTTTTTTGTTGGCAGTTTAGCCTTTGTTTCATGGGGAATTACCACCATCTAATGACGGTTGACAGTTTGGCGAGAGATCATACTACTACAGTAAGGAGTTTTAAGACTTGGCTCCATACACCTTTCTTTATGTTTCTCTCCTGTTAATGTCGATTGCGTGTCTTCTGTTGTATATTGGGTTATATGTGTACACAGAGATGAAGTATATTGTACGAGTCTTGTAAATTGTTCTGCGTTGGTTTAGTTGGTTGAATGTTATTCTTATATTCTAAGTAGCTGTGTTTGTTATGAGTTTTTTTTTTAATGATAACTACGTATATTATGGCAACTGTTGAATTCGATTTGTACTGGCGTACTCTGTAAAATCCCGTTTGGTGTCGCATCATTGCGCTGCCGATGATTGTAAACTTTTATAGCAAAGTTTGATTTTGCCTCGCCCGGTACTCGCTAATAGGGTAGCTATCAGTGCGCTCAGCCGCGTTGGGCATTATGGGCAATGTAGTTTTGAACTGCTGCGTTTGGAAACATGCTGATTGAATAGCTTGACAGTTTATTTCGGTTATTGTTTGCATAAAATCTAGAACATTGAATGAGAATAAAAATTGAGTGGGAATAAAAATTTGTCAACGACAATTGTCGTGATAGTAATTTATAAAAATGTTGAGTTGGCACATAGCCTACTGTGTGTGCATATTGACTGGACTACATTTCCATGGGTCTGCATTATATATGTATACAGTGCCTTGCAAAAGTATTCGGCCCCCTTGAACCTTGCAACCTTTCGCCACATTTCAGGCTTCAAACATAAAGATATAAAATTTTACTTTTTTGTCAAGAATCAACAACAAGTGGGACACAATCGTGAAGTGGAACAAAATTTATTGGATAATTTAAACTTTTTTAACAAATAAAAAACTGAAAAGTGGGGCGCGCAATATTATTCGGCCCCCTTGCGTTAATACTTTGTAGCGCCACCTTTTGCTCCAATTACAGCTGCAAGTTGCTTGGGGTATGTTTCTATCAGTTTTGCACATCAAGAGACTGACATTCTTGCCCATTCTTCCTTGCAAAACAGCTCGAGCTCAGTGAGGTTGGATGGAGAGTGTTTGTGAACAGCAGTCTTCAGCTCTTTCCACAGATTCTCGATTGGATTCAGGTCTGGACTTTGACTTGGCCATTCTAACACCTGGATACGTTTATTTTTGAACCATTCCATTGTAGATTTGGCTTTATGTTTTGGATCATTGTTCTGTTGGAAGATAAATCTCCGTCCCAGTCTCAGGTCTTGTGCAGATACCAACAGGTTTTCTTCCAGAATGTTCCTGTATTTGGCTGCATCCATCTTCCCGTCAATTTTAACCATCTTCCCTGTCCCTGCTGAAGACAAGCAGGCCCAAACCATGATGCTGCCACCACCATGTTTGACAGTGGGGATGGTGTGTTCAGGGTGATGAGCTGTGTTAATTTTACGCCAAACATATCGTTTTGCATTGTGGCCAAAAAGTTCAATTTTGGTTTCATCTGACCAGAGCACCTTCTTCCACATGTTTGGTGTGTCTCCCAGGTGGCTTGTGGCAAACTTTAAACGAGACTTTTTATGGATATCTTTGAGAAATGGCTTTCTTCTTGCCACTCTTCCATAAAGGCCAGATTTGTGCAGTGTACGACTGATTGTTGTCCTATGGACAGACTCTCCCAACTAAGCTGTAGATCTCTGCAGTTCATCCAGAGTGATCATGGGCCTCTTGACTGCATCTCTGATCAGTTTTCTCCTTGTTTGAGAAGAAAGTTTGGAAGGACGGCCGGGTCTTGGTAGATTTGCAGTGGTCTGATGCTCCTTCATTTCAATATGATGGCTTGCACAGTGCTCCTTGAGATGTTTAAAGCTTGGGAAATCTTTTTGTATCCAAATCCGGCTTTAAACTTCTCCACAACAGTATCTCGGACCTGCCTGGTGTGTTCCTTGGTTTTCATAATGCTCTCTGCACTTTAAACAGAACCCTGAGACTATCACAGAGCAGGTGCATTTATACGGAGACTTGATTACACACAGGTGGATTCTATTTATCATCATCGGTCATTTAGGACAACATTGGATCATTCAGAGATCCTCACTGAACTTCTGGAGTGAGTTTGCTGCACTGAAAGTAAAGGGGCCGAATAATATTGCACACCCCACTTTTCAGTTTTTTATTTGTTAAAAAAGTTTGAATTATCCAATAAATGTTGTTCCACTTCACGATTGTGTCCCACTTGTTGTTGATTCTTGACAAAAAAATTAAATTTCATATCTTTATGTTTGAAGCCGGAAATGTGGCGAAAGGTTGCAAGGTTCAAGGGGGCCGAATACTTTTGCAAGGCACTGTATATATATATATATATATATATATATATATATATTTTTTTTTTTTAATTATTATTCTTTTTTTTGGTTTAGGTTTAATTATTTTTTTAGGAAGAATAAAGCCTGTTGAGGAAACATTTGAGTAAAAAAAAAAAAATCCATATAGTGTATAATACACTCACTGGCCAACTTTATTAGGTACACCAGTCCAAGTGCTCGTTAACACTTAATTTCTAATCAGCCAATCACATGGCAGCAACTCAGTGCATTTAGGCATGTAGACATGGTTTAAGACAATCTCCTGCAGTTCAAACCAAGCATCAGTATGAGGAACAAAGGTGATTTGAGTGCCTTTGAACGTGGCATGGTTGTTGGTACCAGAATGGCTGGTCTGAGTATTTCAAAAACTGCTGATCTACTGGGATTTTCACGCACAACCATCTCTAGGGTTTACAGAGAATGGTCCGAAAAAGAAAAAATATACCGTGAGTGGCAGTTCTGTGGGCGGAAATGCCTTGTTGATACCAGAGGTCAGAAGAGAATGGCCAGACTGGTTCGAGCTGATAGAAAGGCAACAGTGACTCAAATAACAACCCGTTACAACCAAGGTAGGCAGAAGAGCATCGCTGATCGCACAGTACGTCGAACTTTGAGGCAGATGGGCTACAGCAGCAGAAGACCACGCCGGGTGCCACTCCTTTCGGCTAAGAACAGGAAACTGAGGCTACAATTTGTACAAGCTCATCGAAATTGGACAATAGAAGATTGGAAAAACATTGCCTGGTCTGATGAGTCTCGATTTCTGCTGCGACATTCGGATGGTAGGGTCAGAATTTGGCGTCAACAACATGAACGCATGGATCCATCCTGCCTTGTATCAATGGTCCAGGCTGGTGGTGGTGGTATAATGGTGTGGGGAATATTTTCTTGGCACTCTTTGGGCCCCTTGGTACCAATTGAGCATCGTTGGAACGCCACAGCCTACCTGAGTATTGTTGCTGACCATGTCCATCCCTTTATGACCACAATGTACCCAACTTCTGATGGCTACTTTCAGCAGGATAATGAGCCATGTCATAAAGCTGGAATCATCTCAGACTGGTTTCTTGAACATGACAGTGAGTTCACTGTACTCAAATGACCTCCACAGTCACCAGATCTCAATCCAATAGAGCATCTTTGGGATGTGGTGGAACGGGAGATTTGCATCATGGATGTGCAACCGACAAATCTGCACCAACTGTGTGATGCCATCATGTAAATATGGACCAAACTCTCTGAGGAATGCTTCCAGCACCTTGTTGAAGAATTGAGGCAGTTCTGAAGGCAAAAGGCGGTCCATGCATGGTGTACCTAATAAAGTGGCCGGTGAGTGTATATACTATATGGCAAGAGGCCTATGTTTTTTTTAATTGCTTTTTTTTTTTTTTTTTTAATAAAACTGAATTTTTCTATCTAGACGGAGGAGGCACACTTTAGATATATTAAAGTGATATAGGCATCTTTGAGTGAACTTCGAGTAAAATTCAAGTATTTCGAGGCCGAGCAGAGTGTCCTCTTTTTTGAAAATCAAAAAATAACTACTATAACTATGAAGTGTGTTTTTTTTTTTTTTTAAATAAAACTGAATTTTTCTATCTAGACGGAGGAGGCACACTTTAGATATATTAAAGTGATATAGGCATCTTTGAGTGAACTTCGAGTAAAATTCAAGTATTTCGAGGCCGAGCCGAGTGTCCTCTTTTTTGAAAATCAAAAAATAACTACTATAACTATGAAGTGTGTTACACTTGTTTTGCGTTTTCTCCGCCTTTTGTTCTTATTGTCTCTTTAAAAATGTGGGGAGATTACCTTCCGCACTTCATATCGGTTTCATCTTTACGATCGGTTTCTCTGGGACCATAAACGCAGCACATCAACTTGGTGTCCCCGGCCTCCATGTACGCAGAGCCCTTAGCCTGGCTCACTAGCCCGCACCGGACAAAAACGGCCCGGACGTCCACCTGGTCCCGCTGTCGACCATCAGCTCGGGGGCCGTGCGAGGAGAAGACCACCGGCGACTTGCAGGCGAACAAAGATGGGCTTTGGGAGACATCTGGACCGCGTATTCGTCTGGAATCAACCGGCATGTTTACTTAGCGGTAACGAAGCAACGTGTGTGTTTGTCCAGCACGTAAAAGTGTCCCTCCTTAAAAAGCGACAACATGCATGTCGTTCCGCGAAGTGTTAAATTAAAACTACTGAAATTATTATTCAGCATAAATGTAGTGCACAGAAGAGTTTGATTAAAATAAATACATGTTTAAAAACAAACATTTCTGCAGGACAACGCTTTATTACAGGCCAGCTTCTATATTAAAAGCATAAGCGGATTTTCAGGGGGGCAGGCCCTCCCCGGTGGCCAAAAAGTGTCGTTGCATGTAATTGATTTTTCTATACTGTATATGATTTTAAAGTTAAGAATTTTCCGGTGAAATATGATCTATAAAAGTTGTAAAGCAATAAAACAAACAACAAAAATGAATTAAATGAAAAAAGGTTTTTTTATAATGGTTCAAAATTATTTTCGAACACCCGAGGACCGAAGAGGCAAGATGGATACACGAAATTTTTTAAGCGGGGTTTCAATTTGCCCCACTAAAGACGCTAATTGTACAACAGAGCCACCACGGGTGTCTTGCCAGTATAGTTACCCCCGTCAAAAACTGTGTCCCCAGCCTGCGGGAGCGCACACACACACATTATATGTGAGTTACGTCGACTTAAATAATTAATTGAAGCCAGAAAAGAACCAGTTATATATTTTGGACATAGACATTTATTAAACTGGAGAACAGGCCCAGATCTAGGTTTACCCACCAGAGTGGGCACTAAGAAATCTTTAGGGGTCACCCCCAATGCAGGCTTTTTTTTACCCTCTGAATTTCTCCGGGCTTGGGACCGGCACAAGTAAGACACTGGCTTGTGTCCCGTTGAGGCTGCATTAATATTGGGGGATTTTATTTTATTTGATTTTTTTCATTCTTCCATCTACTTATCCTCGCAGTCGGCATGATTTCACAATGATGTCATGTCGCATAGCAACGTGTTGCCATTTTGAGAGGGGGGCACGCAAAGGTAAACATAAAAACATCCTAAACATGACTTATTATTATCACGAGTCACTGCCGACAGACGCGAGGAGGCGATACAACTTAAAATTAGCGTGTATTGGCCTGCAAATCTGCCCTTACAAAGTCGCAGCTGATAGCTGGTTGAACAATCCAAAGGAATTGCCTGCAGTGGAGTTCGGAAACATATACAACTACCTCATAAAGTCACCCAGTAAGTTGACCTTTATCAATCACGTAAAATATGTACTGTGTGGAACTAAGAAAACTGGTGTTATATACGAAGTGATTATTTCTGCCATAACCGGTAATTCGCCTCCAAGCGTTATTTAGCCGTGAACACGTCACGGCAAAATAGCCAATTCCCACCAGGCCAATAATATACCGATTGACCGATCAGAGCAGTTCACGGCAAAAGAAAAATAACGCTTTGCGAGTTGTCGGTTACGGTAATAATAACCACTGCCTAGTCTATTGAATCCTAGCAGCTAATTGGGGCAAACAAAAAAAAACTATTAAAGTTTACTCACCAGTAATAAAATGTCGGCTGCAAACGTAAATGTGCCTGGATTTAGGTTCCCACTGGCGAGAATGGTCCACGGAAGCGTCTTCTTTTACTGTTCCTCGATTGACTGCTTTCAGCCATTTGCTTGTCCTTTTCTTCTCACAAGGAAGAATGAAGAACTTCAAATGCAGCTCCGAACTCTTCCTTGTGTTACAACCCGCAGCACGGCTTTTTTAGTCATTCCGACGGAAAAAAAGACCGCAAATAAGACGCGTTGGTACTACAATGTACGACAGAGCAACTGCTTGTGACTCGTGTTTTGCCCCCATTTCAATATGGCGACGCTTTGTTGTGGCTGGAGACGTCATTAATGCCCGGATGTCCGACTGCGAGAATGTGTCTGGAGGAAAGAGAGGACGCGCGCGGATAACAAACGAGGTTGGAAAAACAGCTTGTTTTGGTGATTGCTTGTTCAGCGTGGTTGCGGCCAACAGTAACCGTTAGTCCTGCAATAAAAAACGTAAGTGAGACCAACTCTCCATGCGTTCTCTAAATCCAGAGCGACGCTACAATAGATATTCCCAACATTTTGATTGGTTGGCACGACTCACGTCCGGGGTGCCGGCCCCTCCATACATCCGCCCCCGCTGGAGAAACTCCATACAGGACTTTAATTAGAGTAATAACAGTTATAGGTCATCCTACGAGTAAAACAGTGAAACATTGCCTTTTTTATGTTCAGTACGTATGTTACGTTATACGACAGAAAAAAAAGATGTTTTTTTGATGGATGTGCCATGTTTTAAAACCTCGTCGATAACTACATTACCAAAACACGTAAATCAAGCAAATCAGTGCAGCACAGTGGCTCCGCCCAGGGGATACAATTTTTGACTGGGGTAACTACATTGGCACGACACCGGTGGGCGTACCATATTTAATGGATGACAATCTTGGCGAAAAGTATAGCCTAAGCAACCTGATTTGGAATTCCCCTCAAGAATGATGGAAAACAAAAAAACGCTCATTTTCAATTTAATATTATAATTATTCTTGTAATTTAATTTTATTGCTGACACTACGTTTCAGGGTCATCAACATGTTGTGCCCCCCCCACCCCTTGCCCCAAAAGTCAAACTCTGTATATGATTAAATGTGGTTTGTTGGTTTCTTATTCGGGACTCAAACTATCATTATATTTTTAAAAATAGATTATTAATCTATGGATTATTGATTTCTACTAATCAATGATGTTGCAATAAACATTATTTATATTATTATTTTAATTTTCCAGGCTGCTCGCCACATTCTACACAGAGTCAGCTCGGCTGGGATAGCCGCCAATTCGCTAGGTCGGGGGCAGAGTTGGGTAAAGTAGGCAAAAATTTGACTCAAGTAAGAGTAGCTTTACTTTAAAATACAGTGGGGCAAATAAGTATTTAGTCAACCACCAATTGTGCAAGTTCTCCTACTTGAAAAGATTAGAGAGGCCTGTAATTGTCAACATGGGTAAACCTCAACCACGAGAGACAGAATATGGAAAAAAAAAACTGAAAATCACATTGTTTGACTTTTAAATAATTTATTTCCAAATTAGAGTGGAAAATAAGTATTTGGTCGCAAGATTTCTGGCTGTTAAAGAGGTCTAACTTCTTCCAACGAGGTCTAACGAGGCTCCACTCGTTACCTGTATTAATGGCACCTGTTTTAACTCATTATCGGTATAAAAGACACCTGTCCACAATCTCAGTCAGTCACAGTCCAAACTCCACTATAAGACCAAAGAGCTGTCGAAGGACACCAGAGACAACATTGTAGACCTGCACCAGGCTGGGAAGACTGAATCTGCAATAGGTAAAATGCTTGGTGTAAAGAAATCAACTGTGGGAGCAATTATTAGAAAATGGAAGACATACAAGACCACTGATAATCGCCCTCGATCTGGGGTTCCATGCAAGATCTCACCCCGTGGCATCAAAATGATAACAAGAACGGTGAGCAAAATCCCAGAACCACACGGGGGGACTTGGTGAATGACCTACAGAGAGCTGGGACCACAGTAACACAATACGCCGCCAGGGACTCAAATCCTGCACTGCCACATGTGTCCCCCCTGCTGAAGCCAGTACACGTCCAGGCCCGTCTGCGGTTCGCTAGAGCGCATTTGGATGATTCAGAAGAGGACTGGGAGAATGTGTTATGGTCGGATGAAACCAAAATAGAGCTTTTTGGTAGAAACACAGGTTCTCGTGTTTGGAGGAGAAAGAATACTGAATTGCATCCGAAGAACACCATACCCACTGTGAAGCATGGGGGGGGGACATCATGCCTTGGGGCTGTTTTTTCTGTAAAGGGACCAGGACGACTGATCTGTGTAAAGGAAAGAATGAATGGGGCCATGTATCAAAAGATTTTGAGTTAAAATCTCCTTCCATCAGCAAATGCATTGAAGATGAGACGTGGCTGGGTCTTTCAGCATGACAATGATCTCAAACACACAGCCAGGGCAACAAAGTAGCGGCTTCGTAAGAAGCATTTCAAGGTCCTGGAGTGGCCTAGCCATTCTCCAGATCTCAAGTCCATAGAAAATCTGTGGGGGGAGTTGAAAGTCCGTGTAGCCCAACGACAGCCCCAAAACATCACTGCTCTAGAGGAGATCTGCATGGAGGAATGGGCCAAAATACCAGCAACAGTGTGTGAAAAGCTTGTGAAGAGTTACAGAAAACGTTTGGCCTCCGTTATTGCAAACAAAGGGTACATAACAAAGTGTTGAGATGAACTTTTGGTAATGACCAAATACTTATTTTCCACCATGATTTGCAAATAAATTCTTTAAAAATTAAACAATGTGATTCTCTGGTTTTTTTCCACGTTCTGTCTCTCATGGTTGAGGTTTACCCATGTTGACAATTACAGGCCTCGCTAATATTTTCAAGTGGGAGAACTTGCACAATTAGTGGTTGACTAAATACTTATTTATGGAGGTAGATTTGTGTCTTTATTATTCAATCAAAAAAAAAGTTGCTTCAATCAAATAAAAAAATGCTTCAATCAAAATATATATTTTCAATCGAAGAAAACGTCTCTTCAATCAAAAAAATGTGTTTGAATGCAAAAATAAATTTGAAACTCAAAAAAATATATTTGAAAACTATTTTTCTTTGATTGAAAAATTTTTTTTTTTGATTTAAGTCAAGTTTTTTTTGATTGAAACACCATTTTTGATTGAAGTCATGTAATCTTGCGTTGGGACCACATTTTGGCTAGGACATTTGTGTCTTTATTATTCAATCAAAAATTAAGTTGCTTCAAACAAAAAATATATATTTTCAAAAGAAAAATCACTTCAATCAAAAATTTTAAAAATATTCAATTGTAGAAAAAAAGGTTTGAATGTGAAAAAATATTTGAGACTCAGAAATTCGCATTTGAACACTTTATTTTTCATTCAAACTGTTTTCTTTAATTGAAGCAATCCTTTTTGTGTTTGAACCATATAAGGGGTAGGACATTTGTGTCAAAATCATTCAATCGCAATAAAAGTTGCTTTAATCAAAAAATTATTTTTAATCAAAGAAAAAAATCATTTGCAAAAATATATTTTTTTTGAAAATATTTTTTTAAATTTGAAATATATATTTTTTTTTATTGAAGTGTCACTTTTTTTGAAAAGCAAAAAGTTTTAAACTCTTTTTTTTTCAAAGTGGAAAAAGTTTTGAACACACTTTTTTTTTTTTGAAGTGGGAAAAGTTTTGAAGGCACTTTTTTTCGATTGAATCATTTTGACACAAAGATTCAACTTCAACGCTAGTTCCGGTGTGTTTGAGTGGCAGTTGATTGGGCCAATGGCATAAAAGTATGAAGCACGAATAATGGCCATTGGCCACCAGGTCTCCATCCAGCCATCGGAGTCTCCTGGAGTCCAAGCCGATTATAGGGCACTGGTACGGGGGTGTAACATCGGCATTTCACCGGAGTACCCGCAACGGCACGTTGCCCTGTCGCGGCACACTGGTCGGACCCCGATATCACCCCCCAGGCGCGGTGGCCGGCTGTCGAGTGGACGGTCCGCGAATGACACGACACTCATTCAAAGTTGAAGTGATGGGGCTCCAGGCGTGGACGCCGGCGACTGGCCGGTAGTCCACTCTCTTACTGGGCAGGCTAGTGTCGGGCCACTCGCCGACCACTCTTGTACCGGCGCGTCGCGGACACTCCGGTTGGAACCGATTGCCAACCGTCACGTCAGGGCAGCGGGTGAAGTTCGCCGTGTTGAATCACATTAAGCAGCAGGGCACCATACTCCGGTGAAATGCCAATGTTACACCCTCGTACCAGTGCCCTATAATCGGCTTGGACTCCAGGAGACTCCGATGGCTGGATGGAGACCTGGTGGCCAATGGCCATTATTCTTGCTTCATACTTTTATGCCATTGGCCCAATCAGCCGCCACTCAAACACACCGGAACTAGCGTTGAAGTTGAATCTTTGTGTCAAAATGATTCAATCGAAAAAAAGTGCGTTCAAAACTTTTCCCACTTCAAAAAAAAAGTGTGTTCAAAACTTTTTCCACTTTGAAAAAAAAAAAAAGAGTTTAAAACTTTTTGCTTTTCAAAAAAGTGATACTTCAATGAAAAATATATATATTTCAAATAAAAAAAATATATTTTAGAAAAATATATATTTTTGCAAATGATTTTTTTCTTTGATTAAAAATAGTTTTTTGATTAAAGCAACTTTTATTGCGATTGAATGATTTTGACACAAATGTCCTACCCCTAATATGGCTTGAACACAAAAAGGATTGCTTCAATCAAAGAAAACGGTTTGAATGAAAAATAAAGTGTTCAAATGCGAATTTCTGAGTCTCAAATATTTTTTCACATTCAAACCTTTTTTTCTACGATTGAATTTTTAAAAATTTTGGATTGAAGTGATTTTTCTTTTGAAAATATTTTTTTTTTGTTTAAAGCGACTTAATTTTTGATTGAATAATAAAGACACAAATGTCCTAGCCAAAATGTGGTCCAAACGCAAAATGACATGACTTCAATCAAAAATGGTGTTTCAATAAAAAAAAACTTGACTTAAAAAAAAAAAAAAAAAAAATTCAATCAAAGAAAAATAGTTTTCAAATATATTTTTTTGAGTTTCAAATTTATTTTTGCATTCAAACACATTTTTTTTTATTGAAGAGATGTTTTCTTTGATTGAAAATATATATTTTGATTGAAGCAACTTTTTATTTGATTGAAGCAACTTTTTTTTTGATTGAATAATAAAGACACAAATCTACCTCCATACTTATTTGCCCCACTGTAATATTACTCAAGTAAAATTAAAAGTATTCGTCCAAAAAATGTACTCAAGCACAAGTAAAAAAAAGTATTTGGTGAAAAGAATACTCAAGTAATGAGTAAAATTGTGAGTAACTGCTTATATTTTTGTTGGATTTTATTTATTTATTTATTTATTTTAACAATGGTATTATTTTCTGAGCACAAAATTGTATATATGAACTGCTGTTATAATGATACTGTACAATAACACATTACATAACCACATCAGGCCAAAAAATACAAAAAAAGAGCATTACATTCCAATGAGAGGGGGAAAAAAAATACATAAATGAGGCATTATTCGTCCAAAGATCATTAGTGCCCTCTGGTGGAGAAAATAGTTCCTAGTTTGAATAGTGACGACTTCCTTCATAATTACTATTTTGAAATTATAAGGATCATATCTCCAGTTTTCCGTGGTCTATCGGTGCCAAATAAAAACTGGGGGAGAGGTTAAAATCCCAACTTTCGAGTCATGTTGAGGACCGCGCTCTACCTCAAATACTTTATGTTTTACGGTGCTTTAATCACACACATGGTTGAACAGGCTGGCGTGAAGATAGAACGGCAAACTTGCGTCTGATTGGTATAATGGAGTCATGTGATTAATGTTGCGACGTCTCATTGGTGAAATCGGTAGCGCTACTTGGCTTGCTACTACTACAGCTGCTACAGTTACTTGGCATCGCTGGCAAAAAAAAAATCATAAATCTAATACTGTATGAAGAATAAAGAGGAAAAATGTAACAACTCTTGTGTAGCGCAAAGTAGCGGAGAAAGAGTAGCGTTTTTCCTTTATAAATCTACTCATGTAAAAGTAAAAAGTATAGTTTAGTAAAACTACTCTTAGAAGTACATTTTTCTCAAAAAGTTACTCAAATAAATGTAACGGAGTACATGTAAAGCTTTACTAACCACCTCTGGTCAGTGGTCAGCAACTTGCAGCTCATTAGCCGCATGCGGCTCATTAGCTATACCTCATGGCTCTCTGGTGTTTTTTCAAAAATGTTCAGAAATGGAAAAAAATGGGGGCGAGAAATATATTGTTTGTTTTAATATGCTTACTGTAGGAGGTGAAACATGACACAAACATTCTTCTAATTCATAATACTGTAATAAAGTTAAACTTGAGGCAGCAGTGCAGGGAAAATAACTATTTAATCATGAAGGCTCAATATGTATTTGTGGCAAATTGAGTCATTTTGATAGTAGGCTAATATAGCTAATATACAACCCCAAGCAAAAAGTTAGGAATCACCAGTCTCGAACAAACACTCACTCAGACATTTTATCATGTAGAACAAACTCAGATAAAAAGCTTGAAAAAATAAAGTAATCAGTTCAAAAGTGCAACTCTTTAGCATTCAGAAACACTAAAAGAAATGAATAAAAAAACATTGTGGTAGTCAGTAAATGTTACAAGTGCAGAGAAATATATATGTAATCACTCCATTCTGAGGAAAACAATATAGAATCATGAGAAACAAACAAATAACAATCAAACACATCTCTCGTATTTAGTAGCACCACCTCTGGCTTTTATGACAGCTTGCAGTCTCTGAGGCTTGGACTTTAGAGTATTCATCAATTTGGTGCCAAGTCTCTTTGATAGCAGTTGCCAGATCATCCTTGTAGGTTGGACGGAGCCTTGCTGTGGACCTTTTTTTTTCTTTCAATTTCCATCACAGGTTTTCAATAGAGTTGAAATCTGGGCTATTTGCAGGCGATGACATTGACTGGATGAGTCTTTCTCCAAGGAATGCTTTAACAGCTTTAGCTCTGTGGTATGATACATTGTCATCTTGGAAAATGACAAAAATATTTTCAAGTGAAGGGATAAGAAAGCTGTCTAAAATTTCAATGTAAACTTGAGCATTTATTGAAGATTTATCCATAGTCATCTCCCCAGTGCCTTTGCCTTACATGCAGCCCCATATCATCAAGGACTTCTTCTTTGTAAATCTCACTAAAACAGCACCAAACAAAAGTTCCAGCATCATCACCTTGTTCAATGCAGATTCTTGACTCTTGACACCTTGTCCAATGCAGATTCTTGACTCTTGACAATGTGATGACAAGGTGGTGCTACTAAATACTAGAGATGTGTTTTGATTGTTCATTCTTTGTTTGTTTCTCATGATTCCATATTTTTTCCCCACAGAATGAAGTGATTCCATGTATATTTCCCTGCACTTGCTATATAAAAGTAACATTTACTGGCCACCATAATGTTTTTTATTCATTTCTTTTAGTGTTTCTGAATGCTAAAGAGTTGCACCTTTGAACTAATTCATTATTTTTTTAAAGCTTTTTATCTGAGTTTGTTCTACATCAGACATATCCAAAGTCCGGCCCGGGGGCCAAATGCAGCCCTTGGTCAAATTTCATCCGGCCCCCAGCCTCTGTCATAAAATCAATAATGTCTGGCCCACACACAGACTTAATAAATTGGTCAGCAGTACTGCTACCAGCATATGAAGTAGTTTACACACTAAATGCTGCTCCTCATTTACCCACTAAAAGGCAGCAGCACTCTAATATTACCCCGTGTGACCCTTTACTCCCAAATTTTCTAAAATGGCAACAATCAACAAAAAAAGAAAGTTGACTGTGACGGCTGACGCTTCAAAGATAGGTGGAAATTGGACTATTTCTTCACTAAAATACGCAACAACTGTGTCTGCCTCATTTGCAAAGAGGCAGTCGCTGTTTATAAAGAGTTCAGTGTGAGGCGACATTACCAAACAAGATACGCTGACATGTACGACAAGATTACAGGGAAGATACGCAGCGAGTAATTGAAGCAACTTGAAGCTAGTTTAGTTTCACAGCAGCAGTATTTAGCAAGAGCCCGAGAGTTGAAAGAGAACGCCACAAAGACTAGTTGCGAGATTGTTGAAACTATTATTTAAAAAAAAAAAAAATATTAAAGCAAATGTGACACACAAAATGGCTTGCTAAAATTTGCTTAAATATATTGTTCTACGTGAAGGACGTCAGCCAAGGTCGGCCCCCCAGATTTTTACCACACCAAATCTGGCCCCCTTTGCAAAAAAGTTTGGACATCCCTGTTCTACATGATAAAATGTCTGAGTGAGTGCTCGTCCAAGACTGGTGATTCCATACTTTTTGCTACGGGTTGTAGATACTTACAGGATGTGTTGGCTTCATCCAAAGACTTTTAATTTTTTTTTGCGGCGCCAGACATTTTTGTTTTTTGTTTTTTTTGGTCCGATATTGCTCTTTCAACATTTTGGGTTGCCGATCCCTGCGCTGGGTGAACAAATATGGCAACCACTGACATGCGTTGGCGCCAGTGCTTCCGGTCTAAAATGCCAGTAATTTAACAGCTGGACAACATTTTTAAAAATGAGCCTTTTCATTTGTTAAAATTATTTGATCCAGTTTGATTCTAATTTTTATTTTGTTCCATGACTTCTTAGTTTCTTGCTATTTTATTTTGCTTTGCTTTTTAATCTGTGCTTTTGTCTATTTTTTTTTTTTTTTCCTTGTACAGTGTCCTTGGGAATTTTAACAGCTGCTTTGAAATAATTTATTACTCATTTGAATCAATGTTTGTGAATGTAATGTTTTGAATAAAATACAAAGATAAACACTCTGCACTTCAGCATTATTTATTTATTTGTTTGTTTGTTTCTTTGTGAGGAATATGACACAGAGTCAACAATGAGGAGCGACCTCCAGGCCTTTGTTGCTTTGTCCAATATCATTGCTGTGCCACTCTGTTGGTTTTAGCATGACAGACATTTGATATTTCACCTTTGTTTAATTAATAGATCACACATTTGTTAGCTTTGGCCGTAGGTGCACTTCTTCCTCAAAACGTAACTAAATGTTCGAAAATAACTTGGCATAACCTTTTTCATATTAAATGTGTAAATATAGGGAAAAAAAGAGTTTAGCCTACTGTGACTACTTTGGAGAACATTGATTTTTATCAATGACAAAGTCGGAGCCTAGGGGCCAGATCCAGCCAACGGCATAATTTTGTGTGGCCCGCTAAAATAAATTATATGCACTGACTCCATGTTTCTTGCTAAACTAAAATCAAAACAAATGTCTTAAAACAGAGTTTTTCCCATTTAATTAAAATTCAAAATGATTTTTTAGGTGAATATTTTCAGATTTTCCTTATTTTTCAATTAAAAATAAATGAGACAATATGATTTTGCCCTTTTTTAGTTTTTGAATGAATATACCATGAAATGAATATACCATAAAAACATTAAAAAGAAAAAAAGAAAAACAATATTTTTACTTTAGTTAAATTAAAGACACAAAAATAAATTTTTTAAAAATTCTTTGGTTTTCTTCTTTTACAAAAATAACAATTTAAGAGATTATTTGGGAGGTCTAAAAAAAGAATTGGACAATTTTAAGGACAGCAATATGTCTCTAAATGATTCACCAACTCTCAAAACCGTTATCGATTCATTTGCTATACAATTAGCTACAGGTTAGTTGAGTCATTGTGAGAGACTGAGTTGTCAATCATATTGACCCACTGAATTAAAACATAAATATGATGTGTCTTGCATCAAGTACGAGTTTGACACCTCTGATTTAGATGTATGTCGAGGACAAGGATGCACTTCCTTTCCTTGTGTGTGCATGTGTGCGTATGTGTCACTTCCTCACCAGTGCGTTACTGTGTTGGCACATTTGTGTGATCAATACACTGAGGTCAGTAAAAAGCGCTTTTATGTTTTATTGACACATGACTGTCAGTATTCCAAAGAAGAAGACGTGCGCACTCATCAGGGACATTTTACAAAGACGATTACAGTGAAATTACTGTCATTGTCAAAGTGCATTATTTCTTGGGAAATGTTAAGGATAAAAGTTAAGAGACCCTGTAAAATTATTTTGTGATTTGTTACGATATACGTACATTCAAGTACTTTATAGCTCTGTATAAACATTTATCCATCACTTATAGTGCATTTTGGATTATTATGATCCATTGGTTTATTTATGAAATTAGTTTTTCAGGGAAATGCTGTGACTGGTCTTTGTATTTAAAAAGGCGTTTCCATTGACATTTCCAGCACGAGTAGGATGCAATCTTAATTCAGTATGAATGAGTTTTTGGGTGTAACACAAAAAATGAGAAGGGAGTTTGCTTTTTATCAAAGAATTACGCAATCCGTTTCTCTTCCATAACCAAGATAAATCAGAGATTCTAGTTGATGAGGGTTTTTTTTTGTTTGTTTGATTTTCGGGATTTTTTTTTTTAGCCTGCCACAGTTATAGATGGCCAAAATGTTAAAATCAAGTCATTGGTTTCATGTAATCATTTCCCATATACAATGACGAGCAGAAGTAATTGCACCTCTTGAGATTTTGCAAATTTACCCACTTAGAAAACAGGTAGACGTCTGAAATTTCAATCATACTGTAGATGCCTTTCTACTTATAGAAACATCTAAAAAAAAAAAATCTGGAACTCACATTGTATGATTTTTTAAATTTTTTTTTTTTTTTTTGCAATTTACTGGGGGTTCATAAGCATTTGTACTCAATAATTATGACACTCAAAGGGTTGTCAGTCTACCTTAAAAAAAATAAAATAAAAAACTCCACCTTTACACTGTTAGTAATCACTCACCCACCACCTGTTTGAGCTCATATTTGTCACCTGTGCACCCAAAGTCAGTCATAATCCAACTGCTACCATGGGCAAGACCGGAGAACTTTCTAAAGACACCAGAGAAAAAAATTGTTGCGCTCCACAAAGCTGGAAAAGGCTATGGGACAACTGGAAAGCAGGTTGGTGAGAATGAATCAACGGTTGCAGCAATTGTTAGAAAATGGAAAGGGCTAAACATGACTGACGATCTACCTCGGGCTCCATGTAAAATCTCTCCTCATGGGGCATCACTCATGATGGTAAAAGTAGGGGTTCAGCCTAGAACTACACGGCAGCAGCTGGTCAACGACCTGAGGAGAGCTGGATTCACAGTTTTAAAGGCTACTGCCAGTAGAACACTACGGTGCAATGAGTTAAAATCACGCATTGCTCAAAAGGTTCCTGTGTTGAAGCCAGTACATATGAAGGCCCATTTGAAGTTTGCCAGGGACCATCTGAATGATGCAGAGGGGTCATGGGAGAAAGTCATGAGGCCAGATGAGACCAAAGTAGAACTTTTTGGCACAAACTTTACTCATCTTGCGTGGAAGAAAAAGAAGGATGAGTACAATTCCAAGAACACCATCCCCACTGTGAAGTATGGGGGTGGAAACCTCATGCTTTGGGGCTGCTTTTTGGCAAAGGGGACAGGATGACTGTACTGTATAAAGCAGAGGATAAATGGTGAAATGTATCATCAGATTTTGAGCCACAACCGCCTTTCCTCAGACAGAGACTTGAAGATGAGCCGTGGCTGGATCTTCCAACATGACAATGATCCGAAGCACACAACCAAGGTGACCAAGGAGTGGCTGCGTAAAAACCATATAAAGGTTCTGGAGTGGCCTAGCCAGTGTTCAGACCTCAATCCAATAGAAAATCTTTGGATGGAGCTGAAGCTTGGTGTTTCTCAACGACAGCCCCGAAACCTGACAGATCTAGAGAAGTTTAATGTGGACTAGGAATGGGCCAAATCCTTGTTTCCATATGTGAAAACCTGGTTTAGAACTACTAAAAGCATCTGACCTAGTGATGGGACGAAATGAGCCGAGGTTCCGAAGCTTGTGTCGAGTAATGGGAGGGGGGTTTCCACGAAGCTTGTAGCGAGGCGCGCTTCATTTCGGCAAAACCCGGAAATGATGACGTGGGAAGCCTCGCCGGCGGCCGGTGGCCGGCTGAATCTCGTGAGTGCTTCGGAAGTGATCCAACGTTTGGCGCACATTGCAAAAACAGGACAGACTACGGTATAAATTGGTTGCAAAACGCAATGGCGATCGCCTGTTATCTCACATTTTGTGGATTTCGGGCTCCTGTACTTGTTACATCTGTGCGCAACAGTGCAACCAGTGCAATCTTTTTTCGAGCCTTGTCCTTTGCTTGCGATGGAACCTGCGTGAAAAGAGCGATCCTCCCCTGTATAGGAACATTTTGATTTGATTGCTTTCAATAAGGTAAGGGAGAAAAACTACTTTAATATAAATGTGAGTGGGTGTGTGTACCTATCTGAACCAAACATCAACAGAATGAACAATCCATTAGTGTACTGGGAGGCACAAAAGAATACCTACCCAAATTTATATAAACTGGCACTCACATTTCTCTGCACCCCAGCTTCATCTGTGCCTTGTGAAAGAATATTTTCTAAAGCTGGTGAAATATTTCCCCCCAAAAAAAGAAACTGTTTAAAGCCAGCCACTTTGGGAAAGCTATTATTTCTAAATAAAAATGAATAACAAATTACCCTTAGCACTTGTTGTATTTTGTTCACATACTAAATTATTAACACAAGCACATTCATATCTTTGTCTTAAGCAAATAGCCATTGAATTCTTAACAATGTTGACCTCTTGGGCTTCTAGACCACTTGATGGCGCCATAGGGTAAATGAAGCACCATGAAGCTTTGCTACATGTGCAAACCAATTGGCTGCAAAGCTTCATTGCTTCATGAGGCTTCATTTGGCCATCACTAGTCTGACCTCTGTAATTGCAAACAAAGGCTTCTGCACTAAACATTAGCACTGATTTTCTCAGGGGTACAAATACGTATGTACCCCAGTAAATTACAAATAGATTACCAAGTAAAATAGAAATAAATTATTGAAAAATTATACAATATGAGTTCCAGATTTTTGTTTAGATTATGTCTCTATTAATGGAAATGCATCTATGATGGAAATTTCAGACCTATCATTATTTTCTAAGTGGGTGAACTTGCAAAATCACAAGGGGTTCAAATACTTCTGCTCCTCACAGTAAAACTGTTGCAAAACAGTTGGCTTCCAAAAAGTGTGTTACATTAAGTGTGAGAAACATCTAAAAGTATTTAAATAAAATCACTTTTTTTTTTTTGGCATCAAATCATTTGTAAGACGTTTGTCTATATGAGTGATGTATTTTTTTGGCCAGCACCCAGTTATGCAAGCTATGTAAATGCGATCACGGAGAGCGCTACAGTGTATATACTACTGGATATGACCCCCTCACTGTGAAGTGAGCCGTGAATGTTGGGGAATCGTGACTAATAGCTAATAGATGATTCAAACATCATAAAACACTGTGTCAGTAATTCTCACCAATATAGCACAGACATGGCAAATCTGCACAGGACTGACAGCCTGTTGAGTTACGGCGAACCTGCTTGTGTTAATGACTTGTGATATGTCATCATTGAGCTGTGTTTCGTAAAACTGAAAAATTCATTGGAATAGGGAGAGTTGGCATGGCTGAATGACCAGTTGAATGCTTCAGTTGTCCATTGGCAGAAATACATAGTTGTCCAATCCATGTATCACTGTAAATGACTGCAGATTAGTTCAGGAGTGCAAAATACAAAGGAGGGAATTTGTAATGTGATGAATATTGGCTGTGAAATGATGATCCTGAAGTTAAAAAAAAAAAAAAAAAAAAAAAAAAAAGATGTTTTGACTCATTCCAGAGTAAATATTGAGAAACTATTGCGAGAAGAGGCAGGACAGGTCAAATCAAAGTGATTAGCACTCGTGCTTGCCAAATTATATTTTGGAGTGGAACTAAGAATGTTCAAACACATTGAGGTAGAAACTGCAGGTGACTTGGATAGATTCAACATATATGTTTTTTGCACCTGAAAAATAAAGTGTGCTTAGTAATAATATTCTCGAAATGCAATTGTGAAAAATATCACTGAGGTTTCTATCACAGTATAGAATGAATATAAATACTGCAAGGCAAGGCAAGGCAAGGCAAATTGCTTCACATCACATGAAGATCATAAAAATCACATTAAATCAATACAACGTAAAAACAAAGACAACCGAAACAGGAAATACAATTATTAGGGCTGTCAAACGATTAAAATTTTTAATCGAGTTAATTACAGCTTAAAAATTAATTAATCGTAATTAATCGCAATTAATCGCAATTCAAACCATCTATAAAATATGCCATATTTTTCTGTAAATTATTGTTGGAATGGAAAGATAAGACACAAGATGGATATATACGTTCAAAATACAGTACATAAGGACTATTTGTTTATTATAACAATAAATCAACAAGATGGCATTAACATTATTAACATTCTGTTAAAGCGATCCATGGATAGAAATACTTGTAGTTCTTAAAAGAAAAATGTTAATACAAGTTATAGAAATTTTATATTAAAACCCCTCTTAATGTTTTCGTTTTAATAAAATTTGTAAAATTTTCAATCAAAAAATAAACTAGTAGCCCGCCATTGTTGATGTCAATAATTACTTACACAATGCTCATGGGTGCTGAAGCCTATAAAATCAGTCGCACCCAAGCGCCAGCAAAGGGCGGCAAAACTCCATAAAACACAATTACCAAGCAGTTCACTGTACTGTCATTTAAATCTGTCTGAGCGTGGGGAGTGCGTTAATTGCGTCAAATATTTTAACGTGATTAATTTAAAAAATTAATTAACGCCCGTTAACGCGATAATTTTGACAACCCTAAAAATTATACATAAAAATCGCATTTAATCACGAAAAAAAAAATGCAGCCACTACTACTACTAATTGAAATCAGCAATGGAGATAAAGCACAAGAGGAATAGAAAGCAAATGGATTGAAATATATGAACTGTTAAGGATGCATAAAGTACTTTTTAGGCATCATTTTCAGACCTACGAGCACAGACAAACTTTCAGACACAATGAATGACAACCATACATTAAAGGACAGAAAACACCTTTATCATGCGCATGTGGATGGCAGCGGGAAAATGAAAAAACTTTGCCTGCCATATCTGGAATAACCCTTTTTCTTTCCATGCACCTGAGTTTGAGTCTACCAATGAGTCTACCAATGGCAAGGTTTACATGGACAAATTTCTTTAATCTGATGAGAGTTCGGATTAAAATTATAATTAGATGCACTGTTTTCATTGACACTAAAAATATCGATCTGATTAGGACTTGCATGTTCATGCGTCACGCTTTCGGTTGGAACAAATTTATTTTAAATGTGCAGATTGACTAATTGACTAAATATACCAGAAATAGTAGTAGCAACTTTCATGCACCATACATTTCTACTTTACACATTAGTGTTATTACAGATATTTTTAACGTTTTCTAGGGTCTTCATGTCTTTTAACAAATATACATTTTTAATATCTACAGCAACGTGTTCGTCTCAGATACAGATCAGTTCAGTCTTGCGGCTGCCATGTCTTTTGCTCGCTATGTTTCTCAGGAATAACAGAAACATGTGCACTGATGTCACAGGTTTGCACAGTAAAGACGGTTTGTTCCGAAATTTGGAAATAAGTGTTAGGGGGAATAATATTACAAATGTGGTGTGTACATTCTGGTTTTTTGTACTCCGATCGGGCCTTTAATCTTAGTAAATGTGTGTATATAAATGTAGCCATTGTTTATGTTGTGTGGGTAGGAGTGACATCACAAAATGTCTGCATTCATAAGTGGTGTCATGTTTTGGTTTAACTTTTTTTGTTAATACCAGGTGTCCTTTGACTCATTCTCTACCATTGACGGTAATTCCATTTGGATTGGGAGTGAATGATCACTACCACCACCAGTTCATTTGACATCTATTGCCGTCAATGGCAACTAATAAGTGAATAAATAAAAAACATCGGTACAAGGTCCAGTTAACAGTGACAAAAACTGTGACTGGAAGACCACCAGTCATGTGGGAACTCAATATCAGTGTGCTCAATCTTTAAGCGATACAACAAATAAAAGTGGATGTCAACAAAAAGCCCAGTGTTTGTCCAAAAAGGCATTTTAAACCAACTCATAGCAAACTCAGGACCATGTACAGAATACCGGAAGAGGCGTCCTTGTTAGAGGTCACTGGGGTGAAGCGGGGTGGAGTATGCTTTAGGGGTGAGTGTCATTGAGTGGGAGGGTTGGCTCTTAGCTGTATAAATACAACACAGATATGTACACTGAGACAAGTGTGTGAAGATACTTGAAGACGCAATCTTTTCACAGAACAATGATGATGGCAAACCACAGGGGTGAGTTTGTTTATCTACATACAGTAGTAAGTATCTATTAATTGTGATGGAAAGTAACCCTGCTGTGTCATTAGGTCACATTCTGGATGTGGACCTGAGATGTCGCGAGAACAACTCGGCTCACCGTACCAGAGAGATCGATTGGAACCGCTTGATTGTGCGTCGGGGTCAGCCCTTTGCCATCTCGGTGCAGTGCTCCCCTGAGTCTGGCTTCGGTCAAACCCAGCTGGCTTTGGTCCTGCACCTTGGTGAGTAAAATGTGGTATGTGATGAGTGAATGAATGAGATGTCCACAAAAAACTGTTAAAAATCCAGTAAACCTTTTCATGTACAAATTATGATTTTTTTTCCCCAACCCTAGCAGGGCACTCATTTAACTCACTGGCTGCCATTGATGGTGGTGGACGGCCAATTCATTTTGACTGGGAGGGGAGAATGAACAGTCGTTCGTTCACCCTTCGAGTCAAAATGAATTTGACTTGTACCACTATCGATGGCCCTCAAACCGTCTTCCCAGTTTAAATTGGACGTCTGTCGCAGTGAATGGCATGCGTGTTATTTACTATCTAAAAAAAAAATCCACTTTAGACTGTTACTTGGTCCGTAACCAGTGCATTTCTGTTTTTATCCATTTTAATATCATTAATGTAACATTGTTTTCATTGATAAATTAATTCATAATTGTGAGAAATAAATACAGAAAAAAATACAATAATGATGAAGAAAAAGCAGTTTCTGCCCTTGCAACCCTCTTTAAAATAAACTGTTGTATATTAAGCCAAACGAACTGTTGTGTTTGATAGAACAATATTTCTATACGCTGCCATAGCAGTTTCATGGCGCATTAAGCCCAAAAACTATTTTTCAATTTGTCCGTTTTACCCTGGTGACCCCCGTTTACAGACACCCCGCAACTGCTTGTTTCAACTCAGCCACGTAAGTGATTATTTATTATTTGAAATGTCTATCATTTTTAGCTTAGAATAATTAATTGATGTCTAATATGTAGTTTAAAAAAAGAAAACGACTTTAAAAACGCATTCACTCGCATATTTTAAACTTTTAAACAAATTACTTCCCGTTGAAAAACATTGTGTCTGTAAATAGGTCACGGTTATATCTACCTCATAACTATCGCTTAATTGTATTTTTTAGTTTCTGTCGCATTTCCCCCCATATTTTAGATGATAAATAATCGATCCAAACAAAGAAAATTGAAAAAACATGTTTAAAAGGGTAAATATTTGAAAAAGAAAATCTTGACCACGTAATGATGTCTGCGATTTCTGCATATATT
Source organism: Corythoichthys intestinalis (assembly GCF_030265065.1). Classification (NCBI taxonomy): domain Eukaryota; kingdom Metazoa; phylum Chordata; class Actinopteri; order Syngnathiformes; family Syngnathidae; genus Corythoichthys; species Corythoichthys intestinalis. The sequence goes on from NC_080399.1 coordinate 38,125,760, forward strand.
GGCGTGTTTCACCCATAAAATTGCCAAAAAGTCCAGCTGCGGCCATTCACAGCTGTGTCTTGACATGCTACACTGAGTTTTGGGATCGAAATAAGGTAAGTACGCAATAATATGTCGTTAAAATTGAGGGGGTTTTAATTATGCTGTCTCATGCTCTCACCACGATTTAGGGTTTACGGGTTTAATTTTTTTTTTTTTTTTTTTTAAATGCCCTCCTGTTCAAAATTTTTCTTCTCACACACAATTTGACCAAATTTAAAGATTGTCCTGTATGCATGTGTGATACATCCTTGGAAAGCTTAAAATCTCAATTTTCTGGGAGAAAAAAAATTTTGAACAGAAGGGAATTTTTAAGAAAAAAAAAAAATTTAAACAGCATAACCCTAACTGGAGGCGAGAGCAGAATTAAAGACACCATGATTTTAACGAGATATTATCGCGTACTTACCTCGTTTCGATCCAAAAACTCCATGTAGCATGTATCATCAAGTGTCAAGACACAGATGTGAATTGCCAGTCAGATTTTTTGGGGGATTTTATGGGTGAAACATGGTAATATAACAAGGGTTGCGATGCAGAAATCACAGACATCAAGGAGTGGTAGAGATGTTCTTTTTTTTATATATTTACCCTTTTAAACCTTTTTTCCCAATTTTTCTTTGGATCGATTATTCATCATCTGACATATTGGGGGAAATGCGACAGTAACAATAAAATACAATTAATCGATAGTTATGAGGTAGATACCCGTGACTTTTTTACAGACGCCATTTTTTCCATTGTGACGTAATTTGTGTAAAAGTTTAAAATATGCGTGTGAATAATTTTTTTAAGTCTTTTTTTTTTTTTTTTTTGTTAAACGAAATATTAGACATCAATTAAGGATTCTAAGCTAAAAATGTCAGCCATTTTGAATAAGAAATATAATTGCCTTCTTATTGTGGCTGTGTTGAAACAAAAGCGGTTGTGCGACCTCTGTAAACGGGGGTTTCCAGGGTAAAAGGGACCAATTAAAAACAGTTCGGGGGCTTAATGTGTCATGAATCTGCTATGGCAGCATATAGACATATTGCTCTATCAAACACAACAGTTCTATTGCCTTAAAATACAGCAGTTTAAGGTTTTTTTAAGGTGTATATTTACATGATTTATTGTTTCTCCAGGCAAGCGAGACGAGGTGGTGATCAAGGTTGAAAAAGGCGATCGCACCAAAGACGGTTGGTGGTTTAGGCAGGAGGGAGCCCATGGTAAAGTGCAGCTGACCGTCCACAGCCCAGCGGATGCTATCATTGGCCATTACCGTCTGAATGTGTTGGCGACAACGACTGATGGTCACGTGTTAGAGAAGAACGATAAGGCTCAGTTTCACCTGCTTTACAACCCGTGGTGCAGAGGTAAATGCCAAACCTTGGTTCCTGGCTTACATAGTAGAAAGTCCTTAATTTACTCATGATAATGTTGTGAATGTTCCATGTGTGCTATAGATGATGCTGTGTACATCCCAGATGAGAAGCTCCTTCAGGAGTATATTATGAATGAGAATGGTATAATTTACGTGGGCACCTCGGACTACATAGGTAGCCGGCACTGGCATTTTGGACAGGTACGTGTGTTTGATTTGAAATTTGAGCATGATTTTATTTAGTTTTGACTTCTGTTTGTCCAAAATCAGTTACCTGTGTTTTCTATTTGTTTTCAAGAGTCAGTTTGTCAGGGGTACGTTTTTCCCGAAGAATGCTTGGTTTTTAGTTTCATTTTAAAATAGTGTATTAATTGTCAGCAAGATTAAAAATAAGTATAATTTAATGAAAACTCAAACTGTGCTCTGACTCAACCACCTGCTTCCTCTCTTTTCCCGCTTGATTGACAGATGAAAAACCAAGACAATTTCACAATAAATGAAATGAGTTTATGTTCATTTTAAAAGTACTTTTGTTTTTCCAAATTCCGTTCTTTCTAATTAGTTTTTAGAGCATTTATACTAGTTTTTAAATTTTCATTCATGTTTGAATGAATGGTGTATTTATGGTGTGCAAGATTTAAAAATGTCACAGTGAGTATAATTTACAAATTTCAGCATAAAAATTCTCATCTGTTCTTTGCTGCTTGCTTGAATGTGTCATGTGAAAGACTTATGAATTAGCTGTCCCTACATTGCCTGTCTATAAAAAGGTTTTGTTTTGTGGATCAATATCAACACAGGAAACCCATATATTAACTTAATTCAAGAAAATGAAAAAGAAGGATATTTTAGCGAAACCCTAATTTCCGCACTATAAAGCGCGCCTGACTATAAGCCGACACCCACCAAATTTGACACGAAAACGAAATTTGTTCATTGATAAGACGCACTGGACTATAAGCCGGAGCTGTCCTCACTGTATTATGGGATATTTACACCAAAAGATATTAACCGGTAACACTTTATTTGACAGCGGCATCAAATGACTTTCAGAAGATCAAATTAACCACCATGAAGCTTTGAACCAATTTGCTGCAAAGCTTCATTGCTTCAAGAATTAGAATTGGCCATCAATGCTCCCTTTGGGGAGACAGTCAACCTATGCTGCCACCTGCTGTCAACATTGTTGTTGTCCAACATACCTCCTAGGATGCATTGTGGCACTACAAATGTAAATAACAATAAAAAAATTATGTTCTGTGCTAATTATTTATTCAGTTACTGTTCCAGTTGCTAATTATGGTATTTGGTAACACTTAATTTGACAGTGGCACCATAAGACTATCATAATTATGACATGACACTGCCATGAGCGATGCTTATGACAGATGTCATTTTATGTCATCCGCCAAATTATCTCACTTTTAATTGGATGTAAAAGATCTGAGCTGGACATAAATGGAGTTAGCGACATAACTTGCCTGATGACACTTAATGACATCTGTCATAAGCATACAGTAATGCCCGTGATAGTGTCATGTCACAATTATGGCGGTGTTATGGGACCACTGTCAAATGAAGTTTTACCTATTGATCCAAATAGATCAACAAATTAGCCGCACTGGACTATAAACCGCAGGAGTCAAAATGAAGGGGAAAAAGTAGCGGCTTACAGTCCGGAATTTTCAGTAATTACAGTTAATTTTGTAAGTAATTTATCATTTTTAAAATACTCCTAATCTGATTTTATTTGCAAAAAATGTTCCCTCAGTTTTTGTTTGGCACTTAAATTATTTGTTTTCGTTAACTCTTATAACCATGGTGTTGTAGATATCCTGCATGTGGATTATCACACCATGTGACAGCAGACACTATTAGCCTCGTCATAAATTGTTCTTGTCGGATAGTGAAAGTTTCTCTAGTGAGGGCGTCAAAATGTAACCAGACCACATAAACAAGAGCATCACTCTTTTGCAGTTTGGTGAGAAAATCCTTGCGCCATCGTCTCTGTTAGTCTCTCATATTTGCATGTCTCTTTGACATAGTTTGAGGAAAATGTGATGGACATCTGTTTTGAAATCCTGGACAATTCTAATGAGGCCTTGAGAAACTCCCAGAAGGATATCAAGCAAAGATGGGACCCTGTATACGTTGGCAGGATCATCTCTGCCATGGTAATGACAACACACTTTTGACTTAATGGCTGTATAACCTTGGCTGGCAACAATGCCAGGATATCTGTTTCAGTTTGAGTGCTACAAAAAATGAAAAAAAAAAAAAAAAAAGAAAGAAAGAAATGGTATGATGAAAACACAGCCTAACCATCAAGCGCGTGTGTCCAGGTTAACTCCAATGGTGACCGGGGCGTGTTGGTCGGCCGCTGGCAGGAGCCTTACACTGACGGAGTTTCACCTTCTAAATGGACCACCAGTGTTCCCATTCTACAGAAGTGGAGTAATGGTGGAGCCAGGCCAGTCAAATACGGCCAATGTTGGGTGTACGCTGCTGTCGCCTGCACAGGTGAGCTTATTATGAATATTATAAGAATTTTGTCACTTGTTTGGAAATTAAAAAAACTTAATATCATCATTTGGTCACGCTGAGTTTGTTGTGTATTCTTTCCAGTACTCCGTTGCCTGGGAATCCCAACACGTCATATCACAAACTTCGCTTCAGCTCATGACACTGATGGAAACCTTTCTGTGGACTTCCTGCTCAATGAAAAAATGGAAAGTCTGGATTCCAGAGGAAGGTCCGACAGCAGCTGGTACGACAACATTCACAAGTTTGCTACAAAGGAACTCGTTCTCCAACGCCATATTATTGCTTATTCACATTTCTTCTAACCTTAGGAACTTTCACTGTTGGGTCGAGTCCTGGATGAAGAGAGAGGATCTCCCCCAAGGGAATGATGGCTGGCAGGTTTTGGATCCAACTCCTCAAGAATTAAGTGATGGTAAATTCCAAATCTTTCCCGACTCACTGACTTTTTTTGAGTCAGGAAAAACCGAAAAAAATTGGTGTTATGCTTCTCAGGCCAGTTCTGCTGCGGCCCGTGTCCGGTTGCAGCCATCAAGGAGGGAAATCTGACTGTCAAATACGATGCGCCGTTTATTTTTGCCGAGGTCAACGCTGACATCATCCACTGGATTGTCCGAAGAGATGGGTCCCGTCAGAAGGTGAACCGACCTTTATCCTTATCCTCTCAAAAAGCCTTGTTTGTGATAACCCCTGATGTTCCAGATCCGAGTGTCTCAGGACAGTATCGGCCTGAACATCAGCACAAAAAGTGTTTTCGGCAACTCCAGAGAAGATGTCACTTCACACTACAAGTATCCGGAAGGTTAGTGAACAAGCCTTGAAAATGCAACAAAGACCAAAGAAAAATCCATTCTCAAAGGCTAATCATACTCAGGTTCCAAGAAAGAGCGAGAGGTGTACGAAAAGGCTGGACGTCGTGGCAGAGACTCGTCCAGTGATAGGGCCAAACCTGGCAAACTGCAGATGAGCATCAAGCATGCAAAACCTGTATTCGGGTCCGACTTTGATGTCGTCGTTGAGGTATGAGGGGCTCGGTCGACCAAACTACATCAACTTTAGCAAGCGTTCAAATGAACTGTGAAACGTTTTACAGTTGAAGAATGATGGAGGAGTTGAAGCTAATGCCCGTCTGACCTTGCTAGCTATGGTAGGAACTTACAATGGTCTAAACAGAAAGGAGTTTGAGAGAGAAACCAAAAACGTCAGTGTGCAGGCCCACAAAGGTTGGTAGAAAATAAAAGGAACTGTTCGCAACTGGCACTGAAAGATGACATTCAATGATTTGATGGCTTGTCATTTGAAAAATCTATAAAATGGGATTTATCACTTGTGTCCAGTTCACAAGGAGGTTCTGCGGGTGCACTACGAGAAGTATTCCAAGCATGTCTCCGATCACCACATGATCAACGTGATGGCGCTGCTGGAGGCCCAAGGAGAGAATGAAGTTGACATGGTGACGGCCAAAATCCCATTCAGCTTGCCCGAGGTCCTCATAGAGGTAGGTGAAGGCTGACAGCGAGTCGGAAAAACTATGTTTTTGCTCTTCTCTTGACTTTAATTGTGCCCATGCAGGTTCCCAGTAAGGTGGCTGTTCATCAAACAGTAACAGGCTCCATCTCCTTTACCAACCCTTTACCGGTGCCATTGAAACGGGGTGTTTTCACAGTGGAGGGGGCTGGCCTGGTGTCCCCCACTGTGGTCAAGATGAAGTGAGTGGACTAGATACCACCTCTTCCTCATCACCGTTTCATTCCTAACGTAAATCTCTCTTCTTCTTAGCGGCGACATCGGTCCAGGGCAGAAAGTGCGCCTCGATCTAACCTTCACACCTGCGCGCAGTGGCGTGAGGAACCTAATGGTGGATTTTGACTCAGATCGACTCCAAGATGTGAAAGGGGCTGCTACAATAATTGTAGGCAATCATTACTTAGCACTGAATTAGCGGAATGACATTGGAACAGTCAGTCAACAAGGTGGATTCAAATTCTTAACTCCTCCAGCATCGTATATGTACTGTATTGCAAACTGAATCAAATGTATTTTTGCATGCTTGTTTGTTTTAATTTTTCAAAAAAATGTGTGCACCATTCCATGTTTCTAAAGCTGAAATGATATGCTGAGTAAAAACTATCATCAAACTCATCAAATTGACAGTTTTACGTGTTGACTCTTTAAGCCCCTTTCAGATATGTGCTGAAGCTTATTGGCTGTCATTGATGGTGCAAGATGTCCAATCCATTTTAATTGGAAAAGGTTGGCAGCGAATGATTGTTGCAAACACTGGCAACTTTACTCCCTGAAAATTTAAAAAAGCATATCAGCAGCTGAATCCCAACTGGGCCGTTGGCTCATCAGTCAACTTCCACAGTGACAATGTAGATTCAAAACCCGGTTAGAGAGGAGTGGAATAGGAAGAGGGGGAAAAAAGAGTAGGACAACTAAATGATCACAGACACTTCACTGAGTGAGTGCTGACATTTGTGTCGTCCGAGTGGGAAATGTGTCATTAGAGAGTTAAGATGTGCTTATGGAACACTGAACCTTTGAAACCAACAACTGTTAAAGATGATCATCTTTCAAACTAAGACAGTTTCATTAGTCAATATGAACAGCTGCAGGAAGAGTTCATGTTTGTGGCATGTTGTTTAAGTGCCTTTTTGTTATCCTATTTTGAGATATATATGTGAAGAGCCTGATACATGAGGTAATTAATGATATTTCGTTGATGGTAAATAGATGCCATCGTTGTGGATCATTGTGCTCTCTATCTTTGCGCTTGCATGACTTTTATTACGTCTAGTGTAGGCTAGGCGTGGTAAGTGGCCAATCACGTCGTTCAATATTGATTTAATTTAATTGAATTAACAATTTATCCACAATTATAATTAACATTTAACAATAATTAACATTTTAATAGTATACTGTACATTTCAAAAGTTTTATTTGTACATTAAATATAGCCACCTGACTAATGCATGTAGATTAAATTCTTTCATAATGTAGGTGCTTGAAATATTGTACATTATTCACCAACACGTCCAAATTGTGAATTGCGACCTCTAAAAAAGGAAAAGCCGAGTTACTTTTTATGTGTAGCAATTTTATTATTCTCCACTAGAGGAAGACAGAGATCGAAAAAAGATATAGCGAGCACTTTGGGGAAAAAAAGGTTCTCTTCTGTCCCTATCGTGTAACTGTTTGGCATGTGCAATGACAGGTACATGTCCGAGTATTAATCCATAGTACACAGGAGGGCGGAATTGTCTAGTACATGTATCTGGTCACAAAAGTGGACTCATGTCAGGATGGCCGAGCGGTCTAAGGCGCTGCGTTCAGGTCGCAGTCTCCCCTGGAGGCGTGGGTTCGAATCCCACTTCTGACAGAACACTTTTTCGTAGGAAACAATATTCTTATTGAGAATAAGGAAAATGGATTTGTATAGAACATTCTTATTCAGGAGAATATATTAAATGGATTTGTATAGAACAAGGCGATTCAGGACTTTACATCACACAAAAATCCACAGAGATAAAATAATTTGTAAAGAAGATTAAAGACAATTGAAACAGGAAATACAATTATACATAAAATATTAAATCATCAAAATAAATAATTCAAATCGGAAATGGAAACAAAAAAAAAGAATAAAAAGCAAACAACTAAAAATTTTGAAATATATACACATGCTGTGGTAAACAATAGCGTTTTTAGCCCTATTTTAAAGGAACAGTTTGAGCACACTTCAGACCTTCAGGTAACTTGTTCCAGAAGTGAGGAACATAGTATCTAAACGTTGTGTCACCCTGCTTGGGTCTTGTTCTTGGAACATACAGCAGACAGGTTCCAGATGATCTTAGGGGTCTATTTGCTTAATAGGGGTCAGACATATGGAAGCCAATGTAACGATTTCATAATCAGTGTAATACGGTCCAGTTCCCTTGTATTTGTAAGGACTCTGGCGGCAGCTTCCTGATTTTTTCATATCTTGTTTAAACAAAAGCCCCTTAATTCTGGCTATATTTTTAGGTGGCAATAGGCTGATTTCGTGATGAACTTTAGATGGCTGACAAAGTTTAGGTCTGAGACAATAATTATGCCAATATTTCTGTCTTGATTTGTAGCTATAGGTGACATTGTGCCAAGATGCTGATCTTTGACCTTTCCTTTTGTGGTCCAAAAATGATCACCTGTGTCTTCCTCACATTTAGCTATAGAAAATTCTGGCACATCCATTCATTGATTTGATGAATGCATTTACTCAGGGAGACTAAGGGACTCTGTGTGGGGACACTGAAAGTAGAGTTGTTTGTCATCTGCATAGGTGTGATAGATGTCGTCATACTGTCCCATGATTTGAGCTAAAGGAAGCATATAGATGTTAAATAAAAGTGGTCTGAGAATGGACCCTTGAGGAACCCTACATGTGAATTTGACTCATGGTTTCTGATTGACGCAAGGAAATCCCTTGCATGTAAATCAGACATATCCAAAGTCCGGCCAGGGGGCCAAATGCGGCCCTTGGTCAAATTTCATCCGGCCCCCAGCCTCTGTCATAAAATCAATAACATCTGGCCCACACACAGACTTAATAAATTGGTCAGCAGTACTGCTACCAGCATATGAAGTAGCTCACACACTAATTGCTGCTCCTAATTTACCCACTAAAAGGCAGCAGCACTCTAAGCAACATTACCCCGTGTGACCCTTTACTCCAATTTTATAAAATGGCGACAATCAACAGAAAAAAGAAAGTTGACTGCAACGGCCGACGCTTCAAGAATAGGTAGAAATTGGACTATTACTTCTTTAAAATACACAACAACTGTGTCTGCCTCATTTGCAAAGAGACAGTTGCTGTTTTTAAAGACTTCAACGTGAGGCAATATTACCAAACAAGACATGCTGACATGTACGACAAGATTACAGGGAAGATACATAGCAAAAAATTAAACTACCTTCAAGTTGCTTCAGTTTCAAAGCAGCAGTATTTCACAAGAGCCCGAGAGTCGAAAGAGGACGCCACACAGGCTAGTTGCGAGATTTTTTTTTTTTTTTAATGATTTCAACAAAGAAAATGTGACACACAGAATGGCTTGCTAAAATTTGCTTGAACATTTTGTTCTACGTAAAGGACGTCAGCCAAGATCGGCCCCCCACATTTTTACCACACCAAATCTGGCCCCCTTTGCAAAAAGTTTGGACACCCCTGATGTAAATAAATTGTGAACCACTGGAGAACAGTGTCACTGAGTCCTACCCACTGTTCCAATCTGCTCTGTAGTATAGTATGTTGGGAACAACAGTGTCAAATGCGGTACTGCGATCCAATAATAGCAGAACAGATGATTTCCCTGCATCATTATTCCTACGGATATCATTTAGGACTTTGATAAGCATGGTCTCGGTCCTTTGGTGTGGCCGAAATCCAGTCTGAAATGAGTTAAAAAGATTGAAGCAGCATTACGTAAGACTAGTGGCCGAAAATTCCAAAAATCATGTTTCTTTATTGTCTATTGAAATATAAGGGCCATTTAATGAATAATTGAAAAGCAACCATTTCATAATGTTCAGTTTTCTTTGTACTTTGGTAGTTTTAGGAGGTTTGAACAGTAGAGTAAGTAGATATTCTAGTGAATAGAAGAGGCCAACGATATAAAGTGAAAACTAAATTATGTACCCAATTAGACAGAGAGTGGCTGGAAAACAGTGTTTCCCTTTGGCTTGGTCCCCTCCCCACTTTTCAAACATTAGCAGGTGGCAAGTCCTGGAGGAGTCACATGGGAGGAGTCATGAGGAGTAGGAGATAACAGCAAACAGCAGGAGGATGGCACTGTGTGTGGAGGTGTGTTTGCGTGACACCAACACAGGTCGAAAATATCCGATCCCGGATGTTTCACTAAATACCCTGCTTTGTGCTTTTCTGTTCGTCTATACAGCTTTTAGTCTATTGGGCTTCTTTTTATATGTTATTTCCAGGAGACTTTTTCTTTGTTGGTTTTATTTTTTCTTTTAATTATCCATCCAATGATGGCGGACTTTCCATCAAAAGTTACCACGGAGACCGGGTCCCCCAGTTCCCAGAGTACTCAACAAGGGGGCAACAGCCTCAGGGGGCTGGCAGCTAATGTGACTAACAACATGGATATGTCTTTTATCAGGAGCATCCCATCTGTCCTCATGATGGCTCAAATAGTGAGTGCTTTCAATGCTTGATGTCATTCTTTTTCATTTTTTGGGGTAAAAACCTGTGCTAGTGACCATTTCAAGGCGTTACTGTAGATTCATTGTTTATCTAAGTTAACGGAAAAGCTACACAATGTGACATCAGCAATAGATAGGAGTTCGAGCTCTTACCTGTAAAGAAAGACATAGAATGTGTGTCAATAGAAAGCACAACCCTCCATAAACATATGAAATTTTCAGTTCACAAATTTCAATATTGTATTTGGAGTTACATTGTGCTTGCAGAACATAATTGTTGTTAGGGTCAGTGTTTTCAAGCATTTATCGACATTTTTACATTATTTAAAGTAATAACTCATGGCAAAGCACAAAACTAAAGATCACTGAGAATATGAAAAGTTTAAAAGTGACACAGAAATGTGTCACTTTTGAAGTGGGAATCATTTATATGATATGGTACATGTGACCCACTGCATGACCAGTGTTGCCTCATTAGATTAGACATTACACTATGGCAGGGTGTGCGGGGTCATGTTTAAATTGCTTGACTTTTACGTTTGTCATCTGTGTATGCTTTATAAGCATCCACCTTCAACAGTGAAGTCCATTCGGGGTCTTTAGGCCACTTTGTGAGGTGTTAATGGATTTGGAGCAGTTCTATTTAACTCAACGCCACTGTGAAGCAAGTAATCATCCACACATTTGTGGCATTAATCTTTAACTGTATTTTATTATAAGGCAGTTTGAGAGGTCATTTGAGTAACTAATTACCTTGCAAAACAACACTACGTTGTGATGAGATCCATTGCCGAAGACCTTAGTGCTTTTTTTTTGTCCGAGTTATACATTTGTGACCTGATACAGCTAAATTAGTCACAATGACCCATTTTTAGCAACCATTTCGCTACAGTGTTTCATGTCAATGTGATTTGAAGTTGAGGTGTCCGCACATCTTGGAGTATTTTGACCAATAAGCCTTCCCTTTATCTTTAGCAATCCGAATGTTAGGGTCCCTGGTCAACCACCAAATTTTGCAAAGAAATTCAAGACATACTGCGATACAATGTATTGATCATTATAGCCATGAAATATTGACTTCAATGTATTTGATCAAACTTTTAAAATGAATTCTGAATCCATCATGGAACCTCATTTATAAAGGAATTTTGATTAATTTATATCACGTAACATGATTGTGATCATCATTAGTTTCAAGTTCACCAGAGTCATCATCATTCTCGTCAATTATTGTTATACAAGCATGAGTTCAGTTCAGTACCAAGCTGACAGATGATTCGGACTGTCAGAAATTTACGTACGTCTTCTTCAAAAGATCCATTTAAGCATTTTAATTCTACCTTAAAAATCCATAGAAAACTCTTGACTTTGTGTCAAGGGTGACAGGGCGTAGACTTGGAAACCCACAAATACACAGGCCTGTGAAAACACTTGCGTAAGTGTTGCACTGTAGTACTTTCAAATACTTCATAATAAAGCTAAAATGTATGAAATATGCACATGGGCATCTCAGCAAATAATAAGAATAGAGAAGTTTCATCATCACCTCATTGACATCAGTTCATGTCCAGTCTATCATTGTGAATAGCACTATAACGTTTTCAGATACAAAATGTTTTCGTATGGCGAAATTGGCCTGAAACTTAACTGTCGCCAAGGATTACTGTTCCACCCTTGAAATACACTGAAGGTGGTGGCCTATAAAAGATTTAACTGTGTCAATTTGCTGACTTTGTTCAAATGTATTGGTAAATGATAGGTTTATATGGGCTTATCTGCTCTCAGAATGACCCCTCTAAATGTTAATGAGAGGTTTAGTATTGCCTTACAAAAAGGCCTGGTGTGACATTTTCTTGGCAAACGGCCTGTTGATTCATTATATATATATTTTTAATTCAGGGGAGGGATGAATAAATTAACATGTGAAAAATTAACAATAATCCTTTAGTTTGTTGAATGACGATGTCTTGTGTTGTACCCGTGTAGTTCTTGGGGCTACTCCACTGGGCGCTGATCGCGAGCTCGCCTTACATGTTTGCACCGGCCAACGGCTGGGTGTTGTTTGTCGCCGTCACTTTCTGGCTCCTCACCAGCATCCTCTTCTTGTCCATTGTCTTCGGGCTGCAGAGGAGACTCTCCGCCGTGCCCTGGCCAATCACGGTGTGTTTATGAGGGCAGAGAAGTAATCAGTAGCAAAAATTCACTTATTATGCCATACACAACATTGCTAGCATGCTCATGTACAATTATACAGGTGATGGTTTACCACGGAGTGGCCACCATCCTCTACTTGACCGCCTTTCTGGCCAACGCTGCATCTGTTCAGCCCTTTTACCACACCTACTTCTTTGGACATATGGCAGCTGCTGCTGTAAGTGCACTGCAACAACAGACAATCCAATCAATTTCAAGTGAGATAAGGGTTAAAATGGATTTGATGTTTTACCATTAATGGCATCCAATGAGTTGATTCACAAGTGACAAAACTGCAGCCCGGGGGCAGATCCAGCACACGTCATTTAGTATGGCTTGCAAAAGTAAATCATGAGCATTGCCTTCTTCTTTCTCGTTAAAATAAAATGTATCTGTAATCCTTTTTAGACGATTTAAAATAAGAGAATCATTTCACATTTTTAGAATATTCTTTTCTCCGCTCAATCAAAATGCGCAGTAGCGGAAGCAGTGACGTAGGCTGACAATCCCTCTGTTGTATAGTCATATACTGTTGTGTATAGAATAGGGCTGTCAAATTTATTGCGTTGACGGGCGGTAATTAATTTTTTAAATGTATCATGTTGAAATATTTTATGCATGCGTGGAACAACCCACTCACGCATTGCTGCAAATAGGCTACAAAGGCACTGTTTTGCATATATACAGATCTAAGAGGCAGCGTCAAGTGAGTAGAGTAAATATAAGCATTCATTGGGGCTGTGCTTTTAATTGGTAAAATCTTTGACATCTCTTCCACAACAACTACAACTATCGTAGGAAGTGAGGTGGGGAAGACTGAAACGAATTTCTTTTTCTTAACACCCTAAACTGCTACCAACGCAGAGAATATATACTATTTGCAGCCACCACACACAGTCATTGTTGCACCACTTCCACTTCCAATCATGCATTTGGGCAGAACAGTTAAGTCGTTACAGTATCATTTACTGAAAGCTCAACAAATACACTAGATGGCAATATTTAGTCACAATATACAAACTCACATTTATCCTGTAAGAAATAGCCTTTCTATCCGTGGATCCCTTTCACAGAATGTTAATAATGTTAATGCTAATGTTAATCTTGTGGATTTATTGTTGTAATAAACAAATACAGTACTTATATACAGTATGCTGAATGTATATATCCGTCTCGTCTTATCTTTCCATTCCGACAATAATTTACAGAAAAATATGGCATATTTTAGAGATGGTTTGAATTGCGATTAATTAGAATGAATGAATTTTTAAGCTGTGATTAACTCGATTATAAATTTTAATCGTTTGACAGCCCAGTATAGAACCATACATAATTGAAATAGTGGTAAGAAAAGGTGTGTTTTATGTATACTTGCAGTACTTGCTCCTCAAATATAGTCAAGGAGTGGAGCTACAAGTTGTGCCCCTACCCTGATGCTAAAGTCCACATTGTTAGTTTCTCACACATCCTCTGCGTCTGTGTTGTAACAAAGTGTTATCAGTGGTATATGTCAAGTTAAAGGCTCATTAGTGTCAGGTTAAAAATTCAAATCCCTCGTACAACAAGGATGTTGACACAAAACAGAGCAAGGTGAACTTTGCTTAGTGGTTGTAAGAACTTTGTCCTTTCATGTTAATGTTCATCAAGCATTTTTCTGTTCCCATGCAGTTTTTTAGCGCTGTGGTGACAGCAGCGTATGGCGTCAGTGCCTTCTTCTCCTATTTGGACTGGAAAGGGGATGGCGGAAATGCTGCCACCAGCACTGTGCCTACCTAATGAAACCCTCACAAAGACATTTATTACTGCCACGTCTTGTTTACAATGTAAGCAAACACCAAGGAGTCATGTGATTATTGTACATAAAATCACCCACGGATCATCAGTAATACTGGATGAAACATTTCAGGTCACAAGACTTCAAAAGGTTAAGCTTTAAACTCAAAGGAATATTTTTCTCTCTTCCTGTGTGCAACATAAAAATGACTAGCTGTATGTGATTGCTGTATAGTGCAGAAAAAAATGCTTTTTCTTAATGGAAAAAATAACAATACAGGTAGTCCCCGGGTTACGAATGAGTTCCGTTCCTAGGCTGGCGATGTAAACCGAATTTCCGTGCAAGTCAGAATTAACCCTTTAAGTACTCCAAGATACCCACTAAACCTCAAAATAACTGTCCAAAACATGTATTATACGTCATATTAATTAGATTAAGTAAAAAAATAAAGATATTGTGAGGTACGTTGTGTTAAATGCAGTTATATTGAATGACTATTCAGGCTTTAAAGAAAAAAAAAAACTTTACTTGCGTCGTGACTGAGTCACCTTGCAGAGAGAAAAGGGCGCTGTGGAAAGAGTAGGGAGGCGAGAACATGGGGATACATGGCCGCTCCGGTCGCCAGCTTCCCTCTCTTAACGCGTGCCCGCCGTCTGAAACAAAGTAAACTGATCGGGATTCGCAAGAGTCAGCACAGTCAAGAACTGCAGGACAGCGGCAACGCTAGGGGAGGAGGGAATACGGACGTAGCAACTAGGTAGTTTGTGCGGGGTGGAAAAAGACTCGAGACAGAATAACGTCAACATCACAAAAGTCGGGTACGTCGTAACCCAGGGACTACCTGCATTCATTTATCAGCACTTAACGTGCCACATAAATCATTGCTCAGAGAGAAATGTCATTCAAGCATTTTTTACCTTGTTTTTTATCAGCCTTGGTGCCAATGCTATTTGAAGTGTTTCTCCACTAAATACCATCTAATAAAAAATCTGCTCTTCATTGGCAAACTGATAAATCTAACATAATTATTTCCCACACTGAACAGTCGCATGGAAAGGTTTGGGCCCGCTTGATACGACCCAACCTTTGCATGCCACTGTAAGTAGATAAAAATTTACAATCATTAAAGCATCGGGAGGTTTCAGGCTTTCACCTGTTTATTAAAAAATTGTTTCATGGACAAATATACTCTACAAATCTCTATTTACACATTTAAAAATCAATTTTACATGCACAAAATTCAATCAAAGCAATAAATATCGAAAAAGGTACGACATTTTCATTAAGTCACAAACTCAAAACATCTATCAAGCTTTCAATTAATTCATTGCCTGCCATTAACGGCGATAGATGCCCAATCTATTTAAACCGGAAAGGCTGTCAGTGAATGATCATGTTTCAGTGTCATTGACGGTAACAGACGTGCAATCCATTTTGACTAGGATTGCTGCCTCGTCAAGGAATGGTGACATCGATCGCCTCAGTGGTAGCCAATGAGTTAATTCTACATTTTGTCCTGCTTATATTCAATGTTGTCTCATAGTTACTAATTAGTAAAGTAATTACATGGTACCAACACTACACGAAAACAAATGCTGCAGATGTTTACAAAAAAAAGTTGAGTGAAATCTAACGATGCTTTGTATTATTTTCCATCTTAAAACTCTGTACACCCGCAGTCAAAACGTTTTGAGACACATCACCATCCAGTCTGATGAGAAAGTGCCTCAAAACCTTCGACCAAGTTTGTACATGGACGGGGCTCCAGCTTGTTGAGCACACAGGTCTGTTGATTAGCACCTCTTCCACAAAAGGAAGCATGCTAAATCTGTGCGGTGTTAGCATGTTCTCCTGTTGCTTGTCCGGTATCTCCAAATTTCTCCAACGAAGCAAAACATGAAAGAAGGGTGCACTGAAGATTGAAGTCCGAGCACTTGACTTGAGGTTTATGGGTGGTCGAAAAATAACATTGCATTTGAAGCTCAAATAACAACAATATGGCATACAAACAGGCGTGGTGTTGTGTATATCACTGCATGGCATACATACAGGCGTTCTATTGTGTTTGTCACGGCAACTGTTTGGATCCTGACTGGCTGGAGGCTGCCGGGGTTAAAGGGGTGACTATGAGTCCTGTGCTCAAGTCCAGACTTCGGCCCTCCTTTTCCTAGAAAATATTAAACAGTTTTAAAATACACCCTGTGTTGATAACATAGAATATGTGCACTCTTTCTGGGTGTCATTTCAGCAACTCACCACTTTGTATTGCAAAACCATTTCCTTAAAAGCCACAAAATCAATAAAGGACAGCAGTACGTCAACAATGTCGCCAGATACTTCATCTTTGTGCTCCCTACAGGTGGAGAGCAAAGAGAGAGGCAAAATAGTAATTGGGTTCTCAGCATGTGTGCCATTCCACAGCCAGATGGTAAACTCAATACGAGTAAATAACAGATGGCAGTGTTTACATGAGATGCTCTATGAAGGTTGCCATATTGAATCCGGGAATCCTCTTCATGAGCTGTTGCTCCACATATTTCTCTAACAGCTCCACCTACACAGAAACAACAAAAGGGAAGCATTTAGACCACATGGTGTCATGTTACCTTCAATACTTCTTAAAGATTGATAAATTGTTACTGTAATCATGCTTAAAATAGACATCTGCTAAAGGTCATCTCATTTAACAGTCCGTTCTTGTTATTTTGCACTCATATCTACTTATGGAAAAACAACCACCCACATTTACCGACAATACGCAGTCTTCAATAAAATTTTATAATACATGTAACAATTTATGGTCATTAAAAAAAAAAGACAGAAAAAAAAAAGTTAAAACTTTACCCCATGCACCTGCTCTCCAAATACATGGACAACACATTTTGGGCAATGCTGGCCAAAATGTTAACATTTAGTGTGGCCTGCATGACCCAAATAGCAATATCCACATAAGTGGAAACCGGATCTCAACAATGAATATATGCACTGTTTTCCACCAGAAAAACTCGGAAAGCCTGGTGATAGAGAGCCTCTATGTTTTTAAGTAAATCAGTAAATTTAGCAGCAATTATGTCTATTACATTTTATTATGGGCTATTTATTAACAATACTTACAGTCAGTTTTTGAAATATCAACCATAAGATGTCCCTATTGCGCTTTCAACCTTATCACCAGACAAGGTTTAAAAAATATCTATGTACAGTATATTTTTTTTTACACTTTCTTTTGTAGCACTGCTTTGGATTGTGGTGGAAGAAGTGGAGCAAGAGATGACTGGTGGTACGCTTATACTGAACATATTATCAATCATTGTTCATATACACACACACATATATATAATATACACACATACACATATATATAATATACACACACATATATATATATATATACAGTGGGGCAAATAAGTATTTAGTCAACCACTAATTGTGCAAGTTCTCCCACTTGAAAATATTAGAGAGGCCTGTATTTGTCAACATGGGTAAACCTTAACCATGAGACAGAATGTGGAAAAAAAAAAAAACTGAAAATCACATTGTTTGATTTTTAAAGAATTTATTTGCAAATCATGGTGGAAGATAAGTATTTGCTCAATACCAAAAGTTCATCTCAATACTTTGTTATGTACCCTTTATTGGCAATAACAGAGGCCAAACGTTTTCTGTAACTCTTCACACACTGTTGCTGGTATTTTAGCCCATTCCTCCACAACGAGTAAAGTTTGCACCAAAAAGTTCTACTTTGGTCTCATCTGCCCACATGACTTTCTCCCATGACCCATCTGCATCATTCAGATGGTCCCTGGCTAGACGGACCTTCACATGTACTGGCTTGAACAGGGGAACCTTCTGAGCAATGCATGATTTTAAACCATTCCACCGTAGTATTCTACTGACAGTAGCCTTTGAAACTGTGCCATCAGTTCATTGACCAGCTCCTGCCGTGTAGTTCTAGGCTGAGCCCTCACTTTTCTCATCATGAGTGATGCCTCACAAGCAGAGGTTTTACATAGAACCCCATCCCGAGATAGATTACCAGTCATGTTTAGCGTTTTTCCATTTTCTAAAAATTGCTTCAAACGTTGATTTATTATCACCAAGCTGCTTTCCAATTGTCCCATAGCCTTTTCCAGCTTTGTGGAGGTCAACAATTTTTTCTCTCGTGTCTTTCGAAAGCTGGTCTAGCCCATGGTAGCAGTTGGATTATGACTGACTGTGGGGTGCAAAGCTGACAATAATGGCTGAAACGGGTGGTGGGTAGGTGTTTACTCATAGGGTAAAGGTGGACTTTTTTAAGGTAGACTAACAACTCTGAGTCTCATAATTATTGCCGATTCTCAGGGGTACAAATACTTATGAACCCCACTAAATCACAAATAATTTTTTTTTTTTTTTGAAATCGTACAATATGATTTCTGGATTTTTTTGTTACGTCTCTACGAGTGAAATGCAGCTATGATTGAAATTTCAATGCTTCTACCTATTTTGTAAGTGGGTGAACTTGCAAAATCACAAGAGGTGCAAATACTTCTGCTCCTCACTGTATGATTTAAATGAGTGCCTTAAAGTGTTAACAACATGAAACTTCACCCAGTGCTCACCGCTTACTCACATATTCATTGAAAATGGGTGTGTAGCTGAGTTTGTTTTCTTCAGTGTTATCAAACTCTTTGTAGTGTTTCTCCATGAAATTCCGCTGCAGTAGTTGGAAATCCTCCTCTAAATGAGATGACAAGAAGACACAGCACGCATTTTTATTCTTCCAAAAATTCAGATCATCAAAACGGATTCGGGTCAGTGGTTTGAATTGTACTCATCTCACCCATAATGATGTCCTCTATGCAGCCAATAACAGAGTCGAATGCAGTGTCAGCAGCAGAGGAACTGCCGGGAGAAGATTACAAAAGCATGAGACTGATATGGTTCTTGAATCAGTAGTATTAAATTATTGTATATATATTTTAAACCAACCTGGAGATGGCAAAGGTTTCGTCCTCCATGTCCCCCATGTCGACAATGTTCTCGCCGCAGCTCTGCACACCTGTGGCGGGTAGATGGTGTTAGGTGACGTCTGCTTTAAAATGCAACATTCTTTAGTTCGTCACAGCTGTGTACGCTCACACACCTTCGAAGTTTAGCTCTATACTCAACGGCAACGTCAGGTAGACAGCTAGCGTAGCTCGGGCTAGCTCAGGTAGCTAAACACGTGAGTGAACTCAAAAAGCCATTTCCCCCCCTGGAATGCCGGATAAAATTCAAACCGAGCTCATATGTGTGTATTTTCACTTACTTCTCTCCTGAATGTCCATGTTTCGGCAATAAATTGGACTCGTAAAATAGAGAAAGTAGTTGCGTTGCCAAGGAAACGAGCACCTGGTGCTACTTTAGATGGTGTCCGATAGAAACTAGGATGAGCAATTTCAAATTCCTACCTTGTAACGCAGATTTGGAAAGGCATCGGAAGTTTGCAAGCAAAACGTGGAAGGTCCATCCCCGGCGGCTCTCTCAAAATACTCAAAATGTAGTTTTCTTTTTTAACGTCAATTTACATATCATGGGCGTCATCAACGTGAACGTAATTTGACGTGGAATTACAATGCTACTGTTCTGCATCAGATATTAAACAGAGCTAATGGAAAGCATCGTCACTTGTCAAATTGCTCACTGTTCTATTTTGAAAGCATAAACGGATTTTAAGGGGGGGGGGCTGGACCCGCCCCCCTGGTGGCCGAAAAGTGTCATTGCATGTAATTGACTTTCCTATATACAGTATATAAAAAGTTGTACGGCAATTAAACTGCAACAAAAATGAAAGGAACAAAAAAATATATATATAATGGGTCACAATTATTTTTCGAGCACTTTAGACAGTCAATTGCGTTGCATATAATTATACATATTAGAGAAAAATATTTTTAAAAATAATTGTTTTCTTTGATTGAATTTTTTTTTTTTTTTTGATTGAAGCAACTTTTTGGGGGATTGAATGATTTACACACAAATTTCCTAATGATAATATGGCCCAAACACAAAAAGGATTGCTTCAATCAAAGAAATCGTTTTCAATGAAAATTTAAGTGTTCAAACTTTTTCATTCTCAAATTTTTCAATGGTTGAAATGTTTCTTTTTTTGATTAAATAATAAAGATAAAAAAATGTCCTAGCAAAAGTGTGGCCCAAACACAAATCAACATTACTTCGATCAAAAAGTTGTTTCAATCAAAAAAAAGACGACTTCAATCCAATAAATAAATAAAAATTAATCGAAGAAAAAAAGGCTTTCACATGCATTCTTTTTTTTTTTTTTTAGTTTGAGTTTCAAATTTATTTTTGCATTCACTTTTTTTTTTTGATTGAAGCGACTTTTTTGGTTGAAAATATATATTTTGATTGAGGGCAACTTTTTTTGATTGAATAATAAAGACACAAATCTACCTCCATATGGCTCCGCCCAGGGGATACAATTTTTGACTGGGGTAACTACATTGGCACGACACCGGCGGGCGTACCAAATTCAATGGATGACGATCTTGGCGAAAAGTATTGCCTAAGCAGCCTGATTTAGAATTCCCCTAAAAAATGATGGGAAACATAAAAACGCTCGTTGTCAACTTATTTAAATAATCTTGTAAGTTAATTTTATTGCTGATCCGCCTGTTTGAAAATGCTCGTATACACGTCAGATGCAGTGAACTGCATACTCAAAATAATTACATTTCTTTAATATCCAGCCTGAGTCAACCATGTTGAAACAGTGGTATTAACGAAACTAAACCGGTTAATAATTCAGTCAGTTAATAAACATTTTCATTTTCCTGACGTGTAATACTGGAGAAACACGTCAAGAAAAGCCAGTACAGTATTTCCAGGGAGTGGCTGCTCGTGAAGGGGAAACGATATCGTCATCGCACACACCGTCTAACTGTTTGCATTAGTCTAACACATATATAGTCTAACACATACATATGGTACAGGTTTTCGTAGGCACCGTCTAACTGTTTGCATTAGGCTAACACACGTAATATAATTAATCAGGAAATGTGTATCATTTTCATATTTACGGTAGGACTACACTACTAATATAAAATAAATAGCACACCATAGTTTAATGAGAAGAAATAGAGATACACAATGCCGTCTTATCATGAGTGACGCACATACTCGGGGAATCTGCTCTCAGCAAACTCCAAGGACAAAGCGTTTTGTCCTGGAACAAGCACCACCAGCCCGGACAGCGAAGTGGATAGCGGGCGTCCCAAATCCGCGCACGAACCTAAACCGCCCAGGGCCGGCCACAGCGGGGGCGGCCCCAAAGCAACGCCCAGAAACGCCTTCGACAAGACCCGCGTCAGCAAAGACGTTAAAAAGACTGAACACTGATAACAATTTGTCGCTCCTCGGAAACATTTCCTATGTAACCGTTGTGACACGACCCTGGATCCAGCCTCTGTACCTCCGTCGTCTGTTTTTGCCTTGTTCTTTAGACCTCTGTGAATCATTAAATTGTCAACCTGTTTTCCGGTGAGCCTTCTTTAGACTTTTTGGAGCTTGGAGTCAGAACAAAGGGTTAACACAGGAACGCGCGGAGTTTGGCTTCCTCCTGGCCTGGCTCCGCTCGGAGGGGTCGGGTGGCGGAGCACATTTCCGTTCTGTTGCCGGCCTCCCCGTGCGCTTCTGGGCCGGGAGGTCCAAATTCCTTCAGTTGGCGACCCGACGTGATGGTTTGACGACGTGATAGGCCCAGACGACGGAGGGGATGGACGAACGGCTGCGGAAGAGTCAACTGGAGCCCTTTTAGGTGCACCGCTAAAAGCCGAAAAGGTAAAAAGACGTTTTGTCATAATTTAAGGCGGGTGAAAGTTGACTTGAAGCGACCTTCGACCATTTTGTGTTTTGTCTAACTGTGATTTGTGCATTCTGTTGAAGGAATAAGGGGAGAACAAGTGTAGTGTAACATTAGTCTTCATTAGTCTTAGCACTAGAGGGGTAGATTCAGAAAGAGTGCAACATATATGCCATGCGTCGCGTAGTTTAGGCTGGGCGAAAGATTTTTAAAAAAAAAAAAAAAAAAAAAAAAAAAAAGAAAAAACAGGACAAGCTTAGGTTATTAGGAAGCGGTGTCCCCGGAGCCTTGTTAAATTGCGAGAAACCTAACAACACAAAAGAGGTTGTGAGCCGCTGCCTGCGCGGCCCTCTCCATTCCCCCTCTGGGGAGTGGAGAGGGTCAGGCTGGTTGGCTCCTAGACAACAGGTTGTTGTTTCCCGATTTGATGTGGTGGGACATACGTAATATATACATGCGCATGTATGCATATACATACAAAGATATGTGTATGGGATAGATATGGGCATGTATATTTGAGTATAGAGTAGATGCGACGACCCACTTTCTAAGTTAGATGAGGGGTCTGTACGCGCAATATGTGTATGCATTTATATGTATATTTAGAGGTATACATATAAATTTGGATAGACATATACTTGTCCTGAAGGTTGTGGTGGTTTGGCTGGCGGGCAGCGTCAGGCCGGGCCAAAGCCACCGGGACTGGAACGTAGCGGTTCCACACCTCAGGGCTGACGAGTCTGAGGTTTGAGAGCTGGGTTGTGGAGGCCCTAGGAAGTGGTCCCCCCTTAAAAAAGAATGAAGGTATTAAGGCCGCTGTTGGAGTGACGCCCAACAGCAAAGGGGGCCTCGCTGCTTGCGGTAAGCAGAACAATGGACATGGCCATGAACACATTCGCCCAGCGGAGATAGGTCAGGGACCCGTGACAAACATGGCTATATGAATGCGCTAAGGAGGGCTGTGAGGGTACAGGGAAGAAATTAGACGAGTTGTTCACGGAAATCGAAACTCAGTTGTTGGACTGCCACTGTTGTTGTTTAAATGTTAAGTTGCTATGGTGTCGTGTAGTCTCCTGTTAAAGTAAGTGGACGTTTTGTTTTGCTTAGTGTTGTTCGAAATGAAGCCGAAAAAATAGGAAGCGCCCCTGTTAACGTTCTGGGAGACAGCCGTTGGCATGGCGCCTGGAGTTGGGCTGTCTGATTAGAAAAGAACACTGTGTTCAAAATAAGGAGGGCGGGCCGTCGGTGGCCCCTATTTGCAACATGGGGTCCTCGACGGCATCCGCTGGGTTTTTTTGCCAAAATTCATTATAAGGGGAGGCTAGAATTGAAGCTGGGAATTTTCCAGTCCTTGTTTAACATTTTAAGATAAAATTGAGAGCCAAAAAAGGGACAACATGTAAAAAATTCTAAAAAATCAGTAGATCTGATTAGAAAAGGAACACAGTGTTCAAAATGAGGTGCGCGGGCCCAGGAGGCCCCTCTTGCTCTTGTTCAGGCCAAGCAGAGCAGGGAGGGCTGAAGTCCCTGGATGTTTGGTAAAGTTATAGATTTAAAAAAAAAAAAAAAAAAAAAAAAAAAAGCTTTTTCTAACAAGAAGATTTGTACTCACAAAAGAATGTAGATAAAACAAAAGAATATTAAAGTGATGCGTTCAACCACGAACTTACAATTATTAGAATAACAAACATGCAAACCGAACCAGCAAAGAACACCTTAAAATTAGTAACGGGGAATTGATATCATGGCTCGCTTCTAATATAACGAATAGTTTGAAATGTAATTTTTAGGGGATTCAAGCATGATGAATATGGGGAAAGTGTCACTTTTGGATCACATGTTGATAGAATTGGCTGTCGTGAATTCAGCTGGGATCCAAAGAACAACAGGATAACTTTATTGATTTTAGTTTTGATATAAGAAGACAATTAAAATTGAACTAATTTTTGCTGTTATGAAAATAGAGTAGGAAATAAGTGGCCAACTTTGTCGAGACGGGCCATGACCAAAGTTAATTGACAAATTATCAAATAGGGGGCCACAATAAAACATGTAACAATGCAATTGTAAATATTTGAGCTAATTGACATTCATAACACCCCTTAAAGTAACTAGAACATCTTTGAAAAAAAAAAAAAAAAAGAAGCAAATGGTTCTTTCATAACACTTATCACGAGTCCAAATTTACATCGGAGATAACGTTCCCAGAATGAGATAAATAGTAAGTCTTATTAGTTTTTATTTTTATCTTAACTTGGATATTTTCTTTTCATTGTTGACACTTGAAGGAAATAATTTCATTTACTATATTTTCTTTTCCTTTTGCACTTTCGTAAAACTGATTTTTGGAGTTATTTTGTAGTTCCGTTTAATTTGGAGTCTATAGAAGCTAATTTAAGTTTGAGATGCCTTGCCTAAAGGGTTAAAGTTTAGGAAAGAGCAAAGTTTTAAAGTGGGTCATCTCAAGCTCAAGTCTCTGGTTGTTTTGGTAAAACAATAGATAAGACAGTCCTTCCCTAGCCACTATTGACTCCCGGAAGAATGCGGAGGGAGAATCTCCTTTATGTGTTAATTTTGATATACGGGACAATGTAAAAGTGGATTTAGGTTTTAAAAAGACTTGAAAATGCCAGATTTCACTAAAATATAATCTTTTGGGTCACCTGCGGATAGAATTGGGCTATCCTTGCAAAAAAGAAATCAAGAAATGAATAAAATAAAATAAAAAAAAAAAGGGGAATAAGACATTTTCACCAATTTCATGATCTGGGATGAAAAGACAAGACCACTGTAGGTAAATTTTGTGCTTTGAAATTATAGGGGAAATTAGCAACCAATTTTTTTAAGAGAAAGACCACAGTAGGAATCGAATTAACAAATTACATAAGAGGGGAGGAATTAAATTTGAGAACGTAAACAAATACGGGCATCGTGCCAAATGCAATTTATTATGCTGGGGAAATTGCTTATGTTAAAAGTTAAGAATAATACTCGAACGATACAACGATAATGAGACAGAATCTAGAGATGAGTAATTTAATTTCAGAATACCTTTCCAAGTCTACCGCCTATAAATACAATTTCCCCAGTATAAGACAATTTTTATGTTTTCATTTTGGATTTTTGTTCTTGATCTTTTGATGAATTACTCTCATGTGATATTTTTCCATTCCTTTGGACACCTTTATGGAACAGATTTTTATTTTTAAGGACTTGAATAATATTTAAAAAAAAAAAAAAAAAAAAAACAAACAAACAAAAAAGGAGGAGTGGAGAAAGTGTTGTTTAGTTCCATGTCTGTGCTAACTGTATTTTTCATATTTTTTTTAGAATTTTTTCTAAAAATTCTACTCATCTATTTCTATTCTTTTCCATTTTTTATAAAAAGTCAAACTGGTTGACTTGCATTTATTCTATTGATCCTATTCACTGGTTTGTTATTTTGCAATTATGTTCGGGGGACCTAATTGTGTCACAAAAGGGGAGAAAGATTTTTTGATATTTTGAATGACATAAGGAACAAAGGAAAAGGCATCACTTTCCAAGACATAAATATTTTAATTATTGCTGAGTGGCTTTGTTTGGGATCTGAATTGGACATGAGGGGTTTGTAAACTGGAAATAATAAGACATATAAATGTTTTTGTGTTGATTGTTGCAATGGTAACCATTGAACAGTTTAAACGTGTAGTAGACAACCACACACCGTAGAAATGAATGTACAACTCCCATCCTTTGACAAAATGATTCCTTGTGACTAGGGTTGTTGACGATCAATATTATTAAGAAAAAAAAAAAAAAAAAAAAAGGAGTTAGAATCTCAAATGATGGCATTTAGACCACCATAGGGGATAGTTTTTGATTTGGTCTAGATAATTGGGGTATCACACAAGCTGGTGTAACTTGGGAATGATAACATGTACTGGGTATTCATAATGCACTTTGTGTAGTAGCTATGAGTGATATAGCCATGCTTACAATTGCAATTGTGGGCATGGCTAGAGGGGGTTAAGTGGGCCAAGATAACACCAACATTATTACTGAAAGTTAATATGGATGCGGACAACTGTAAATTTTTATTGACTTGTACAGTCTGTTCAACTCTAAACATACAGTTCTTAGGCCCAACAAACAGTAAATTATTATAAACATAATACTATTCATAATCTCACTTAGCTTTAATAGCACGACACATTTTAGGAGCACGCAGAGGCCATTAAAACGATCTAAAGTTTTCCCTGACCACATTGTTTCCCAAAAGATTTCAAGGTTTAAGGATAATAATCTGCCACATCACATGTTGGAGTTTTGAGACTGGTGCGGTTGGGACGTTTCAGGCGGTAAGGTTACAAATAGGCCCAGTTAAGATAAGTAAGTATGACAAATCGGCTATTCTTAAGTTTATCCTTATTTCTATTTATCGATCCCCTGAAACACCAGATGTGTATGTTGACAGGATGGGAGGACATTCGCCCTGAACGCTAGCAGGGCTGGAACTGGGTATAACAAGCGGAGCCATCGCACCGGCACACGGACCACCGGTTGCGCGGGTGGGAGAAGGGATCGCCAATGGTTGGAGGATCAAAGGTTTGATTCCAGACCCCACCTATTCCCTCAGGGCTGTGACTGCGGTATCGCACGAGCCGTGAGCGGGTGGTTGTGTGAGAACAGGTGCTCACAAAATAATGGTTCATCGCCAAGGGACAGCCGTCACGACTGTCCGCACGGTTTTATACTCACCCCAGCTGACGATGCTGCGTTTTGTCGAGGTGAATGTTTTCCGGTCTTTTTGAGTTTGAGAGAGTATTTAAATGTTAGAGAGATTACCGTGCCTCAGACGTCTCGACAAGCAGTAGGCAAAAAACTAAAACGTGTGAGTACGTGACATATTTTAAGTACACCACATAGTCCCAGATGTATTTGATTAAGATTCTTTACTTTTATTATTTTATTTTCACTTTCTAATGATTAACTTTCCTGTAGGTACCGCATTATATTTTAGACACCTTAAGCTCATTGTTTGTGTTCTACACAAAGGCAAAGTCGTTCTATGCTTTAATTAGGGAGTGTTTTAAAATATGTTGGAGGCTCTGTATTCTTTTGAGTTGAACAGATTACAGCTACACTAGGATCCACTCGGGTGGGGGACAACCATGACGGATCCGGACAGGGAGAAAAATAAACAAATTCCCATTCGACCCATGTCCTAGGAAGCGACAATTGACTATGGAAATAAATAGGTTTAGTGTCATGGTCCCTGGTGCTATAGTGCTCTCGTTTATTTGTTCTTTGTAATATTATTTTTCGCTAAAAGGTTTGGATTTTCTTTCCTTTTTCCCTTTTATTGAGTTCACATGCGGATGTTGCTGTTAGAAATGTGGTGTGGAAAGGTGCCCCTGACGTTGTTGGTAAGTGGTGGGAATACACATTGTTTATGTAGTGGGGTTTATTTTTTCCGTCACATTTTTTCGATCTTTTGCAGTCACATTTGGGTTTTGTAATTCCTCGACACATGACATATCACTGGGTTGTTTTATATTTCCACAATCACCATAGATACATTTTTGTTCTTGGGATTTTTTGTTCAAAGACTGCTATTTTTTCGTTAGGTTCTAAATCATAGTACTCGGTAGATTTGTGCCATTTTTTAAGTCCCAGTTTTATTCTTTAGCCTTTAGCCATATTTGTCATTTGGGGTGGAGAATATAACTTTTATTATTTTTATATACTTTTGATTAGGATATTTATTCATTTTTTGGTCAAGGGGGCGGAATAAAGTTTTTCTTTAATTGGGGTGGAATAAAGTTTGCCTACAGGCGTCTGTGTCCATCATTTTCAACAACTGGTAAGGGGTGAAGACGTTTATTTCGAGTTTCGAGTTCATGGTGTCCAAGTTTTTCTGTATTGCAACATTCCGCTTTTGTACAGTACCGCTTTTTCACCATTCTCTGGTCCAGGGGTCCCCAACCTATTCCACTGAGGCACACTGTGGGTGCAGGATTTCATTCTTACCAAACAAGATGACAACACTTTTTCCCCAATCTGGTGTTTTACAAGTGCAATCAGTTGATTGCAGTCAGGTGTGGCTTGTTTTAGCAGAAGCCTCATTGGTTCAACTGTCTCTGCTGGATCGGCTGGAACAAAAACCAGGACCCACAGTGTGCCTTGAGGACTGGGTTGAAAACCCCTGCTCTAGTCAATGGGGGAATGTTTTTGCTGTGTTATGTTTTTAGATGTAGTAGTTTGTCAGTGCTGTTCTTTTTCTTCATTTCAAAGCTGTTCTGAGATGTTTGACACACTGTTGCATTCCTTTTTCTTCAGGGCTGCGCACAGTTCCCTCTTACTACAGGTGGTGGTTGACCCTAACGTTACGGAAGTGAAAAGAGGGGCACTTAAATTTTAATTTACTGGACCAAAATTTAACTCAGTACGGTTCTCACTTTTCCTGATTTAAAGGTTGTTATTCAATGGACCAAATTTAGCTTAGGGTGTCTCTCATTTTTCTTAACTAAAGATTAACTTTATTTTTATTTATTTTAATTTAATTTAATTTAACTGAATGTATATCTCATTTTTCCTAGCGACAGGAATAACTTGATGGGTAGCCCGTCTATTTGATCATGAAAAATCGGTCTCAATGCACCTGTACAAAGAGGGCACTGTGAGCGGATGCCTATAGCCACGGGACCGAAGACAACCAAGGATTAACCCTTTGAGGCGGTATCATATTGTTTTAAAGAGTACTTAACAGGAGTCCTGAGGGGGACAAATTTCGAACATCCCTGTTTAAACTGTTCATCAATTGCTACATTTCTTCCACCACTTGACAAAGCTAAGTTCTAAGGCCACATCCATGTTTTTTCGATCCCCTGTCGGGGCTCGAGAGGGGGAATGAAGGGGAAACGATATCGTCATCGCACACACCGTCTAACTGTTTGCATTAGTCTAACACATATATAGTCTAACACATACATATGGTACAGGTTTTCGTAGGCACCGTCTAACTGTTTGCATTAGGCTAACACACGTAATATAATTAATCAGGAAATGTGTATCATTTTCATATTTACGGTAGGACTACACTACTAATATAAAATAAATAGCACACCATAGTTTAATGAGAAGAAATAGAGATACACAATGCCGTCTTATCATGAGTGACGCACATACTCGGGGAATCTGCTCTCAGCAAACTCCAAGGACAAAGCGTTTTGTCCTGGAACAAGCACCACCAGCCCGGACAGCGAAGTGGATAGCGGGCGTCCCAAATCCGCGCACGAACCTAAACCGCCCAGGGCCGGCCACAGCGGGGGCGGCCCCAAAGCAACGCCCAGAAACGCCTTCGACAAGACCCGCGTCAGCAAAGACGTTAAAAAGACTGAACACTGATAACAATTTGTCGCTCCTCGGAAACATTTCCTATGTAACCGTTGTGACACGACCCTGGATCCAGCCTCTGTACCTCCGTCGTCTGTTTTTGCCTTGTTCTTTAGACCTCTGTGAATCATTAAATTGTCAACCTGTTTTCCGGTGAGCCTTCTTTAGACTTTTTGGAGCTTGGAGTCAGAACAAAGGGTTAACACAGGAACGCGCGGAGTTTGGCTTCCTCCTGGCCTGGCTCCGCTCGGAGGGGTCGGGTGGCGGAGCACATTTCCGTTCTGTTGCCGGCCTCCCCGTGCGCTTCTGGGCCGGGAGGTCCAAATTCCTTCACTCGACATGCGGGCAGACATTTATCAATGCCAGTAGAATTCTAGACAATCAAATGAGTTTCCCCAACCTTCTTCCTTAGGTAATTAATAGCCATTATCACTTGCACCTGTGCTCGGGTCAACATGGGTATAACTGACATCACAAAATGACTCCGCCCACATCATTTTTGTAAACATTTTCTCCATTATCAAAGGTCTAGGAACTTCGCAATTTTCGTTCTTAAATACTTTTGATTCATGTTTTCAAGAATATAAACAGAATGTTATATTTACATCTAATTCAGAGTAACAAATGATCTAAAATACCTCATTGTCAC
Organism: Corythoichthys intestinalis; assembly: GCF_030265065.1. NCBI lineage: Eukaryota > Metazoa > Chordata > Actinopteri > Syngnathiformes > Syngnathidae > Corythoichthys > Corythoichthys intestinalis. Next base: position 38,155,740 of record NC_080399.1, read on the forward strand.
ATGAACATACATTTATTCCAAATAACACAATCCAGGATACAACAATGTGTTGATAAATCACATCTTTGGGAAATCTGGGGGGAAATTCCTCAGTAAGTTTTCATTTAACATTATTTCACAATTTTTTTCCCCTGAACCTTGTCTTCAACCACACAATTCATTACTTTTCTCTCAGCTTCTCTTTTAAGGTGCTCCAAATCAGCCAAAAAATAAGTAGACACTTGTCTCATTGAGCAATTCAAGTCATCTCCAGAAATCCTCCTAGTTTACTTAAATTTGCAGACCTAGTTCATGCATATGGTGGGTACATTCTGCGTTGCTTTCTTAAACAATTGAACGCACGTCATTGCCTCACAAATAGAATTATCTTGGAAAACCAAGTCAAGCCAGAGACCCTTCAAGTAAAGGTGGGCAGTAACTGGGTCAAAAATCATATCCAAAAGGTAAGTCTGAAACTGTCTTGAATGTTTGTAGGATGATACAGCAGATTTGGGGAAGTTTCGTAAACAAGCAGACTTTGAATAAGAGTGCTGTGATTTGTAGCAAAATGCTTAAAAATAAATATAGGTAAACAGATGCCACAACTTCTTGACAAATGAAACCACTTAACTAATATAACACCATCCATCCACCAACCTTCTTACCATTGTTTCAATTGACTGCCATTGACGGCGATGGATGTCCAAGCCATTTTGATTGGGTGAATGATCACTGCAGGGCCTCCAGTCAAAGTGGCTTGACATCTGTCACCGTCAATGGCTGTGAGTGATTTGTTTTTGGGAACAAATGGGTTATTAGTCTTTTTTTGTTGTTGTAGTCCTTACATACAACACTGCACGCAAAGGACAGGAAGACTTTAAATAAAGCACTAGCAAGCAGAAATGGTTCAAAATCATTACAGTACCTGATTGAAGTTTGCTTATTGGCAGATGCTTCAATAATTTCTCTGGTAAGACTGAATATTAAACATTTTTATTTGTAAACCAAATTGGTTTTCAGACAGTGACCAAATTTGTATTGGATCAACACAGGAATTGACACGAAATGAAGGATTATGGTACAACATGGAGCAAAGACAAGAACAATGCTACCTTGAGAACACAATAAATTGCAGATTTACACCCAGTGATAAGTGAAACCTATCTCACATTTGTCTGTACCTTAGGGTTAACACTGTACTTACAACAGCATTGATTACTACTACCCTGCTCTTTGAGATCCCAACAAGGTGGCCTCTAAAGAGGTGGAATCTTTGTGTTCAGAGGTCTGCGAACTGGGTTTTGCAAACAAGATGTTTGTTGTAATCAAATTGCTTTGCCTCCCTCGCTTCGAGTATGTGCAGGTCAGGAGGATTCTTGTCTCGCTTCTGCTCAAAGGAACACGAGAGGAAGGAAGTGTAGCTATATGTGTGAAAGCTCACGGGAATTCCGCTGTGATTGACTTCTGATTGGCTCATCTCCTCTCCTTCCAATCATTACCCCTCCACCAAGGCCTCCTCTGACCTGAACGCACAGCACTGGTAGGATTGCTGACGTGCCGTCCTCTGTGCTGGATCGGCAAGAGGGGCTGAGAGGGGGAGGTGGCACTAGATCTTGTCCGTCTCTCCTCACAGGAGTTGTGTCAGGAGACGTGTGCAATGAGTCTGACGCGAGTTTGGATGTCTTGGCGACACAGGGGACACGTTTCTAACTGTAAGGCACAATCCATACACATACCCCTGGAAAAAGAACAGCCAAAGAAAACATTGAGTAAAACTGGTCATTTGCTCAGTGATCAGATTGACATTTTGATTCTTGATGTTTTGTGCGACTTAAGGAGATGTCAAAGCGTACCCATGTCCACAAGGTCGCAGTTCTGTGTCTGCCATAATATCACAGCACAACGTGCAGCAGTTGTCACGGATGCTTACTTGTTTCAGTAAAGCCAGACGCCGATGTCTAGGTAAAAAATACCAGCACACAAAAAAGGATAACTTTTCCTGTAATGACGCATGGTATTACAACTGCAACGCTTCTGGGATGAGTAAATAAGGCAATAATCAAATAATTATAGATGATAGTGTTGAGACCCTTTCAAGTTAATCATGCATACAATATGGTCTTGCTTTGTAAAATAACAATGTGATGCTGCCCACATAAACCTAGCCATCCTTCTTACCTCGGTAGGATGATCTTTTCACTGGGTAATAGTGATGCAAAGTCATTAAAGGTGCTGAACTTGACTGAAGGCGGGTGGCGGAAAGGCTTTGCACCGAAGTTAAACTCACACTGCTGGTATGACATGAAACTGGCTGCCGCAAAGAAGCCGGACCTGACAAATAAAAGAATGATCCAAAAATGATCCAATAAGAGAACATTGAAAACAAGAGACTTTTTGGAGCAGTTTTGGACAGGGTATCGACTCCCTGAATTTAATGGCTCTACGTTGAAAAAAACCTAAGAGGAGAGGCCTTTTTGAAAAATCATTTCTGTGGTCACTAGTTGGCGCTGTAGGTTTGATGCAAATGACCCCTAAAGGGAACCCTTCAGGTCATGTGAAGCATGTGAAGGTTCGCACAGATATGTTGTATATCTGCCGAGTTATGACTGTTCAAAATTTGTGGTAAGACAAAATGACTACGGTCTTTTCACTTTCCTGTTTGGACCCCTCCTCTTCAACAAAACCTCAATATTTTTCATCAGGCACCTGAACACATGTCTTAACGGTCCCATGATGCAGGTTTGAGGACAATTGATTTTTTTTCCCTTGGAGGAGGAGGCTGTCTAGTAAAAAAATGGAGTTTCCTGTTCCCAGCAGGGGGCGCCAGGCCTAACGGGTCAATGCAGTCGTGTTCAGGCTGGGATACCTCTCATACATGCCGGAGATGAAAAAATATTGCACACTGCAGGGAGTTATTATTCATTTACTGAATTTGGCGTTTTGCCCAAAAAATGGCAGACTTTGGCACCCCGCAAAGGTCAGGCCCGTGAAGGAAACTCACCATTTCTATAACTTAAGCTCTCATATGTCTCCTGAACAGTGTGACCAATTTTGAAGACGATCCAATTAACTTTCTATGCGACAAGATCTCAAATGTGCACCATGTAAATCGATAAAAATTTCACATTTGATCCAAAATACCCGATTTCCTGTTGGGTTTGGAATATGGGTGCAAGAGACTTTTTGGAGCAGTTTTGCATAAGGTATCAACTAACCAAATTTCATCGCTCTATATTAAAAAACCTAAAGAGAGAGGCCTTTTTGAAAATTTCAAGGGGACACCACTGAGCAAGCCATTTTCTTACATGTTTTCACAACGTTGCAAAATAATAAAAATTTACGCAAAGCTTACATGTATGTGCAAATTTTTTTGAGTTTTCGAGCATGTTCAGGGCTTCAAATTGGCCATTTTGAGACAAAATGCCAAGGGTATTTTCACTTTCCTGTTTGGACCCCGCCGCTTCAAGGAAAACTCTATATTTTTCATGAGATACCTGAATGTCTTATGGCTCCCCTGGTGCAGGTTTGAGTTCAATTGATATTTTTCCTGAGGAGGAGCCTTTCTCGTAAAAAAGGGCGTTTCCTGTTCCCACTAGGGGGCGCCAGGCCTAATGGGTAATATTTCAATGCAGTCGTGTTCAGGCTCAAATTTCTCACATGTATGCCAGATATGAAAAAGATTGCACCTTGTATCAGGAAGTTATTGGCCAATTTGAGACAAAATGCCAAGGGTCTTTTTACTTTCCTGTTTGGACCCCGCCGCTTCAATGAAAACTCAATATTTTTCATCAGATACCTGAACACATGTCTTAAGACTCCCCTGATGCAGGTTTGAGGTCAATTGATTTTTTTAGGTGTTTTTCCGCAACGTTTCGCATCGGAATTTATGCGAAGCTGGATGTACATTACCGTTCAAAGGTTTGGGGTCGCTTTGACCCCAAACTTTTGAACCGGATTGTACATAATAAAAAATCCTATTTGATACAGTACGGTTCAAAAGTTTGGGGTCAAAGCAACCCCATACTTTTGAATGGTAGTGTATGTGCAAATTTGAGTGATTTTCCGAGCATGTTCAGGCCTTCAAATTGGCCATTTTCATTTGCCATGAAAAAAAAATAATAATAAATAACCATTTGCATTACAATAGGGCTCCCGCACGCTGGGCCCTAATAAAGCACAAAAAAAAAAAAAAAAAAAGTTTAAACTTACGTGGCTGAGGAGAAGACCTGTTTCTCTGGCGGCAGCTGATGTCCATTTAGATAGAAGATCATCTGCTTTTTGCTGAGGTCCAGCAGGAATCCGACTGCATCTCCTACAACAAAGATCATCAATGTTGCAATTATCAGAGAATGTAGGTACTAAAAAGGTAAGACAGAAATCTAATAGGATCATCTTCAATCATTTCTAAAAGCATACCTTCCTTCCAGCAGGGGTGAGCATGAGGTTTACTGCGAGCATTGTACCAGATGAGCTGCCTGCAGCCATCATATGCACACGAGTATTCGTCATCACCAATCCCGTAACCCTCCTGAAAAACAAGTTGGCACAACAAAAATGCTTGTAGAAACGGGATGAGAAATGGTTGAATAGATGAGGGACAGAATGTGTACATGGTTGAGGAACTTGCTGTCCTTGGTGGCCCATCCGATCTGCATCACGCCTGACGTGATGACTATGACTTCATAGTACCACACGCCTGAATCCACGCAGAACGTACAACGCACACTCTCAAACGAGGAGGCATCACACCGGGCCTGTAGTGGGTTAACATATATCATATATATATTAAAAAATATCGACCATAGATTGCATCTGTAACAAATGTAGTGGTGGAAAGTGAATTTTATTCTCCTTAGCATGTACGCTAACATGATTAAAAACTAGTAGATCCAATTTCTAGGAAATTGCAAGTGAATGGATGGCGACTTTTTGTCAAAAAATGTGAATGCGGAACATTTTGAAACTGGAATTAAAAGGCAAAAATGTAAACCTGTTTTTTGGACGTGTCAGTGGAATTAGAATTAACGTTTTAATGGTGACCTTTCAGTCAGTAACGTGTACATATAAAGTAATTGACTGTTTTTGAAATACTTTAAAAAAGGAGGGCATTAATCACAAGAAAAAAAAAATAGCAACGATGTAATTCTGCTATTTGAATTTGTCAATGGAATTTAAAGCTCAACTTCAGTGGTCAGCTGAAAAAAATCAACAGTCGTGATACGCCAGATCATTGTTATTGTGACATTTTCTGCTATCAAAAGGTTCTGAATTAAGGGGTTTAGGCACGCAAAAGCAGCGTTTGTCGTTGTTTTGGGTTTTTTGCTCGTCATTGAGACATCCATGTTTTGCATTTCGCCATGATGGTTAAGAATCTTGTGCGAACCAGGACTGCTAGAGTCATTTCTATGGACAGCCGATTTGCCTTTCATTGTACCATGTCATGACTCTCTGCCCCTCTGCTGACCAAAAAGGAGCAAATATATTTGCGCGCATGGGTTACCTCAGAAAGAAAGTTTCAGCAAGCTTTATCAGTTAACTTTAACCTCACAAGTGTGACATAAAATCATTTGGATGTCATTTTCTTAATAAACCATAAATAAAAGGCGACAAACTGTCATCACCTAAACTTGAATAACTTTTGAAATCCTCAATTTTTATTTTTTAGATTTACCAAGAAGAATTCATGTTCTAAGAGAGCATCAAATTTGACTTTCGATATGCCATGGACTACTCGGAAGAAGACATTTATAGTTGAGGCATACTTTCAGCTGAAGTTTATCCATGCAGCTTAATTGCAATTCAAAGAATGGTTCGAATGTCGTGAATTTCCTGTCCATTTAATGATCTACAGATGGTTCTGTGAAGTGCACTGCCTGGGTCGTCATCTCCAAACATGGCATGATTGGATCATTCTGGTTGGAGGACGACAACAAGCGGTCTGTGACGAACAACACCGAGCTATATGTCCAGGTGCTTGGCAAGTACTGGACAACACTTGGTCGACGAAGAGAGGTCATTCGCGTCCTCCAGTGGTTCCAGCAGGATGCTGCCCCCCACACCGCAAATGAATTATTGGCATGGCTACAGCGTTTCCCTGACCGACTGATCAGCCGCAGATATGATTGAAACCCTAACCCCTAACCCTGGACTGCCAGTGAAACAAAGTCAAGTCAAGAGTTTACTGTATGCAGTACAGACTAGAAACTTGGAGATGTCTGCTACATATGCTTGACTTAATGTAGCTAAGGTTTTGTGTCCATCTAAATAAAATTTGGGAAGTTATTCTATTTTTGGTGATGACCCTTTTTTGTCAATCTGTATATTTCCTCAGCTGACCACCAGAGGTACACTTTAATGCGAAGTTTTCGATCAGAAATATCAAATTATGCTCTACTGTATGTTTTGTGAATATATTCAAATGTGAATGGTTGAGTCAAGGGAATCATGAATGATACACATTTGTCGTGATTTTTTTGGTTCAAATTTGTCATATTTTTGGTCAAAAATGTGAAAATATGTGAATAGATTGTAAAATGAATAGATATACTGTGACTGTGTAATGATGACGCGATTTAAAAAAGACATCCTCCTTAGCATGTATTCTAGCATGACTATAAACATTTGACTAATTTTAGCCAGTCTGACCTCTAATCCGCTGGGGGAGATCTTGAGGTACTCGCTGACGTCGTTGCTGTTGAGCATGGCGTTGATATGGGTGAGGTTGACTTTCTCGTAGGTAAACTGGCGCCCTTCTTTCAGGACTGGATGAAGAAAAAGAAGCGTTTTTTCCTCTTTTGGGACTCACCCACACAAAATCAAATGAATGGAGACTGCGGAATACACAGGCCTACTCACACAGGTTGTCCAAGCTCCACTGTGAGCAAAATCCGACCTGTCTCTTTAGGTAGTCAGCTTGCTCTGCCCACGACTCCAGCACAGCCAGTCTCTGACTTATACTAGATGCTGATACTGTAAGCTTGTTTTCACCTGTGGGTGTGGGTCACAAATGAATTGTTGTTTTGATGATTTTACTAATCACTAGGAAGTCACGGAAGCGACTGAGTAAACTTACTGGTCTGAGAAAACTTTTCCAAGGCAATCAGTGCAAACAGCATGACAGTGGGGTGCGCTTCAGAGCTCTTAAGGAGAAAACATGAAAGTAGTTAACTGATTTCCACATTGCTTTGACAGACAGCAATAAAGTCACGTGTTGTTCCAAGACAACTGCATAAAGCAATTTCAAGATTTAGCATCCAAAACAAAACATTTATGTTCAAAAAGTGAGTTTAAATAGGCATTTCATAGCCTGTATTATGCTCACCATGCTTTCAAGAAGGTATTCGAGAGTTCCGGGGCTCAACAGTCCAATACTGGCTGGTCCTTCAGAGATAAGACAAAATTAATGAGACGACAGCCGTGAATTGTGTGAGTGCGAAAGAGTCTCAACGGACCAGCCAGTTTCTCAGCCAGACATCCGAGGACAGCAGTGGTGTTCCTGTGTTTGGATGGACTCAGAGCATCCTTTTGGGCCACAGTCGCATTCAGACTCAGCATGTCCGACAGTTTCTGTAGAGCATCCTAAACACACAGCAATTTGTTTAATCAAAAATGGTGTCTCTTAGGAAGAAAGTTAAAGCTAAATTGGAATTGTTTCTTTGTTTTTGGTTTTTCCAATTAACTCATTATCTGCCATTGACAACGACAGATGTTTAAATTCATTCATTTTGGGGGGACTGGCTGTGTATGCTTGTAGCGCCGTAAATGGCAGCCAATTAGTTAAGGCACATCAAGTGAGGAAACTTCATGTAAACTAGAAATCCATGAGCTTTACCCAGTACTTTATTCAGATAACTCATGGAAATTTATCAAGGTCAGTTTGTGTTTTTAATATTCAATAAAAAAAAAGTAACTTAAGGAAAAAAAAAAATTCTAGCAAAAAAAATAAACAAATGCTCACTTCATTTAAAAAACAGTTTAAGGAAAAAAAAGGTATTTGAACATAAAAGAATATAGGTAACTTTGCAAAAAACACTTCTTTGATACGTTTTTTTTTTTTTTTTTTTTTTTTTTTTTTTTTTTTTTAAAGCAACTATTTTTGATTGAAGTAATGTTGTTTTGTGTTTGGGCCATACTTTGGGTGGGACATTTCATTTGTGTTTTTATCATTTGATCCCCCCAAAAAAAAAAAAGTATAGTTGAAGCCTGGGACCGTGTGCTTTGGTCAGATGAGACCAAAGCATCTGACCATCTGGGTCAGTGGCTTCACAGTCCCAGTTGAAGCCTGGGACCGTGTGCTTTGGTCAGATGAGACCAAGATTGAGCTTTTTGGCAACAAACACTCTAAGTGGGTCTGGCGTGCCACGAAAGATGCGCACCATACCCACTGTGAAGTATGGGGGTGGGTCAGTGATGCTGTGGGGCTGTTTCGCTTCCAAAGGCCCTGGGAACCTTGTTAGGGTGCATGGCATCATGAATGCTTTGAAATACCAGGACATTTTAAATCAAAATCTGTTGCCCTCCGCCCGAAAGCTGAAGATTGGTCGTCACTGGGTCTTTCAGCAAGACAATGACCCTAAACATATGGCCAAATCTACACAGAAATGGTAGATTGACAGTCCCAATTGAAGCCTGGGACCGTGTGCTTTGTTCAGATGAGACCAAGATTGAACTTTTTGGCAAGAAACACTCTAAGTGGGTCTGGCGTGCCACGAAAGATGCGCATGCTGAAAAGCACCTCATACGCACTGTGAAGTATGGGGTGGGTCAGTGATGCTGTGGGGCTGTTTCACTTCAAAAGGCCCTGGGAACCTTGTTAGGGTGCAGGGCATCATGAATGCTTCGAAATACCAGGACATTTTAAATCAAAATCTGTTGCCCTCTGCCCGAAAGCTGAAGATGGGTCGTCACTGGGTCTTTCAGCAAGGCAATGACCCTAAACATATGGCCAAATCTACACAGAAATGGTTCACCAGACACAAAATCAAGCTCCTCCCATGGCAATCTCAGTCCCCAGACCTTGTTTTGTTGGCAAAAGGGGTTTGTACAAAGTATTAACACCAGGGGTGCTAATAATTGTGACACAGATTGTTTGATGTCAAAGAATTATTTCTTTATGTGGGAATTTTTCCCCACTGAATAAATGCACTTGTATTGAAGGTTGGATTTTTCTCTTTGTTTCCATTAAGGTCCCATATTATTTGAATTAAAAAAATTATTAGAAGCTAAAAAACGCATCTTAACCAGGGGTGCCAATAATTATGTAGGGCACTGTATATATGTAAATATTCTACCAGAAAAACCCTCACTTCATTTAAAAAAAAGTTTGAAAAAAGGTATTTCAATGCAAAAGAATATGTGACTTTGCAAAAAAACACTTTTTTCTTTGATACTGTTTTTTCTTTGTTTAAAGCAACTACTTTTTAATTGACGTAATGCTTCGTGTTTGGGCCATAATTTGGGTGGGTCATTTCATTTGTGTCTTTATAATTTGATCAAAAAAGAAGTTAAAAAAAAAAAAAAAAAACTTGGGGGGGAAAAAAATGAAAAAATACATTGGAGAATCAAAAAATAGAATTTTCAACATTTTTTTTTTTTTATTGAAAATGTATTTTTGATTGAAGTAATCGTTTTGTGCTCAGGCCATACTATGGGTAGAACATTTGTGTCTAAATTATGCAATGCCAAAAAAGGATTTGGCTGCCGGGACACCAGTGGATTTAATACATCCATGAGGGCTTCCCATATCTTCATCATGATGATTTCATCCCGTCTACGAGCATCACACATACAGGGAGTCCAACGTCCACAGACACAGTTAACTTTTCATTTGAGAGCGGGAAATTCATATGCTGTCCCGTACAGGAAAAAATCATTACGATGAAAATACGGGACGCACACATAGTATTGCCTTTAGAGCTGAAAAGAGAACAGATACTAGCAGTTAAATAAAGCACATTAAATCTTTGGATGCACGGTGTCACTAATAGAGTTAGATAAACAGAATCACACCCGTAGGCAGCTCTTTTGACAGGATAAAGTGATGATGCCAGGAGCAATCTCAATCTTCTTGATCCCTTTCTTAGATCTGCTACTTTTGTTGGACTGTGTCCAACACTGTCCTGAAACTGCAGGTATGTGCCAAAATAAATGAATCAGGAGGGAAAGTCAATTTATTTCTGTAATGTTTCAAAAGGTTAAACTTGCATGTTATCAGCTCACAACACAAAAAGTCAAATACTTTAAGTGTGTTGCAATTTCAATATAATGGCATAAAAACAAGAGTTCAGTATTTCGAGTGAAATATTTCAAATGACCTCAAAAAAAAAAAAAAAAAAAAGGATCCTTCACACAGAATAATATATATTGAAAATTTTGGAGGTACAGTGGTACCTCTACATACGATCACTTCGACACACGATCTTTTCGACATCCGACGTAAAATTTGAGCCGCCATTTGTTTCTACATCCGACGAGTTGCTCGAAATACGACGACATGACAGCACTGCAAACGAACGCACGGTGGATTTTCTTGTGTGAGAAATCAACACAGTTTTCAAAAAAAGTTGATACAGTTGGAGAAACAAGGAAAAAAGTGATGCTTACCTTTGAAATGAAGATGCAAGTTATAGAAAAATATGAGCTTGGGGTGCGCGTCCCTGAACTGGCTCAACAATACAGCTCCATGGTCCTCTTCAGACCACCGTTCGCCACTATTTATAAGTTAAGGTGACAATTATTATTGTGGTAACATTGCCAAGGAAATCGCCAGCTTCGTCACGTTTTTATCATTTATTTAAGAACTTATCCAACACAAAACGCCCATTGTCTTAAGCAGTTGACCGCTCTCAAGAAAACGAAAGTATTATCTCTACCGCACCGACCTATCTCACTGAGACGTCACCTTCGCGGTGCGTTCAGGGACAGTAAAAAGTGTCCGCCATATTAGAATCCGATTCGTTACATTATTTACAGGAATAATTATTAATTATTCTTCTTATTATTATATTATTCTGAATTATTTATTTATAACTTATTTGTTTTTCTATGTTTAATTGCCATTTGTAACAGTGCCAGCAGTATTTATTAAGAATTTAGTGTATGTTTTTAGGCTTTGGAACGAATTAATGGAATTATAATGTATTCCTATGGGAAAATCCTGCTCGACATACGACCATTTCGACTTACAAACAAGGTCCTGGAACGAATTAAATTCGTATGTAGAGGTACCACTGTATTGTTAAGGGAAAGAACGTGAGGGACAGACTCCAAAATGCCAACAATTTGCAGGTCAACTTGGACTACAATTATACCTGACGTGTGCTAAAGAATGATCACTTCCATACCACGCCACCTTGATGCTGTGATTAATGCAAACGGTGGTCCAACAAAATACAGAAGGGTATTATATTTTAACTCACTCACTGCCTGCCCTCCAAATTCAAAAGGATTAGATGTCTATCACCCTCAATGCCTGCCAGATAGTACACTTTTAAGACCAACAATTCTGGTGCTGCGTCACCAGTAGGTGGATGGCGAGATAGTGTAAAGCGCTTTGAGCGCCTTGAAAGGTGGAAAAGCGCTATATAAGTATAACACCATTTACCATTTACCATTTGTTTAAGAACTTTTTTTTTGCTGGTTACACAAAATGTCAATATTTGGTGAAATATTCATTTTGTGTCTTTCTGTAATTATCATCAATATTGAAACAAATAAAGGCTTGAAATATCTATAAGTGGAGAACGAATATAAAAATCTTTTTGAAACAAATGATAGATATACTGCAGTTAAATTGTTCTAGTAATTAGGTAAATAGGATTGACCTATTGGCTGCCATTGGCGGCAAAGCCAAATGGATTGGACGTCCATCGCCGTCAATAAGAAAAGCTTGTTATACATTTCTCATAAACTGCACAATTAAGTTCAGTTTGGGGGGGGAAATGTCTATCCATCTTACATGATTTCCCCAGTGAAACATTTAGGTCCATAAATACAGGAACCATCAATACAATAAGACTGGAAACATAACAACAATGGATTAGTAATAAAAAGAGGAGGGGGAAAGCTACTAATAGTAAATGCACAACACGTTTCTAACCTTAGTGGGCAGGGGACATTCATCCAACAGTAGGGTGATTACTGCAGGGCCAAGCGGGTCATCTAATGGTATCACTCGAATCAAAGACTGGACAACTTCCAGCCAGCCATCATCTAACGGAGAAAACAGACATGATTAATTTGAAATTTATCTGAGATACCTCTGCAATTACTGTGTCATTCATTAGGATTAAACAAAAACTATAACTAGAATATTAACGCAAACATTTCTGAATAAATCGGGCATTTGCATCTATTACAACAGAGGCCACTACTTAAACACAGCATGTTGGTGACATCTCAATTGAGCAGCGCTTTGTTTTAAAGATTTCTTAGTTTTGTTTGTGCTTGATTATAAGCCAAAGGTTATGCGAGACATGAATGTGAACAATATCCAAAAAGCATATTTCTTACCTGTCTCAGCCATCTCGTGTAAAGTGATCATTGAGTAAGGTGGTTCTTGATCACTGTTAGAAACAAAGAAATTGTTGTTCAAATACTGTGGAAGCAACATACAGTAACAGCATGTAATGAGTAACAGAAGTGGTGTATAAACTGAAGGATTAGAGCTGGTGCACACTTTTTAAACTAGAAATTTTAGTGTCATTGAACACATAGGAAAACCAAAATTCTCATGACATTGATAGACAACGGGAAAATGTTAGAGAAATGCAGATTAAAAAAGCTCTAAAAAAAAAAAAAAAAAAAAAAAAAAAAAAAACACACAGATGGGTTTGATGAGTGAGCAGAAGCTAACTTGCAGAGTCTTGAATCAAAAAATGAAGTCCACAATGTCTATTTGTTGAACTTTGCATCAAGAAGTCATAAATATCATGGTTCTGTAACTGTTCTTATTTTCTGATGGAAATTTTAATTTTGATGACACTGAAACCCCCATAATACCCCATCAGATAGTATTACTAAAACCCTGGTATAATTGACTTAGGCTAGGTTCATACCGCAGGTCTTAATGCACGAATCCGATTTTCTCGTGTTTTTTCCGATTAGAGTGAGGCATTAACTTGACGGTGAATGGGAAAAGTCGCGTAAAAGTGGACCATTTCAAATCCGATCTAGGTCACTTTCGTATGTGGTCAAAATCCAATCTGGGCCACATTTTTCCAGAATGTGGCTGCGGTCTGAACTGTCAAGTCCCCCAAATTGGAATTCATGCAGCAATTACGTCAGCAAAGAACGAGAGAGACAGAGCGCTACGGTAGCAGTGCAGCTGTGCATTAGCATTAGCGCCTAGCTTGAACGCGGCTTTTGGAGAAGGGGCGGGCTTGACAACAGGCCTAAAAAAAATATAATAGGTTGAGGATAATCCTGAGAATGCTCGGTTTTCTCTCTGATCCAAATGAGCAATATTTCAAGATTGCTTACACGACTGGGAGTCGGGGCAAACTGTCCATATGCTTAGTCACTTGTTTTGATGCTCCTGCGCATGCGGGTCAGTTTGCTCAACGCATCTCAGACTGTGAATTAGTGCACGTGTGATACTTGAACATGCTAAACGGACAAAGGCAGTCTGAACGGGCACGCCAAAAAAACAAATATGACAAAAAAATCGGAATTGTGCATTTAGACCTGTGGCATGAACTTTAGAACCTTAGACATGATCTCGCTGCAGCTGCTTCACAACAAAATAGCAGTATACAAAGCAATCTCCACTAGGAGTCGGATCCTTTTGGTACCTCACGATACGATACGATTTGCGATACAAAGCTCACGATAACGACGATCTGACGATATAGCGATACAACGATTTTCGATACATTGGCTAGGAAATCATTCTAGGATACTCTACAAAAAAACTAATAAACAGAAAAACTAGCTTCTGCTGTGAATTGGAATGAGTTTATCACATGAAGACGTCCAATCCATTCGAACTGGGTGGGTGGCAGCGAATGAACATTCGTTCATTCGCTGCCATCCCTCCCACTTCGAATGGATTGAACGTGTATGGCTGTCAGTGGCAGCCAATGCCAAACAATGAGTAATTTTGGGCCACTTAAGGTCATTTACATGTGGATTTTCAGTTACTTCCTGTTGATTTTGGGGTATTTTATGGGTCACTTGCTGCTTATTTTGCGTTACAGAACAGGAAGTGACCTGGGAATCACCCAAATGAATAGGCAGTGACTTAAACTGAACAGGAAATGACCTGTAAACCGAAAATCGGACCAAATGACTGTGAATGCTCTGGTTTTGAATGAACGAACGTTACCAGTCTAAATGGATTGGGCGTCGAGCACCGTCAACGGCAGCCTTTTTTTTTTTTTTTTTTTTTTTTTTTAAATTGACACCTTTTTAAAACGATATCTCGATTCTTGACAGGAGCAGATCGATAACCTTTTGGGATACAAAGTATCACGAAATATCACCATTTCGATATTTCATCACACCTCTAATCTACACATCTACTATTTCAGTGAGACTTGGACAGTGTTCTGCAGACAGGAAAATATTGACTTTCTACATCAGCGGTCTACAAAAAAAACAACAACAAAAAAACATAGGACCTAGGGTAAAGATCATGTCCAGCACATTCACACATTTGGAATATCAAACAGCAGAGTCAACTTTGATGGCTTGGCACACATTTTGTAAATAGATGCCTAAAGATCACCTTCCTTAATTAAGATTGTTCAATAACTTCTTGATGGCTAGTGCGCAACATCCTTGTCAGGGTGGAACAAAAAATATTCTCATAAAATTCAGAGCATAGACCTAAATACTAGTGGCCATATAGCATGATTAATGAATTGCACAACCAGTATGTGGTCTCTGTTGTGACACCTATTTCATTGCACACATGCCACAAATAGTGAGATACACATCAATTACTAATTAACAAAATGGTGGATATTATATTGTCAGTAGTTAAGGACAGTCGACCTTTTGCTTTATGGTGATTGTGCTGCTCTTCATCACGAGCTTTAAAGTTGGCCTGCAATACTGCATCAAATGACTGAAATAGAGATGTCCCGATCCGATATTTGGATCGGATGCCGATATGGGCAAAAAAATGCGCATCGGTATCGGATCGGAACACGGGAAAAATTCCGATCCAGACTTCTGATCCAGTTTTTTTTTTTTGAAAATCCGGTCCGGGTTTTCCAGTGCACCAATTTACATAATCCATTCCAGTTTTTGCTTCGGTTTCCCTAAAATCCGGTCCGCATTTTACGGCACACCTTCAACACACTACATTTACATTACCGTCTCCCAATTTACCGAGAGACTTTATCGGTAAAAATGTCAGCTGTGTGGGATCAAAATTTTCACCTTAAAGGACGACAAAGACGAAGAGGCAGAGAGCAACATATGCCACAATAAAGTCAAGCGTAGTGGTAAAGCTGTAAGAAGTTTTAATACAACCAACCTAATCAAGCATTTAGCGAAATACCACCACAAACAATATGAGGAGTATGTTAAGAAAACCGAAGACAAAAAGAAAGGCCCTACGCAACTAACACTGGCAGAAACTTTTGCTATTCGTGACAAACTGGCACTCGACAGTCCCAAAGCCCAGGGAATAACAAGAGTCATTGCCGAAGAATTAATTCTGGATGACAAGCCATTATCTCACGTGAGTAAAGACGCACCATCCAACACGCGATTCGGCCGTGGAAGATTCGAGAATGATTCACAAACATCCAAATTCCATTATTGAAATACAGTGGGGAGAACAAGTATTTGATACACTGACAATGGGAAAACCCATTGGCAGTGTATCAAATGTTCTCCCCACTGTATGTCAAGTAAAATACACAGCGCGGTAGTTGGGACGCAATGAGAAACTGACCGCATTGCGTCCCGAAAGTAAACATAACTTGTCTTTGACCCGGGTAATGCCAATGCTCAACTCACGGCTTTAGCTCAACTCATGCCGCTGAATAAAAAAAACAAGAATACCTGACTGATGCTGACAGCCGCTACAAACTACGTCAAAGTCGTTTTACTGGAGAGAATAGATATCATATGTATATAGAACCAGATGCGACACAACAGACTCGACTGCATTAGCAACATTGAAGTACTGAAAACCAGATGCGTTAGTAAACCGCCGCCATCTTAAAGCAGAAGACTTCCCTAGTGGGCTGTTGTGAACCTTCCAAGCAAACCTAATTAACTTTTTATCTAAAATACTCCTAAATCGGCAAAATCTTGACTTGAATCTATCTTCAAAACAGTTTTAAAACTTTCACATGTCGAAAGTAGACAGAAGGGAAATTATGGAATAACGGGAGCAATTTTAACAACTTTAACAGTTGATTCGCAAAATTAAATGAACTGAATGTACTTTAAAGCTTCTGATAAAGAATGGGGACTTGAGTATTTTATTTACTGTTTTAAAATGTTAACTTGATACTGAAATAGTCGTTTATTTAAACCTGAGAGGCTTTTTATACAATTTTTGTAACTAATGCACGAAACATTAAAAGCATCTAATAGCTTGGGGGATTCGTGGGATTTTCCACTAAGATTGTTGGTGTGTTTTGCTTTTTTAAGACAGTTTACAATATTATTTGCACGTTTTGCTGACTGACTATGCCATTTCTGTTTGTTATTTATAATGTTTTGTGTTTGTCACTGAATAAACAGGTCAGTTTCTTGTTACCAACCGTTGTGTGTTATTCAAACTCACCTAATTCAGCTGGCTAGTTGTTATCAACAGTACTAAATCCTTTTTCAACATGAGTGTGACAACTAAGTAAGGAGGCTAAATAACTTTAAACTATAACACATGCTCAGATAGGTCGGTATCGGCCAGTATCGGTATCGGATCGGAAGTGCAAAACAATATCGGGATCAGATCGGAAGTGCAAAAACCTGGATCGGGACATCCCTAGACTGAAATACTACAAGTACCAATATTTTTAAATTTGAGTGGCAATCTTGGGGCATAAGATCAGGATCAGAGGCATTACCAGAGTGGATCCCACTTCACGTCTACATTTTTTTTTTTTTAAAGGTTCAAATGCAACAAATGTTTTAAGGTACAATTTCATGTATTGGGTGTTTTTAATGCATCTACATAAATCTCTAGTGGAATAAAAAAGTTTGATATCACAGATTTTTTTAATAAATGGGTAAAGAAAGACCTATGTTAATTTAGAAAAGAAAGTTACTATGTGTTGTATTAGATATTGTTAATGGAAGCAGTAGGAAAAGGTTTCTCTTACTTGTCAACAAGCGTCCTGATGACAGCCAATGTGTCCAGCACAAGGCCATCCACATTCTGCTTCTTTCGTCGTGGCTCATGAGGGCCGCGTCCTCTCCGCGGTGGTCGAACCGGGTCCCTCGGGCGACCGCTACGAGACTCTCGCGCGTCTACAGTCGTGCCCGTACCGTGGTCCGGCTGTCTGGCCTGTCCTCTGGATGCTCTCGACGTTCTGTGGTGGTGGTCCTCTGTGTCGCTGTCATCCCGGCACACACAGCTGTTACCCATGTTTCCGGAACCGGCTAGGGTCTCCCGCAGGGAAGGAAAGGAAAGCAAAAGCACAACCCGCACAAGCCTCCTGCAGGCACAGTAAGCGATCCAGGCAGCTACTATCATATCATTTGAAGAGCTCGGCAATGGGGGGTTCTCGTCCCAAAGGGCAAGGTTGGATCGCCGCGGATAACCATAGCGATTCCAAGCATGGATTTGAGAATAAATTCAAAAACAACTAACTGTGTTAGAAGACCAAGAGGGGTCAGGTGATGTGATAAAGTCATTGAACATCATAAGCATCACAAGGTTTAGATCCAGAGGTTGTCCAGGTCTCACAAACTTTGGAAAGCTAAGGGTTAAAAAAAAAAAAAAAATAAAAAAACAGGTCCTTTTAAAATATAATCCGAATCAGTTTTATTCAATTTAGAACAATTAGGTAAAAAGCTACAGTGAAATCCAATGTTAGAGTAATCAAACGAATTCGATTCAAATAAGTCCCATTAAGTAAAGCAGACAGAACAAGGTGAAAGACTAAAACGCTAGTAATGTTCCTGACAGAACAACACCCCTCGCAGTTAGCCTTTTAGCTTGCTAGCCTCCCACCAAGCAACACCATGGCAGCTCTAAATCAAACCACGATGCTTCAAATTCGTATCGATCAATGTCGCTTACGAGTTTAATTACATACACGTCCACACTGACGTCTCATTCGCTTGAAAATACTGCAGCACTCAAATAAACCCATGCTAGAAAGTGGCCGAGATGGGTTTCTAGCTTCGGTGGGTCAAGGCTAACCGTGACTGTCAAACGGAACAAGTTGGAATCAACTAGTCGTACTGCCTGTATAGCCGACCAAAAACTAGAGGACACTTACCTGACAAGACAGTATCGTGTCACACAAATTTACCGATGACAAAAAATGACATCATTCATATGTCAACTGGCTAAATGTGTCGTTCTTATCGGAAAATGCAAGATAGCCGCCGAGCTTTACAGTTCCGTAGCGTCACCAGAAAGCAAAACGAGCAGAACCGTGGCCCACCAGTGGGGGATGCCGAAGACGAGTAGTAATTTAAAAATAAATACAAAAATGAATAAAAATAATAATTAAAAAACACCTTGGGGAAAAATAAATTTATTACTTTTTTCTTGCAGTAAAGATCAGCGATTATATAACACAGCCTCTAATGTATTTTAAAATTAACCCTTTATCAGGCAGGTAACTATTTTTTTAATTTAAAAATTTAAGCTCTTGACACCAAAATTGAAAAAAAAAAAAAAAAAGAAACTCGGATTTAAAAATCTTTCACTTGTGTATTTGCTTTCAAGTAATTCAAAATCACGTTAAGAACGTGCATTGAAATAACTAATATACGGTAAATATTAGTGCTGTAACGATTAATCGATTAACTCGAGTATTCGATTAGAAAGAAATATTCAAATTAACTTGTATTGCTTCGAGTATTCGTTTAACTAATTAAATTAATTAATTAAAGTGGCTTTGTAATGGTTTATTTTGAAAGTGTTTGTGTTTAGTTTTATTGATTAGGGTGGATACACTGCCCTCTGGTCTACCTCATTTCACTTGGCTGAATCCAACTGCGCCCTGTTAAGACCAACATAAGCTAAGTTTTTGTTTAAGCTAATGTTTTTTAATGCATTCGTAATTTCAATTTTAGATATATTTAGCCGTTTTTGTGGGAATATGTGTTTCAATATTTTGTTAAGAGCACTGTAAAAAAAAAAAAAAAAAAAAAAAACGTTAGCATTCTATAGCATTTAAGCTGGCGGACTTTTGCTATGTAAGTTAGCCAATTGTTCTTTTGTTGTACATAGATCCTTTTTTTTTTTAATACCGTTTGAGGCTCAGCTCAGGTATATTAATTTTTCGTGTTCCTTATCCGATTACTCGATTATTCGAACTAGATCCTTCTTTTTTTTTTTTTATACCGTTTGAGGCTCAGCTCAGGTATTTTAATTTTTCGTGTTCCTTATCCGATTACTCGATTATTCGAACTAACTAGTTCATCGATTAAGCAACTACTAAAATAATCGATAGCTGCATCCCTAGCAAATATAATAAATGAATAATTATATTATATATTAATTATATTTTTTAAAATCCAAAATAATAATGATAAAGTACATGAAATTTATGTAGGCAAATAATGTTAACAAGCATCTATGGTAAAAAAGCAGTAAGACCGCTTTGATGTGGAATGTCACTAATTCGCGACAAAAGTATCAAGGGGTTTTTACCTCATAAAGATCTGGCGTCCTCATTAGTGGATACATTGAGTCATATAGGAGGCTACAAAAAATAAGTGTGGCCTACATGTATCAAAATGTCATTTCGACATTTGTGGACGCCAGGTCTCGATGATTATTACAGCGGTTGAACAAAATAATGGAAACGCCTTAAAAAATTAACAAAAACTAATTAAACATGGTCTAGGTCCGCCTTTTGCAGCAATTACAGCCTCAGTTATATGAGGTACACTGCTGGCCAAAAATATTGGCACCCCTGCAATTCTGTCAGATAATACCTAATTTCTCCCAGAAAATTATTGCAATTACAAATGTGTTGGTAGTAATATCTTCATTTATTTTGCTTGCAATGAAAAAACATAAAAGAGAATGGGAAAAAGAATTAAATCATTATTTTACACAAAACTCCAAAAATGGGCCGGACAAAAGTATTGGCACCCTTTGAAAAATCATGTGATGCTTCTCTAATTCGTGTAATTAACAGCACCTGTTACTTACCTGCAATAAGTGGCAATAACTAAATCACACTTGCAGCCAGTTAAAATGGATTAAAGTTGATTCAACCTCTGTCTTGTGTCCTTGTGTGTACCACATTAAGCATGGAGAAAAGAAAACAGACCAAAGAGGTTTCTGAAGACTTGAGAAGCAAAATTGTGAGGAAGCATGGGCAATCTCAAGGCTACAAGTCCATCTCCAAAGGCCTGAATGTTCCTGTTTCTATCGTGCGTAGTGTCATCAATAAATATAGAGCCCATGGCACTGTGGCTAATCTCCCTAGAGTTGGGCGGAGAGGAAAAATTGACGAGAGATATCAACGAAAGATTGTGCGGCTGGTGGATAAAGAAACTCGACTAACATCCAAACAAGTTAAAGCTGTCCTGCAGTCCGAGGGTACAACAGTGTCACCTTTTGGAAGAATGATCTCTGGTCAGACGAGACAAAAGTAGGGCTTTTTGGGAAAGGATCAACATAGTTTACAGGGGGGGAAAAACGAGGCCTTCAAAGGAAAGAACACGGTACCCACAGTCAAACATGGCAGAGGTTCCCTGTTCCCGGCCAGAGAAGAATGGTCTAAAATTCCAGCAGAGCATTGTAAGAAACTCATTGATTAATACCGGAAGCAGTTGTTCGCAGTTATTTTGTCTAAAGGTTGTGCTACCAAGTACTAGGCTAGGGGTGCCAATACTTTTGTCCGGCTCATTTTTGGAGTTTTGTGTAAAATAATAATGTTTAATTTTTTCTTTTCATTCTCTTGTGTGTTTTTTCATTGCAAGCAAAATAAATGAAGATATTACTACCAAAGCATTTGTAATTGCAATCATTTTCTGGGGGAAATTGAGCATTATCTGACAGAATTGCATGTGTGCCAATACTTTTGGCCAGTAGTGTATTAAGCCATACAACTTGTGAAGTGTTTCCAAAGGAATTTTAAGCCTTTTTTGAGTTAGAATACCCTCTAACTCAGGGGTGTCCAAACTTTTTGCAAAAGGGGCCAGATTTGGTGTGGGGAAAATGTGGGGGCTGACGTCCTTTACGTAGAACAATATATTTAAGCAAATTTTAGCAAGCCATTCTGTGTGTCACATTTGCTTCATTATTTTTTTAAATCAATAATTTCACCATTCTTGCAACTAGCCTTTGTGGCGTTCTCTTTCAACTCTCGGGCTCTTGCGAAATACTGCTGCTGTGAAATTAAACTAGCTTCAAGTTGCTTCAATTTCTGGCTAAGTATCTTCCCTGTAATCTTATCGTACATGTTAGCGTGTCTTGTTTGGTAATATCGCCTCATATTGAACGCGTTAAAAACAGCGACTGTCTCTTTGCAAATGAGGCAGACACAGTTGTAGCGTATTTATTGAAGAAATAGTCCAATTTCCACCTATCCTTGAAGCGTCGGCCATTGCAGTCAACTTTTTTGTTGTTGATTGTCGCCATTTCAGAAAATTGGGACTAAAGGGTCACATGGGGTAATGTTGCTTAGAGTGCTGCTGCCTTATAGTGGGTAAATGAGCAGCATTTAGTGTGTAAGCTACTTCATATGCTGGTAGCAGTACTGCTGACCAATTTATTAAGTCTGTGTGCGGCCCAGACGTTATTGATTTTATGACAGAGGCTGGGGGCCGGATGAAATTTGACCACGGGCCGCATTTGGCCCCCGGGCCGGACTCTGGACACCATGCTCTAATTTATTTAGAGACGATGGCAGTGGAAATTGACGTCTTAATTGAATCTGTAAAACTGACCATAAATGCTCAATAATGTTGAGGTCTGGGGATTGTGCTGGCCATACGAGATACTTTATTAGAAAGTTCCTCATGCCCTTAAATAATTATGATGCCAGAATGTTAGGTGTTTCCATTATTTTGTCCAGCCCCTGCATATTTGTATTTTATTTGGTAATTTTAATGATATATTTTGATTTTTTAAAATGTTTTCATTATTTTCTATGAATAATAACAATTTACTTTTATAATATATGAATTTAAATAGAAATAGAATCTGGTTACAGCCCCCAATAAGAGTTGTTTTTTTGCAATGTTTTTTAAAGTATTTCATTGGCAGCAGCACAGTGAATAAGTGGTTAGCCCACCCGCCACACAGTTCTGAGATCAAGGGTTAAATCCTGGGTTTTCCTGTGTAGAGTTTGCATGTTCTTCCCGTGCCTGCATGGGTTTTCTGCAGGTACTCCAGTTTCCTCCCACAACCCAAAAATCTCCAAATTGTCCCTTGGTATTTGTGTGCAGGAATGGTTGTCTCCGTGTGCCCTGTCTGTGATTGGCTGGCAACCAATTCAGGGTGTAACCCGATTACTGCCCATAGTTGGCTGGGACAGGTTCCAGCACCCCTGCGACTCTTGCAGGGATTAGTCACTCGAAGATGAATGAATGAATGAATAACTCATTGCCTGACATTTGACGACGATAGATGTCCAATTTCAACTTTGAAAACTGGCAGTAAATGCTCGTCTTTCAATGCCACCCAGTCAAAATGGAGTGGACGTCTACCACCATCAATGGCGACCAGTGTGGTAAATGTGTGCCCAATAAAGGGATAGGTACATTCGTATGTAATTGGCAGCCAACCAATTTTACATGCTTTATATGAGCCCGACTATAGCCCAGCATCAGTTCAAGAGTCTTATCAGTGGTAGTTCAAACATGCAGGCCCACACGGAATGCTTGTCACCACTGCACACAACTACTTAGCCAAGTACATGGCAACACCTGTAACATCATTTTTTTTTATGGATAGTATTGCAGAGCTCCACAGGGAAATTTACAGGAAAAATAAAGATGGCAGAAATAGAACAATTTTATAATTTGAGCAATAGTGAAATATCTGTTATGTAATTACCTGCTAATTATTTGGACAGGCACCAAGCATCTATGGGGCAAATGGAGGAAACAGATAACAGATTTAAATTTCTCACTTTTAATGGAATCATCAGTTTTCATTTCATGACTTGAGCAAGACCACAATATGCAGCCAAGTGAAAGCCTTATGTGATTAAATCTTTGGCTGCCATTGATGCGTATAGACCTATTTTTCCAATGATGGTTGCCAGCCCTCCCAGTTCAAAAGGGATTAGACTTTCATCAATGGCTGTAAACGAGTTAATGAAAATAGGAGAACATAATCTGAGACATGTATGCATGCCTTTAATTTTGATCAGATAACACAAATTTAAAGTAGTGATTTGCCACATTGTTTTATCCAAACTTTACATAGAATCAAGTTTCATAGTGAATCAAGAATTAATAGCCATTATGACCACAATTTCAGATAGTGTGTTGTAAATTGGGAAAGTCATACACCCTACTGCGGTCAAGGGTCGTGTTGAAGCAATTGTCTTGGTACATCCCACACATGATCAGTTTGTTGGTGAATTTCTGTGATTTAGGGAAAAATATACATGGTGTAGTCTCAGCAGTGGGAGGGTACAAGCCGTAGTCATTGGAGGTGGTCCTGAAAAGAGGATTCTGAGGTTTGGCCCACGGAGTTGGAGCTACACCCTTTAAAGATGAAGTGTTGTTGCAGGAAAAAATGGGGTTTCCAGGGTTGAGGCCCGTTTGTGCGTTTCCTGTTTGTTCTTGATTCAGGCCTGACATCTCTGAAGTGCTGACTATTGAAAAAAAAAACATTTGAGCATTCCACAGAATTAAGACCAGTTGATATAGTTCGACAAATACCTGTGCTGTCAGTACAAACAATGCAATACAATCAGAAAAGGTCCCTCTGTATTGTTGGGAACAACTGACTTCACTTCCATCCTCACAGGTTCGAGATGCCATTATATTTGAGAGGTAATTTGGCTTTCATTTCCTAAATTACATTAGTCAACAGATTTTAATCAAAGCTGTATTACAGAGGAAACTTGCCATTTTGCACAACGAGTTGAATGATGACGTTTCACAATTTAACGTGTCTTTGTCATTGTGCTATATGAACAGATGACGCCATTTTGAATCGTGTTGACGATTCTTAGCGAGGAAAAAAAAAAGGGGGGGGGGGGTCGTTGTGAATTAATTATATATAGTCTGTGTACTTCTTGTCAAGTCAAAAAATCAATACAAAGTTTGAATGGTGTTATTGGAGTAGTAGTTTTTATTCCCCCCCCTAAACAATCAGAGCGATTTAGCGTTGAAAATATTTGAGGGGCCTTACTAGAAAACAAAAAAAGTAGAAATAGTGAATTTGCTTCTAAACTCAAGATGAATAATAATAATTTGAATAACGTACCGCTGAAACGGCAATCCTCCGATCTCGCGTCGTCGTTCGTCTGCAGTTCGCAGTCCTGTTTAGTTTCCATAGCGACCAGTAAACACAAAGGCTTGTAAAGCTTTCAGTTTATACGGTCAAATCAAATTACCACTCCTCCGAATTTTTGGGAAATGGGTTAAACGCTTTAAAATTTGATTTGATGAACGTTTACATCTAACTACTGGCACTTTTACATTTGTAGGCGTCAAATACGTCATCACCACGCGTCGGCCAGT
This sequence comes from Corythoichthys intestinalis, assembly GCF_030265065.1. Classification (NCBI taxonomy): domain Eukaryota; kingdom Metazoa; phylum Chordata; class Actinopteri; order Syngnathiformes; family Syngnathidae; genus Corythoichthys; species Corythoichthys intestinalis. Next base: position 38,180,520 of record NC_080399.1, read on the forward strand.
GACTCACATAAACGCACCACTCTCGAACTCTGCTGAAGAACCCGTCCTATTTTTTATTTTTTTACATTTATTTAAGTATTATTATTGGGTCACACGTCAAAAATACACTCAAAAATTCCAAGGAGCAGTTCCGTCAAGTTTAAAGCAGGACTTGTTCTGACGATGGATAGTGAAATTCAACGAGACGGTCGAGTTTTGGATCTCACTGATGATGCCTGGAGGGAAGACAGACTGCCTTATGAAGACGTCACCATCCCGTTGGTAAGTCAAATTCATGTATTTTACCCAACAAAGTAAGTATGGGACATTGTACAGAGTCAAAAATAAATGTCAAATTTCTCAAGACGAATGCTTACGTTTTAAATGTTATGTTCAGGAGGAAATATGTCTTGGATGCCTACTACTAGTAATTTGATTCCAGTAATCCATTTTCCCCTCTTTTTTTTTTTAATCAGGGTGAACTTCCTGAGGCTGAACAGGACAACGGGGGCTCCACAGAGTCCGTGAAGGAACAAGAGATGAAGTGGACAGACCTTGGCCTGCAGTGTCTCCACGAAAACACTCCAAACACAGGGAGTTAAATCACGAGCTGGGTACACCAGTACATTCACAGTTTTGCTTTGTGTCTTACTTGCAATATGGAGACTTATGGTCTCATGACCACTTGCTAGTGTCGCGTTTCTACGTTAATCTCTTCAGTTATCTGAAGTTATATTCCTTTCTGTGTACGAAGACAAAGCTTGGCGTGTAAATATCAAATGTTTATGTAGTGTCTTTGGTATAATTAAAATTCAAAATAAGACAGCCATTGTGTTTTAATTTAAAGGGAACAAAATTTGAAAGGACTTGTATCAGTTGTTTATCCTGTGCAAGATCACGCATACATTAAAACAATGAACTCATGCCTTATGAGCATCTATACAACACTCACACAAAAGATTTCCATCATGTATCCCAAGATTTCTATAGAATGCTATACTGCTTAATTGCTGTGCCTATGCAAACTTGCGAATAAGGGCATGTGGTCCATTCTCTTGGAGGACTGAAGGATGTCTGTAGGAGCCTCCCAGACGATCCCAGAAAGTGAAGTATTGCCCATAGTTGTAGTTGAAAAAGAGGTGATGATCCACATGATGGGCGGCACCGTTTATAATGCTTATCAAGGGGCCAGGGATGCGGTAGTCCCCGTCGTGAATGGAAATGGTCCAGATATTTACAAAGATGAAAAGGGACAAGTAGACAACCTGAAATATTCCAAGTATATGATTTACCACAATCTGGGAATTTGTATTTTCATATAATATGAGTTACCCTCATTGGATGAATCACCTTGTGGAGCGGGAAGATGAAAGGGTAAATGTGGTAGGGTAAACTCTGCAGGAAGCCGTCGAGTGGGTGGAAGGCGTGACTCGCAAACGGTGAAGGGATCTTGAATAAATGATGCTGCTTGTGGAGGTACTGATGACAGTAAAAAAAAAAAATCTTAGGCGGTAAATAAGGCACAATATGGTTCAGTCATCTTATATTTTGAAAGCTGTGAGGAAAAGTAAGATGCTGATGTACATGTTTACAATAACAGATTTCCAGCCAGAACTGAACCATTGATAACTAATTTCGTGTACTGTTTTTGTATTCTGTGTACAGTTTATTTAAAATGAGAGGAGCACATCAAGTTGGTCCAAGACAAGGGAAACAGTCTCATGACAAGCAAAAAGAAATTTCTTAAAAGTGAGCTTTTCCACCCCTCTGTTACTAGGCTACTGTATGGTTCACTACTTTCTAAGACAGTGTGAAACCCATCTATTTTGATTTCAAGTGGGTTCTGAAAGTGCACACATCTGTTTTAACACCTCCTTTTGGGTCTGAATTGGGAGACCATCATAAATCATTTTGAAACATTTCCTATCAGCATTGTGACCGTCAGGAATCTCTGGATCTGGACTGAAGCAAAATCTTTTGAATGCATGTTAGGAAATCTGTTGTGGGTCAATGGAACTGAGCTTGTACTTTTGCTAAAGCTTTATCCACCCACTTTTTATCTTCAGATCTTCAAATGCTACATTGGATTATAATTCAAACGACTGAGAGTAAAACTACACCTCTATGTTAATTACAAGCCAAATTGGTTAGAAAATGGTCTTTCAAGTTATTAACTTGTTTAGACGAGTGACGTATTATAACCTGCCTTATAAATGCTTCTATGATGCATGCAGCGGTGTATCCAGTAGATGCACAGGTCAGTGAACAACAACAATCCAGCAATGCTCAAGAACACTCCAGGCCAGCCTGACACACAAAGTACTTGGGTATTAGGATGAAGTTTGTATTTATATATGTTTTTTTTTTTTTTTTTTACAAATGTTACAAAATTTCTCTTCTTTAGTGAAATGGGCTCTCACCCTGAGGAGATTGACTGATGTCATCAAAAAGTTTGCTGTGTCCCCTGATCTCCAGAAAGAAAAGCGCCACTGTGGGAAAACTCATCCAGAAGAGGGAGGTGGTTGCAAGTTGGATCTCTTTACTCACCTGGTTCTATCATTGGATTTAAAAAAAAAAAAAAAAAAAGAATACATCAAATTAAAGAGGTTTTGCCTTTGCATCAGCTGTGATAAAAAAGTATTAAGAGTTGATGTTTTCTACAACCCACCTTAAGGAACTGTGGATGTTTCATCAGCCTGTGGTCAAAGATGCAGTAGAAATTCAGTGCACCAAAGAGCATGTAAACCACTTGTGCTCCCAGGTTGGTCAGCATGCTCAGGCTGATCAATTGACGTAGAGCCCAGTCCTCGGGCCATGATGCCGGGTAAACATATGGAGTGAAGATATAATTGTCTGCAACTTTCAGCACGTGATCCATGCCACTTAACGGTGTTAAAATGAGAAGCAAAATGCTGCTTTAGAGACCCGGAAATTGGCATCAACACATTCAAAAAGTAATTTTCATGGTTGTTATGCAGAACTTACCAGTTTCAACTGAGGCCAGCTATGAACAATTCATAAAAAGTAGTTTTCCCCCTCTTTCTGCTCAAATTTACCAGTGAAATTTCCTCATAAAACGACACGCAGTATCCAGCAAACTGCCCCACAGAGTACTTTGGACTGAATCTTAATATAAACATTTAGTAAAATGACCTTAGCCTGTCATTGGTTTTTTTTCCCCCTTGCAGACATGTGGCACAAGTGTGTTGGAGGGATTCACAGACACATTCTGGAGCTGAAACAAGAAACCGGCATGCTAAGCTAATATTCAAGATCAGATTATTCTTTTATGATGTCGGCTATGATTTGCTGCAAGTATAGACACACGGTAAGTAATCTAAACAAGTGTTTTATCCAAAAAACACGTTACCTCCCATTTTTTGATCAGAAACATATTTCATGGTGGACTGTATTTTGCCGTCTTGGAGTTGTAGGGTCCTATTTCACCAGACCCTTTTGCCATTTCCCTTCGTCTCTGATAGTGTTGTGTGGTTTTGCTTGGAGGAGCGAAAGTATTTTTCAAAATGTAGTATATCTCAATAACAACGTGTCAAATTTCTGCAACACATCCTAACTAAACATACCTTGAAATAATTCCATGCATTCATGAAAAAGTGAACAAGACCACTTGTTTTCCTATTAACATCATCAAGTCCTTGAGTTATTCGGACCAAAAAAAAAAAAAAAAGTAACAAGTAAGTAAGACAGAAGTAACAATCATCAAAACAAAATGCAAACAAATTGAAAAGTCAGTTCAACTTTGTGTTTTATTTCCTTCTACGTAGATGTTAGGTGGCAAATAATAGAGAACCTTTTCAATTTATAAATTAACATTCATATTGGTAAAAATTTTAGAATTCTATTTTTACGTAATTTACGCAAGGATTTCATTTTATTTTTAAAAGTCTCCAAATTCGATTTTTGAGTTTGTAGGTTTTTTCTGCGGATATGAAGGTTCAGTAAAGAGTCGGTAAACATGCATGATTGTTGAATTCAGGGCTTCAGTTTAGAGTTGTCCGATGACTTTTTAGCCGACATCTCGATGTTATCCAACTCCAAAATCCTATATCAAACCGATACTGATATAAGCAGTTGTGGACTTAACATATTATTGCTAGTTGTATTGCGATACTCCACTGGATGCTTTAATAATGCTGAGGCGACAAAGAATTACAAATACAGACAGGCAATCATAGGATACATGGATTCAAGTGTAAGAAATGATTTTGACTGACCTTCAATGTTGTCACTGTGGTGTTCGAGGTATTTTATTCAGTTAAGGTAAATCAACCTATTTTCATTCGTTAGACATTTATAATTGCGTTTTCAGTGTAAATGTAGTAATTAACAAGAAAACATGCTCTTCATACTAATATCCGTTCCAGTCGTTCATATGATGTTGATGTGATATTCATGCTCACAAACTTTTTTCCTTTATTTCTTTTATTAGGCTACTCACATTACAGACTGGTAAAGCAGCTTCTTTTCAGAAATAATGAAAAAATAGAAATAGTGCAAATTACAGCTTAAAGTGTCTGATGTAAAGTGTGCGGTGCAACTACGGACAATAAACAGTATGAATATAAACACATAAAGAAATGAACATAAGACAACAGTGCAATCAATAAAAAAAGTGAATATAAACAGGCAACAGTGCAATCATCTCACATTTAAGATGAAAAGATTGTCCATCAAACATGGCCAAAAAGAGAACGAGATGGTGGGGTGACCAGAGCAGGAACAGCGAAGGTGCATGGCGCATCGGAGTGCTGGGCTCAGCAACGTTCTAGGGGAACAAGACACAACATGACATTATAGCATGCACTGTAATTCATTAACAAAAAAGGTGTTAAGGAATGAGGGAGTGGTGGCTGTGTGTATAATACATGTATGTATTTTAACATACCATGTACATTAACATTAAGACACTGAACCCCACGTTGCTCCTGGTGCTGCGTCACCAGTAGGTGGATGGTGAGATAGTGTAAAGCGCTTTGAGCGCCTTGAAAGGTGGAAAAGCGCTATATAAGTGTAACACCATTTACCATTAAACATGAAAGACCAAATAGATACATAAATAATATATGGCTGTATGTGTACCAAAGCACGTCTGATGATGGCATCCTCCTCTGCAAATGCATCCACCAAGATCGGAGGGTCCATTGATGTCCTTCCTCCCAGCACCTCGTGCATGTCTTCATAATATTGCCACGTTGTGACGGTCTCCTGGCCTTCATCAGTCCCACCCCCAGAGGAAGGAGTTTTCAGCTCCTGTAGGAAGCAAGACAATTAAAACTCCATGACAATTATGAATGCATTTCATTTCTCACTGACGATATTTCAAGAGCATATAGTATTCATCTACTTAAAGGGCATTATTTTTTGTTTACCATGTACTTCTTTTTTTAGATTCTCACATTTTTTGGAGACCTTCTCCTGCAGCCCCAGCTCCTTGATCAGCTTCCTGTGTTGTAAATACGAGGGATAACGTATGATTTGGTAATGCTGCTAACTAACAAACAAACTCTGGCAAAAACATAACCTCCTTGGCGGAGGTAATTACTCACTCCAACTGTTGTTTGGCCAAGGCTTTGGACTTTAGAAAGCGATCTTCGTTTTCGGCGCGAAACCTGATCAGGCTCTTTGTTTGTGCTTGAGTCCCTGTGAATCACATTCACGATTATGAATACTTGTGATAATACAGTTGTGGTCAAAAGTTTACCTACACTTGTGAAGAACATAATGTCATGGCTCTCTTGAGTTTCCAGTTATTTCTACAACTCTGATTTTTCTCTTATAGAGTGATTGGAACAGATACTTCTTTGTCACAAAAAACATTCATGAAGTTTGGTTCTTTTATGACTTAATTATGGGTGAACAGAAAAAAGTGATCAAATCTGCTGGGTCAAAAATATACATACAGCAGCGCTAATATTTGGTAACATGTCCCTTGGCCATTTTCACTTCAATTAGGCGCTTTTGGTAGCCATCCACAAGCTTCTGGCAAGCTTCTGGTTGAATCTTTGACCACTCCTCTTGACAGAATTGGTGCAGTTCAGTTAAATTTGATGGCTTTCTGACATGGACTTGTTTCTTCAGCATTGTCCACAAGTTCTCAATGGGGTTTAAGTCAGGACTTTGGGAAGGCCATTCGAAAACCTTAATTCTAACCTGATTTAGCCATTCCATTACCACTTTTGATGTGTGTTTGGAGTCATTGTCCTGTTGGAACACCCAACTGCGCCCAAGACCCAATCTTCGGGCTGATGACGTTAGGTTATCTTGAAGAATTTGAAGGTAATCCTCCTTCTTCATTATCCCATTTACTCTCTGTATAGCACCAGTTCCATTGGCAGCAAAACAGCCCCACAGCATAATACTACCACCACCGTGCTTGATGGTAGGCATGGTGTACTTGGGGTTAAAGGCCTCACCTTTTCTCCTCCAAACATATTGCTGGGCATTGTGGCCAAACAGCTCGATTTTTTGTATCGTCTGACCACAGAACCTTCCTCCAGAAGGTCCTTTCTTTGTCCATGTGATCAGCAGCAAACGTCAGTCGAGCCTTAAGGTGCCGCTTTTGGAGCAAGGGCTTCCTTCTTGCACGGCAGCCTCTCAGTCCATGGAGATGCAAAACACAGTTGACTGTGGACACTGACGCCTGTGTTCCAGCAGCTTCTAATTCTTGGCAGATCTGCTTTTTGTTGATTCTCGGTTGAATCTTCACCCTCCTGACCAATTTTCTCTCAGCAGCAGGTGATAGCTTGCGTTTTCTTCCTGATCGTGGCAGTGACAAAACAGTGCCATGCACTTTATACTTACAAACAATTGTTTGCACTGTTGCTCTTGGGACCTGCAGCTGCTTTGAAATGGCTCCATGTGACTTTCCTGACTTGTTCAAGTCAATGATTCGCTTTTTCAGATCCATGTATGTATATTTTTGACCCAGCAGATTTGATCACTTTTTCTGTTAACCCATAATAAAGTCATAAAAGAACCAAACTTCATGAATGTTTTTTGTGACAAAGAAGTATCTGTTCCAATCACTCTATCGGAGAAAAATCGGAGTTGTAGAAATAACTGGAAACTCAAGAGAGCCATGACATTATGTTCTTCACAAGTGTATGTAAACTTTTGACCACAACTGTAGGTAGCGAAATGACGTACACGTCACTCAAAAGTAACTTCTTGATGGTTGACCCACTACATTGCTTGTGAATTTTAAAAAATGACAACTGTGTTGTTTTTTTGACTTTTCCCATCCCCTTCACATGCATTGATTCCTTACTTATGTAATAAATGGCGATTGCTCCCATTTGCATTTATAGCAGAAAACAATTACACATTGCGACCATGTCAAACTCACACAATACATCAGTTATCACAACATAATACGGTTAAAACAGTTAAATTATGGCAAAAATAGGGCTACTTACATTTGTGTACTTCTTTCTTTTATTCCGCCATTTTTAAAATGGTTCGCGTTGTACTCTGGGAAATTTCGCGTAACCCTCTGTTTGGAGTGATGCTAGTCGAAGCCATATGGCCCTGATCGTAGCCCTCTGTGTGGAGGGGTACAAAGCCCTCCCCCTTACCCCTACCCCTGCACATGAGCGTGAATTGGGACAGCTCTACTCCTACACGTGAACGCGCAAAACGGAGGGGAAGGGTTAAGGGGTGAAATGGGATCCCTACTCACGTGACGTCACAACTCCGCTCTCCTGAATGGTACCGCCCAATTGTCCGTCAAAACATAGTGTTAACCTGTTACGGCTACGTACATTCCTCCTATTTACGGCGTCTTTTTCTGCTCCTTAACATTAATAATCAAAATGGTGAAGGCGTGTGTGGCTGTTGGTTGCACTAACAGAGAAGATGGAAGGAGAGACTTGAAGTTTTACCGTATTCCAAGGGATCCAAAGAGGAGAGCAAAATGAACGGCTGCAATTCGACGTGAAAACTGGGCACCAAAAAATCACCACGGACTATGTAGTAGTCATTTTATATCCGGTAAGATGCATTTAAGATATACTTAGAGGGTTTTGGGCTGACAAATAACCACAATTAAGATCATTGCTAGGGTAATCGCCGACAACATACACGTATGTATGTAGTGAGAGTGCTATCGCTAAACCATATAAACATTAAAAGCCTTAACTCCATTGACAAACGACATGAAATACATTAGACTTGACAGTGGATGTTAGCAATAACAAAAGATTTTGAATTGAAAATTTCGTAACTCACCTTTCCAAGCACAAGATAGATTCCTGCCGAATTTTCGTGGACGAGGACCTGTTTCACCCAACCAGCAACGAAGTATTTATAAGCCTCCAAGCTCTTTAAGTTTTTCAAATTTTCGTGAGAATAGGCTGATTTTGTGTGGACAAGATAATTGTAAATATCAGCGTAGCAGATGTCAGGCAGACAGGGCGAAGACAGTGGGTCGAAAAACATCGATTTGGGCATCAAATATGGATCTGGCGACTGTATAGAACGAAGCTTTTCCACATAACGCCTTTTATGCAACACATCCAGTGAGTTTACGGCATCAGAAAGCACCGGGTCATCCATGAAATGCATTTTAAATTCCTCGATCAATTGAAACCAATGCTAATACAGAGACAAAATGACGGACAAGTGGGCGGAACCATACAGCGAGCACGTGGTTTTGTGACGTCGGTGGGTAGGGTCTATTGGGCATTGCCGGAACACTCTCCTCAAACCTGAAAGTTATTATCAAGTTCCCTCCATTTCCTTACATCTTGAGGTGGGTGGCCCAGAACGTGACCTTTTTTCTTTTCTTTTCTTTTTTAAATTACAACAAACATGACAACATACAGTAAGTGGCACGGTACAATGTTAAACAACTTTAAACGTAACAGACAAGCCCAATGAACAATCATTAATACAACATCAGAAATTACAATCACACATAACTGTAAAATAAAAAAGAGAAATATGAAAGAAAAAAAAAAGAATTCTTGGGTCAAGTTCCTCAACAATTTCACACAGTTTCAAAGCATTTTCCCCCTTCATATATTTCAAAGAAGAAAAATAATGACACAATTCTTTGTGAAAAATAGTCAAATTTGGTATAAATTTGAAATATTTGTTCTGATGTATGAAAAATTTTCCATGAATTATAATTGCTTTGATGGCTAGGTCGTGCGATGGCTTTAATACAGAGATACCATATAAAACATTTTCTTTTGTGAAACTAGATAAATTTGCCAATTTAGGAAATCACCAGTAATACAGACTTTTCCAGAATGCATGAACAAATTTACAATCAAAAAATAAATGGCCAGTCGTTTCAATGTCTTTATTACAGAAATAGTTGTTGTGGTCCAAATTAAAACGGAGCCTTAAAAATTCTTTGTTAATAATTTTATAATGGACTTCCTTTGCCTTTGGAAATTTAAAGAATTTGGATCTCATAAATTCAACATCTTTCTTAGGAAAAAATTGCATAACTGAAGTTCTGTTCCAAGAAAATGGGTACATTTCGTCCACAAAAATTTTCCGAATTTTGACATTTGGTAATTTAGAATAATTGATATTGTGTCTATTCACCAAAAGTGAAGGATGTGTTGACTCTAGCTTCATTTGAAACATATTATAAGACATCTTAATAATCGACTGGGGTATTGCTTTGATAAGATTTTGATATTGCTTTTTATAAATCCGAATATGTTTGGAAAATAAGCTTTCAAAAGATGCAATATGTCCAGAATCATCCAAGAGCTGCATCACTGACCAAATTCCAGCCCAGAACATGGCTCCCAATATATCCCTCTATTTCCTCATTCATTACCACTCAGCAGCACCCCCTGCTGACGGGTTTTCGTCACTACGACTGAGGACTTCATGCACGAGGACATGGCAATGCAAAGATGCATATTGCTGGGCTTTTGCATATATATATATATTAGTGCTGTCAAACGATTAAAAAAATTTAATCTAGTTAATCATATGTGAACTGTGTGATTAATCATGATTAATCACATTTCCCTCGGGATGAATAAAGTTGCTCTACAGGAAAAAAAAATCTAGGAAAATACTATAATTGACTTAAAATTTGTTTTAAGATGAAATGCATGATGTGTGAATGAATTAATACTTAACAAAAGAGTTTTAAAATTTTATTTAACAATTAGCTCATATAAAATTAAAATAAAATAAATTGTCTGTATTATACAGCAAAGAGTTTTAACAGATTAAAGTGCCTCAGACTAACAATGTGGCTCAAGTACCGTTTGGCATATTACCCAAAATTAACTGCCAATTTAAAGAGCAGACAAGCACAATACAGTAACAATAGCTAGTGTTTCAAAAAATGTGTAAACAACTTGTCTGTTAAATTGAACATTTCACACAAATAAATGCAGCATTTGCAGTTTTACACTAAATGGCCTGAAAGCTGTGTGAGATATAAAAAAAAATAAATTGTCAATTTTCACACACTTAACTGAAAAACATTACACTAAACTGTGTGTAAAGGTGTTTAGAAACACTGCTTAAGTTAGCTATACTATTTACTTCATAAGTTCATAATTACGTGTTTAGTTACTTTTCATTGTTATTATTTCTGTCTTGTGACGCAGTAGTTATATGTGATGAGTTTATATGTAGTCTCCAAAGTGCCATAATAAAATCTCACATGCACGCGGGCTTGTTGACCTCATTTAACGAATTCCAAGCATTTTAGTTTTGAGACATCTAGAGGGCACTCTCAGCACAGCTGCTGTGCTAAGCTGTGACCAGCCCATGCGCATAAGGCTAAAGTGTTGTACATTGATTTGTAACCCAGCATGCATACCGGCGCGATACCAATCCAATATTGTTTATTGTTTCAGACCTGTGATTCTTTTTAACATAATGCTATAAGTATGCTAAAAGATAATGATTTTGATCGATGTTTTGCATTTCAGTCGATTTGAATATAAGCGATAAGTAAGATAAAACAATGAATGGATTGCTGCTTAACCAACTGACGTATCGATCCAGATTGCTTGCTGTTACTTTACATTAAACTAGGGTAATAAATCGCCAATTTAATGACAATACGTATCGAATTTTGGAAAATTACATATTTGTCAAAATTACATAGTCTGCAACTTTTCAAGTCGATACAAGAGATGTATCGATTGATGTATCGATCCAGATCGCATTGCATTGTTCAACCAGTCCAGAGAGGGTACATTAACCGAAACACAGTAATTATTCAATAACATATAAATAGTCGATTTAACCACTTTTTGTAATTTATAATACAGGAATATTAGTCCTTTCAATACTAGATTAAAGAATAAAGGGGTCCATGTGAAGCTTGCAAGCCACATTATGCCCATCACTGTTTTGGATCACAAGTACAGGAAGAATGGGTTTGGCTCATGGTAGCATGACTTGACATTATTGGAAAGGAGTGGGGAGTATCAAAACAGTTTCGTCAAAGAAGACCTGAGAGACATTCTCTGGCATTTCATTTTTGGGTGGCTTTTGAGCGTTACTACGAATGCTGTTTTCAAGTGGCATCGCATCGGGTAAACATTAGTCACCCTTGAGAAATGCACACCTCTCTACACATACTACACAAGTAAACACAAGCGCCATGTGAACGAGTGTGGTATTTTCCCACTGCACACGTTCCTTGATGGAGTACCTCTACTCTCAACAATCGCCTCTTGTCCGTTTTGTTTTGCTCACGACGCGGACGCACGAGCGCCTTTGAGTCAACTACTGCAACAGTGCAACTGTGTGCAAATGGGCGGGGCCAAGTAGCGCCTTCATCTGCCTGTGCCGTGTGCAGCTTTTTATGACATCAGATGTAACAACAATTTCAAAATAACCCCAGTTTTCATTTTGTAATAAAAAAAAAAAAAAACAAGAATAATAATTTTTATTTTGAAATAATATTGATCCATTGTTGTTATTGTGCAAACGCAGAGGAAACTTTCCCATTTGTTTTGGCATTTGTACTTACACTCACATATTTTGGGTTGACATGAACAACTACAAGTTGAGTGTTCATTCAAAATCATGTTAGACATCTTTTGTTTGGCCCGTACAACCTCGAAGAAATAGAAATATATAGAATGTGTGTCATAATAAATTTTATGTTAATGTGGGCAAAAGTCCATGTTCACAGTGTAAAGTTTGTAAATCAACGTTTTTGCAAATCTGAACAATTTGTTTGTTTCTTTTTGAAGTTCGAACCCCAACGCCATAAGAACCAAGAGACTTTGCAAGCAATACAACTTGTAATTGAAAAACAAAACAAACAAAAACACTAAACAAAAAAAACTTTATTTATTCTTTTTTTATTATTTTTGGGGTAATTTTGGCAACTGTGTGTGAACTGTTCACCCCATGTTTGTATATTTGTCTTTGCATTGTTGTGAATAAACATAATTATTTAAAAAAACAGTTTTGGTTTCCACATTTTCCAGATTTTAGATGACAATATTATTTAAAAAGACTTGTTGTACTAGAGTTAAAAGCAAACATATCACTAATTTTGAATACAAGAATACAGAAATTAACAATATGTATTGTTGGGAATAATTCATACCTTACAATATTACGCAATAATTACCTGACTCCGTTTTAGTGTTATATAAGTTTTACCTTATCACCAAACACTCTTCCAACAATTACGCGTATTCGTTCTGAAAAGAAAGGCGTCAGGAAGCCGGCATTTTCACACACGAGTGGATTTATTCCTAACAAGCAAATCTAATACAGCACTCGGGTCTCAGGTCCCTCTCAGTACAGCCTCGTACTCCCCTGTGTCTATCAGGAGAAGCACACACCCCGAGTTGCTCAAGAATGATTCATACTACACAATATGCAAATACATGTTCCTATCGACTATTGATTGGCTATGTGATACCTGCAGTTACTCTTAGCTTGCTCTGATTGGTTTAAATTCCCCTGCAGGATGGCGGGGTCTTCTCTCTTTATCTCCGGGGGCTCCCTCTCAGTATGTGGGACAGCCGGGTTGTTTTCCCGCCTTTTGAGACAAAAGGGAGCGTCTGCCCCCCTTGTTGTGGTTAACTTTGGGCTTGTTCTGCAAGTCCTGTAATTGTGCCTTCACACACATCTGTTATGTTATTTCCTGACACTTGTAGGAATGCCTCTGCCATTACATTTGACTGTTGATTAAAGTTATGCATGGTAAAACACTGTTTTCTCTTATTTTGAAATTACTTTACCTTCAGTATATATATTGCTAGACAATTGGTCATTTACCAAGCTATACTGTATTTGGTCATTTTTCCTCCATGCTTCAAGTTATTTTTGTTTCAAATTATTATTACATTGTGTCTAATATTTGTTTACAATGAGAAAGGGGAAAAAATGATCTTTGAATTTTTTTTCTTTATAGTTTATCAATATATTTTAACTGCAATTTGATGTAATTTTCATAATGAAACTAGACTTTAATTTTGTATGTATTAATCTGCTTATCTTCATTCGATAATCAATACAACAAGAACATTACCACATTTTTTTTGTATAACAAATGCAAATCTTGATAATACTGTGAAAATGAAAAACTGAATAAACAATACGGTCATTCTTTTCCCACATCAATTAATGGGAGAATTCACCGTCGTAATTTTATAGTCATTGTGAATTTATGTTAATTGTGATTATGTTCCTACCAAAAACAGTAATTAATCTGTGAATGACCCTAGGGAGGAAATGATCTTACGTAATATGTTCAGAATACACACAAACACATGAGGTCGCCTGAGATGAATGTACTCCTGCTTCTGGACACGTAAAAAAAAGTCGTGTGCACAAAGCCTTTGTCATCATTCGTAACAACCGAACAAGGCATTTTGCACACGGCCCTGCTGCTCACTGGACACTATAAAACACGCAGCTTCCAGTTTGGAAATCAAATCAACAAGACCTGAGAAGCACTCACTACCTTCGCCGTTGAACTTTGAAGAACGCATCCATCTAGCAAAATGGACCCTTGCGATTGCTCCAAGAGTGAGTATATAAAAGGAATCGTCCGTTGTTGTCCCTTGATTAACATATTTGAAATCTGACCTTTACATATTTTTTTTTTTTTTTTTTTTTTTTGTATGTGCAGCTGGAACCTGCAAATGTGCTGCATCGTGTTCATGCACCAACTGCAGCTGCACCACTTGCAAGAAGAGTAAGTCTCGCCACCGTCCCGTCAAAGATTTTTCGAAGCTGGGGTTTTGTCTAAATCCGTTTCGGTGTCCTCGTTGTGCAGGCTGCTGCTCTTGTTGTCCCTCTGGATGCAGCAAATGTGCATCAGGCTGCGTGTGCAAAGGGAAGACCTGTGACACGGGCTGCTGTCAGTGAGGCTTTGAACTTCTGTGCCTTATCTCTTTGAGGGATGGAATCTTCCTTTGATTAACTGTTTTGCACCTGTGATGTCTATATGCTCTATTTTGTATGTTATTCGGTGATTAAATGTTTCCATTGATGTAACTCTAATTTGGTGTAACTCTTTTACCTGGGAATGTTTGGCTTTTAATGAGGCGCTCTGCGTCCACACTGCCTCAATTGTCCTCAGCACGTCTTACATGCAGTAACTGGAAACGTGGTTCGAAATTGTTACCAATTGGGAAAACAAGCTTCCAAATAACAGTTGACCTGCATTTAGTCATTTTTTCCCCCCCACAACTCTACATTGATTGCCAATGAAACTTCGAACCACGTGGGAATTTTAGAAAACAGATTCGAACTTTGGTTCAGGACATGAAGCTTTGCCAGTGACCTCTCCTGGCAAAAACTAAAACTGCAGGGGCTATTAATGCATGTTTCCTTTCAAATGTGATGCACACAGTAAAGCTGATTTTGAATTCCTTTTATCACCTTCTTAAAATAATGGCCTTTAAAAAAAAATTCAGTGGCAGAATAGATCCATTTAACCAAAGATGCAGCCCATTTTAACAGAGGGGCCAGCATCCTGAAATCAATTAGTCAAAATATGGCTTGGGCCAGAAGTGCCAAAGTCCGGTCCTTGAGAGCCCCTATCCAGCTTGTTTTCCATGCCTCCTTCCTGTGTGACACCTGAACCAAATGATCAGCTCATCAGCAAGCTCTGCAGAAGCCGCATAACGATCCTGATTATTTGATTCAGGAGTGTTGGAGAAAGGAGACTTTGAAAACAAGCTGGGTAGGGGTCTCGAGGACCGGACTTCGGCACCCCTGGCTTAGGTGAATATTTCAAGAGGGTGACAATTTACAAATAAAGATTAAAGAATAACACATGTTTTTATATTTGACAGCACAGTTATAAAGTAATGAGACACCCAAATACAAAATCGTGTCAGCCATTTACCTGTCAGAATCGAGACTGCAAGTGTCAGTAGCCACGTTTACATGCTGACTTTTATTCATACCGATTCAAATCATTCTGAATGGAAATTTTACATCAGCTGTTTACATGTCACTTCATCTATTCCGATCCAGCGTTTACATGTGTCTGCCTTTATTCCGAAAGGACGTTTGACAACTGCCGTCTGACATGCGCAGATTAATCAAAACAAAGCGTCACGTTGCAAAACATGGAGATCGATCGTCAGATCAGCTGCTGTTTTAACTTTTCGAGTGGAAACAAAACTTCAGAATGATATGCCGTTCATTTAAAAAGTTGTGTGGGTGCGCTGTGCGTGTGCTTGGAAGCCATGTTGCAAGTGACGTTACTTACGTCACCAAGTGACGTCACCACGTCAGTACGGCGCATGTGCAGAAAGAACGCAACCAGACGCCATTCCGCTTCCCTGTTTACATGATATAATTTTACTTCTAATCGGTTTGGGAAAAGGAATATTCCACCCCTGTGAATCGGAATGAAATTCCATTCGGTTTGGGCCTGTTCATTCCGAATGAGGTGTTTATATGGAACACATTTATTCGGTTTGAACAAATATTCCGATTGTAATTGGAATATTTGGCTCCATGTAAACGTGGCACTTGACTCACCTGATTGGACTATGAACCATTGGGATGTTCGATTCAGGAAACGAAACAATTACCAATCCAGTTATCTTCATTCCATAAGAAAGCTTTGATGTGTTGGACTTCGATAGACACAATTTTAGTCCGAATCAACCCCATTGTGGAACAACAGATATGTGCTCTGTAATGGCAAATCTCTTTTTCTGCAACATTGGACGGAAAAAAATATCTGGTCAATCAGTCATCTATCGATGACCACGGGAACTGGCTGTCTCATGTAAACTTTTATTTGAAATATGGTATAACTTGGGTTGAATTCATTAAAGTGATAATAGCAATTCCAACTGCAGTCAAATTGATTATCCAAAACACGGACAAACAGTTTTATATATCTTATCTGAATGTTCTTAAATCCAAATAGTATCTTTTATTTCAGATAAAAAGTCTTTACGCCTTTGTCTGACTGATACGTCCTACCGTGTACGATGAAACGGGAACTCCATCAACCAGCTATTTTCTCAACAGAGCATTTACATAATTAGAACTTTATACATAAAAATAAATTATACATAAATACGGCTCATCTCTTTTTTAGGATGTATGCACACGAGTTTTTTGGAAAGACTTTCAAGACTGGTTATCATCCAATATTGGTCATTCTGTGCTCCTTACTAAGGAAGACATAATTTCTGGTCTCATTTTAAAAGACTGTTTAAAAGAACGCATGTTTAACAATCTATCATTGTTGGCAAAATATTTCATCCACTGTTCCAAATGGAGAAAGGCCAAACCCCTTTTTGCAATAACGGAAAATCACCTTGAGCAAATCCTTAAAGTTGATGGATATGGAAAATGCAAAAGTTCTGCTCAGTGTACAGTATATACTGATTATGGTGTCTTTAATGACTACTAGACTTTCATAGGGATATAATGTATGTATATACGGTGCCCTCCATAATTATTGGATTTATAATAGTTATGTGTTTTTTTAGCTTCTAATAATTTTTTTTCTAAATAATATGGGACCTCAATGGAAAAAAAGAGAAAAATCCAACCTTCAATACAAGTGCATTTATTCAGTGGGGAAAAAATCCCACATAAAGAAATAATTATTTTACATCAAATAATGTGTGTCACAATTATTAGCACCCATGGTGTTAACTTTGTACAACCCCCTTTTGCCAACATAACAGCACCTAATCTTCTCCAATTATGTTTCACAAGGTGGGAAAAGACAGAAAGAGGGATCTTCAGCCATTCCTCTTTGCAGAATCTCTCTACATCATCCAGAGATCTGGGTCCTCTCCTCAGTACTCTCCTCTTCAGCTCACCCCATAGATTTTCAATGGGGTTGAGGTCTGGGGACTGAGATTGCTATGGGAGGAGCTTGATTTTGTGTCTGGTGAACCATTTCTGTGTAGATTTGGCCATATGTTTAGGGTCATTGTCTTGCTAAAAGACCCAGTGACGACCCATCTTCAGCTTTCGGGCAGAGGGCAACAGATTTTGATTTAAAATGTCCTGGTATTTCAAAGCATTCATGATGCCATGCACCCTAACAAGGTTTCCAGGGCCTTTGGATGCGAAACAGCCCCACAGCATCACTGACCCACCCCCATACTTCACAGTGGGTATGAGGTGCTTTTCAGCATGCGCATCTTTCGTGGCACGCCAGACCCACTTAGAGTGTTTGTTGCCAAAAAGCTCAATTTTGGTCTCATCTGACCAAAGCACACGGTCCCAGTTGAAGCCCCAATACCGCTTGGCGAACTCCAGACGTTTGCGTTTATGATTGTGAGTGAGGAAAGGTTTTCTCCGTACATGCCTCCCAAAAAGCTTGTTGGCGTGTAGACCCCCGTGGACCAAAATGCGGAGGGAGAGAAAATATTGGAAAAAAAAAAATTGCAAGCATTGCTCAGCGCTTGTTCCCCACGCTAATGGCAACACTTTTATAACATGACTCCAGCACCTCAGCCGGCATCACCCACAGATATCACTTTCTCAGGGCAGGACAACCCCGAAAATGACACCAGTGAAAACACACGGCAGGCTTCGTTAATTTATTTGCAACGCTTGACCCGCGTTACATTGTTCCCTCGCGGACATATTTCTCCAACAACGTAATCCCCGACATTTATGAAATGGCACGCAAAGCCATCGAAGATGATTTCGCTAAAGTTTCACCCTGACCACTGATAGTTGGACGTCCCGTGCTACAGAGTGCTACTACCTAACTGTGACGGTCCACTATAATTCATACCTGTCAAGTTTTACGGTCTCGTCGTAATTTGTACAAGTGAGCACTGATTTTTAAATGTGTACGCCGTACGTTACGTTCAAAATCTGCACGTTTTTCGTGCATTACGTTTTTTTTTTTCATCCGTCTGGATTTGGTCACCGTTTCTGCAACGAGACAATGTTCATTAATACGTTGGTTGAATGACACGAGAAAAGTCAGACAGTGAGAGGGAAGAGTTTTTGTTGACAAACTGTAGCAAATGCGATGCTAGGCTAGGTGGCTCCAATATTTCCTGGCTCTGGCCGACAGCATACAATCTATGCCTAGATATCTCATGCATATAGAATTACATGCAAAATGACAGACTCGGTAGCGTTAGTAAACAGCCGCCATTTTAGAGCAGTAAACTTCTCAGAAAGGCTCTGTTGTAGTAAACCTTCCAAGCGAACCTAAGCAACTTTTTATCTAAAATACTCCTAAATCAGCAAAACCATGACTTGAGTTTATCTTTAAAGGATGAAACAGTTTTAAAATTTTCACATGACGAAAGTAGACAGAAGGGAACTAATGCAAAAACGGGAGCAATTTTGTCAACTTTAACGGTTGATTCACAACATTAAATGACCTCCAAACATAACAAAGGTTACTATGTTTTTGGGTGTGTTTTTTTTTTTTTTTAATGGAAAAAAAACATGAAAGGTATCACCAGTTACTTTGCCAAGTAACTTTTTTACAACTGTGTATTTCAGTAGTCAGTCACTACACTAGCCAAAGAGCTAAGAGGCATTTTAACAGTCGAAAATGTTTACATTTTAAGTGTTTATTTCATTTTTTAAAAAGCAAAATAAAGGCAGTTTAAAAAAAAAAAAAAAAAGCAAAACGCAAACCGAAACCGTGATCCCAAAACCGAGGTTCAAACCGAACCGTTGCACCCCTAATACATACATATATACAGTATATATATATATACAGTGGGGCAAATAAGTATTTAGTCAACCACCAATTGTGCAAGTTCTGCTACTTGAAAAGATTAGAGAGGCCTGTAATCGTCAACATGGGTAAACCTCAACCATGAGAGACAGAATGTGAAAAAAAACAACAGAAAATCACATTTTTTGATTTTTAAAGAATTTATTTGCAAATCATGGTGGAAAATAAGTATTTGGTTACCTATAAACAAGCAAGATTTCTGGCTGTCAGAGAGGTCTAACTTCTTCTAACGAGGTCTAACGAGGCTCCACTCGTTACCTGTATTAATGGCACCTGTTTTAACTCATTATCGGTATAAAAGACACCTGTCTACAACCTCAGTCAGTCACACTTCAAACTCCATGGCCAAGACGAAAGAGCTATCGAAGGACACAGAGACAGAATTGGAGACCTGCACCAGGCTGGGAAGACTGAATCTGCATTAAGTAAAATGCTTGGTGTAAAGAAATCAACTGTGGGACCAATAATTAGAAAATGGAAGACATAATATCCTTCGATCTGGGGCTCCATGCAGAATCTCACCCCGTGGCGTCAAAATGATAACAAGAACTGTGAGCAAAAATCCCAGAACCACTGTGAAGCATGGGGGTGGAAACATCATGCTTTGGGGCTGTTTTTCTGCAAAGGGACCAGGACGACTGATCTGTGTAAAGGAAAGAATGAATGGGGACATGTATTGAGAGATTTTGAGTGAAAATCTCCTTCCATGGCTGGGTCTTTCAGCATGACAATGATCCCAAACACACAGCCAGGGCAACAAAGGAGTGGCTTCGTAAGAAGCATTTCAAGGTCCTGGAGTGGCCTAGCCAGTCTCCAGATCTCAACCCCATAGAAAATCTGTGGAGGGAGTTGAAAGTCCGTGTTGCCCAACGACAGCCCAAAAACATCACTGCTCTAGAGGAGATCTGCATGGAAGAATGGGCCAAAATACCAGCAACAGTGTGTGAAAAGCTTGTGAAGAGTTACAGAAAATGTTTGGCCTCCGTTATTGCTAACAAAGGGTACATAACAAAGTATTGAGATTAACTTTTGGTGTTGACCAAATACTTATTTCCCACCATGATTTGCAAATAAATTGTTTAAAAATCAAGCAATGTGATTTTCTGTTTTTTTTCCCCCACATTCTGTCTCTCATGGTTGAGGTTTACCCATGTTGACTATTACAGGCCTCTCTAATATTTCCAAGTGGGCGAACTTGCACAATTAGTGGTTGACTCAATACTTATTTGCCCCACTGTATATGTTGTTTCATTGTGCCTTATGCTTTACATAAGTATGTTGTTTGAATGTTATACCAAATTGCCTTTTTTTCAAATTTTTTCTTTTTCAACAACACCATGACAGAGCAAACAACAATACAAACACAAAAATAGAATAATCAATAATATAAACCAAAAAAAGAAAAGAATACAAACACAAATATGCCAGGGGGTATAAGCATTCCAAACATTGCACATCAGAGAAATAAAACAATGAACAATACTATCAATTATTCACAAAAAAATTGTAGCTTTTCACAAATATCGGTTATTTTTCCTGCTTTTTAAACAAATTTATGTAGCATACCGTTTCATTGTGAAAGTGAGAAAAAGATGGTAACAGCTTGCTGAACTTAAATTTGTGGAGGTAGAATTTTGACAACAAAATGAGTCGCTTAATCAAACGAATTGTAAAATTCATGACTGAAAGTTCCTGTTTTCTTACATCATATGTCACGTGATTTTAGGAACACTCCAGAGCAGTGGTTTAGTGGAAATATAAGATTCGGGGGCCAGAACGCAGTTCCGGTATAAGATTCAGGGCCGGAACGGTGCTTTGATTCCAAAAATATAATGGCAACTGTCAAAACACTATGTAAAAAAAACCCAAAAAAAACAAAGCTGCCACACATGCATTTAA
This sequence comes from Corythoichthys intestinalis, assembly GCF_030265065.1. Classification (NCBI taxonomy): domain Eukaryota; kingdom Metazoa; phylum Chordata; class Actinopteri; order Syngnathiformes; family Syngnathidae; genus Corythoichthys; species Corythoichthys intestinalis. The sequence continues at coordinate 38,201,581 of NC_080399.1, forward strand.
TCTCCAAGAAGAAAACAATCTACCAACATTAGATTTACATACTCAAGTGTTAACAACAAGCATAATAAAGTGCTTGTGTAGCGTAATCCATTTCCACCGATATTTATGATTTATTTTATTCCACGGACGGCACGGAGGTTTCCCCAGCTGCTACAGTTATCTGCTACAGTGCGAATGCACGCAGCAAAGCAAAACGCCTGGACTCATTTATTTATGACATACTGACATGTGTTCACCAGAGATAGTTAGCTCTGATTGGTTCAAATGTGCATGTTTTCTGAAACAGCAAAAAAAAGGGCAATGCAACAGAAAACTGATCAAATCTTTAAGAACAAGGAAAGAGTTAAGGTGGCTTATTTATCATATTTAGTTCTATTTGCTCTGATGGGGAGGTTCATAACATCTTAGCTGTCAATGTACACTTTGGACTTATATTTGTTCATTTATGTTTGGCAACTTACTCATTTGCTTATGATTTAAAAAAACTCAATGTTTGCGTGATCTTCAAAATATATTCCATTTCACTCTGCATAATATCAGTCATTTGTACTTATTTTTCTGAATGTATGTTACTTATATCTGAATTATTAGAAAACAAAAAGTAAATGTTTACATTATCTTCAGTTTTAATATAGCCTACATCCTATGTTCTTAAGTAGTTAAAATTGAGATTTGGCATTTAGTATGTGAGGAAATGAGGGAAAATAAAAAATAGGAGATGGAGGGTGGGGTTATAGCTGTTTTTGTTAAGTTTTATTTTGCAAATCATTGAATGAATACAATTCTGAATGAAAATCAGTTTTTGTATGTGTTGTATAAATAACTGACCAAAACAGTTTTCTTTGCATTTCAGTAGTTTTGCCCCCCCCCCCCCCCCCCCCCCCAATAAATAAATAAATAAATAAATAAAATTTCTGGCTCTTCACGTCGGGGAGTTTCGGCAAGAAATTCTAAACACTTTCACCCCTGAATATAAGTCATCGGTTCCGTGCGTGTTTTGAAGTTTCACGCTGCCATCACAAGTCTTTAATGTGAATTAAAATTAAATCAGCACGCCGAAGTTCGTCTCTCGAACGTTTTAATTCGCTTTTACTATCCGCGGAACATTAAATTATGCTGATTTTAATTCCCCATCGGTAGCATAAAGTGACGAACACCGGAAGTCAAATATGACGTAGCGTGTGTATTTCCTGATTATTTCCATTTTTGTTTAACGCTATGTTAGACAACCAGTAGCTTGCACCTCCTTAAATATCATAATTAGAAATTAAATCAGCATGCCGAAAGTTGTGTCTCGAAGTGTTGTGTGCTCTGACACTCGAGACCGGGAAGAGTACGACGACGGAGAGAAGCCCCTTCACGTCTACTACTGCCTTTGCGGCCAGATGGTGTTGGTCCTGGACTGCCAGCTGGAGAAGCTCCCCATGAGGCCTCGAGACAGAGCCCGGGTGATCGACGCGGTCAAACACGCACACAAATTCTGCAACGTGGAGCAAGACGAGAACACTTACATCAAGAGAGCAGAGGGCATCGAGCGGCAGTACCGCAAAAAGTGCGGCAAGTGCGGCCTGCTGCTCTTCTACCAGCACCAGGAGAAGAACACTCAGGCCACCTTCGTCGTGGAAGGAGCGGTGGTTAAGTTCGGGCAGGGCATCGGTAACACTAGCGTGTACAGCCAAAAGCAGCCCGAGGCTCCGAAGAAGGTTCGCGTCATGATGACGAAACGAACGAAAGACATGGGCAAGTTTAGCTCCGTCACCGTGTCCACTATAGACGAAGAGGAGGAGGAGATCGAGGCCAGGGAGGTGGCGGACTCCTACGCCCAGAATGCTAAAGTCATCGAGAAGCAGCTGGAAAGGAAGGGCATGAGCAAGAGGAGGCTTCAGGAATTGGCCGAGCTGGAGGCCAAGAGGGCCAAGATGAAGGGCACCCTCATCGACAATCAGTTCAAGTAGAGGAGGCCTGATGAAGGCTTTCAAAAACCATACAGTGGGACTTGTGACTGACATTTAGTCAAAAAATAATATTTTAGATTTGGTGTTGTGGTGAGCCTGCTTCTCTGGGTGCACCAAGATCTGAAACATGAACATTTTGTTAATTGAAGACACCAAATTAATTGTTTGGTGGCTTGTGACCAACATGTGTGTACACCTTGCACTTTTAGTTGAAAGTCAGCTGGGATTGGTCTCGTATTGAGGACAAGAGTGGTTCCAAGAGAAAAAAAAAAGATATTATTTTGTACTTTGCCCAATTAAAAAGTTTGGTACTTTGGAAAAAAAGAGGCTATTTTCTGTTGAAACCGTTTTGCAATAATGACTGTTCAAACCACAAATTGAAATGACATGTTACACAGCACAAGAAGTTGCACTCAATTACATCCGTACTTAATTTTATTCACCAGTTAAAATTTTAATTTACTGTAGTTATGATTTTTACCACTGTGTTGGTTGATGTTTGACTACTTGTACAAATACAGAATATACGTATCAGGTATGAGCCAGATCTGCTCACGTGATCAGAAATTGTTCCCGATCACATCATTTTCAGAGATATGAAATCGGGTGAAGGACATCAGGTTTTAAAATGTATTTGCTTTTGTCATTAATTTTTAATGGCTACAAAACAAGATGATCTAAAGGAACAAATACCAAATGAAACAAAAATTTTTAAACCATATCACAAGGATTTGTATCATTAAAAAATCTTTTAAACCACTGCTGCACTAAGAAAATATGTTATATTGGGATAGTTTGGTATGAAAAATGATATGCTCCCCGCTACATTGCCGCGGTCATGGAAAGGCTATTGGCAAATCCTCAAAATCAGGAGACTTTGATTCGGGAAATATACTATACACCAAAAACACGACCTGTTAAATCACAAGATAAATGTTAAATATAGTACAGTTTAGTACAGTCATTTTCATCAGATTGGACTATTGCCACGGTATATTTACAGGTCTTGATAAAAAAAATCAGTCAGGAAGCTACAGCTAGTACAGAATGCTGCAGCCAGAGTCCTCACAGATACAAGGAACCTGGACCACATTGCACTGGTTTTGAAATCGTTACACTGGCTTCCAGTGAGTCAAAGGATAGACTATAAAATGCTACTGCTCGTCTACAAAACACTTAATGGACTTGGACAAAAATATATGCTTGATTTGTCATCAGGAACCGGTTTCCTGTATATTCCAAGAACAAGAACCAAGCAGGGTGAGGCAGCATTTAGTTATTAGGCTCCTCACCTCTGGAACAGGTTACCTCAAGGTCTGAAGCATGCTCAAACTGTTAGCTCCTTTAAATCAGGGCTAAAAACGCTTGTTTAGCACAGCATATCCATAACTCTATATATTTCAATCTATTTGCTTTCTATTCCTCTTGTGCTTTATCTCCATTGCTGATTTCAAGTATTATTATAATTAGTAGTATCTTTTATTTTTGATTTTTATGTATAATTTTATTTCCTGTTTCGATTGTCTTTTACGTTCTGCTGATTTATTGATTTTTATGATTTTCATGTGATGTAAAGCACTTTGAATTGCCTTGTGTTGAATTGTGCTATATAAATAAATTTGCCTTGCTTTGACTTACAGTTTAAGTGTTGAATCTTAACGTTTTAAGTGAAACGGAATACGTAAATTGCAGTAAATGGATGTAATGCAATAAGAACATGCTGGAAGTGGTCGGAGTGCGAATAGTTTTTTTTTTTTTTAAACATTATCTGGGGAATATACTTTCAGAAAATCTATTTGACGAGCAGTTTTAGGGTCACTTCTGAGTGTGGGACCTTTGACCTGCACTCACTGAAGATTTCCACCATTGCTCTTTATTGGGAGGTAAGTCAGTTTGAATAATATTTAAGTGTTTTTTGTTGTTGTTGTTGCTAATAACAATTAAATTTACATTTGAAATTTAGATGTAGCAGTATTTGTGCTTAACTATGTGGAATGTTAATAATAAAAAAAAAAAGATATTGTTTACAATTATGAACATTTCTCAAAAAATTTAGTCGGCCGTGCAGAGCTGCACTACTATTCTTGGACAGCTGGTGGGGTAAAGAGGTATTATAGCGTCCATTGATGCAGGCAAATAAGTGTGACATCCGGTGCGGGTCTTCTGCCTCGTCCAATCAGCGTCGCTCCCGAAGTGCCGGGGCAAATAATATTTAGTAGTGCTTGATATCGCTGAATATAGTCGAGTTTTTTTTTTCAACAATACGTTCAGGGGAGCCCAGACTTATTTTCCCTCTCAAATAACAGGTAAGGAAGAAAATATTACCGTAACTACGTATGAAAAAGTCAACTATCTGTAAGTGAAATTACTTGTCCATGTGAGTTAGCATTAGCCTGCAAGGTAACGGCTCATCGCAAGGCTTCGAATGTAGCTGACACTTTTGAAGCGACCTGTCCAGCAAAGCGAAACCAATGGGTCACCCGCTTTGCTGTACTGTTCCACAGAGGTATGGATGCGGAAGGCTTCGGAGAGCTACTGCAGCAGGCCGAGCAGCTGGCTGCAGAGACTGAAGCCGTGTCAGAGCTGCCGCACGTTGAGAGGAACCTTCAGGAAATCCAACAGGCGGGGGAGCGGCTTCGTTCCCGCACGCTTACCCGCACCTCGCAAGATGCTGCAGACGTCAAAGCGTAAGGAATTTCTTTATCCTCAAATAAACTTAAACGTGGCTGAATGACTCCGATGTCGCTTTGTCTGATGCCTTCACGAGTATTCTGTCCTATTTTTGGGGTGAATGTTGAATACTGAGCTGAGTGTAAACTTCACGTCAAGTAGTTTAATTTTCACGAATACAGTGTATATCACATCCACAAACTTCATTGAACTGTTCATAAAGTCTGTTTCGCCCTCTAGTGGACACCAGGCCTAATGACAAGTCTTTGTTGACTCCCAATATCAGTTCAAAACATTTTGTCCATGGCTGAACGATATTGGAAAAAAACTGAAATTGCGACTTTTGTGTGTGTGTGTGTGTGTGTGGGGGGGGGGGGGGGGGCGATATATATTGCGATATTAAAACTAGTGTTGCACCGATACCATTTTTTTGGCCCGATACAGATACCTGGCTGTGCAGTATCGGCCGATACCGATACCATTCCGATACCACTCTGTTAGCAAAAAAAAAAGAAAAAGAAAAAAAAAAAAAATATATATATATATATATATATATATATATATATATATATATATATATATATGTATACACGTCATTCAAGAAAAGTTTAGGGCAATTGCCTATTTTTGGTTATAAAAAAATATATATGTATATGTGTGTATGTATATATGTACGTACAAGGGATGCAAAGATACAGTTAAGTCATGGTTCAGTACGATTTTCGATACAATTCAATACATTTAATTCTCTGAAACGGAAACTACAACTACTACTACTACTACAACTACTAACAACTACAATTGTTATTTATTTATTTATTTATTTTTATTTGCTAACAAGCAAAAATAAGTGCCATCATATAAACAAGCATTTTAGTGCATAATATTTATGTGCTTACTTTATACTGATCTGAAGATATTTTGTATAAAAGTGCTGAGAACAATCTTTACTGTTTATAAAGTGGGGCACACAGTTGATTGCTGCAGCTATATTTACCATATAAGCAAAACATCCTATTTGTGGTCCGAGTCCATCTGTAACATGTACTGAATTAACAGTATTTGCAGCATTATCTATAGTCACTGGTATGGATTGATTTGGCCTGCTTAACTTCCATTCAGTCATGGCGGTTTCTAATTCAGATTCAGATTCAGAATATTTATTGTCATTGTTACAAAAAAAGCACAACGAAACTTTGTTTGGAGCATCCATCCAGCTCATACAGCTAAGTTGGTAAAGTGCAAAGTGCAAACCCGCAAATTCATCAATGTATATGGCTCACGCAGCTAATGGCATGTGGACTAATGTACACATCTAGGTTGCTATTTGATGATATCTAGTGTGTGCGCGCGAGAGTTAGCATGGGATCTAACATAGGACATCTAGGTTGCTATTTGATGATATCTAGTGTGCGCGCTGTGCCGCTTGAGTGTTTTCTGGCCACAGAAGTCACTTCTGCTCATTACTGCACAACACATATGACAATCGACTTTCATAAACAAGACGAGTTTGAAGTATGGCGCTCTTAATTTGCCACTCATTGTTCATCATGAAACCATGAGTTTGTTTAGTCTCCAACGGTTTTAACCTTTCTGATTCCATCGGCGCTATGTTAACAGGCGATAGCTTACACATGCTAATCGTTTGTGAATGCCATGTTAGATCAGCGGCGTAACATCGCTGGTATGCGTTGTAGTTAACTTCTATAAAATTGAAGACGGAGGAGTTAATTTCGTGTAGTAATTTTGAGACAAAGACATACAGATGTCATGCATCGGGATTTGGGAAGTTATTTTACGTGGGGAGGACAGTACATTTGCGTTCATGTGATGCCAGTAGATGGTATCAGCGCCCTAAATGTTGGTACTCGTCGATACCGATACCATCAATTCGGGCCGGATCGGCGCCCCCTGCCGATACTGGTATCGGTATCGGTGCAACTTTGATTAAAACTAGAAGAATTTGTTTGGATACTTTGGTTGATTTGACTCAAGCGCTATATAAGTATAACACCATTTACCATTTACCATGACCACATTGTATTCATATAAGACCATTTATTCCAGGCTAAGGGTTAGGGTTGTGAATGGTGAAGATTGCTGTATATAAAAGGCAGAGGTACGTAGTAACGCTTTACATTTACTCCGATACATTCACTTGAGTAACTTTTTACGAAAATTGTGCTTTTTACTTTTACCTGAGTAGATTCGTGAAGAAGAAACGCTACTCTTACTCCACTACTTTGGGCTATACTAGAGTAATGACATTTTTCCTCTTTATTCTACATATTATCTTTATTTTTGTCAGAGAAGCCAACAGTAGCTCCACCAGTTTCCCTAATGAGAGTCACATGACTCCATTATACCAAGCAGACTCAGGCTTGCAAGCATGTTCAATCAGGTCGTCTTTAAAGAACTGTTAAAAAAACTAAGTATTTGCTGTATGTGCTGAAAAAAAAAAAAAGATAATTATAAAAATCAAACATTGTAAGCAGTTACTCACAATGCTACTCATTACTTGCGTATTCTTTTCACCAAATATTTTTTTACTTGAGTACATTTTTGGGATGATGACTACTTTAACTTGAGTATTATTAAGGGTGTAACGGTACATGTATTTGTATTGTGGTGCTCGGTTCGGAACGGTGGCGTACCGAACGAGTTTCTAACGTAATGTAACACTTACTTTTCGAGGCTGTGAGTCGATCGGGTTGCAGTTTCTTTGTGTAGATTATATTTACTCCGTCTTCTCTACTATAATGAGGACCAACACGGTAGGACAGTATAACCCAGAAACGTCAATGGCGCGACAACGTGGCCGCCGCAAGAACGCAGTGAAACGCGGGCATTTAAGTCAATCAGCCAATGCACACTAGTCGTAGTGCGGCCGCGTGTTAGACGTGTCCCAGAAGCGGCTCAACACGACGCATGCGAAAAGAACGGCAGAGTTTATTATTTGACGCGAGACGCGACCCTCCTGCGTGAATACGACTACCAGTAGCTAGGATCGGGCAGACCGGAAGTCACTCGTGTAAAAATACGGGGGATCCGGTCAATTTTCAAACTAATATGCAATCGTAACCCACTTTTTGAGTCCATCAGACCTCTTGAGTGGTAGATCGGGGCAGAGTTGACTTGTCTTTGTTGATTTACTGCTTTCTTCTCTGCTATAATAATAACTAACACGGCCCCGTGTTCAATACAAAACCCTCCTACCACAACAAAACAAGTAGGAACTAATATTCACATAGGAACTAAAGATATACAATATAAATGAATACTACATCACGTTTGTAAAATATAAACACATAATAAAATAAATAATAGCCCATTTAAATAAAATAAATTGAAATGAGCTAAAACACCTGTAATTAAATAATAAGAATAATACACAGATCCTGCTTACACAATTAAATTTATTATTTCTGTGTGGCGCTTTAACTTGAGAAAATTCACCAATAAAGCTTTTGAAAACCGTTCATAAGAAAAAAAAATGATTCATTGAGGCATTTCATTTGTAAAATACATGTTAAAATCTTTGTCATTGGGATTGCTTTTCTCTTTAGCACAGGACTTCTTTTTTCTTCTTTCTTTCAGAAAGAAAGCTGACAATTACACGGGTTCTGAAAGGCAAATTGTTGTTGGATTATCTTTAAATACCTGCTACTTTTTGAGCAGAATTCTAGCTTTGTATAGGCTAATGTTCCTATTGTTGAAAGCACAAAGGTGTGTAATAAACAACTAGCACATTTATATTTTGCATTTCTCTTTCTTACTGTACCAAAAATGAACCGAACCCGTGACCTCAAAACCGAGGTACGTACCGAACCGAAATTTTTGTGTACCGTTACACCGTTAAGTATTATTATTTTGAAGTAACGCCACTCTTACTTGATTTAGTACAATTTTTGGCTACTCTACCATGCTCTGATAAAAGCGATCCAGGAGGCCATTTTTCTGCACACTGGCTGCTTTTATGGAGCAAAAAATTGCACGTACTGCGATAGGAATATTGCGCATGCGCACATTGCGATGGCGATGTTCAAACGATATATTGTGCAGACCTAATTTTGTCCCGTCCTATCACAGGTCTATACTCCTCGGTTCCAGAGGTTTGGACATCTTCCACATTTCTCAGCGTTTGGAGAGTTTAAGTGCGGCTACTACCTTTGAGCCCCTGGAGCCGGTTAAAGACACTGATATACAGGTAGGATTCAGTTAAGTGGTTATCTACTTCATTTTAAAGCTGGGTGTACTTGTCAGTTTTTAACTTATAAACTTCTTTTTAAAATGGTATTACTGTACATGTGTAACAGGTGCACGCAGGTCTGTTGTGTACGTTGCATAGGAAACCTCCCTCATGATGCCTTCAAGAGAGCGCACTGGCAGGTGGCTAGTGTAGGTTTTTAGCTTAGCGGTTAGTGCGCTATCTTGCCATTACGGACGTGCTTGTGACACGGATTCCAGTTCTGACCTGGATGAAGGGGAAGGAAGGGGGATGGGTCACGTCGTGCGACGCAGTTCCTGGTAGGCCTGAACGATATTGGAAAAAACTATTGTTGCGATTTTTTTTTAGGTTTACAATATATTGCGATATTATATTGCGATATTAAAAAAAAAAAGATCTATCTTTTTTAAAGAAATTTTCACTAAATGACTTGAATAGCTGTTTGGAAATACTTTACATAACACACCGTGACCACAGTGTATTCATATAATACCGTTTAATTTGTGAATGATGAAGATTTCTGTATGAAGGTATCCAGGAAGTCATGTCTGCACAAAATAGATCATTTATTGAATACAATATTTTACACTTCAACAGCAGCAAATACATTAAATGATAAATAAAAGAGCAGGTGCATTAGTCCCCTAAGTTTTTGACAAAATATAACAATAAATAAAAAACTTCTGTAAAATAACAACAAAGTTGTCAACATATTTGAACAAAAATATTAAATATGACAAATAAAAGAGTTGTTCACAAACTATAACAATAAATAAAAACCTCAGTAAAACAACAAAGTTGTCAACATATTTGAACAAAAATATTAAATATGACAAAAGAGTTCACAAACTATAACAATAAATAAAAACCTCAGTTAAACAACAAAGTTGTCAACATATTTGAACTTAAATATTAAATCTGACTAATAAAAGTGCAAGTGCATTAGTCCCCTGAGTTGTTTACACAAAATATAACAATATTAAACTGCAAAACGGCAACAAAGTTGTAAAAATATTTCAACAAAAATATTAAGTATCAAAACTTTATGTGCAGCTGTACTATATATAGTTATTTGAAAAATACGGTTTACAATAAATTTAAATATAAAAGATACAAACTCAACTGAACTTGTAAATAATTGAACTGAATAACTGCAAATAACTGTGATGAATAACAGAACCATTTTAACTCCCAAATTTCCTGCCTTCCTGATAGCTGTCACATGAATAAAAAGAAGAAAAGACATTCCTTCAGCTGTGTTATGTATTTGTCTGCATATCGTCCACCTTCCTTGCTCAGCAATTCTCAACTGGGTCTAATAGGTTTTTGGCCAAGACTATTAGTTTATCCACTATAGCAGGCTTGAGACAAAAACGTTGGCACGTAACAATGTTCCCACCTGTGCTAAAAAGCCTCTGATGGGGAGCTCGTAGCAGGAATGCATAGATACCTGCGTTTTAAATGGTCCCACATGTTTGACAGATTACTTCTTGTTGAGGCAACCATGGCGAGGCACTGTCGACAGGGCTGTTTTTTGTCCCTTATAGTCTTGTTCTTGTCAAAATACTTCCAAAACTCCTTTTGGATACAGTCTTCCTTGCTCCTCCAACGTGTTGATTGCTTGCTTTCACTTTGAGAACGGGCCCTCCTCCCTCCGCTCTGCTGTTCAGCCCCTCCTCCCTCCACTCCGCTGTTGCAGGGGGAGGGGGAGGAGCCGATGACTTGCTGGAGGGAAGAGAAGCTGTGCGCTTTTTCCCCCTCTCCTTCCTCAAAACAAACGTTTGTGGATTTAAAAAAATGAAATTAAAAAACTATCGCACGTCCTTGCGATGGGACTATTGCACATGCGCACATCGCGATGGCGATGTTTAAACGATATATCGTTCAGGCCTAGTTCCTGGCAGATCGGTTACATTGGTGCCGTGACCCGGATCGCCAGGGAAGGTTTTTGAGGGGCGAGGATAACGGTTCCATGCAGATTTCTTGTGTGCGTTGCATAGGAAAGCTCCCTCCTGATGCCTTCAAGAGAGCATGCTGGAGCTGCTTTTCATTAGTTTGTCACTAGTAGCTGTCCAATCCCTTTGAACAGGAAGGGCAGGCGGCAAATGAAAATTCTCTGACAGAACTATATGGGGTATACTATACTATATCAGTCTCATAATGAACACACACACACATGCTCGAGGCATACACACACTTCTAACATGAAACACACATGTTCGATGCGCACACACATCTAACATGAAACACATACACATTACGCTCATGATTTTCTCATATAAAGCTGACGGAATCCACATGCATGGTCTGTCTCTGTGCGGTAAAACCTGAAAGGGAAACGTAATTGTAAAGAAAGTGCGGCTGGCTTGACCACGTACCTGTATTTAGAAAATGTGGCTCACTTCAGCAGAGTTGCCAGACGCTATTTCTCGTGCTGATCTTGAAGGCGCACAGCAGTGACGTAACACAACACCCCAACCCGTGTGATTGGCTGTTTAGGAGGGAGACATCTGATTGGCTGCGGACGGACTCCGTTTAGAAAAAAATGTGTGTTTCTCGGCTGCGCAAAATAAGTCTCAAAAAGATCAACACACTCGTGAGTGGGAATTTCAAATTAAAAGCACGTTATAAATGTGCGTAAGATGATTCACACACACACATTTGATGAGCGTGTGTGTGTGTTTCGTGTTACATGTGTTTATAAATCCCACAATGCGTGTGTGTTTCGTGTTAGACGTGTGTGTGTGTGTTGATTATGAGACTCGTCTAGCCCCATAGAACTACAGTTGTAGGGCTTGAAGTTAATTATCATTTTTTGGGGGATGAGTTAATCATCTGCTTGTCCCTTGGTTCATTTTTCACGTTTATCATTTATCATTTATTATTGTAGATGCAAGTGCAGTATTTCAATGTTTTTTTTCTTTTGTCTTTCTCCTCTCTCGGATCCAATTTAAGTCTTATCCTTAAGCCCCCTCCACCCCCACCCATTTCCATCTCACTCTCCTCTTGATGCACCGGACGCGAGTTAGTCTGGGTGCTTCTGACCGACTGATTGACCAGTCGCGCACTTAGCTTTTGGCAGCATAGGAGTACACACCCCCACCCACACACAAACACAAGAGCAAATGACTTGAATAATTTCCTCTTAGTGTTGAAAAACCACTTCACTTAAAAAAAAAAAAAAAAAAAAAAAAAACACTTCAAACTTCACTTTGCCAACCAAATTCTTCTAAAAGGTGGTTAGCTCAACCATCAATGTTGTATAACAATCTCTGCACTTATCTGTCATCTTATGATATTTTATGATGCATGGAGCAGATGCAGAGTGGTAATGTGAAGATTTAGTATACTGTAATAGTTATAACTGCACAATTCAATGACAGCCAATGCAAGAGGCCTTTGTCAATGCCATGGTTATTTGAAGAAATGGGCTCATCTCATGTATTGAACCCCAAAAGGGTCAAAATTGAATGAATAAAAACTACATTTTGAAATAAATACCCTTTGATAAATAACAAATTGTGAATTATGGCCAGGGGTGAAAGTGGGCCAGAACGGTCAGGAACGCAGTTCCTGTATGAGATTCAGGGCAGGAACGCAGTTCCGGTAAAAGATTCAGGGCCAGAATGCTGTTCCGGTACATGGTGCTTTGATTCCAAAAATATGACGGCAACTGTCAAAACGTTATGTAAAAAAAATAATAATAATAAATGCTAAGCTTCCACACATGCATTTCAACTCCAAGAATAAAACAATCTACCAATGTCAGATTTACATACACAAGTGTTAACAACAAGCATAATAAAGTGCTTGTGTAGCGTAATCCGTTTCCACCGATATTTATTGTTTATTTTATTTCACGGACGGCATGGAGGTTTCTCCAGCTGCTGCAGTTATCTGAGTCTGACGATGATGAGCCAGGTCAATGCGCGAATGCACGCGGCAATTGGCTGACCTACTGACATGTGATCAGCAGAGATAGTTAGCTCTGATTGGTTCAAATGTGCATGTTTTCTGGAACAGCAACAAAACAAAAAAAAGTTAGTTGAATTGATGCGACAAAAAAAGGGCAATGCAACAGAAAATGGATCAAATCTTTAAGAGCAAGGAAAGAGTTGAGGAGGCTAATTTATCATAATTAGTTTTATTTACTCTTATGGGGAGGTTCAGAACATCTTATCTGTCAATGTGCACTTTGGACTTACATTTGTTCATTTATGTTAGGCTACTTATTCATTTCCTTATAATTTAAAAAAGTCAATGTTTGCGCGATCTTCAAAATATATTCCATTTCACTCTGCATAATGTAAGTCATTTGTATTTTTCTGAATGTATGTTACTTATATGTTTATTATTTAAAAAAAAAAGAAAGCAGAAGTAAGTGTTTACATTTAGTTCAATTTTAATATGCATCATATGTTCTTAAGTAGATAAAATTGAGATTTGACATTTAGTATGTGAGGAAATGAGGGAAAATAAAAATTAAAATATAGAGCTTGGGGTTATTGCTGTTTTTGTTAACTTTTATTTTGCAAATCATTGAAAAAAATACAATTTTGAATGAAAATCAGTTTTTGTATGTGTTATAGAAATAACTGTGCCAAAACAGTTTTACAGTTTTCTTTGCATTTCAATAGTTTTAGGAGGTTTTTACCCGCCCCCCAAAAAATAAAAAAAATAAAAATTCTGGCTCCGTGGCGACCTTCACGTCGGGGAGTTCCTGCAAGAAATTCTAGCCACTTTCACCCCTGATTATGGCCCTTAAATTGTAAAATAAGGTACAGTGGTACCTCGACATTCAATCGCTTCGACACATGATCTTTTCGACATCCGACGTAAAATTTGACTCTCCATTTGTTCCTACATCCGATGACATGCTCGAAATACGACAGTTTATGACGGCGCCGCAGTTTGTTTTCCCTCAAGACAGGCGCACGGCGGATTTTCGTGTGGGAGAAATCAACATTGGTTCCAAGAATGTTAGTGCAGGTGGGAAAATAAGGGAAAAGGCTGAGGCTTACCATTGAAATGAAGATGGAAATGATAGAAAAATATGAGCATGGTATGCGCGTCTGTGAACTGGGTTGACAATGTGGCCGTAGAATGTCTATGATCTCGACCTACTTCCTCCGACCTCTGATCGCCAGTCTTTATAAGTTAAGGTGACAATATATTAGCGTGGTCAAAAATCGCCAGCTTCGTCAGGTTTTTAATTATTTATTTCAGAACTTCTGCAACACAACATGCCTACTGTCCGCCGCAGCTGAACTAAGTGGAAGTAAAAAGTCTTCCCTCAGTCTGTCAAGTCAGCCACGCGGTGCGTTCAGGTACACCACGCAAAACGCATCCGCCACATTAGAACCCGATTCGTTATATTATTACAGGTATTATTACTATTACTATAATTATATTTCAAATTTGTATTCATAGATTATTTGTTTTGCTCTGTGTGATTGTTATTTTGAATAGTACCAGCAGCATTCATTTAGGATTTAGTGTAGGTTTTCAGGCTGTCGAACGAGTAAATGGAAACATAATGTGTTCTTATGGGAAAATCCTGCGCGACATACGACCATTTCGATTTACAAACAATGTCCTGGAACGAAGTAACTTCGTATGTAAAGGTACCAATGTAATATTATGAAAAATATTTTGCAAGATAAAATGCGTTTTTCACCAAGTATCTTTTAATTTCATTATGCCTTTTTCCGCAATAGCCTTTTTGTTTCATAATGTCGTGATTGGCTGAATGGATCGTGGAGTGTGGCTAGCTGCGCTAGCATTTGATAGGGTCACTTTCAGACTTCCTCAGAGAAGTTGCGAACCAGTTGGATAGTGATGAGCGGCTTTTACCTAAGCCTGAGCGAGGATTTCGGCAGCAGCAGTGTTTTTGATTTGATGCTTTCTGGAATTTTACCTAACAGTTCATCGACGCTACGTAATGCTAGCGCAGCGCAGCTAACCAGACTCCACGATCCATCCAACCGATCATTTAACTGACTCCGCCATATGCATTTGATTGACAGCACACGCTTCATTGTGATGGCAAACACCATTATGAAATAAAAAGGCCGTTGTGAAAAAAGACATGAAAAAAGAACGCGTTTTTCACAGTCATTTATCTTGTAAAATCTCATTTTGCTGAAAAACGACATTTTGAAATAAAAAGGCTATTGTGGAAAAAGGCATTATGAAAGAAAAATTTTCATACTTTGTGAAAAATGCCTTTTATTAAAATCATTTTCATAATATTACCTTATTTTACAACTTAAGGGCCATATTACACAAATTGTTATCTGTCAAAAGGTATTTATTTCAAAATGTTGTTTTTATTTATTTAATTTTGACCCTTTTGGGGTTCCATATTCATGTGGCTTAGATTCACATACAGAACTTGAAGAAAACAAACAAAAAAAAAGTTTTTATTTTGAACAATTTGGTTGCATTAATTGCGTATTCTAAATTAATGAAAATATATATTTTAATTGTCTTATTTAATAGATCTCCTAATGAAACAAACAATGTCAAAGGAACCTTGCAGAATATTTGTACATTTTGTTACACTAATCCAATGTACTGGTAACCAGAAAATAATTTAGGCTATGCAGGGCGTGATGTCTAATTCAGATTTTTTTGTCCAATCAAAATTTTTTGTGTCGTTGATCTAATTGCAAAAATATGTGTGACTTGCTGAACAGAATGTGGCCGTGAAGTGACATGAATATGCACTGCAACGCACACGACATGTCATCATGTGTCACAGTGTTTACGGAAGTAAATATCGTCCCATCAAGAGTTGTCCGCCATCAAGCGTTTATTGCAATTTTGAGGATTTTTATGCTACCTGAGCCAACATCTTTTTCAACCTGATCGCTTCACATGCGGTATCAAGAGGCAAAAGCAATTTTTTTCCCCCACTGCTCAATCACACCTGTTGTTTGTTCTGTCAAACAGTAGTAATGTATTTAAGTTGTTGATGACGTATAGATTGGATGTGTAAGAATGAGCCTTCATAGTGCAGAACCATCGTATACATATCCGATTATATCCATATATGAGAGGCCCAGGTCGGATTTGAAAAAAATTGCAATCATAGTGCATGAAAATACAAGATACATGTCACAAATGGACAAAGAAATGGGTATTGACCTGAGCTGTGAACATAAACTTAGATACTTAAGAAAAATATGAGTGCGTTCACGGCATTAATACGAAGGAATAGTAATTGTATGCTTGATGAAGAATTGTTAGTAACTTGTGAATGCAGTAAAAAATGCCTGTCTGCTGGTTGCTGCATGTGAAATCCAGGTAGGTACACATCATAGTTTTGTTGAAATGGATGAAAAATTTTGATAAATGATTTATCCTAACAATCCTACCCATCCCTTGGCTTCTCTCAGCTGGAAGGGATTCCATCATTTCAGTATATGATGAATTGGTTAGTGTTCTACAATTGATAACTGTCATCAAGGTAAATGTAAGCATGGCATGTCTCTTGAAGTTTGTGTGTATGCTCGACACAGTGGTTCAGGCATGAGTGAGCTCATTCATACTTGTGTGGTTCCTGTGCGACACATTAACACACCGAGGGAATTGCTGTGTAAATGATGTTTCCGTTTGAATGAACACAAATTAAAAAGGAATTTTGCAGATGAAAGCCATGGAGTTGGTGTTCAAATCAACTCATTTGGATTTGGACTCTATGTCTACCATCTTTCAGGGACCCGGTCAAAGACTTGAATATCTTTCTGATTAAATCACCAATTTTATGATGATATATTGATTCTTTGTACAACAATGGAGTATTTGCTTGGCTTATACTGATTATAATGTTCTGGCCGATTCCCGAATAGTGAAAAACCTGACCTGCCGATCCAGATTTTTTTTCATACACAACAGCATTCATCATTGATCTCCCGATCACATATTTTTGCACCCAAGTTCTTCAGGTTAGGTCACCTGATTTTTAGGATTTGCTGATAGAAAGTACCGATCCGATACCTCGGCAATGTACACTGCTACAAAAAAATTAGCGAAAAACTTTTTAATCAGAGTATAGAAACCCTATCCAGGGGTAGACAATAAGGGAAATTAGCTTTTGAAGTTCACTGGCAGCACTATCAAAACCACTGGCCCAGGTCAACGCGTCATTTAGTGATTGCAATAATTACAAAAAAACAACAATTTGCTTGGATAAAATTTTTTTTTTTAAGGTAGATTTAATGAAAAGTGTAGCAAAATGTTGCAAAAGCATGAGTCTAGTGCAAATAATCCTATTCCAGTTCTATAATTATCCCGTGGCAGAGTCCTGTGCCTGGGCGAAGCTTTCCTGTCTTCCCCTTACAGCCATCTGGAAGTCTCCTCTGGCTCGGTTGTCATGGCAACAATTTAGAAGTCAAAGAGATGACTAAGGCAGTTATGGCTAACGATTTCCAAGTTAAACTGTCATTATGACGATATTCAGTGTAGTTGTGCGGCTGAATTATCACATGCTATGTTCATACCATAGGTTTCATATTTGTTAACCTTTCACTTACTTACTTGTGTGCATATGTGGGCATTGAGCTGTATACATCACAGTAAATCTTGTTTTTTGTCTCATCTTAGCTGAGCCAGTTCCAATGGACCTGCGACTGGGTCTGAAACTTTCTCTCCCTTTTCATATTGGATTTCGCTTTCCCTCAACTCCTCCGGTGACTTTCTCTTTCTTGAGTGGTCTTTTTTTTTCCCTGGAGCTTTGCCGGGTGCTGGGGGTTAGGGAAACATGTCGTCTTGTAGCATAATGTTAGGTGGGTACTGAGATACTGACAATCAATCAGCAGCAGTAATCAGGAGTAGCGAGCGAACAAGATGTGTCCCCACAGAGAGCAACAGAGCACACGGTCCCAGTTGAAGCCCGGGACCGTGTTCCAAGATTGAGCTTTTTGGCAACAAACACTCTTAAGTGGGTCTGGCGTGCCACGAAAGATGCGCATGCTGAAAAGCACCTCATACCCACTGTGAAGTATGGGGGTGGGTCAGTGATGCTGTGGGGCTGTTTCGCTTCTAAAGGCCCTGGGAACCTTGTTAGGGTGCATGGCATCATGAATGCTTTGAAATACCAGGACATTTTAAATCAAAATCTTTTGCCCTCTGCCCGAAAGCTGAAGATGGGTCGTCACTGGGTCTTTCAGCAAGACAATGACCCTAAACATATGGCCAAATCTACACAGAAATGGTTCACCAGACACAAAATCAAGCTCCTCCTATGGCCATCTCAGTCCCCAGACCTTGTTTTGTTGGCAAAAGGGGGTTGTACAAAGTATTAACACCAAGGGTGCTAATAATTGTGACACACATTATTTGATGTCAAATATTTTTTTCTTTATGTGGGATTTTTTTCTGAATGAATGCACTTGTATTGAAGGTTGGATTTTTTTCCTTTTTCCATTAAGGTCCCATATTATTTGAATTTAAAAAAAATTAGATGCTAAAAAAACACATCTTTTTCAGGGGTGCCAATAATTATGGAGGGCACTGTATGATACTAGAGAAACAGAAGGCGTGGAATGCTGAGAGCGTTGCTGTTGGGGAAAGATGGCGTCCAACCGCAATTCATTGCATCCCTGTGTCCTCAGTTCACTTTTCCCAGCTTCATGTTCCTCCCGCGCCATGCTGTCGTTTGCTGACCCTCCTTTTCGTTGACATCTTTCCATACTATCATTTTCTACTTTCTTTCATTCCATTCACATCCTTTTCCCTTCCACTCCACCCCCCCACCGCCTTTTTACATACACACTCATCCTTCAGCAGTTGGCTGAGCACAGAGTGTCTGCTTTGCCACATGTGTGTATATGTGTCAGTGACGGTTGGTTACTTGCTCTCCTACTCTTTCCGGGACTATGAATGAATGTGCAAGTGTGGCACGTGCAGCTTTTCTCGTGCTGGCTTACACATAATGACTGCAGCTATGCCATATGCTGCTGTGAATGAATGCGACTACAAGTGGTGTGTCGAGTAACATATTTGCTTTGTATGCTCCCCCCACCCATGTGTCTCCTAAGCCCTTCATTAACTAAACATGACCCTTAAGAGCACGATTAGCCTCATTTCAAGACAGGATGTCGGAAGCCATCAAGCGAGGGGGGGGGGAAATCCATTACTGTAATTGCATTGAGAAAAGGGAGGAAGGAGAAGGGATGGGAAGAAAGGATGCAGAGATGGATAAAAAGGGAAGAAAATGAGTGGTATGGAGGAAGGTAGGAGAAGGAGGGCTACCAGCGATGCTTAGATGAAGTGAGGGAGTACGTGAACCAGAGCAGGAATATGTGGCTGAGGGAGGGGGGGAGTCATCCGATGGTAGAAACAGATAGCCTATATGAAGCCATAGTTTCTTCCCATGCATCCCCCCTGTGTCTGCCTTCATAGATGGTATGGCCCTCTGACAATAAAACCACCTCCAGTTAGTCTCGATGTGGCACTTGCACTGGCTTCTCAGGGCTTCGTAGTCAATGGCCCACTTTTAGACAGGAAAGGGCTGCGGGCGAATAGCCATGCCGGCCAGACAGGGCATGGGAAACACGCCCAAGAATGGTGGCCACTGTCGCTGCAGTTGCCCTGGCACAGAACGACACGGAGGAATGGAGAAATCCAAGGGCGATGGCGGTCTTTCCTGTGCTGTCAAAGCCCAAAAATCCTGGGATAGACAAAGAAAAGAAACATTTTTTAAGAATTCTTCTGTGTTCACATGTGTCCTCCTTTCTGCCAGGCAGCCACTGAGCCTGGGTGAGTATTGTCCACACACATGAATCTTCACACACACTATCAGACAGGTATCTGCTTTGTCTCACCTGTCTTTCTTCTCCGCTCTTTTCTATGCTTGTATTTCACTATCGATCTTTGGAGTATGTAACATAACGGGAAGGTACTTCAAATTTCAATGACTGAAAATGTTGGATTACAACATCAGCATACATGCTTACATATGATGTATGAATATGCTGGGGAGAAGTGTAGTTTGTGGTCCATTCCATGATGCCATGCAAAGAAAATGTGGTTTCCTCCCTTTTTTCTGCTCTTAAACACAGTTCTCATGCCATATTCAAATTGAAAATCACGGTAAGGCATAGTGAAAGTGTCAAATTTTCCTTTAAATCAAGATAGGCCGCTTTCAGGTAGAAACCAATAGACTAAGGAGGCCCGGCGCAGTGAACCACCCCAATGTGTCCATGTTAACATATATGTGAGAGCACTCACGCGTCACTCAGCAAACATGCATGGCTGTATAAGAACCACTTTTTTCCTCAAATTAAGAAATAATGTTCAAACTCCGATAAAATTTTCACAAATTCTGTTGCAAATAATAAAGATATTGCCAGAAACTTCGATGTTATATTAGGGGGGAAAAAAATATTTAAAGACTATCTACCTTCGGTTTGACCTGTGTAAAGTCTGTGCAGAAGTTAAATTTTTGTTGTTGTAGTTTTTTTCATAGTCAAGTGGCTGCAAATGTTCACTGTGTTTAGCAGGTCTACGAGGATGACAATATAAGGGTGGGGCATCCAGAAGGCATACATCTTTAGCTCCTCTAGATGCAGTGTTGATCGTTTAACAATTGTCAAGCTTCCTTTTCTGTATGATTTAGCATGATCCATGTTCACTGTTTCACTAGCTTTGTATAACAGTTTGAGCCTGAAGGTTTGGAAGAATTGAAGCATTAGCAGTCTCAACAATTCTGTCTCAGGCTCAGGAACATGTCACTCTCAGCTGTCATGTACTGATCAAATTGCACAGAATATTAGTGCCTTGACATTTTTCTCAGATTGGTCTCAAACCGATTTCCCACTTCCCATACATGAAATTGGATCTCTCTGTTGGTAATCATTGGTTCTCATTCATTTTTGTTTAACTTTTTCCCATCTTCATTAGGCAATGAAGTCAGTGAAATGAAGCCAGTGAATTATGTCAGGCCAATGGTGCTTTATTTGGTTATTGCCCAAGGGCTACATATTCAATATAAATTTGGCACTAAAAATGTCTTTACGGCAATTTTTTTTAGGCACAGCGAATCGAGCTGGCCTCAAAACAGCTTTACCCCCCAAAAAAAACCATTCTGCTTCTTATTGCAGTTCATTTGAGGCAGGAATGCAGTAGAGACACTACCGTGTTTCTCAATATGCTACTGCTGTTTAAGATTCTGATAGAATAAGCAGCTTTTTTCACACTGCTTGTTCCTCTTTGAGATGTATAATTTCCCCTTCCAACAATTACTTGAATAAAAATTAGATAGCACCCAGTAGAGGTGGGCGATATGGCCTTAAACACGTATCACGATAAATTGAGCAGATTTACCTCGATAACGATAAATGACGATAAAGTCGCCCAAGCGGACTGTTATATAATTTGAAAATCTGAATCAATGCATGAAATACAGATGAACAGTTTCTTGTTGATTTAGTTACCAGGATTCAATTTGATATATTTAACAATTGTACATGCAGTCTAAACATTAAGTTTATAAAAATGTATTGTAAACAATAAGAATTCAAGTATGAGCATTTATAACAGCGTGTATGGCTTGAACAATGTACATTGTCAAAATCAATATGCCTGTGCAAACATGTCATTGTAACACAAATGACTTGCAGCTTGAACAGTACACTTCAAAAAGACAATTTATTGTTAATGGCTGCTGTGACATAATTATTCAATACAAGTGTTTACTTTATGGTTTCAGGTTTTTTTTCCCCCCCAGTGCATTTTTTAATGAATGCACGCATACATGAACCCCCAAACAGGCAGACAGACAGACACACATTAAAGCTATATTGATCTTCTGCAAATGAAACACTTTAGATTTTATGATAGCAATAATGACACAGAATTAAGCACATACAGAAAAATAGCTGGGGCCATTTCTCGGTCATATTATAAGTTTCACCGTTGGATTGTGCTTTATGCTGAATGCTTTACCATCACAAAAGCTATCAGAGAAATCACACACAGTCAGATACAAAATAACGCGACATAGTAATTGTTAGATGCAGTCCGTGTCCAATCCACTCATAAAGTTCAGCCGTTTCGACAAGGTTAGAGCCGCTATCAGACTCAATCACGTTCATTTGTAGTGTTAGCCTGTGGCCTGGCTACCAGTAGAAAGCACTGAAAGCACAATCTCCGGAAATCGTGAGAACAAGGGAGGACAGCAGGTGAAAGTCTGTCTGGATGCCACCAAGAGTCTACTAAATGTCGGGTGAAAGTTTGGCGAACCTCCCTTAAGCCACACTCCATCACGTTTTGCTTGTAGCGTTAGCTGCTAGCGTTAGCTAACCGGGCTTCTGTTTGATTGGCTTCCTGATGATCACGTGACTGCCTACGTAAGTACATTGGCTGCTTTCTTAAAGGGGGATGAACACAGACGAACAACACAAAGTCAAAGCGGGATGAAAAGACTATTTTCTTGTTTTATTAATTTACCGAATTTACCGACATGGTCAAAATTACGTCGGTCATCGTGAAGAATTTCGGTGACGGTAAATTTTCGGTTTACCGCCCAGCTCTAGCACCCAGAGACAAAAGGTGATTAAAGAAACTGAATGCACATGCTCTTAACCCTTTATAGGGCACCCATTGCTAGTTTGCGAATGATCGCGGTCAGCCTCCTAGTGGAGCTGGATTGGATTTATCCCTCTAAAACACGAACATTAGCAGCCAAGTTTCATTGACTTGGAAGTATATGATTGTCAATGCAGCCAATGAGTTAATGGCAAATATTTAATTATTTATCTCCCCCCCCCCCCCCCCCCCCCAAAAAAAAAGTTTTTTTCAAAAATGAAATCTTATATAAATCAATCAATATTCTATTATTTGTTATAATTGAATTAAATAGCTCAAATATTAGCTCTTTCATTAAATTTAAAATGCTTATTCATTCATCCAAAACAAAAAAATGCTATTTAGTATTGATGCCACTTTTATTTATCCTCAAATTTCGTGTTATTGAGGCAATAACCAGTGTTTTATTCATTTTGATTGTTTTTATTAACATTACATTAATTCATAATTGTATTCATTTAAAAATATATTGAAATTAATTAACATGACGCGTAGACCAAATCGGCTGCAAAGCAAAATATGAAAAAAATATTGTAAAATGTAACATTCAAAGTGCATGTTCTATTGTAATTATTTCTTCAGTTACTGTTCAGGTTGTTTCATTACTTGCCAGTTATGCTATTTAGCTGTTTTGTGATAAATGACAGTTTGAATTACATTTAATTTACTGACATACCATTATTTCTGACTGTCTGTTATGAGTTAAATACAATGTTTAAAAACATCTAGAGGTCACTTTAAGCGTAGCTGATGTGCTATACTGTGACCAGTCTGGTGCAAAATGGCTGCAGGCTTGTACATTTACTTTCAGCCCAGTTTGTCACGATATTGGTGTTACGAGAGTCTCATGTGATATGTAAGCTAAAACCGTTTTCACGTTATATATCGTCGTATTGTACATCATTAATTGGAAGACATTGTGCTACTGGATTTCAGGCCCTATTATGCTGCCCAAACCTTCCGTGCTACCTATAGCAGAAAAGATGCAACATCTTAACATGCTGAAGGAAAGGAGAAACTTTGCGACTATCTGCCACCATTATGATATTATGACATTATGACATAAAGGCATCTGTGGGCCAGTCTAGTAAAAATACAGTAGAAGGATGACTACTGGAATGTGTTTCCTGGTTGAAACAGTCATTCACTGCTAGTCCTTCCAGTTCAAATGAATTGGACATCTATTGCCGTCAGTAGCAGGCAATGCTTTAAAATAAAGGTGACTGGTGACAAGATCAGTCTCTGCATTGTGAGAATTAAATTTCGTTTTCGACAATCTGGGTCACTGATGGTAAAATTGCAGTTATTCTCATATTTAGGGGTAAAGGGAGTTGTAGGAATGCAATGATACGAGTGAAAGAAATATAGGACAAAGGAGAGATGTGACTACTAGTAGGAAAACCAACCAGCAGGTGGCCTTTATGTGGCACACAAGAGAGGTGATGAGGGAGGAAATAGGAGGCCGAGAGTGCTCATTTCCCTGTAAGCGCGCATCCTCTCCTTGCTGGATTCAAGAATAGCATCACATCCTTCTTGGCATCCATGATGATTCTGTCCGCCTTAGACAGAAGAGCAAATAGAAGCAAAAATGGCATAATTATTAAATAGATAAGCTATTATCTGACAGCGGTAACATAATGGGCTGGGTTCCATCAAGCTTGCAGTCGTTCGGTTACAGTACATAAATTCAGAAAAGTACAGCCTTCCTCAGGGCATTTGAGGAGAAAGAGCAATTTATGTCTCGCTGCAGATGTATTGATTTCAATGCCTGTAGAACTGTAAAGCCAATCCAATCATTAAGGCTTTTTTGGTCTCCTCAGTTTGGTCCAGCCCCGGTCCAGCACAATTGTTCATTTGACTACTTCCCATGTTTTTTTCCCACATTTCTAATTGCATTCAAATAGTAATGTCATTCTAGAGCTCATTCAGTGTACAACGTCTATAACATAATCTTTTTGTTATTTAAATGACGATTGCAAAATTTAGAACAGGTGAATGAATACTACCAGCCGCTGCCAGTTTAAACGGATTGGACATCTATGACCATCAATGGCAACTAATGAGTTAAGTTATGGCTAACTGTACATATATTAATTTATGGCTTCCAAGCAAGATCTTTGGTGACCTGTTTTCCTAAAATGACATTGTTATAGCTTTCTGATATGTACATGAATCATTCCTGTAAATCCCAGCACATCATGATTAGAAAGGAGTTTGATTACTTTGAAATGAATCATCGAACTGATGGTGTCATTCTGTTATTTATGAGTTGTCAGCTGTGACAGTTACCATGGGGTGGGTGGGTCAATTTAGTGGATTTGTGTTAGGGCTGGGCAATCTGGCCAAAAAAAGATCTCTTCACAATTTTTAAAAAGATTTTTAAGATAAGATTTTTATTTTTAATGTTTTTAACTGTTAGTTAATATAAAATAGCATCTACCATTGAATAGGCCCTACTCACATGACGTCACAACCACGCCTCCGCGCCATATTGTCCGTCAGCTCGTCGGGTTTAAGCATTACCGCTACGTAAATTCCTCCTATTGTGGCGTGGTTTTCTGCTCGTTAACATTAATAATCAAAATGGTGAAGGCGTGTGTGGCGGTTAGTTGCAATAACAAAGAAGATAGACGGAGAGACTTGAAGTTCTACCGTATTCCGAGAGACCCGGAGAGGAGAGCGAGATGGACTGCTGCAATTCGACGAGAAAACTGGGCACCAAACGATCACTACAGATTATGTGGTAGTCATTTTATATCTGGTAAGATGCTCTTTAATATATATTTAGAGGGTTTTGGGCTGACAACCACAATTAAGATCATTGTGAGGCTAATCGCCGACAACATACAGTTTCAAATTCAAGGTGCTTATTTCTTCCACCATCATTATTTTTTGAATAATATTTTGCTGGTACCAAGTGAAAGAAGTTAAACAGGTGTGTCCAAACCTTTTGCAAAGGGGGCCAGATTTGGTGTAGTAAACATGCGGGGGGCTACCTTGGCTGATTTACATAGAACAATATATTTAAACAAATTTTAGCAAGCCCTTTGTGTGTCACATTTGCTTTATAATTTTTTTGAATTCATAATTTCAACAATCTCGTCTTTGTGGCGTTCTCTTTCGACACTCGGGCTCTTGCGAAATACTGCTGCTGTGAAATTAAACTAGCTTCAAGTTGCTATAATTTCTCGCTGCGTATCTTCCCTGTAATGTTGTCGTACATCACATCGTGCGTCACATCGAACTCTTTGAAAACAGCGACTGTCTCTTTGCAAATGAGGCAGACACAGTTGTTGCGTGTTTTATTGAAGAAATAGTCCAATATCCACCCATCCTTGAAGCGTCGCCATTTTAGAAAATTGGAAGTAAAGGGTCACACGGGGTAATGTTGCTTAGAGTGCTGCTCTTAAAGTTTTTCAAACTTTCGTGAGAATAGGCTGATTTTGTGTGGACAAGATAGTTGTAGATACCAGGGTAGCAGATGTCAGGCAGAGAGGGCGAAGACAGCGGGTCGAAAAATATCGATTTAGGCATCAAATATGGATCTGGCGAATGGATAGACTGAAGCTTTTCCACATAACGCCTTTTATGCAACGCATCCAATGAGTTTACAGCGTCTGAAAGCACCAGGGCTTCCATGAATTGCACTATAAATTGCACGACAAATTGAAACCATTGAGAATACGGATAAACACTGACGGACAATATGGCGAACGGATACAGCGACACGTCATTCTGTGACGTTGGCGAGTAGGGTCTATAGTACCATGAAAAGCTAGCTGGCGGTCAAAAAATGAAATGTATTTTAGTATACAAATATATAATTTTCTTTGATTAGTATTAGTCTACCTCCCATGAAAAGTAATAGTTTTATTCACATCAAAGTAATACAATATAATACATTACATGATATATATACAACAAGTATCAAATTACACAATGAGATGTGAAAGGGTCACCCCAAAGGAGCTACTTAAAAGCTTTTAATTGGGGGCGCAGATATCCATGGATATTGGCCAGATATCCTTATAAAAAGGACAACCTACAAGTAGACAAACAATGTAAGCATTATGGTTTCCTTAATAGGGATTCATTGAAACAAGAATACAAAGTTATTCAAAGAACTATTAACATATTAAATATACGTTGCTACTTGAAGACAAAAATAGAATGCAATTTTTTTTTTTGTGTACATAGTGAGATGATTTTATACTTATTATTGGCATAATTTAAAGGGCTAATTGGAAAAACTCACCATAGATGTAAATATATATTTATATGTTCTTCCCAGTAATTGTTTTTCTTTGTGCCAGTGGCTTACAGTCCATTCACTTTAAGAGGACAAAGAACATAAGCTACCTGCCATTTTGTTGGCTTCTCAAAATGGCCGCTCCATATGCTCATCCACAGTCAGACTTTCCTTCAGCATTATTCGAGTGCTGTCTCATACTCATCAGCATGCAGCATATGCTCATAGCGCCACTTGCAAACGAACACTCTTCTGATTGCTAAGTTTGTCTTGAAAACACGTCAAGTTAGATGAGTTTACAGGTTTCATTTAGAGAGCAGCATGAGCGTGAGGGGTGTTTTGCAGTGGACGCCATCTTGTATAGCTGTCCAAATGGAGTCTAGCTGATTGCTGTCTCATTGCAAAATATTGTGTGGAGATTTAACACAGGAAACGCTTCATCCACATGAAGTAGCAACTGTACGTTTCACTAATCCCGACACATGCTTGATAAGCAGCATCTTGTCTCCTGCAGAGGAAATGTCTGGTAAATTTCTTCCTGTTGAAGAACTCTTTCGGTTATTTATTTTTGAATGTTTTTGTTTTTTTTTTTTATCATGATTTTGTTTGCCAAGCTAAGATGTCATTTTCCCTGCCTCTCTTCCTCTCAACGACTTGCTTCGCTTGCCTGGTCCTTTTCTGCTGCCTTCCCGTCTCCGCGCAGGGCTTTCTGAAGAACGAGAGGGACAACGCCCTACTGTCTGCCATCGAGGAATCTCGCCGCAGGGTCAGTGCCCTCAAGTGTCTGTTTTCCGCTCGGGTCAAGGAAAGAGCTTGAAATGTTTGATAGACCAAAGATGATGACGTCTTATCCTGACAAAGCAGCTTTGAAAATTAGAAATGAAATAATATTTAGCATGATAATGTATAGTTTTATTGCAATCTTGCTTGGATTGACAGGATGGAATTTGGAAAAAAAATATTCAACATCTTGTCAAGAAAATCTGATGTATTCTGACCACGGGAACACTTAAAAACTTTTTTCTCACGTCTGTTGACTGTGATTTATACTTCTTTCTAGTGTGAATCTTCAGGGAATGGTTTTGAAATGGTTTCCCTGATGAGCAGATCTAATAGGCCCAGCCTTAAATTAGTTGTCGTTCCCATTATCTCCATTCCCTGTGAGAGCAGGAAAGACTTATGAAGGGTGGAAACACCAAATACTCTAAAGACTAAATGAAAGCTTGCATCTCCCAGGTGTTTACATCCTGAACCCCACTGTTAATGTTTCCTTAAACCTTTGTAGGGCACTCATTTAAATATGTGTTATTTGAGTATGATAATTTAACATACATACTGTGGTATGAAAAACCATATGTCCACATTGAGAAGACTGTTACTCGCATGCATCATTTTCATTCTTCACCAAGCTGTATATATATGTATATTTTACTAGTATGTATATATATATATATATATATATATATGTAAATTTTTTCCATCATGTTGGCCACAGATCTGTTGCAGACATGACCCAAAATGTGATGCCCATTGCCCACGTATCAGGACGCTAGGTCTTTATAAAGTTACATTATTTTAAATTACCAAAAATAGCCACTTGCTCTAGGATTAATATCTAACATTAGCCTTCCACTACTGCCTTCCTTTAAATATTCATTTTATCAAAACCTTGTTGTAAATATGCTCTCATTCTTGGTAATTTTTTAACGTTCTGCCAGGTTTGAAGCCCCCTTGAAATGGTTATTTATTTTGTATTAAATATTACAGCAGTAATATCACAAGTAACTGAAAAGTGCTGTGTTCTGGGTGAGTTACAAACGTAAGACTCCACACTAAATTAGTACACATTTTGCATTGGCATATTGCTGCAGCAATTAGCTGAGAGATTTAGGTAGTCACCAATTTAACTCTGTAAATGGGGGCTCCAGTCCAGATTGGTATCTCCCTGGGCTGGAGATGGGAAGGATTTAATTATCTAATGTTCCCATTATCTCACGTTGAGTCTCTGTGGAGGGTTAAAATAGACAATTCCTGACGGGGTTTTTTAAAGCTCTACTCGTTTCTAGAGGTAGCTATAAACATAATTTTATTGAGTGTTTTTGTGATGTTTTTCCTTGTACAAGAATATCTAACATGTTTAACGAGAGGTTAGACTATGCATTTGCGCCATTTGTACTTGTAAAACTTAATAATTAAGTTTGTTAAAATTAACTATTGAATTTTGTTTAATTAACTAAATATACAGTATATGTATGGTTTTCATCTGGTGTAGCACACATATGGCTGTTTTGACACAATTTACTATACATCTGAAACAATGCGATGCATATTTCAGACATTCCTACTGGCTGAAGAGTACCATCGTGAGTCGATGCTGGTCCAATGGGAGCAGGTGAAGCAGAGAGTGTTGCACACTCTCCTCGGAGCAGGAGAGGACGCCCTTGATTTCAGTCAAGATGTGGAGGTACTGTGCAAGACTTTATATTTGCAGTGAAACAAAGTAAAAAAAAAAATTGTGGCCCATCCACTCACTTAATAGCAAGTTTTTTTTTTCCTCAAACGACAGTGGAACTTTTCCCAAAATAGAGAGCAACATCTTCCTGCTTTTATATAATGAAGACAAAAGGGTTTGTGTCTATTTTTGGTATATTTCTCAAGTTTGAACACAGATTTGTGACTACCTCAACTGAATAACAGCTTCAGAAAACATCATTTTTGCACTCAATATGTCTTGTTAAAGGAAAGAATTATTGAAATTTTCACACGAGCTATGGTTTGCTTCATTTCATTTTTATTTCTTTTCATTTCATTTCATTTCATACGAATGATTTATACCAGTACTGCGTTTAATTAATTTTAGCATTGCTTCTCGTGACCAAACCTGGCAAATCTGTTTGCTGCAACTGCAACAGAATTCTAAGCGGTGCTGAAAGTACCCACCAGGCTGAAGAATTTTCCACTTATACCCATTAATATAAACAAAAAATGTTTTATCATTTACCTAAAAAAAATAAATACATAATAATAAAATGTGCCCTTTGAAAAGATTTGGTACTTGTATGCATCATTTTCAGGTGATTGTTGCTGTGTTTGTTATAGCCCAGCTTTGTGAGTGACATAACGGCACCAGGAAGAAGTTCTTTGGACAGCGTGGAGGTGGCATATGGACGTCAGGTGAGTCAACCCAGGGGCAATCATGGAATGACATAGCTTTGTGAGAAAAACATGCACTTTGCCTCATCATTGATTCAACAATGTCAAAACTCAAGTCTGAATCATATTGTATGTTTACCGTCTATAGAATACTTTTAACTTCTCATGATCTTTTTAAAGTGGCACTCGTTTTATTTTTCCATTATTTTCCATAATCTGAATTCAAGTATAATGTGGATTACATTTAAATGTGGGATTACATTTAAATGTGCCATGTCTGAACAATGAGGTCACAGCAATACAGATCAAATATATTGATTGAAAGCGAAACAGCGGGCACATTCTGTGTCTCTCCCATTGCTTATCCATGCCGGTTATCCACTCTGACTTTTCCTCTCTGTCTGAGCCACGTCCTCACACTATGTGTCGACACATTGCATGCAGCATTATTTGTCTTGTTTTTGTCTTCTTTTTTGACGACCTCTTCAGCATCGTAATTGTTTTTTTGTTGTTTTTTGTCATCAACCATTTCACTCGATGGTCGTAATGTTAAGCTTTTAGTGGGAAAGCTGAAGATAGAAGGGTAGGCTTTTTTATGTTGCATTTTTTCTAATGGTGTAATAAAATGTGACTGAGCATTTTCTTGTCGGCTAGGCCCTTAATCTGTTTTATTTGTTTTTTATAACTGGCACTTCATTTAGATCTATGTTTTCAATGAGAAGATCGTGAATGGGCACATTCAGCCCAATCTGGGAGATTTATGTGCTTCTGTCGCAGAAAGCTTGGATGACAAGGTAGTATGTACATGTAACTGCAAAAATATTAGTTTTCTCTTTGCATTTTTGGAGCTCTGCGTTTCTCATTAGCTGGAATCCTTCCTGTAGAATGTGTCAGACATGTGGCTGATGGTGAAACAGATGACCGATGTTCTGCTGGTTCCTGCCAAAGATACTCTGAAGAGTCGCACTTCCGTTGACATGCAAATGGCATTTGTACGGCAGGCGCTCAGCTTCCTTGCAAACAGGTAAATATTGAAATTAAAATCAATATTTTATTAAATCTGAACGTTCGCAACATGATGATATACATAGTTGCTAAAATTTGATGGACGTCAATGGCAGTAAATGAGTGGATTAATATGCAGCTGTCTGAGGTACTATGGATTGTGTTGCCTATCTTTCAGTTACAAGAATTACACAATGGTCACTGTGTTCGGGAACCTTCATCAGGCCCAACTGGGAGGGGTGCCAGGAACGTACCAACTTGTGCACAGTTTTCTTCATATTAAGCTACCAAGTCCCCTTCCTGGCATGCAGGTAAAATATGCTTCCGATGTACTATACAAACAGTGATTTGAAAATGTTTGGGCACCCCTGATAATTTTCCAGATTTTCCTTTCTAAATCATTGGATGTATGGATCTGCAATTTCAGTTAAATATATATTTTATAGCAGACAAACACAATAATATTTTATAAGTGAAAAAAAGTTAGTATCGGAAAGTGCCTAAAAGGTTTTTAAACAAAAGAAGAAGCCATGTGCATCAATTTGGGCACTGTTGCAGGTGTTAAAGGTCTCCATGATCAAGTACAAAGAGTCAAAACTTATTTTTATCCAAGAGCTAAAAAAAAATCTTTTTTTATCACCCAAATTACACACAAGGAAACAAATTCTTTCACGTGGAAAAATGTAATAAAGAACTAGTTGCGACAAAAAAATAAAATACAACAAGAAACTCTTTTTTTTTTTTTAATCATCCTCAATAAAAACTCAAAATAATACAATTAATTTATCGTCCAGGCCTAATTCTATTCTCTAAAAAAGCACTCATAGATGGAAATGCGCTTTTTTCCCCTCCCAGTTTGTTTGACTGCATTAAGTGTTAATGTCTGCCCATACGTCAGGACGGTGAGATAGAAGGCCACCCAGTGTGGGCTGTGATCTACTACTGTCTACGTTGTGGAGACCTAAACGCAGCAATGCATGTGATCAACAGAGTACAACACCAGCTAGGAGACTTCAAAAGCTGGTTTCAGGAGTACGCAAACAGCCCAGACAGACGGTTAGGAATAGTGGCTTTTTATTGTACATATACTGTACACACTTCAATGATCACAGTGATGGCACATGCTTCTCATATTCTATTTTGTCTATTGTTTAGCCTTTCCCCAACTTCTGAAAACAAGCTTCGCCTCCACTACCGCAGAGTGCTAAGGAACTGCGCTGATCCGTACAAGCGAGCCGTTTACTGCCTCATTGGGAAATGTGACATCAGCGATAACCATGGGGAAGTGGCAGATAAGACTGAAGACTATCTGTGGCTTAAGGTATATAGGATTGTTGGAATATTCCTATATTCCTTCTTTGCATACCCGTAAATAGAAGCCCGCTCCCTATGTATGGACCTATTATGTAAATATTGATGTGCTTTTTGATTTGCTATCTGCTGTAATCTGATTTTGTGTTGCAAAATTATTTCTCCCTACAGCTGAATCAGGTATGTTTCGATGATGATGGCAGCAGCTCCCCTCAGGACAGACTGACCTTGCCACAGCTACAGAAACAGCTGCTAGAGGACTACGGTAGGTACAGTGACTGTCAGTCTCTTAAAGAATACAGACCAAGTATTAAGGGTTAGGCCACTCATTTAACCTATTGGCTGCCATTGACGGCATTAGATGTCTAATCCATTTTGACTGAGAGAGTCTTAGTGGATTGGACTTCTGTAGCTGTTGGCACTAAAACCTGAGCATTCACACTCAGTGCTCTCAGCCAGGTTGTTATGAGGTTATGAAGTTGTTTTTAATGACCAAAAATACTCACTTGCTCATTAAAGATTTAAGTTGTATTTTCTACTGCAGTGTTACCTCTACTTATGACATTAATTGTTTCTGGAAGTAGTCTCGTAACATGAAAATTCTGTAAGTAGAGACGTGTTTTCCATGTAAATGCCCTAATCCGTTCCAAGCACTACTGAAACGCCACATTAAATTTTATAATTGGGTAAAAGGAATAAAACAACAGTCAAATACATTTTAACCATTCCATATACCTAACCTAACTGAAAATAGTTGTAATGAAGTATAATAGAGCATAATGCAAAAGAAAAAGATAAATCTTTCGAGTGAGACAATGTCCTCTTTTACAAGATTAATGGTGCCTATTGCCTATCTCAATCTTGATGACAAAAAACGAAAGTGAACCATGTGTGGGTTTGATAAAACTCTTGGAGACTTTTGCTTTTTTGGCGAAGATATCGACCCGCTATAACAAACACAAAAACTGCACGTCATCATACTGCGACACCAAAACTGAAATGTCATCAACAATAGTCCAACAAGAGAGGAGAATTCCATTACTTAAGCATAATGGGAAAAATTATGACCTATAGAGCAGCAGAATCTTATGGCGCGCCATTTAAAAGCAGGAAGTACATAAGTATCTTTTACAGTACTGTATAGTATTTGGGCCTCCTGTAACCTGAAATGTCTTCACAAGAGGCAAGATTTTCCCGTTCAGGTGTGTCGTAACCTGAAAACAGTTTGTAAGTAGAGGTACCACTGTTTTACTTCTATTAACTACATTTTTTTTGCGTCCACCATTGTGTGAAAAGGGTGGGAAATTCGGTCATTGCAAACATTTTTGTCTGGCCTTGCTAACAATGGGATGGATATCACTTAGATGTCCTTGAACATGGTTGAGGTAGGCATGTGTAAAATGAAAAATGGTTCAATTCAATTATTTTCCATGGTCGCAGTCCCTGTAAAGTGCACTGTACCCATGTTCTGAGGAAACGGAAGAAAAGATAGAATCTTGACAGGGTTTTTCTCAATATTCTTGACTTTATATACAAGTAAAAGTAAGACCATGCACTCTTTTGATTAAAAATGAGGTAGTTCACGAAAACAAAACCTATGAATTTTAGATTAAATATGCTTTTGTGTTTCTCGCTTATATATTGAACAGTGTGGAATTGATTGAAGCATAATTCTAAATATAAATGAATACATATTTAAAATCTGATTGCGTCAGTGGTGCCTCAACAGTCACAAGCCTCACTGCTTGTCAAAGCTCATGTCAGTACCCAATCTAAATTGATTACAAAACCACACAGATTTACAAGTTTTAATGAGGTGTTTTATATTGCACTATCCAGCATTACCCATAAGCCCTGCAACTGGTTCACGAGAATCCACAAAGGTTGTTATTTACATCTGCCATGAAAAAGGATGGAAAAGATTAAATACGGAAGTTCAAGTATCCACGCCTGAACTACTTCACAAATAAATATC
This sequence comes from Corythoichthys intestinalis, assembly GCF_030265065.1. Classification (NCBI taxonomy): domain Eukaryota; kingdom Metazoa; phylum Chordata; class Actinopteri; order Syngnathiformes; family Syngnathidae; genus Corythoichthys; species Corythoichthys intestinalis. Next base: position 38,235,720 of record NC_080399.1, read on the forward strand.
GATAAAATACATTAAGATGTAGATTTTATTTCTAACTGCAATTACTATAAGAACAGTTTATGGTGCGGGAAAGGTTTAAGGTATGTTTTTTTTTACTCTTGTTTTAAGTATTTATTTTACTTGTGAAGAATCTAAACCATTTAAATAGATCAGTGAAAGGCAAGTTAAAAGTAACCTAATGCACAACTGTATCATTAAATATGGTACTGTGACAGGAAAATGTATTGCAAACTGTAATATGGTATATATTACTGCATATTTTATGTAAAGATATGAGATATAAATATTTTGTGGTTGATATATGAATAATTAAAATGAGAGTATTAATAGATCATTTCAAAAATGTTTTTGTTCTTATAGTAAATTTTGTTCTTGTTTTTTTAGGATTGTTATTGCTGATATTTTCAGGGGTGTTCTTTTTCTCTCCACAAGTTTATAAATAAATATATATATACAGTGGGGCAAATAAGTATTTAGTCAACCACTAATTGTGCAAGTTCTCTCAGTTGAAAATATTAGAGAGGCCTGTAATTGTCAACATGGGTAAACCTCAACCATGAGAGACAGAATGTGGGAAAAAAAAAAGAAAATCACATTGTTTGATTTTTAAAGAATTTATTTGCAAATCATGGTGAAAAATAAGTATTTGGTCAATACCAAAAGTTCATCTCAATGCTTTGTTATGTACCCTTTGTTGGCGATAACGAAGGCCAAACGTTTTCTGTAACTCTTCACAGGCTTTTCACACACTGTTGCTGGTATTTTGGCCCATTCCTCCATGCAGATCTCCTCTAGAGCAGTGATGTTTTGGGGCTATCGTTGGGCAACACGGACTTTCAACTCCCTCCACAGATTTTCTATGGGGTTCAGATCTGGAGACTGGCTAGGCCACTCCAGGACCTTGAAATGCTTCTTACGAAGCCACTCCTTTGTTGCCCTGGCTGTGTGTTTGGGATCATTGTCATGCTGAAAGACCCAGCCACGTCTCATATTCAACGCCCTTGCTGATGGAAGGAGATTTTCACTCAAAATCTCTCAATACATGGCCCCATTCATTCTCTCCTTTACACAGATCAGTCGTCCTGGTTCCTTTGCAGAAAAACAGCCTCAAAGCATGATGTTTCTACCCCCATGCATCACAGTGGGTATGGTGTTCTTCGGATGCAATTCAGTATTCTTTCTCCTCCAAACACGAGAACCTGTGTTTCTACCAAAAATTTCTATTTTGGTTTCATCTGACCATAACACATTCTCCCAGTCCTCTTCTGGATATTCCAAATGCTCTCTAGCAAACCGCAGACGGGCCTGGACGTATACTGGCTTCAGCAGGGGGACACGTCTGGCAGTGCAGGATTTGAGTCCCTGGTGGCGCATTGTGTTACTGATAGTAGCCTTTGTTACTGTGGCCCCAGCTCTCTGTAGGTCATTCACTAGGTCCCCGCGTGTGGTTCTGGGATTTTTGCTCACCGTTCTTGTTATCATTTTGACGCCGCGGGGTGAAATCTTGCATGGAGCCCCAGATCGAGGGAGATTATCACTGGTCTTGTATGTCTTCCATTTTCTAATAATTGCTCCCACAGTTGATTTCTTTACACCAAGCGTTTTACCTATTGCAAATTCAGTCTTCCCAGCCTGGTGCAGGTCTACAATTTTGTCTCTGGTGTCCTTCGACAGCTCTTTGGTCTTGGCCGTAGTGGAGTTTGGAGTGTGACTGACTCTGGTTGTGGACAGGTGTCTTTTATACCGATAATGAGTTAAAACAAGTGCCATTAATACAGGTAACGAGTGGAGCCTCGTTACCAAATACTTATTTTCTACTCTAATTTGGAAATAAATTCTTTAAAAATCAAACAATGTGTTTTTTTTCCACATTGTCTCTCATGGTTGAGGTTTACCCATGTTGACAATTACAGGCCTCTCTAATCTTTTCAAGTAGGAGAACTTGCACAATTGGTGGTTGACTAAATACTTATTTGCCCCACTGTATATATAATTATACTCACAAAGTAACTAGTTTATTATTGGGCATGTTCAAAGACGCTTTTTTTTCTCGATTTAACATGAAACACGTTTCAGAAAGAAACTAACCACTGCATTCTCGAAACCCAAGAAATGACAGCAGGCCCTGTGTCCACTTGTTTTCTCCCCTGACTGTCTTCTCATAAAGCCCCTACTACATTTTGATAAGATTATAAGCTCTCTTACTTTGCCTCTCCCACCCGCTTTGCACAGCAGGAATCGCAGCCTCAAGCCCCATCCCGTTTTCCATCGGTGCCTCGGCTCCCTCCGTTGCCTGGCACCGTGTTCCCCGTATTGGTTCATCTTGCTTAACAGCGGGACGCGAAGCCCAGAGCTTTCTCTTTCGCTCTGTTTTCGCCAGCCTTCCTCCGCTTCGCTTGGCCTCTCCCTGTCATTCTTTTTCTGCATCCTGCTCTCTGTCCTCTTCTGTCATCCCTTCTTTTCATTCATTCTCCTCACACATGCTGTGTTGTTTCTCCATCCTCCCACTGAGTTTTCCTCCCTTTTTGCACCCCCCACTTTACATTTTCGCAAACATTCACTCTTTATCTTTCTCACTCATTCATTTTTCCCTCTCGTCATTATTGCTCTCTCTCTTTCTCGTATGCGCAGTGCTTTTTGAACTAAAGCGCTGCCAGTCTGAGATAAGGCTATAAAATGGCTGACATAGTCCACCCTGTTCTACTCCTCAAACTTGGCGGCAGCAAGAGGATTAGGTGTTATAATTAAAAAGTAAACTTGATGACTAAGTACCTGTGCATCACAGAATTTTTCAAAAGTCGTCCTCTTACATGTTAGTTGTCATATATTAAAACTGTCACAAGGTGCACTGTTAGATCTTTGAGTATCGCTCAAACTGGTCATGTGGAATTTACTACGCATTGCTTTTCTTTGGGTACATTTAAAGCGTTGATACATTTTAATTGCATTTTTATCGTTGTCAATGTCAGAGCTTGACTGTGCAGCGAATGGGTCCGCATGTCGGCATGTAGTTTGAAGAAAGCAGGCACTCTTTACCCTCATTTTCTAAATGGGGGCGCTTCTTTGTGATATGGAACTAGCATGTTACGAGGATGTTACATTACTTTTTATCGAATAGAAACTAGGGCTGTCAAACGATTAAAATTTTTAATCGAATTAATTACAGCTTAAAAATGTATTAATCGTAATTAATCGCAATTCAAACCATATATAAAATATGCCATATTTTTCTGTAAATTATTGTTGGAATGGAAAGATAAGACACAAGACGGATATATACATTCAACATACAGTACATAAGTACTTTATTAGTTTATTATAACAATAAATCAACAAGATGGTATTAACATTATTAACATTCTCTTAAAGCAATCCATGGATAGAAAGACTTGTCGTTCTTAAAAGATAAATGTTAGTACAAGTTATAGAAATTTTATATTAAAACCCCTCAATGTTTTCCTTTTATTAAAATTTGTAAAAATTTTCAATCAAAAAATAAATGAATAGCTCGCCATTGTTGATGTCAATAACTACACCATTCTCACTCAGTGTGCTGAAAGCCATAAAATCAGTTGGACCCAAACGCCAGCAGAGGGCGCCAAACACCAAAAAACAAGTAACGAGCGGACATTACACTCTGCTGTCATTTTAATCTCTTTGAGCGGGGCATGTGCGTTAATTGTGTCAAATATTTTAACGTGACTAATTTAAAAAATTAATTACAGCCCGTTAACACGATAATTTTGACAGCCCTAATAGAAACTGAAGCCTCTAATACCAGGGTCAGGAACCTATGGCTCGCGAGCCATATATGGCTCTTTTGAGGGCTGCATCTGGCTCGCAGACAAATCTTCAATTAAAAAAAAAAAAAAAAAGTTTCGTTATGTAATGGGGCGCTAGAACCTCGGGGAAAACGGGCGGGCATAAGGGCCACAGGGGAAGCGTTAAAATTAAAAACCAGTAAGAGGCGCTCACATTTTTTCCTTTGGCATGGCAGTGATCAGGCGACATTCGGGACAGGTGCGGCAGTGGAGAACGCAAAAGTCTGATGATGCGTCTGGCAGTTGGTTTAAATAATAGCTATGCATCCGTCGCGTGGTGCAGACTGAGATGAAATGCTTCAGTCTGTTGCTACACATTGTTTTATTTCCATTTTTCTTGTACAGCTGAAACAAGATAAAAACAACGTCCATCTCGCATTGCTGCACACAGACGGCTCATTTCTTATTCGCTCTAAAATGCTAATTCTTATATAATTATATTAATAAACACATTTTTTGTGTCATTTAACTTCTGCATTTTAGACACTACTAGCATTCACTGGTCGTCCGCGCGCCATTACGAACACATCTGCAGTCATACATAATCATACTTAAAGATCAACATATTTCTGAACTATATTAACACACAATACATATCACAACCATCTTAAAATAAAGCAATCCGCTAATATACACAGTCAAATTATACTCTTTTTCTCACCTGAAACAAGAAGGAAAAAAAAAACTTTTAACAACGTCCATCTCGCATTGCTGCACAGACGGCTATTTTCTTATTCGCTCTCAAATGCGGACAGTTATTGCCCATGCACACCAAGAAGCCAACACTGCCCCCTACTGGTTTAAAACAGTAAGTACAACAGCCTTTTTAGACTGAAACTTGTGTATTTTGCACAAACACAACGAAATAAGATTAAACATTTTAAACATAGGTTGAATCTTTCTGTGGACACAACAAAATATTAAAATAACTATTGTAATATTATCTAATTATTCTTTAAAAAGAATTCAGAGACTTATTGTACTTTCAAATTGTTGAAATTATATAAAATGCACATATTACTTGTATTTTTAGTTTTAAACATATTGTATGGCTCTCACAGAATTGCTTTTAAAAATATGTGGTGTTAATGGCTCTCTAGGCCAAAAAGGTTCCCGACCCCTGCTCTATAATACATTGGCGTACCGCAAGCAACACGGCACTTTTGCTCATTAATATTCATGACGTTAACAATTGTTGCTAGGCGGGTCAACCTCCCGTTTGTCCCTAATAGTAAATGAATGTAACTAGAGTACAAAGATGTTTTCTTTGCTAAACCTACGATTCTGTCCGAAAATGTCCCTGGTGCCAAATTCACTGGTAAAGATGTAGAAGAACATACAAATGTTCAGTTAAACAGATGGCTTGAGTGTCGAGGCCTGAAAGAGACGGGAAAAAGAGCTGACCTGATCCAGAGTCGGCTTTTTTATCAACACCTTTTTCTTGTGTGCATTGCCTTACGCCACTGACAATGACATTGTCCTGTTTCAACAACCTATCCTTTCCACCATATGCCCTGTCTTTCTTATATATCCTCTGGTTGTCTTACATCTCTGACCATTCTTGGGGGCAATTTACATTGCTGTTTTTTTTGTAGCGATCGCAAATGCTACTCAGTGATGCCCAACGAACAATTTTAATGTTGTCATTAATAAGAAATCTTAATTCTATCATTTATTTACACTTCCCCCTTATTAAAGTTTTTTTTTAGCAACAGAAAAGGTAAGTGGCAGTCAGATACCATTTTAATTTTTTTCAGGTAAATCATTGTCAGACAGAAGCAGCACGGCAAAATGCCATGCTAAAAAATAAGTAAAAATATCAAAATGGCTTACCTCTTCATCCTCTGTGGTACCATGGCCCCCAATAAAATGTTTACTGCATATGAAATGTGAATGGCTTCACCTTGCTGGTGTTAAACTGGTCTTTTGGACGTCCGCGCAAGTTGATCCATTCTTCATTTTTTTCCTCCCGAGTTTTTGGCTGCGGGAAACGTATAAAGAAAACATCCATTCAACATTCATATCTCGTAATGTCTAGAGTCATTTTTACAAGTTCCATAGCAGCAGTGTTTGATCGGCGTGTTCTTTTTTCAAAGATTACCGGAGAAAGCAAACAGAAATAACACTGATTGTATGGGGGGGGGGGGGGGGGGGGGCGTGTCTATAATATCCCACTTCCGCGTTACGATGGCGACGTCTCTGTCTAAAAATAGCATTTGTGCAGTACAATATTGTAAAATTGTGTATTTGTTCAAGGCTTTCTGACACGGCCGACTTCTGTATCACAGATAATGGCTGTTTTAACATGTAAAAGAAGCTTCATTTCATCAGTTGTTTTACTTTTGTAATGTAGAATATGGATATATTGAACACATTCCCTACCATTGATAAGACTTCTAATCCATTTGAACTGGGATTGCTGGCATTGAATGATCATGTTTTGTTGACCATTGACGGTGACATACGTTCAATTGCTGCCGGCCCCTCCCAGTCAAAACGGATTCGACGTCCATCCACAGCTAATGATGAATTTTTTAAATGAACATTGCAGCCTTTAAAGGCCAAAAGGTAATTTATCTGTTGAGTTTTGTAAGTGGTAATATGCCAAAGTTACTGTGTTGTCGATGCAAAAACGGCAAATTTTTAACTAATTGGTTGTCACTGACACCGATAGAGGTCCAATCCATTTAAAATGGGAGTGTTGGCAGCAAATCATTCGCTGCCAGACCTCCCAGTTCAAATGGATTTGACATGTACTAGTGACAAGCTAAACGCACAGCAGAAGGATAAAATGAGCCACTTGATTTGACCACTATCACGTCAATGGCACTGAAAGAGTTAATTAACTGTTTCATCTATCATTTGAATGACATCCAATGAGTAAAGGTAATTCTTTGATTTTAACATAGTTAAGCAAACCAGTAAATGTGTGTAGTTCGTTTTGAAGCGCCTTCTTTATTTTGAAAAAAAAACAAAACAAAACTTTCCTGTCTTCCAACAGGAGAATCCCATTTCTCTGCAAGCCAGCAGCCCTTCCTGTATTTCCAGGTCTTATTTTTGACTGCTCAGTTTGAGGCCGCTGTGGCATTCTTGTTTCGCGTTGAGAGACTTCGGAGTCATGCCGTACATGTGGCATTGGTTCTGTACGAGCTACGGTTGTTGTTGAAATCCTCCGGCCAGAGCGCTCAACTGCGTGAGTATAAGTACACACAAAATAATGAAGGGAAAAGAAGTCGCTGTTTGAATTGCCATCTATGTCCAGTGAGTCAAGAGCCCGGTGACCCTCCCACTGTGCGGCGCCTCAACTTTATCCGGATGCTCATGCTTTACACTCGCAAATTTGAGTCCACGGATCCACGGGAAGCGCTGCAGTACTTTTACTTTTTACGGTAATTTTACTGACAGTATTTTTTATTTATTTATTTTTTTAATCAAATGAAATGTTTTTCCCAAAAATGGTTTGTAATGCACACAATTTTTATCTGCAGCAATGAGAAGGACAGCCAGGGAGAGAACATGTTCATGCAATGTGTCAGTGAACTTGTTATTGAGAGTCGAGAGGTGAGTGTCCTAATTTCTTTTTGACACTTTTTGGTCAACCAATTATCAACAAATTTAACTTTAGTTTAATTAGGGATGGGCAAAATTGAGTTCAAGACAAAATTCTAAATCGACTAAAAATCAAAAACCTACCTCGGTGATCAGCTGTCACATGATTAATCGACCAAGCATGGTGAAGAAATGGAAATTGAGTGTAATTTGGCAGATAGCTAACAGTCCCTCAAAAAGAGTCCAGAGTTGATGGTTTTCAAGCTGTTTGTTGCAGTTCAGATGAATTAAACTGTAACATTAAAACATAACGAATAAAATTACACGTACTGTGGCAAGGAGTGACACAATTATAGCACAATTAAACTCAAGGTAATTCCAAGTGCTGTCTATCACAAATCAGCAAGACCCAATTAAAAATATATATATATAATATATATATATAATATATTGTGGTTTTTCACTTATCGCGGTGGGTTCTGGTCCCCATTAATTGCGAAAAACGAGGGATCACTGTTTATCCTTTTATTTGTGTTGTTAAAGTCCCATTAAAATCAGCAAAACACTTTTAAAAGGGGGCAAGAGTTTTTAAAGGGTGGCAACATATTTCAGATGCACATATTTCAATCAAAGCTTTATAGTGATAGAAATCTGGTATAGATATACAGTATATTTATATATCACTTAAGTTGTGTTGACTCTGTTGTGTATTGTAATAATCAATTTTATTTGAATTTAACTTTTATTGCAGTACAGTGTCTAGATGACTGTGAAAAGCATTTGCATTTTTTTTTAATCTAGTAGATTAAACCTCCACAAAATAAAGCAATTTATTAATTTGCTTTATTATTTCTGTCCATTACAGTTTGATATGTTACTCGGAAGACTGGAAAAGGATGGAAGCAAGAGGGTAAGATTTTATTTTTTCCCCATTTTTCTTCGAGCTCTGAAAATTCTTTAACTAAACCAAGAAGCACTCCAGTTGGAGTTTTGCCTGGGAAGGGTTCTGGGCTTAAACATGTGCTTTCCACCTACTGTATACCTGATTGGACCTGTCTTACTCTAGCCTGGGGTCATTGATAAGTTTGCTGGAGACACCAGAGCGACCATTAGTAAAGTGGCCTTGAAAGCAGAGAACAAAGGTTTGTTTGAGGAAGCAGTCAAACTCTATGAGCTGGCCAAGGTGAGTCCTTGATCTTAGGCTTGCTTTCTTCTATAACACACCTCATTTACACTCTTCTGACATTTCCTTTTGTCACCCCTCTCTGCGTTACCCAACCTGTTGGCTGGGAGAAGAATCCAGACAAGGTGTTGGAGCTAATGAACAGGTTGTTGAGTCCTGTCATTGCTCAGGTCAGCGCTCCTCAGTCTAATAAGGAAAGGCTAAAAAACACTGCAGTGGCCATCGCGGAGAGGTCAGGATACACTGAAAAGCACATATACACTACTTGAATTTTTTTCCAGTTCATATAAATGGTTAAAGCAAGAGATTTTTGGGGTGCCTCTTCTTACAGGTACCGCACTCAAGGGATTGCAGGAGACAAGTTTATTGACAGCACGTTCTACCTTCTTCTGGATCTGATGACCTTTTTTGATGAGTACCACACAGGTCACATTGATCGAGCATATGACGTGAGTACTTCAGAATTTGTCATTGTTTTGAAGATTGCATTTGCATGAAGAGTGCATTTGTGATGTTAAAATGTCACAATCTTCAGAGGTGATACTATGTGAGGTTTAACGGCTTTGATATTGTCTCTGCCAGGTGATGGAGCGTCTGAAGCTTCTGCCTCTCAACCAGGAAAGTGTGGAGGAGAGAGTGGCGGCTTTCAGGAGCTTCAGTGATGAGGTAATGATGATTTCTCGTATCAAAATAGAAACAATGGGACACTATGTACATCTTTTCTTTTTTTCATCCCTTCTGCAGGTGCGTCACAACCTATCAGAAGTGCTACTTGCCTCCATGAACATCCTGTACACTCAGTACAAGCGTCTGAAGGGGGCACCAGCTGGCACCCCGGGACGAGCTCAGAGGACATTGGATGACAGAGACACGGTGAGGAATAGCTTGAAAGGAGTGGTAGTGAAAGGCGATCATTCATAGACATTCCTTAGATGCTCATCCATAAATTTACTGACTTGCTTTTCTTCTGATGCCAAATGGTATTTTGTGGGGTGTTGTTTTACCCGTTAGAACTAAAGTTGCGTCTGTTGATTTCTATTCGGTGTCTTGTGATCACAGCAGCTGCGCTGCCAAGCTCGAGCCCTGGTCACCTTCGCTGGGATGATTCCTTACAACATGGCAGGAGACACAAATGCCAGACTGGTGCAAATGGAATTACTGATGAACTGAGATGACATGACACACAATTAACAACTATGGGATGTTTTTGTTACCAGAACCCATTACCACACTCTCATTTTCATAATTTCATTTTGATAAGGCAAACATTCGTTGTCTGTGTTCACAACTTTGTATCTTGTCTTTGTCATTAGTTTATTTCTTTTGATTCAGTTTGCCATTGTACCGTTTTATATTTTTGCTTAACATTATTTGAAATAAAAAGTTTTTTTCTGTTGTCTTTTTGTTGCATTCATTTTTTTTTTTTTTTTTGGGCTTATTTATTAAAACTGCCTTATTTGCTCGCATGCATTTGTTAATGCAGTCAAGGTTTCAGGAAAGAAAATGGCACATCCTTCTGTGAAACCTTTGCTCATTTCACATTTTGAACATAGACAGTTTGTTTTATGCAACCCCGGAGGCTCAAACTTGTCTACATACATTCCGTATCGAAAGCATCATGTTCTTTTTTTGTTTGCTTCATTTTGTATTTCCATGAATAACTTGAAACCTCAAATCTGTTACAACTGGTTATGAAAAAGACTAAATTAGTTCGAAATGAAAAAAAAAATCTGTATTGGTTGCAAGTTGTGCCATTCTACTATATCTACAAAACACTTGTTTAAGCATAATGCAAATTTAAAGTTATATCTAGTGTAGAAATGTAACGTTTTTGGAGATGGTGACAGACTGGCAAATCATTCTTAATATTTTATAGGATACGGTCAGGTTTTCAGTCCAGTCTTGAAATAATGTGTGAAGGAAAGTCTGTTTTGACAATCATTGTCTGACTGCCATCTCTGTGAGTAACACCCACACCGCCACATTCATCAGCTATTCTGTATGGCCCACACTCTGTGTCCTTTAGATTGGCCTGAGAGAACACAGATGGAGGCTCATTCTGTCAGTGCTGCTCCACATACTGTACAAACATGAGGTTCACTCAGGGCCACAGACTCTGCTAACAGCCACAATTCAGTTCATCCCGTTGTATTTCATCACATAGACCAGGCTCATCACTTGATATCACGAGGAGCGCTCTGCTGTTAAGGACAGCTCGTGCCGTTCGAATGATGCAAGCATCCTGCAGCAGCAGCAGCCGCCGCAGCAGAAGATGTGTCCCTCAGGTGCGTGTGCCCCAGCTGGTGTTGTGAATCAGGCCGATGACAGACACCGCCTACAAGCCGGCTATTTCACAACACCAGGGTGGCACTGCACCACTGTCGACGAGGACTGACAAATGAATTTGCATTAATGTGTGGGGACAAGTCAAATTTCAAGGGAGTCAATAAAATGTTAAATGGTCTGCTTATTGGAGTTTCTCCTCTACTGTCTTGCTAGCTCATGAAAGTAAAGTTTATTACATTTTCACAAATAAGTTTGCAAAGCATCTACTTACATATCTACAATACAAGCCCTTCCTTACCCCCAACACACACACACACACACCCCTACACATGATATAACAATCTATTTCATCATAGAACTTTTTTTTGGTGTTGCTGTTAATGAAGTGTCCTGCATGTGGGACCCGAATTGTTGACAAAAGACACAAAACAGCATTATTTACAGTTGTTTTGAAATATATTTAACCCCGGCTGCTATGTAGTGTTGTAGAAAGTCTGACATATATTCATGCATTCATTAATCTTCCGTGCTGCTTATCCTCACAAGGGACTACTTTTGGCAATTACAAAAGAAGACCTTGTGTCGAGAACATCACATTTTGGGTCCTGTAGGCCACAACAATAACATTTGGTATACAAGGTATTGACTATTTTTTATTTTCAAATGTGTTTTTATTTTTATTTTTTTATGTATACAATTAACTAAAACAATTAATACAATAAAAATCACAAATACCATCTGGTTATTACCTCCAAATGAATGAATGAATGAAATATTTATTGTCATCATCATCGGTATCATTGACAATCAGTGACAATTACAAAATGTGATATGATTTGCCCGAAGGAACCGAAGAAGAAGGAGACAAAGGCAGACGGGAGGAAGCATATGCTTATCAGTTTCCCGTCCCCCATACAACTGAAGACGCACACTCAGACATAGTACATACATCAGATGGCCACAAACTCTACAATAACACAATCAACAATCTGGGTTTACAATAACTCGGCGTCCAGTCAAGCAGCTCGATTAATTTCAGGGCGTACAAGGTTATGGCTTTGTCATGTCCCTGATATTTTAGCATCTGTTTGCTGTGGGAACATTTTGTTGTGGCTATGTGTGTGGCAAAAGTGATTATGTGTTATCACAGCTGGTGTGAGTAGCGACTCAAAATGCTTTTCTTATAAGTCTCTTAAAAGACTACATTCCTAAGGTGTACATGGTGGCAACAATTGGCGCACACAAAGATCACTGTAACAGTTTAATCAGACATGAATGTATGAGGAAAATCAAACAACATGTTATACATATTTTATCCCAAGATTAACGGCTCCACAACAAAAAACATGCTTATTGTTCGTTTTATACAGTATCTTTTCCATATACTCTGTAAGCTGGACATTTGAATCAGGAGCTCGGTTGACACAGCAGATAATTATGGTTTTACAATTGGGGATAAGGAGCTCAATTGTAATACATTCCAGGAGATTGTCAAACATAATTGCAACACCCCTCCACCCTTAGATGCCCGATTGATTTGTGCCATGTTATATCCGTGCAAATTAAAGTCAGAGCTTTTGTTATCTTTAGTAGATAATCCTTAATGTGTTCAAAATTCTTGTAGAGACTCCTGCTGTTGATAAGTTTCAGCTTACCATCCACATCCACGAGTTGTTATACTGGTCCGCTGTGTAGTATTTACAGTTATCCAGCTATTGTAGAAGTTGTGGTCCAGAAGTGTGGTGTTAGATGTCATCATTAATTTTCAAGTGAGGTCAGCTGGTAAAGACTCCTAATAGCTTTAATCTTCATATCTTGCATCTTGACAAGGATACTGCAATCGGAGACCCAGGTGTTGGCGATTTTCCCAGCTTTCTTGAGTTGACGTGCTTTTCTTGCAATTTCGGCATTTCGGCGAGTCGTCATTCAAAAAAATCTTCGACTCTTTCAGGTGGCGGCACTAGTTAAGCAGGGCAGTCTTGGTCTTGTGGTCTGCCAGCTTCATGAGCCCCGTCGCCGGTCCTCTCCCCCAAGATGGGAGCAGAAAGCAGCGACAGATGTCCAGCGGTTCCATGTTTATTCCATACTCTTTCAGCTTAGCAACTGCCAGTTGCGCCACTGTATCACCTGGGCTAGGCGTCAGTTGTAATCCAGAAATTATGAGCTCATTTGCGCGCCGGCACTGGTCAACATCGTCAGCCAAAATTTCCAGCCTCTTGATGCGAACATCTCTCTCCTCGACCGCCTGCTTGAGTTTCTCGTTTTCAGCGCGCATTAACTGGAGCTCTCTGACGATTTCTTGATTCTGGTTTTGAATCAAGCCAGTCAAGGAGACCTCCAATTTCTGTATGGAGGATTTTATTTCATCCAAGTCTCCAGGTTTCAAATTCTCTGGAGCCATACTGCTGGCCCTGAGTTGGCCCTGAGCGCTTATCGGTTGAGATAAGTTGTTCTTGGGAGCTCAGAAGAGTGCGTCTGTTCACAGCTTGAGCTGAATCAAGAATAAACACTACAGTAAATACATATACTGTGTATATATACATATACTACATGTAAATATATATATATATATATATATATATATATATATATATATATATATATATATATATATATATATACAGTGGTACCTCTACATACGATCGCTTCGACACACGAACTTTTCAACATCCGACGTAAAATTTGACTCGCCATTTGTTTCTACATCCGACGACATGCTCGAAATACGACGACAATGGCAGCACCGCTGACGAATGCACGACGGATTTTCTTGTGTGACAAATCAACACGGGTTTCAGAAAAGGTTGGTACAGGTGGTAAAACAAGGAAAAAGTTGACGCTTACCTTCTAAATGAAGATGCAAATGACAGAAAAATATGAGCGTGGGGTGAAATGGCTCAACAATACATCTCCACGGTCCTCCTCCGACCATCGTTCGCCAGTCTTTATAAGTTAAGCTGACAATTCTTATTGTGGTAACATCTCCAGAGAAATCGCCAGCTTCGCCACGTTTTCATAATTTCTTTCACAACTTATTCAACACAAAACGCCTGCTGTCTGCCGCAATTGACGATGTTCTCAAGAAAGCATTGAAAGCGAAAGTAAACTCTCACCCGCTCCCCTCCCTCTTTGACACGTCAGCCCCGCGGTGCCTTCAGGTACAGAAAAAAACGTCCGCCTTTTAGAACCCGTTTCGTTACACTATTACAGGAATTATTCTTATTATTATATTATTAATCCGATTTTTATTTATTATTTATTTGTTTTGCTATATGTAATTGCCATTTGTAATAGTACCAGCAGTATTTTTTAAGGATTTAGTGCAGGTTTTTGGGCTGTGGAACGAATTAATGGAATTATAATGTATTCCTATGGGAAAATCCTGCTCGACATACGACCATTTCGACTTACAAACAAGGTCCTGGAACGGATTAACTTCGTATGTAGAGGTACCACTGTATATATATATATATATATATATATATATATATATATATATATATATATATACATATATATATATATATATATATATATATATATTCTAAGTATTTAACTTGTTGCCTGCCAACGACAAAGATGGATGTCCAATTCATATAAACTTAGAGGACGAGCTGTGAATGCTCCAGTTTCAGTGCCATTGACGTGGCTAGACAGCCAGTCCATTTTGATCGCTGGCAGCCCCTACCAGTCAAAATGGATTGGACGCCAAGCCCTGTCAATGTCAGCCAATAAGTTAAATGAGTGTCCTATAAAGGCACATGACAGTTGAACATGACGATTCAGTATTTCAGGCTTGATCTTTCCAGCACTGACGACCTGCAAAGCTACTTCATCAATCACTAGTGCTCTATTAACCACAACCTCTTCTGCTCCAGTCACAAACCGATGGAAAATGACCAATAATGGCGTCTGGGGAAATGGCCCCCTTATAGCCTCTGGCCATTTGATACAATGTGGCACACTTATTGCATTCATTTGGAATGCTGCCATCTCCAACCACAGACACATGACAGCCTGTCTAATTGTGACACATTCAGAAGTTTTTATGTGCACGTCTGTTTACCTCGTAAGATTAAAATATTTTTTCAAAAGTGCCACCGAGCAGTCAAGTGGTTATAGCTAAACCTTCTTGAATGGGTTTTGCAGTTTTTTCCTTGTGATTGCGTGCATCAGTTTTCTTTGGGTGTTTAGTCCAACTTACTCACACGTTCATCCAGTAAATACCCATTGAGCAAATCGAAGAAAATTCATTTACTTTTGTAACTGTGAGCCTCAGTGTTTCTTTATATACATGCTGTATTTGCCCTGCAAGTTACTGGCAAGTACCAGACCACACCAAAGTATGATGGTACATAGTATACCAGAGGCCTATTCTGCATAAGGCCCCTCAAAGGTATGGCTGCTGTGACCCAATTACAATGACAAATAACACAAAAATTTTAACAGCCTAAATAACGTTTTGAACACTCAGATTCTTAAGAAAGTAGTTAGCCATCCAGAGAGGTGAGTCCGACCTCTTGAATCAGGAATACAAGCATCTGCCTTCTGGCATCCGACTAACGGTTCCCCCAGCTCATAAAAAAAAATTCTTTATGTCTCTCTCCATCCGGGCTATTCAAAGGCGTAGGTTTGGTCTCAATATTGGTAGGGACAATATAAGAGCACAACCTGCATGTACACTTTTTGCTGGGGACGGGACATTAATAAGACCAAACAGATTAGGTGAACGGGGGTCAGGGTTATATTTCTCACCAATATGAACTTAATTAATAATAGGCTAAATAATCAATGCAAAAATAAATCTGTATTGACTTGTACTAACGTTCACACTGCAAATTCATAACGTCTTAATCAGATAATTCTTTTTAAATCTAGTCGAATACATTTCTCCATCTTGTTTTGAGTGTTAGACTAGTTAACAGTTTAATGGGTCGGATTTTTCAATGTACTTTAGGTAAATATTTCCATTTGTTCTGATTAAGCCCATACCTCCAAGGGTTGGTCATTTTTCGCCAAAATCAAGGGGAAAATGCTTTCAAATAATGTTTTAAACAATATAAATTCTTGAATTAAGAAAATTTCTGACGAAATAATTTTTATAAAGGTTAAATTTACTCACTTTTGCGTAAAATAAGATTATTTTCAGTGAGCTATTTTTCTTATTTCAAGACACCCGAGTAAAATTACCTGAAGCACTGGCAGATAAATTCACTTATTTCTAGTAGATTTACACTGAAAACAAGGAAATTTAGCTCGTTATCAGCCAATCAAACGTCCGTTTCAGGAAAAAAATGGTGTCAGTGTAAATCTGAACATAAAAGTAATTCACTTCAGAGGGGTGCGCGAACCCACGTCTTATTAAATGACAGACACTTCTGCTGCAGTGCCATTATTACTGTAATTATACTACCTTTTAAAAGGGATTTTATACACTCTCACAGGGGCGTTACCGGGGGCGGGGGGGCAGTGCCCACCCACGAACACGCTCTGCCCACCCAAAGAAAACTGGATATAGTACTAACGGCAGTCTGGGCACTGCGAATGGTATCCCATTCATATTGATTGTGTTCCTAGGGGGCGCTACACACATTTACGCTTTTTTTTAAAATATTTATTTTATTTTATTTTTTTACATTTTTCAACGGTGTTCACCTGGCTGTTGAGTTTGGTGAGTTTTGAAGCATTCCGAGGGGGTCAAAATAGGGCTCAAAGCGTCGGCGGGACAAAGAATGACAGCTAGGGGGTGCTTGGCGCTAAACAGTATATTTGGAACTTTTCTTTACACGGTATCAAAGATTGCGCCTGTCTTGACCTGCCTGGAGATTTTGGTGCATTTTGAAGCATTCTAAGGGGGTCAAATTCAGCTCAAAGGGGCTGTGGAACAAAGAATAACTATAATAATAATAAAACTGAGGAACCACAATAGGTTGGTTACTTAAAAAACATCTGCATGTCCATACTGTTTAGTTATGGATGTGTTCTAAGTCAAATCAAATCAACTTTTTATTTGTTTAGACGAAATCACAACAAGTTTTCTCAAGGAGAAAACGAAACATGTCTTAAGGTGCAGTAGCCCCACGCTGGATTTCGACCTACTTGAGCATTGAAGGTTTTTTTTCTTTTTTTTTTTTTTTTGCCTCCCCAGGTAAGACTAATGCCCACCCACACCTGGCATCCTGGTAACACCACTGCACTCTCACATACTGTAGTAAGATTCAGTCTTCTCTTTCGTTTCGAATGAACCATCACGTTTGTCAGTAAAGATGAGCGTTATAATGACATCTACTGGCCAAAATTCCAAACATTCCGGTCTAAATGAAATATTCTTCATTCGTCTTTTTATTATTGTTATTAATAAAATGATAGAAAAATATTAACTACCAGGAAAAACATGTCTCAAAACAAGTTCAGTAACATTAAAGTTAAGGGTTATCTTAAACAATGAAAGGATATAAAAGTTAAAGTGAGGCTAAATTGGTCAAGTTTTACCGCCATGATAGACCCCCAGGTGTTTTTAATTGCAGGACGTCCGGTGATGAAGACGATGACAACAGAACCAAACGGCCCGTTTGGCAGCGAATAAAAGTTTTGCAACTAAGATTTAAACTTTTAAAATTAATATTAAGAAAGAAATAAATAAAAACAACAAGAACAACAACGAAATAATGGCTATAAACGACTGTAAGGTGGGTGTGACATGACATTTTGTGTCACTGTGCCACAATGAAAGATACTTATAATAAATAACACACGAGTGCGTTTTCGATGTTTTGTTAAGGACGTCTCTCATGTTCACGACAGCTGGCTGTACTCCTCTTGCTGGTCCTTGGCTTCCCACGCCACCAAGTAACAGGTAATTCCGAACAAGTTCGATTAAAATAAAGTTGTGTCACTGTGAAATGTGTGATCAGGAATTTGCGACGTGGAGGTTTGCGCCACCAAACCAGAAAGATGTGCCTTGTCCAAAGACAAAACCACCTGTAAGTGCCTGGAAGGATTTTATGATGACCACTGTGACAAAGGTAGCCTTCTTTTTAACACTATTTTTGTTGGTTTCTCGTCCGCGTTGACCTGTTTGGTGACGAGTCTGCCATATTGGTACCTCAGGAAATCGTAAATATATTGTGCGAGATGCGAAATGCACACTGTAAACCAAACTGGATGGCCATTACACATGCCGGCCATTTTGCGTCAGTGGCATGCGATAAATGTAACATAAGCGACAGATACAGTAACTTTATACTTTAAATTATTTTTTCATCATAGTCTGAATCATAACCACGTTAACCCAGTTAAAAAAAAAAAAAAAGTCTGAAAAATCACTCGCGTTCACGGCAACTGAGCCCCCGGTGTACGGCGGAGATATTCTGTTTTAAGATGGCAGCAGGTTCCTTTTTTTTTTTTTTTTAATAACCCCGACGACTCCGACACTTTTGCATCTAGTTCTATTATATGTGATATCCAAAGGCGTAGGTTTGCAATTTGCAAAGGGACAGTAGGGAGATAACGCTACCAACTTTTCAGGATGCTCAAATTGTTCCCACCAACTCTTAAGCAACCTTATTTGCATTATATAATGAGTTCAGTTATATAGGCAGGGGTGCACATAATTTTTTTGCCCAGGTTCTCAGAGGAGGACCTGGAGATGTGACTTGAGCTTGAGAGCCGACCCGCCTGATGCGATAAATTTATGACAAGCTTTACTTAGAGCCAATTAACTTTAATTAATTATATTAACAATTAATGCTTGATTAAAATCAACTGGCACAACAAAATTGCCATTACTTTGAAGTGAAATGTAAAGAAATAAGCACCAATTCAAAATAAAGGGCATTATGCGGCTCCCACAATAACTCCAAGCCTTTTTAAAAGTGGGATATCCTCCTCATAAGACCTCATTGAACGTGCATGTTTAGCTTTGTAAAATGCGAGCAAAAACACGTTTGTCAGTGCATGTCGCTGTTCATTACCTTTATTCCGCCACTTGTCCATAGGGCGAGTGGGGTCCTGTTTGACATCGATAGTTTGCTTAATTGCCACATGCTCTGTTTTTTTCGTGCTTTTCAAAGTTTGGATGGCTGAAATTCTTTGACCCTACATAAAATGCGATGCTCTTATCGGCGACATTGGGATTCTCACGGCACATTTTGTACCGCATTTCTGTGCGAGCATCATTTGCTTCTAGCCATGGTACCTCCTGTAGCCACTTTTCAGCAAAAGTCCTTTTTTTCGGTAGCTCCGGTGACGTCTCTGTTGTCTGTCTTTTGACGGGGGTGGGGGAACACGGAAGTAATTTAGTGATGGCCAAATGAAGCCTCATGAAGCAATGAAGCTTTGCAGCCAATTGGTTTGCACATGTAGCAAAGCTTCATGGTGCTTCATTTACCCTATGGCGCCATCAAGTGGTCTAGAAGCCCAAGAGGTCAACATTGTTAAGAATTCAATGGCTATTTGCTTAAGACAAAGATATGAATGTGCTTGTGTTGGTAATTTAGTATGTGAACAAAATACAACAAGTGCTAAGGGTAATTTGTTATTCATTTTTATTTAGAAATAATAGCTTTCCCACAGTGGCTGGCTTTAAACAGTTTCTTTTTTTTTTGGAAAATATTTCACCAGCTTTAGAAAATATTCTTTCACAAGGCACAGATGAAGCTGGGGTGCAGAGAAATGTGAGTGCCAGTTTATATAAATTTGGGTAGGTATTCTTTTGTGCCTCCCAGTACACTAATGGATTGTTCATTCTGTTGATGTTTGGTTCAGATAGGTACACACACACACACTCACATTTATATTAAAGTAGTTTTTCTCCCTTACCTTATTGAAAGCAATCAAATCAAAATGTTCCCATACAGGGGAGGATCGCTCTTTTCGCGCAGGTTCCATCGCAAGCAAAGGACAAGGCTCGAAAAAAGATTGCACTGGTTGCACTGTTGCGCACAGATGTAACAAGTACAGGAGCCCGAAATCCACAAAATGTGAGATAACAGGCGATCGCCATTGTGTTTTGCAACCAATTTATACCGTAGTCTGTCCTGTTTTTGCAATGAGCGGCAAACGTTGGATCACTTCCGAAGCACTCACGAGATTCAGCCAGCCGCCGGCCGCCGGCGAGGCTTCCCACGTCATCATTTCCGGGTTTTGCCGAAATGAAGCGCGCCTCGCTACAAGCTTCGTGGAAACCCCCCTCCCATTACTCGACACAAGCTTCGGAACCTCGGCTCATTTCGTCCCATCACTAAAGTAATCACTCAGTGTGGCCTGCCACTTCAAAATTTTGAGAAGTTATTTTCTCGTGTCCGCCGCAAATACAGTGGTCCGCCATCGGTACGCAAAAGCGTATGGAAGCCGTTGAGGGCCAGCGCATTTGTCTACGTCCAGTACGCATGCGCGCATGCGGACCACTTATGTGCACCCCTGTATATAGGTAATTTAGATTGTCTTCCTACATGTTGTAAGGATAGAATTGACCCTACAATTGATAAGTGAATTATTTTCATAATGTTCAGACTTACATTTACCCCTTTTCACTTGCTGAATGTGCCGGTCGACCCCCCCCCCCCCCCCCCCCCCCCCCAATTGCACGTTTAATTGGTTGTTGACTAGCATTGCATACAATTTAAAAAGTATTTTCTACATTATTTATTTGAAAATATTTGTTATTTGCAGCATATGCAGACATTTTCAGAAAATCATACGTTAGCCATAATCGTGGTAAAACACCCTTTTTTTGTTAAGTTTAGCTGTGCTTGTGGACAAAAGCACTAGTGTTCTACTTGAAGGAAGGTTCCATTTAAAAAAGTTTTATACCCTGACAAAAAAAAAAAAGTTATATTTATTTTGACAGACAATGTTGAGTGGTCTTAATAGATCAGAGATTATTTACAAGTTTGTATTTGTTCTGCATGTTAATATAATTTATGTTCAAATATTACAATTTAAATCTGCTAATAAAATCTTTAAATTTATTCTGGAAGCTTTCAAAATGATTCTTTTGTAGTTTTTGAAACCAAAGGTTTCAATCAAACAGTGTGTCACCTGAACCAATACACATGAAAGTTTGTATAAATTAATAGATTGATTTTGCATTATAAATTAATAGATTGATTTTCCATTAATTATTTAGCCTATGAATTAATTAGTTCATATTCGTGAGAAATATAGCCCTGACCCCCGTTTACCCAATTTGTTTTAAGTCTTATTAATGTCTTGTCCCATAGCCATAGTTATACAAGTAGGTAATCGAAGTGGTAAACGGCCACTTAATGGGGGAAAAAAAAGAAAATATACATATATATATATATATATATATATATATATATATGTGTGTGTGTGTATATTAGGGCTGTCAAAATTATCGCGTTAACGGGCGGTAATTAGTTTTTAAAAATTAATCACGTTAAAATATACGATGCAATTAACGCACTTGCCCCGCTCAAACAGATTAAAATGACAGCACAGTGTCATGTCCACTTGTTACTTGTGTTTTTTGGTGTTTTGTCGACCTCTGCTGGCGCTTGGGTGCGACTGATTTTATGGGTTTCACCACCATGAGCAGTGTGTAATTTTGACATCAACAATGGCGAGCTACTAGTTTTTTTGATTGAAAATTTTACAAATTTTATTGAAACGTAAACATTAAGAGGGGTTTTAATATCAAATATATATAATAAAAACACTTGTAGTAACATTTATCTTTTAAGAACTACAAGTCTTTCTATCCATGGATCGCTTTAACAGAATGTTAATGTTAATGCCATCTTGATTTATTGTTATAATAAACAAATACAGTACTTATGTACAGTATGTTGAATGTATATATCCGTTTTGTCTTATCTTTCCATTCCAACAATAATTTACAGAAAAATATGGCATATTTTAGAGATGGTTTGAATTGCGATGAATTACGATTAATTTTTAAGCTGTGATTAACTGGATGAAACATTTTAACATTTTACCCCCCCCAACAACCCCACACACTAATGTAGATGTTAAATGTTGAAATGTTAATGGTTTGTCTCATAAGTAGATCCTAAAATGTGAATGTGTGATGTAATGAAGTAAGAGCCGTAATATTTAAATTTATATCAGAATTTTTATTTTTGGTGATTCCTGTGTTTTCAACTATGTAATAACGAGGATCACTGGGGTGGACATGCACTGAACCCATCCTTTGTTTTTTTTTTCAGCAGTTTCTCTTTGGGAACACACTTTTCTTTTGAAAAAACATGCCTTTTTTATAGCAATAGAGTCGGGCAGGGCTTTATGAATGAAGATTAATGCTTAGGTTTTAATGGACACTCAGATGAATTTATTAGAGCAATGTAATTGATTTTATTTTTCAGCTTGTTTTTCTTGTGAGTATTTTGGTTACTTTTTGAGATACGAGAGAAATGTTAGACACCTTGGTGCTGTATATAATACAGTTGGACACCACTGCACACTACAGCACTTTAAACTTTAAACTTCTAATGGTTATCTGACAGTGGGTCAAAACTACCGTATTTGTAAAAGTTATTGATTGATCTGTTATAATAATAGAAACTTTGATTTAGTTGCATGTTTTAGTTGTCCCTGTCTTTCGCTGAAAACAAAAATGTTCTTTTTAACAGATGCACACATCAAAGTATTTTGCACTAAAAAGTACATGGGTGTCAGAGCACGAGAGGAATTCTTCTTGTACTACAACACGCCGGTCACGTCTTTGCACCTGCCCAATAAATCGTGCAAAGCGTACAGGGAAGTCATCAACAAAGTTCCCTACTACATGGTCAAGCTAGCCAAAAATGAATACATCAGCTGTGGAGGCAAGTCGCTTGAGGTGAGTCAGCATCGCAAAATCCAGACTTGGACTTGTTGTCAAATTGGATTATAGCTAATGTCATAATTTTCATGTTTTTCTTTAGAAAAATTTTACTCATGTCACATACACCCTTAGTCTTCAGTCAGAGCCTCAGGCCATTGGAAACATCATCAGAGATCCAGTCATAAAGTTGGATTTCACATGCATCTTTCCGTTCATCAGAACAGTCAGCCTACCTTTTCCAATTGAGCCCATTTCCAGGTAAAGTCACAATTTCATTTCCCCATCCCTATTCACAACGCTATGTGTGTTGTTAAAACAATTATCTGAACCTAGCATACTTCTGCCTGTGCGTTTTGATCAGTGTATCCGTGGGGTCTTTAAAAAAAAACAAAAAACTTAAATCCAATAATTTGAATTTAAGGCCTTAAAATGTCTGGATTTCCCCTAAAATCTCATAAAATGTCTTAAATTCAATTTGGAAAGATCTTAAAAATCTATTGTCATTACTTTAATACTATTACTTGTAGTAGTACTTCATGCTCATTTGTATCGCAGTGTGAAAGAGCTGGGAATAAATTCATATACTTTGCATGTAATTCTGGGCCTCCAATTTTCCTTCAACTGTTTTGTACGTTTTTTACCAATATCGATGTGAAATGTGTCCTAAATTTTATTCATTACGGTCTTTTAAAAAAAGCCTTTACAAGTCTTAAATCTGGCTCGTTGAACCCTGCAGAGACCCTGTCAGCAGGCCTTAAGAATATCCATTTATTGCTATTGGACATAGTTCAGAGCAGCAAAATTTGATTCCAGGTACAGCGCAGCAAAATTTGATTCCAGGCACAACCTGCCAATAGGAACACATACAACAAACTCGTACATTGACAGACCAAACGAGTTGCCCGTTGTTTATTACCATCAAATGCGCTCTCGTTCATAAGAAGAAAAGAAACGAGGAACAAGAAAGGAAGGGGGAGAGGAACAAAAACAAACTGCTCATTTCTCTTCTAAAAAAATTTCAGATCCGGGGGGCGGGGGGAGTACATAGAAAAGCAAACGACAGATATCACACCAGTGGAGTGGAGTGTGGATGGAAAAATGTGGCTCAAAGCACATAAAAAACTAAAACTACCGAAATCAGCCATTATCACACTCATCTCCATAAAGTCAGAAGCGTTAGTGGATTTAGCCAATTTAGATTTCATGGCGACATTTGAATCTGTGGTGACACTGGCTGTGAGATCTGAGCGGAGAAAGTATTCTGAGAGCCCAGTCAAGTTATTAGCTAGGTGACCAGTCACCTGACTGAGTTGTTCTTTGTGCACATAAACAGTGAGGCGATGGTGCGCGTCGATGAGTTGGAGGCGACCATACAGATAATGCTGTACACGGATCATAGCTACACAACAGCCTTCAGCAGCGCCCCCACTGTGGAGCTGGGAGACCAGGTCATTGGTTTGGCTTCACTCTTAATTCTTCCTGGTCTATCCACGATTCTATTTCAATATCTTTTGACTTGAATTCAGGTTTATGTTGAGGTGGCCGTGACTGATCCCGCAGACTTTTTCCTTCTCCGCATAAACGACTGCTGGGCCACGCAGAGTCGGCATGCCAATGCCTCGGGGGGATTGGTTCACAGCCTGATTTGGAATGGGTCAGAACAGCTCGATAGTGACATTCACTCTGACACTCTCGTGCCATATTTATGAATCTTACTTCCTCCTCCGAGTCTAGGTGTGTAACTGACGACACGGTTGTCTTCCACGGCCTGAACGAGGGAGAGTCTGGCCTCAATGGGCAGAGCTCCACCATTCACTACAGCTTTGCCATGTTCCGCTTCAGTGTGGAGCCGCATTTGTTCTATCTGCACTGCACAGTGCAACTCTGTGACCCGGATGACAGAATATCCTGCACTCCTGTGAGCTCTTTACAGTCATCAAAGAAACTTCACAATGTCCACATATTATTGTCTCGTGTGACTGAGCTGGGAAGAGTTTATGCTGTTTAAAATAGTGTTTGGTGTGTTTCTAGAATTGCAAGTCCATCACTAAACGAGAAGCGGTGCACATGGACCCCGCCCAAGGGCTCTTGTCATATGGGCCCATCAGAATTGAAACTCCAGATAAACCTAGCTCTAGTAAGCCATTGTCGTATCATCGTCTTCTTTGCTTTTCATGATAATTTGGAAATAACCAAAGTTGGGTCTGTTTTGCTTGCAGACATAATGATGACTGTGGTTCTCCCCGTGGCAGGCGTCTGGGCCGTGGGCTTCATCCTCACCCTCCTCATCGCGATGGCAAGAGCCGGCAGTAGGAAGATTGCAAAGACTGAGCAGGCCTGATTGTTTCAATAAAATACTGAAATATTATATCTTTTTTATTGTCAAAAATCAGCAAGGCAAAAATACGACTGAGTTTCACTTAAATTAGTTGCTATAGCAGGTGTGTCCAAACTTTTCTCCTTGGACCCCTTTCAGAAAAATCAAAGGATGTAAAAGTAATCCTTCCCCTTTCATTTGTTGAACAGGGCACCGGAATCGGTTAAAAATATTGCGCTATTAAAATGTATTTATAGGCCGCCATTGACGGCGACAGACGTCGAATCCATTTTGACTGGAAGGTATGTTAGCGATCGAATTGGATTGGGCTTTATAACGGTCAATGACAGAAGGCTGATCACTCAATGCCAGGCTTCCCAGTTGAAATGGATTTGTCTTATTGTCAATAGCAATGACTGAGTTGAGGTTACCAGCAGCAATATAATCCAGAGGTACTGTAAAGCATATTGCTATATATGTAGTTTTATAGATTTTTACACTCTTGAAACTTTGCAGAGAAAAGAAAATGTCCAGTGACAGCAGAAAAAAAAAGCTGAGAAAATCGCAACCAAGAGAACACAATTCATCACATTAGATTATTTATTTTTTTAAGTTTTGGTGAAAACACTTCTACACTGGCCTGTGCTACAGCAAATACAAATGGGATGGGTGGATCTATGTTTTTCTTTGGCTGCCATTTATTGCGAATGACATCTGTCAATTAGGGCTGGCTTTGAATGAGCAAACTGTTTCCTATAATTACATGTTATATGTGTGTATATATGATGTCTTTTTTTTTTTTTTTTTTTTAATTGTATCTAATGTTGACATCTGTATGTATCTTTCAATGACTGTCAATTGTGTTTATGAAGCAGATGTCTGTAAACGTGTTGGGGGGGGGGGGCGCTTTTATTGACCTTGAAGTACTACAGCCAGTGAGTTGAGTCACAACTCAATCATTTCTAATCTCCTCGGAAAACACATTTTCCTTCGTGAGAATTGACGTATCGTCGTGAGAAAGTGAAAGTTGACAAAAATGCGTTTTTATTTGTAGAAATTCCACAGTCCAGCCGTTGTTACCAAATAGTAATTTCCTGGAAAGCCAGCAGAGGGCAATGTGGGCATCGTGTTCATTTCCCCCCTCGGCTTGCACTGTTTATGTGCGGGTGGGCTCTCAACCTCGGAACTATTTGACGCACATTTATCTGCCTTCCAGCAGTTTTCCTGCTCGTTTACGAGTTCCATACGTGCGTTAAAGACGTCGGTGGAGGAAACTAAGATTCTTTCAATCTTGGCGATATCTTTACGGCTGCTATTCGTCGCAATGAAAGTCAAAGTTCAAGTTGACCTCCGTTTTTTGCTTGGAAGTGAGCTGCTGGGAGATCATTTTCAGTTCTGCACTGGGAAGCGGCATAGAAGCTAAACTGACTCGGACCACGTACGCTATGGAGTTCCACTAAATGACTAGTTTCACTGTAAACGTCATTTTAAAAAAATTGTCTGTTTTTAAGTTGACGACCCACTTGTTGCTTGCCTCGATGTGAGTGAGAGGAGACAAAAACCTGATGCACTTTTGCCTTAATGCATTCCTTTCTGCTGGAGGATTTTTTTTCTTTGTTCGAACTGTTACTCCATTACGCCAAAAAGCAGACCACGAAGATGTCAGCACAAGAAGCTCGGTCTCAAGTAGTGATCACTTCTGTCTGTTTACTTTCTCTGTTCCTTGGCGGCACAACTGCTGATGTGCCGGGGCAGGAGAGCTTTAACACAGAGGTAACGCTATTCAAATCACATTATAAGACTTGACTTCATTGTGACATGTGGAAAGTGCTCTCGTAAAAAACAAAAATACGATTCAACTTTCAAGGAAAATCAACATTTGCTGTAGCTACGTAACCAGTTTCGGGTTGGGCTATAAAACGTTGCCTATTAATCCACAAAGGTTGAATGAAGACATCTTGACTCGTGTATATTAATGACTGAAAAATTACATTCATAATTTTAAGAATTCTAAAAATATTTGACCTTAAATTCAAAGTTAAAAGGGAAAAACGACACGTATTATAAAAAATGACAATGTGAAACTTGGCAAATGGAGAAGTTCTTACACAGGTGCATGACATAATGGGTATTAATAACGTCATGAGGGAGGGCAAGCAATCTGGGATACTTGCATAATTTAACTGGCTAAAATAGAAACGGCATTGATAAAATACCTGCCTCCATGTCTGGTGGCCGCTTCCTGGAAATACTGGCTTTTATTCATGTTTTTACCCATCAAAAATAAAAAATAAAATAAAATTCTGTGTTATTCCATTTTATCAAAATTGTCTTTGCTGCGATGCACTTGGAAAAAAGTGTTGTCTGTCCCTCCAATTCATTGGCTGTGATTAACAATGATTGGCCTTTAATCGATTTGATCACTGCCAAACCCCAGTTCAAACAGACTACACACCTATTGCCGTCGTCAACAGCAGCGAATGTGTTAACATTTAATTAAAATTGATATAACCATGTTTGCATTGGTGTACACTATACACATAGGTTTGCCACCCGTCCCTTGAAATACGGAATGGTTCCGTAATTGGGAATTAAAAGTTGCGTTCCGTATTCAACAAATACGGAACAGAGTTTGTTCCGTGTTTCACAATTGTCCCATGGGGCGACCCCGTGCAACCCGCGGCTCCGGTGGCGGGGAGGGGCTGGTGCCGGTGCGCCCAGCCCATGCACGTCTGTCACACACAAACACACACCTGCGCTCATGAGTGAACACTGAGCCAACAATAATGACCAAAAGGGGAGGAGATATTAAAGGCAGCAAGATAGTTATCTGCCTGCCCGCTGCTGTCTGCCCTGCACTGCACTCCACTTCCGTGTTCGTTGCCTAGTTACCTCGCTCGCTCTGCTTAAAGTGCACCGCCCCGCGCGTTTTTAAAACAATGATGTCTTCAACAGCAGACACTCAGGACACCCCATCCTCAAAAGAGGAAACGTCTCCAAAAAATAGACTGCAGTGGGAAGATGGTAACCCGTGGCTCGATAGTCACTGATGATGATTATAAAGCGAACTGCAAGGCAGGCAGGAAAGGTTTTGCAGTGTCTCACGGAGGTGTAAAACAGCATGTTGCAGGGGACCTCCACAAATATAAGATCCCAGCAGAGCCTTCGTCAAAATTCTTTGTACCTGAAGCATCCCCTGAGCTTGATTTGGTATGTTATTATGCCGTTGTATATAGATAACATATAGGCTATATTTATATTTACCTTCATACATCTTGCATTGATAGGAGCATAACTAGGCTATTTCAGTTGCTATTGTGGTTGATTATTTTCAGGAATATTGATTTTTTTTTTGGGGGGGGGGACATACATTTATTATCAATAAATATGGAATGAATTTATGTACCCATAAAGAACATCTTATTTTGTTATGCTAACTAATGCTCCTCATTTGGAATTATTCCTAATAGATTAACAGCAAATAAACACTGAATAAATGGTCCTACTGCTAATATATACTATCTATTGATTAATAGTGATACCAAAATGAAAGCAATAATTTGACATCATGCCACTCCTACCCTAGTCTAAATTACTGCAGCTGAGGTGACACAGGTATACCACACAGTAAAACGTGGCCAGAGCAACAACAGTGCTGACTGTGGACATAGGCTCAATCAGAAGATTTTTATGTGATTCCAAAAGATTCTAATGTGATTCCAAAATGCTGAAGAAAATGACTTTGGAGAGAACAAAGCAAGAGTCACTGTTGAAACAAGTCCTGGGTCCAAAGGCAGTGGGTGATGTGCTCAAGATCTTAACGTGACCCATCCCATGTTCCATATAGACCGATGCCTCGAATAAATTGAGCAGTACTGCTGTCCAGTACTTCAGTCCAGAATCTGGGCTCACCAACAAAATGCTGGACTTCATAGAGAATGCAGACGAGTAAGCTGCTGGAATTGTAGCTCTTCTGGAACACTCCCTTAAGAAATTTGGCTTGTCAATGGATCACGTGACCGGATTCAGTGCCGACAACCCAAATGTTGATTACGACTATTCACAATTTCGTTTTCACCTGCAGAAAAAAACAAAACAATCTGTTGCAAGGAAACTGCCTTGCCCACATAGTGCACAATACAGTTTTCTCATCTAAAAATAGATTTCTATGCATTTTAGGAGTTTTGGGAATGCCCCTTTTTTTCGCCGTAAGGTTTTGGACGCGAGTGGGGTGTCCCTTATTTCTATCTCTGAAAGGTGGCAACCCTATATACCCATGATCTGTAAAGCTGTGGTTGTGTTCACACGTATCCAAACATTCACAACAATTTTGCTGAATTTGATGTAGTGCTTACATACCTGCTATAAATATATAAATACTAATCATACACTGAGGTCCCAGGTACAGTAAATATTAGGGGTGTGTATTGCCTCATATCTGGTGGTGTGACTTTTATCACGATTCACAGGTCACGATTCGATCTCGATTAATCCTGATACTACACTTAAAGATGATTATTAGTTTTGGTTTAGCATAGCAAAGGACTGTCTCTAAGGTGCTAGTCACAATATCTGTTTGAAAAATAATTTGGGCTCATTATGAAATGGTAGGACTCTTGTTCATTTAATACATTTTTGTTGTTTGTTTCATTGCTTAACAACTTTTATAACAGCATTTTACCAGCTAGGTTTTTATTTTAATGCACAGTGGATTTTCTTGTGAGAGAAATCAACATGGGTCCAAGAACATTTGTGCAGGTGGTGGAAAAAGGTGACGCTTAGCATTGAAATTAAGATGGAAATGATAGAAAAATATGAGCGTGGTGCGGGTGTCAGTGAACTGGGTGAACAATACGGACGGAATATGTCTGCAATCTCGACGGTCCTCCTCCGACCACCGTTCGCCCTTTCTTTATAAGTTAAGGTGACAGTTATTATTATTGTAACATCGGCCAGGAAGTCGCCAGCTTTGTCTGGGTTTTAATCATTTATTTCAGAACTTGTGCAACACGACACGGCTATTGCCCGCCGTAGCCGACCAACAACACGACAAGAGAAAGTAAAAACTTTTCCGCACTTCTCACTCTGTCGTCAGTCACACAGTGCATTCAGGAACGGCATGCAAAACACAACTGCCACATTGGAACCCGATTTTCTACATTATTATTATCACGATTTTTATTTATAATTTTTTTTTTTTTGCTATGTGTAATTGCTATTTGTAACTGTACCAGCAGCAGTTATTTTAATGTAACTAATGCTATTAAATTCAGGATTTCGCGTAGGTTTTTTGGCTTTGAAACGAATTAATCGAATTAGAATCTACAATGGTACCTCGACATAGGACCGCTTCGACACACGATCTTTTTGACATCTGACGTAAAATTTTCCTCGCCATTTGTTTCTACATTCGATGACGTGCTTGAAATATGACGATTTTTTTTCGCGCACGACGGACGCACGGCAAATTTTCTTGTGAGAGAAATCAACATGGGTTCCAAGAATGTTAGTGCAGGTGGTGAAAAAAAGGTGACGGTTACCATTGAAATGAAGATGAAAATGATATAAAAATATGAGCGTGTTTTGCGCATCCGCGAACTGGCTCGACAATACCGCCGTAGAATGTCTACGATCTCGACGGTCCTCCTCTGACCTCTGTTCACCAGTCTTCATAAGTTAAGGTCACAATTATCATTCTTGTAACATCGCCAAAGAAATCACCAGCTTTGTCAGGTTTTAAAAAATTTATTTCAGAACTTGTGCAACACAACACACCTACTGTCCGCCACAGCTGAAGCCGACAACAGAACATGAAAAGTTAAAGTAAAAACTCTAATGCACCTTTCTCACTCTGTGACGTCAGCCACATGGTGCGTTCAAGTACACCACGCAAAACACATCTGCTGCATTAGAACCTGATTCGTTACATTATTACAGGTGTTGCTATATTTTTATTACTACTATTATATAATTATTCCGATTTTTATTTATAATTTATTTGTTTTGCTCTGTGTAATTGCTATTTGCAATAGTACCAGCAGTATGTATTAAGGATTTAGTGTAGGTTATCGTGCTGTGGAACGAATTAATGGAATTATAATGTATTCTTCTGGGAAAATCCTGCTCGACTTCCGACCATTTCGACTTACAAGCCAGGTAGTGGAACAAATGAAATTCATATGTAGAGGTACCACTCTAAAGGAAAGTCAATTACATGCAATGACATTTTTCGGCCACTGGGTTGGGGGGGGCACTACACTGCCTGCCTCCCATCAATCTCCGTGTATGCATAAAACTATGTATCAATTTATTCCTAAAACATCATCCAGCACTCAAGTAAACATGTTTTTGTTTTACAACATATGGCTTTCATTATAATATTTTCTCTTTTTTAGTGCTAACCTGCTTTAGTGTAAACCTGCTTAAATGCAGGATTCTAAATACTGCATGCCTCAGTTTTGCAGTAAAAGCCAAAATGAGCCCACATTTACACTTGGTGTATAAAAGGTGCTTTCGGGGCATCGCATATTGCCCTCTCTGTTGAGTAATCCGAGCAAAATGACCTGTAGTACTCCGTCCACCGTTGCTGCGGTGTGCCAGCCGCAGCACACCCCCAACAGCAGCTAACATTACTGTTTACATTGACTGACGCAGTAATGGAGGCCAACCACTAGAGGGCGAAGTAGACAAATCTGTACTTGGATTAGTCAACAGCAGACTGCAAGGAAATGCTGCTGCTTGCTTCCAACTTGCGGACAGGAGTAGAAGTACAGCCATTGCACCCCCCCCCCCCCCCCCCCACTAGAAACGCATGTAAGAATCGATAGACGGATTTTGAATCGATATGCTTGATGTAATATTGCGATGTATCTCTAGATTTTTTTTTTTAAATCCCTAGTAAATACCCCTTCTGTGACCTTTGACAAGCTTTTAATGCATAAATTCAGATGCACATCTATGGGTGTGTTGGATATTTTCTGCTGCCTTCATGCTGTGAACACAAGGAAGTTCAAGTCCTGTGACTGCTGTTTTGACAAAATGCCTGATGTGCTGTTTTTGAATCTGGTGCAGGATTCTCTAAGACATGTTTCTGAAAGTTAGGAGGAGTAGTCACACTGCTTTCCTAACGACGTGGCACCGCATGCTACAAATGACGTTCCGTGTCACCCTAGTCTTCGGTCACACATGATATGCCTGCTCACAAATGGGTCAAAGCACAACTGAAAAAATGGTTTTCATGTGTTTCCTGAACATCTGTTTACATCCTTTATTTTGGCTGTCACTGCAGAAAAGGCAAAGGAATGTGGTAATATTATTAGAGGACATCTGGTTTCTATCTGCTTTTCCTTTTACTCCTTGGATAGTTCTCCAGTTATTAAGTAATGGCTGCATTCCCAGATTAACATTGTTGCTGATACCTATTTTTTAAATCACAAAAGATAACGACTCCATAACATTTCTCAAACAAATACGATATCTCATCATCTTCTCGCAGGCGTGGCTTCGTCAGTTCGGCTACCTGTCTCAAGCAAGCAGACAGATGTCCACTATGCAGTCAGCTCAGATCCTGTCCCAAGCCATCAGTGATATGCAACGTTTCTATGGCTTGGAAGTGACTGGAAAGGCAGACGCCGCCACTATAGCGTAAGATCCATATCTTGGTTCTGAGGTCCAGGGGTGGAAATATATAGCCATGTTTTAGTGCTATCTGATCGTCTGCTCACATCACTTTTGTGTGTATTGTGTAGGGCCATGCGTAAACCCCGTTGCGGCCTCCCTGACAAAATAGCCACAGATGACAGTGCGAGGAGGAAACGCTATGCACTCACAGCACAACGGTGGGACAAAGACGACATCACCTACAGGTACTATACCACACTAACATTCTTACTTTAAAAGGGCAATGTATACGTAATTAGATATGCTTTTACGCTTTAGTATATTGGACCAGCAAATCCCATCCTCCTTGGGAGCGGAGAGGACATACGACGCCATCCGCAGAGCCTTTGATGTGTGGCAAAGTGCCACGGCGCTCACCTTCCGAGAGCTGCCAGCCAAACACGGCAACAGCAGCCAGGCTCAGCTTGCTGACATCCTATTGTTGTTCGCCTCTGGTTTTCATGGTGACATGTCCTTGTTTGACGGCGAGGGGGGCTCACTGGCCCATGCCTACTACCCTGGGCCTGCGATGGGTGGGGATACACATTTTGATGCAGATGAGCCTTGGACTTTGGACAGTCCAAACCACCAAGGTTAGTGGTTATAGATGTAAATACTTGGTTTACTTTCACTCAATTTTATGTCATATTTTGCCCGCACCACCTCTCCAGAATGTTTTGTGTTCATCTGTGACATCTGGTAAATGTTGTATGAATGTACAGGATTTGCTGTTCTTGGTGCAGGTATTGACCTCTTCCTGGTTGCGGTGCACGAGCTCGGTCACGCTTTGGGCCTGGAGCACTCTGAAAATCCTAATGCCATTATGGCTCCTTTCTACCAGTGGATTCACACACAGAACTTCACACTGCATGAAGATGACATCAAGGGAATACAGCACATTTATGGTGAGAGACCTTAAATTTCCATTCTTTTGTCTTTGATGACAAATTCAACCCTTTTGTCTGGGACGTATCACCTTAGCTGATTCATCAATACTGTAAATGCATTTGTTTACCTCATTATTTGCTCTATCCATGTATACGGTGATTGAGTTTCAAGATGAGTTTGTCATTTACCACATAGCTGCCATTGACGGCAACTGACGTCCAAGCTGTTTGAATTGGGAGGGTTGGCAGCAAATGATTTGTTTATTCGCTGCCAGCCAGTGGCATTGGTTGGGTCTCTTGGGGCTCCAAGCAAGAAATCCCCTGGGTCCCCCACCTGTGCATACTGCAAAAAGATTGTTCTTTTTTTTTTGTACAAATAAATGCATAAACAATAAATAAACAAACAATGTATAAGGCCACATAAAAAAGAAACAGTTTGTAGACATACATAAAAGATAAAATTAATAGAAAAAACATTTAATAATATGAAAAAATAATGCTGAAAAAAAAAAATCTTACTTAAACTGGCACACTTAAGTTTTACTTTTCACGAAATATGCGTGGTCTAATAAGAGCGTCAAGTGCAGCTTGCTTTGGCAGATAGTGTAGAGCCATAAAAATGCAGTGTTATTTTAAATTGTTAATTCTTGTCCTTTCTGTGGAACCCATTTTGGCAGCTCTTACCTGTCCGCTAGCCCTGCCTCTGCTGCCAGCCCTCCCAATTCAAATGGATTGGACGTCTACAAGTGACAAACTAATTTAAATTCACAGCAAAAGGATTAAAGGAGCCACACGATTGCTACATGCTTCAGGAAACATTTGGGCATGTTTGCCCATTGTTTTTGCAGCCATCATTAAAGTTGTGTGAGGTTTGGAAAATATCGAAAGAGTCCAATATTTTCTCAAAAATTGAATGCAAACTAGTGGTGATTCGAACAAGTAGAGAGGAGACACATTCAAGATGATTTTTACATACTAATGAGCAAAGTATCAAAAAAAGGCAGTTGTTTTCACTCCTTATGCAACAACGTTTTCATCTCTTAGCAACCAGTGTGACAGTTTTATCCACTAAGTACTCAATTAAGTGAGTACCAAGGCACTTAATGGAATATGACCATGGGTAATGGCAAGTGCGTTACGTAAAAGAAATTATTATGTTTTATATGCAGCACATGATTATCTTGATGTAAATTTTACTTTTTTATCATTTTATTACATTTCCAGGACCCCCTCATATTACTGAGACTCCTCACACCTCTGGTGAGGATCCGGAACAAGCATTACCAACCTCCCCTTCTCCCCCTGAAGAGAAACCCACCCTTTCCCCAGTTGAATCTGAACCTAACACCCCGAGTCCCAGCCCGAGCAGGCCCGAACCTACGCCCGGTCCAACAACCCGTCCTGCAATCCCCACCACGTCCCATCCCGATGTCACGCCACCTATCAGAAGGGATGTGCCTCTTCCTCCCTCTACTCGCCGGCCCCCCAAGCAGCCAGATAACG
Source organism: Corythoichthys intestinalis (assembly GCF_030265065.1). Lineage (NCBI taxonomy): Eukaryota > Metazoa > Chordata > Actinopteri > Syngnathiformes > Syngnathidae > Corythoichthys > Corythoichthys intestinalis. Next base: position 38,270,734 of record NC_080399.1, read on the forward strand.
TGGCCCCTGACATCTGTGATGGGGACTTTGATACTGTGACACTACTAAGGGGGGAGATGTTTGTGTTCAAGGTGAGATGTATGAAACATTCAGGAAACATGTCGTAAATGATTATTCAATACAAACATTCTTTCTCTAGAAAGATACATTTCCCGAAATCCAGAAAATACAATAGAAATGCAAGGAAATTATATACTGTAAGAACATCTGGTGAATAATGACGTTTGGTCATGTGTGCAGGGTCGCTGGTTCTGGAGAGTGAGAAGGAACCGGGTCCTGGATAACTATCCCATGCCGATATCTGTATTTTGGGTTGGTCTTCCTAGCAACATTGATGCAGCCTATGAACGTCATGATGGGAAATTTGTCTTTTTTAAAGGTACATGTTCAGCGGTATCATTTTCTCTGTTTACACAGCACACACTTAACTCTTTTTAAGTGCATATTCTGTCCTTACATACTCATTTAAGGACTGGATCGAGGTTATCCTTCTGCAAAATCAATGGCAGTGAAATTCAAATCCGTGCATGGAATAAAAAGGGTCAAGCTTTGAAGCAATAGTGCAAACCCAACGTTTTTTTTCTTTCTTGCCAACTGTGAATTCCGAAGCGATTGGAATAATTCAACATGGGCAGTTAGCAGGCTTGCTCCACAACTGACACATATTCAATGACACTGTACAACACTGTTATAATGATTCACTAAAAACAATTGTAAGCCGTGGCCTACTGTTAGGAAGAACGGGGTTGGTTGTCAAACAGATTGGTTACACAGTTGCTATAACTCCACCACAAGAGGGCGGTGTTGTGCATTATCTTTCTTGAAGTAGAGCTGCGCCAAGAATGAATTTTTAATTGGTTTTACTGTACTGTAAAACATCACTTTGAGGAAAGAAGGAATTTTTTTAAGGTCAATTGCAAAATTTTAAGGTCTTCACTATTGTTTTTGGGGCTTTTACCTTTAGGTTTCTAGTTTTGAAAGTGTTACCATTAAAAAGAATGAGGACAAAGCTCTTTAGCTAGCTTATACTTGGTAAATGTTAGTTTAGCTTTAAGCCAAAAACATGAGTTGGTTATCACAATGTGGATGTGGATGATTATCATATTATAAACAGTGTAAAGGATTTTAATTCATTGTACAGGGCACAGTGAAATTGGTTTCCTGCAGCTTATAATCGTGTATATTGTATAAATAGAATACGATACAGACATGAAAAATGAAAAGAATCTTGCATACAATATTTTAAGGTTCTTGGGAATAAATGATTGACCGTAGGAGGATCTTTGTTGACATATTTTCGGCGCACTCGCAGTTGATTGTGTGGCAAGAAGTCACAAGCATAATGTCAGGCTATGGAAGCGCTGCGAAATTTAGTGGGTGAACTCTTCAATGTCTGAACACCTTAACATCTGAAAACTGGAGGAGGTTTAGAGAGGAGTTTAAAATATGTGTCTGCGAAAAAAATTAAAGTAGTTCAAAGACATAGGATTTTTTGTTTTCAAGGAAAGTTGGGCCACTGTCTTTAGCGAAGCACCAACCAATTGTCATGCTAAAAGTGGATTGCATACTATGGATATTGGATTTTGTTATTATTTTCTCTTCTCAATTTAAAATTGATGACCCACCACACATCACAAGTGAACAATCTGCCTCTATAAATTCTCCTTCAAATGTGAAAAACAATTGAACTCAATTTAAAATACGTTATTTCTTGCCATGCGCTCTCGTAAGGGAATGCAAGAAACGTCAACAATGATGACACAAAAGGTCATTCTATTCTAAGACGTGTTGATGCTTGGATATTTATAAAGAGTAAAAATTGTGACAACCAACCCCATTCTCCCTGATGAATGACGGGACCTCAGCCCCCACAACACTCATTTCTCATCATAACAATATAGCAGTAACAAAAACCAGATCCTTTGTGGCTATGATGTCATCGCCAAAACGTACATATGTACAGTGGGGCAAATGAGTATTTAGTCAACCACCAGTTGTGCAAGTTCTCCTACTTGAAAAGATTAGAGAGGCCTGTAACTGTCAACATGAGTAAACCTCAACCATGAGAGACAGAATGTGGAAAAAAAACAGAAAATCCCGTTGTTTGATTTTTCAATAATTTATTTCCAAATTAGAGTGGAAAATAAGTATTTGGTCACCTACAAACAATCAAGATTTCTGGCTGTCAAAGAGGTCTAACTTCTTCTAACGAGGTCTAACGAGGCTCCACTTGTTACCTGTATTAATGGCACCTGTTTTAACTCATTATCGATATAAAAGACTCCTGTCCACAATCTCAGTCAGTCACACTCCAAACTCCACTATGGCCAAGACCAAAGAGCTGTCGAAGGACACCAGAGACAAAATTGTAGACCTGCACCAGGCTGGGAAGACTGAATCTGCAATAGGTAAAACGCTTGGTGTAAAGAAATCAACTGTGGGAGCAGTTATTATAAATAATTAGATAATTATAATGATTAGATTATTAGATATTAATAATTATTAGCAATTATTAGAAAATGGAAGAAATACAAGACCACTGATAATCTCCCTCGATCTGGGGCTCCATGCCATGGTCCGTGCCGTCTCACTCCGTGGCGTCAAAATGATAACAAGAACGGTGAGCAAAAATCCCAGAACCACACGGGGGGACCTAGTGAATGACCTACAGAGAGCTGGGACCACAGGAACAAAGGCTACTATCAGTAACACAATGCTCCGCCAGGGACGCAAATCCTGCACTGCCAGACGTGTCCCCCTGCTGAGGCAAGTACACGTCCAGGCCCATCTGCGGTTTACTAGAGCAGGGGTTTTCAACCCAGTCCTCAAGGCACACTGTGGGTCCTGGTTTTTGTTCCAGCCGATCCAGCAGAGACAGTTGAACCAATGAGGCTTCTGCTAAAACAAGCCACACCTGACTGCAATCAACTGATTGCACTTGTAAAACACCAGATTGGGGAAAAAGTGTTGTCATCTTGTTTGGTAAGAATGAAATCCTGCACCCACAGTGTGCCTTAGTGGAATAGGTTGGGGACCCCTGTACTAGAGAGCATTTGGATGATCCAGAAGAGGACTGGGAGAATGTGTTATGGTCAGATGAAACCAAAATAGAACTTGTTAGTAGAAACACAGGTTCTCGTATTTGGAGGAGGAGAAAGAATACTGAATTGCGTCCGAAGAACACCATACCCACTGTGAAGCATGGGGGTGGAAACATCATGCTTTGGGGCTGTTTTTCTGCAAAGGGACCAGGACGACTGATCTGCGTAAAGGAAAGAATGAATGGGGCCATGTATCGAAAGATTTTGAGTGAAAATCTCCTTCTATCAGCAAAGGCATTGAAGATGAGACATGGCTGGGTCTTTCAGCATGACAATGATCCCAAACACACAGCCAGGGCAACAAAGGAGTGGCTTCATAAGAAGCCTTTCAAGGTCCTGGAGTGGCCTAGCCAATCTCCAGATCTCAACCCCATAGAAAATCTGTGGAGGGAGTTGAAAGTCCGTGTTGCCCAACGACAGCCCCAAAACATCACTGTTCTAGAGGAGATCTGCATGGAGGAATGGGCCAAAATACCAGCAACAGTGTGTGAAAAGCTTGTGAAGAGTTCCAGAAAACGTTGGGCCTCAGTTATTGCCAACAAAGAGTACATAACAAAGTATTGAGATGAACTTTTGGTATTGACCAAATACTTATTTTCCACCATGATTTGCAAATAAATTCTTTAAAAATCAATCAATGTGATTTTCTGTTTTTTTTCCACATTCTGTCTCGCATGGTTGAGGTTTACCCATGTTGACAATTACAGGCCTCTCTAATATTTTCAAGTGGGAGAACTTGCACAATTAGTGGTTGACTAAATACTTATTTGCCCCACTGTATCTGTTGTGCTGGGAGTTTAGTCCATGTCATACATGACGTCAGCACTACTTGGCAGCTGCTTCTGGCACAGTCCAGAAGCCCAAAAGGCTGTCCAAGATGGAACAGATTGCATCAGTCCCCTGCGCGGTGCTGCACATGTGCAGCATTCATCTTTACTATAAGGCTGGGTGAAAGTTTGCGCAGCGATCAATATCTGCCCAGGTTTGTAAGCACCATGGGAATAGGATAGTTTTGTACTTTATTTGTGATGGTTAAAGCACCTTACTAAAATTTTCAGCAGCACCATAATTAGATGTTATCAATTTTCTCCCTGCAGATGATCAATACTGGGTGTTTAGAGAAGCGGATGTACTACCAGGATACCCTCAGCCCATTCGGGAATATGGTCAGGGAGTTCCACCTCATGGCATCGACACAGCAGTCTGGTGGGAGCCCAATGGATACACCTACTTTTTCTCTGATGACCGGTATATTTCAGTCACTTTTTTTCATACAATTTGGTGAATTGTATTGAATTAAGTTTCTTTTTAAAATCAATATTAATCTGCATGCCATGTCTAACTTTAGGTACTGGAGATTCAACGAGGAAACCCGTAAAGCTGACCGAGACTTCCCAAAACCAATCAGCAGATGGGGAAATATCCCTCACTCGCCCAAGGGAGCTTTCCTCAGTGATGATGGCGGTAAATGATGATTTGTTGTGAATTACTGAGGGGAATTTCAATTAGTAACAGCAGCTTCAAGTGAAGACAATAACACGCACTGTTGTCAATCTTACTTTTAAAAAAGTAATTAATTGCAGTTACAAATTACTTCTCCCAAAAAGTAATTGAGTTAGTAGCTCAGTTACCTGAATGTAAGAGTAATTAGTTACTTGGCAAAGCAACTGGTGTTACTTTTCATGTTTTTTTTTTCTTTTTTTTTTTTCTCCATTTAAAAAAAAAAAAAAAAAAAAAAAAAAAAACATAGGTCACACTATGTCAAGTTCAAAGGGTTTTTGGGACAATTCGCCCTTGCCCAATTCTTTACCCTAAACCTAACTAGACACAGGGAAATTGCGGATATTGCGAAAACTAGATAGTAACCTTTGCTATGTTTGAAAGTCATTTAATGTTGTAAATTAACTGTTAAAGTTGTGACATGTGAAAGTTCTAAACCTGTTTCATTATTTAAAGATAGATTAAAATCAATATTTTGCCGATTTAGGAGTATTTCAGATAAAAAGTTACTTAGGTTCGCTCGGAAGCTTCTCTACAACAGAGCCTTCCTGAGAAGTCTAATGCTTTAAGATGGCAGCTGTTTACTAACGCCCGTGAGTCCATCATTTCGAGTCTAGTTCTCTATACGTGTGATATCTATCGCAGCATCATGTGGGCTAGTTTGGCTAACTGCTACAGTCAGTTATTATTGGAGCCACCTGGCATCGCGTTTGCAACAGCAACTCCCTTTTTTCCTCCCCACTCCCGCTCTGCTTTCTCCGTGAGTCCGTGTCTCTCACTTTTCTCGCGTCATTCAACCAACGTAGTAACGCATAGTAACGCACGCCTTTACATCCTCAGTAACGGTAACGGCATTGCAAAGATCAGAAAAGTAATTAATTAGATTACTCACTACAGAAAAAAATGATGCCGTTATATTCTAACGACGTTATTAACAACACTGGTAACAGCAAAGTAAAAAAAAAAAAAGTTATTATCAGGGAAAGAGTCAAAAGTGAAGTTAAATTGCACAGTGTAGAATGCCAACAGGGATTGGTTAGGCTAGTGCAAGTCGAGCAAAGAGGAGGATGAGAGCGAGTGGGGGAAGGATGTTTGTGGGTTTGCCAGCACTTCCTTTTGGAAATTAGATTTGTGTCAGAATTCCTCCTAATGCGCTGCACGGATCTGATGGATTCAAGTGGTTAGGAGCACATTTATACCAACACATTCATTTGTACTGCCTATAATGCCCTTACCAAATCTTACTACTGCATGAATACAATGTATAAGTTGTTATGGAAGCCTACGAAGCTTAATTCAATTCAATAAAACTTTGTCACCGTGGGGCAATTAAAAAGCTTGACAGGAAGTTATTCACTTTGTCGGTATATTCAAAGAAATCAGCTTATATGATTAAGAAAAGTTGTTTAGTGGTTACAGCGTAGGTTTACTCTGACCCAGCTCATTAATCGCCACTGACAGCGATAGACTTGTGCGACTGTGCAGCTGCGCCAAGAACGTAGCGCTGAGGACAAAATCGTTTCTCCGTCTCAAGCGATATTGCTAAATGATGGGACAGTTTTGTTACCATTACCTCATTGGCTAGCATTGATTGCAATTGACATCCAACCCATTTGACCGATCGCTGCCAGCCCCTCCCAGTCCAAATGGATTGGACGTCTAATTCTGTCAATGGCATTGAAACAAGATGATAAGAAAATATTGTGAAAAATAGTTTTCTTAAACTACGTTTTGTCTCTCACGCAGCATACACCTATTTTTACAAGGGCACCAATTACTGGCGCTTTGATAACCACAAGACAGTAGCAGACAAAGGCTACCCACGCTCCATCCTCAAGGATTTCATGGGCTGCGTGGGCGTCCCGGTGCCTCGGCCAGACCCGGATGTCAAGCCAGAACCTGGGGACAAACCCACTAAGCCTTCAGAAAGAGGAAAGGACGAGCGCGAAGAAGTGAAAGACAGGGATGAAGACACGGCAACAGAAAAGGACAGCGACGGCCCAGAGGTGGAGGAGGATGACAAAGAAGTCAATGTGGTGGTGACTGTGGCAGACAACGGGTCCAAGGTCATGACGTTGATCATGGTGGTAATTCCTTTGGTGCTCATCCTGTGTATCCTGGTCCTCATCTACGCTATCCTTAGAACTCTCCAGAACAAAGAGACCCCCAGGGCTCTGGTGCACTGCAAGCGCTCACTGCAGGACTGGGTGTGAGTGTTACACACACTAAGACAGATAAACTTTAATTTTTTTTCTGCAGTGCTTGGTGGGAAGATTGTTTCATGGTGGCTATTTAGCCCCACATAATAATCAGCAACCTGTGAAGTGGTTACTATAGTGCCTGTGGAGTTTGTTCACTATTTACATCCTTTTCCTTGTGCCTTTGTCCTGTTCATTATATCACTTTTCTCAAAAGCTGTAGACTGTGAAAGACACATGGCACAACAGGAATGGTGTGCTCTTTTATTTTTTTGTAGCCATACTGTACATGAGAGTGGGTTAGTGAGTCAGCAGTCACGCAACTAGATGCCAGACAGTTGGAGTTTCTCTACTCAGTTGTTGTTGTTTAGCTGCTTCATTGCAGAATTTTCTGTCTGCGTGCGTGCAAAAGCACTCTGAAGCGCACACGCTCACAGGGGTCGTCCTCCAAGCATCGCAAGAATGTGAGACAACACATGCCCAAACATCACATGATCGCAAATGCCCCTGATGACACGCATAGAGACCACTTACCTAAACACAGGCACATAAAACACTGCAATTTTTCCCCCTCCTCCCACCAAGATGACTTACGCAGGCTCCACCACTAAATGGAGTCGTATTGCTGTACAGTATGGACAGTGCCAAGGCAGTGAAGAGATTCGCTTTGTGGTATTTAACCAATGACGCCTTTGCTCTAATTTCAAACGGAATCTGTTTGTTATACTAAAGTGAGATAAGCGTCCATGACAATAAGGTGTCAAACGCATGACGACTAAAGAGCAGGCGGGAGTCTGGTTTCCATCAGTCCCACATGCTACAGATTAGTAGTGAAGAAGGGAGAGAGAAATGTAAAAGAAGAAAATGAAAGCGTTGAGAAGGAAATGAGATATTGAGATGAGGGTGAAGGGAAGGGTCTGCCAGACCTTTTTTTCCTTGGAAAAGGAGGAGTAAGGGAAGAAAGAGGGAAAAAAAGGGAGGAGCAGCGCTGGCGTTGTGCCTCTTGACCTACATGACTCAAATCCCACTCCTCTTTTTTTCACTCTGTTGCCTTGAGCAGGAGATGACTTCCTCTCTCAACTCCTCCTCCTCTCTTCTTCTGTCCACCTTTCTTCAAATTTTATCTCGTTTTCTTTTTTTTTTTACCGTGTTTTCTTCAGAGTTGCATTCTTCCGCAATAGGAACCTCAATAATTTCACAAGATTGATACCCATTTTGCACTCTTTGAAGATACTGTTTTTCCTTATGTGAAAGGCAAAAATCACATGCTCCAGTCAATTGTATTTACTTTCGGTGGATTCTTGTCTTAAGATTCAACTTTGTTTGTAGTTTTGTTCACTTGCACAGTCATATATATATAACAAAAGCGTTCATGCATGCAGAGCATGTTGTGTATGAGGGTTAAGGAATTGTCAATAAAATTCACTGGTAAAACCTAAACAGCACTATGAGTTTTTTCCCCTCTCCTCACATATGCTTTTTATTAACTTGTCTTTCCAGGGCTTGTTTAGAGTGTAAGATATTTTCCCACAACAAGAGGGAGCCCTTTCTCAAAAAGATCCCTGATATAGAGTAGTTTTCAATAACCTCCACTGTTTGCTGCTGCTTCCAAACCCAATGAACCCAAATGAGTTCATGTACTAGTATGTAAGGACACGTCTTCAGTGGATTTTATGTTTTCATGTTTGTGTACATAGGGCCTTGAGCCTTGCCCGAGACCAGTACTCACCGAGACCAAGACCCCAAACCTTTGAACAGTTGTGTGTGTGTGCGTGTCGTGTGTGTGTGTTTGTGTGTGTGTATATATATATATATATGTATATATATGTATATATATATATATATATATATATATATATATATATATATATATATATATATATATATATGGCGGAAAACACAGACAAGACTGAAAAAGCTGTTTCTGCTCTTGCACTCCTCTTTAAAATAAGCTGCTGTATTTTAAGCCAAAACAACCATTATGTTTGATGGAACAATATGTCTATATGCTGCCATAGCAGATTCATGGCACACTAAGCCTCCGAAGTATTTTTAGCTAGTCCGTTTTACCCTGAAAATCCCCGTTTACAGACATTGCACAACCGCTTTTGTTTCAACCGTCATAAAAAGAAGGTAAGTAATTCTATTTATTATTCAAAATGTCAGTCATTTTTAGCTTAGAATCAATAATCGATGTCCAATATTTAGTTTAATTAAAAAAAAAAAAAAAAAAAAAAAAAAAAAAAAACATTTAAAAAATTATTCACTCGCATATTTTAAACTTTTAAGCAAATTACGTCACTGAAAAATTTGGCGTCTGTAAAAAAGTCACGGATATCTACCTCATAACTATCGCTTAATTGTATTTTTTTTTTTTTTTGTTAATATGAACCGAACGAAATAATAGGTAAATAATTAGTGCAAAATAAATCTGTATTGGCTTATACGAACTTTCACACTTGCTGTGAATTGGAATTAATTTATTCGAAAAATTCATACAGATTAATGTCACGCTAACTCTGATGCAGGTAGGACTTTCAGTAGAAAAATTAGTGGTGTGTTCCCCACCTTCACAACATTGACGTCTTTTTTTACATTTCTTACAGTGGCTGTTGCTGGCGGGAAAAGAAATTCTAATATCCCTCGTCTTCGAAGGGGGCGGAGGAGTCATCAGTCAATTAAACATACATTTGAGGGGGGAAAAAATTGGACCGGCACATTCAACAAGTGAAAAGTCTGAACATAATGAAAGTACTGTAATTTACTTAATAATGGTAGGGTCATTTCTATCCTTACAACATATGGGTAGACAATCTAAATTACCTGTAAAACTGAAGTTCTAATGCAATTAAAGTTGCTCAAAAGCTGGTGAGGACAAATTGGGGATTCTGAAAAGTTGGTAGTGTTATGTCCCTACGGTCCCCATGCAAACCTACGCCCTTGGTTGAAAGAACAATATGTCTATATGCTGCCAAAGCAGATTCATGGAGTATTACGTCCCGAACTATTTTTAATTTGTCCATTTTAACCTGGAAACCCCCGTTTAGAAGTCACGTAACTGCTTTTGTTTCAACCCAGCTATAAAAAGAACGCAAGTAATTATATTTCTTATTCAAAATGTCTGTCATTTTTAATTGTTGTCTAATATTTCGTTTTAAAAAAATGACTTTAAAAAATTATTCACTCAAACAAATTACATCACAATGAAAATCTGTGTCTGTAAATAAATCACGCGTATCTACCTCAGAACTTTGGTTTAATTTTTTTTTTTTTTTTGGTACTGTCAAATTTTCCTCGATATGTTAGCTGATAAATATACAATCCAAACAAAGAAAAACTGAAGAAGAAAAAAAACGTTTAAAAGGGTAAATATATGAAAAAGAAGATCTCGAACACTCCTTGATGTCTGTGATTTCTGCATCGCGACCCTTGTTATATTACCATGTTTCACCCATAAAATATATACATATAACATATATTTACCCTTTTAAATGTTTTTTTTCTCTCCAATTTGTTTGGATCGATTATTTATCTAACATCGGAGAAAATGCGACAGTAACAAAAAAAATACAATTAAGCGATAGTTATGAGGTAGATATCAGTGATTAATTTAGAGACACCATTTTTTCATTGTGACGTAATTTGTTTGAGTGAATAATTTTTTAGTCATTTTTTTGAACGAAATATTAGACATCAATTAATAATTCTAAGCCAAAAACAGACATTTTGAATATGAAATATAATTACTTACTTTCTTTTTATAAAGTTTAAAATATGCGAGTGAATACTTTTTTAAAAGTTGTTTTTTAAAATTTATTATAAACTACATATTAGACATCAATGAATGATTCTAAGCTTAAAATGACAGGCATTTCGAATAATAAATATAATTGATTTCCTTCTTTTGATGGCTGGGTTGAAACAAGCGGTTGCGCGACTTCTGTAAACGGGGGTCTCCAGGGTAAAATGGACTAATTAAAAATACTTCAGGTGCTTAATGCACTATGAATCTGCTATGGCAGCATATAGACATATATTGTTCTATCAAACACATCCGTTCTTTTGGCTTAAAATACAGCAGTTTATTTTAAAGAAGGGTGCAATAGGCGAAACTGCTTTTTCACTCGTCTCTGTTTTCCGCCAAATACATATATTTGAACGTATATACGGTGGTATGTAAAATATCTGAACCTTTTGGAATGTCTCACATTTCTGCATAAAATCACCATTACCAATCACCAAATGTGATATGATCTTTGTCAAGATTCCTGCTTTAAGTAAAACCACCCTAACATTTATAGCTTTTCATTTTTTAACAAGGATAGTATGTAAACAATGACAGAAGGGAGAAAAATAAGTAAGTTAACCATCACATTTAATATTTTGTGGTTCCCCTCTTTGACAGCAATAACTTCACCCAGACGCTTCCTGTAGCTGCATATCAGTCTGGCACATCGTTCAGGAGTAATCTTGGCCCATTCTTCTCTACAAAGCTGCTGTAGTTCAGTCAGATTCCTCGGATGTCTGGCATGAATCTCTGTCTTTAGGTCATGCCACAGCATCTCAATGGGGTTCAAGTCTTTGACTTGGTCACTCCAGAATGTGTATTTTCTTCTTCTGGAACCATTCGGAAGTTGATTTACTTCTGTGCTTTGGATCATTGTCTTGTTGCAGCATCCGTCCTCTTTTTAGCTTCAACTGTCTGAGAGACGGCCTTAGATTTTCCTGCAAAACATCGTGATAAACTTTTGAATTCATAACCATGGGTGGTGATATCGTATATAATTGTAATATAAAAATGAAATAGTATATTTTTTTGTTTTGACCGAATTTTTATTCTTTCAAATCAAACTAATAAAGTTGAAGTGCCAGTCTTGACGCTGTACCCCACTGGCAAGTACAAAACTTTTGGCAGTCAAGATTGAGACATGACCAAGACGCTCAAAATGTAATTGTTGAAATTATATCAATTTTTCATTTTCAGCATGTGCGCTGTGACTGTCCATTGTGAAGCAGTGTTGTATGTCTTTGCGTCACAGTTCATCAGGATTAGCCTGTCACAGATCATCCATGACAGCTTGAGCAGCTTTCTCTTCCTACTTCTTCCTGTTTTTCTTCCTGTTGTCACTGTCACTTTTGTGTGTTTGACTTCCTTATTCTACTTCAATGCTTGCATGCCCAAATAAAGAGTCTGTCCCTCGTGTCATCCAGATGTTGAGCTAAGATTGAGCCCAGCATTGCGGCGCCATCTTCCAGCCGTCGACCTGTTCTCACAGCTTATCCCCTCCTGAGCACATAATGGGATCTGCAACCTTCCTCTTGTTACCCCTGCAAAGCACTGGGAGCTTTGAAAGGTGACCTACTGGACTCCAAGAAGGTCTTTCTACTTGACACACACTTTCTTACTTACAATTTACATTTAGCATGCTGCTAGATGCTTATTTGAAGGTGCATCTTAATAAACCGAAATATTGAGAAGAAATGACATTGTTTGGTTTACTTTATGCAGAGAGACAAATGCTTTAAATAACTTACTTGGGGTCTGACTGTATAAAAAAAAATTATGTGTATGTACATATTCATCTGTTGTATGTACTGTATTCTACTGGATGATGTGAATAAACCTAACTAAAAGACAAGTAAATTATAGCAGCACGTTGTCTAATAACATTATTGACTCCCTCTACATTTCTTGTATTTCGGTCATACAGTTGGCTTGATATACTAGTAGCTCATGGCTAGCCAGTTCGTTAATTAAAGTCCCACGTCACCAACGGGAGAAGAAAATGGAATGAGGATTGGATGTGTTATTATGGAACAAGGTACAATCACGCAGTGGACCATTGCGGGGATGGAAAACAAAAATACGCCCAAAAGTGTTCTTTCTTTGTTCAAATTTTAATTTAAAGTGATTTTTTAAGTTGAAAATCACATAAAAAGACAATAGAACTGGTATAAATTGAGAACCCTAGTTTTTAAACTGTCGCACTATTAGCTCACACGGTTGTTCACAAAGTGGCAAACCTCAATCCATGCTCCTTCATAAACCCAATGATGACACAGACCTGTTTCTGAGGAGCCTATGTGGAATCATCCAAAAGTTGCTTTTGCAGCATTCGTCAAGTTTCTCAGTTTTTTGCAGCCACTATCCCAGTTTTTTTTTTTTAATTAAAAAAAAATATTTTTTTTTATTTCTGGTATCCAATTCAAAATGAGTGAATATTACCCCTATAAACCACAAAAACGTTAATCAGTTTGAACAATAAGTATCGTGTCTATGTAATATATTCAAATGAATATAAATTGAAAAGGATTTGCAAATCATTGCCCTGTTGTCGCCCAAACTTCATTGCATTTGGGGTTTGTAGGAAAGATAAAGACATTACAAATGGACGCCCACATCTACCCGGTATGGGTAGCAACAGTTTGCTGTGCTCACATGGGATAACGTCCTCATAACACTTTACTCATCCTCAATCTGGCTCCAAGTCCAGGATTGGGCCTTAACCTTCAAATGGCGTTTCCTAATCCAGTTAGGCTCAGGCAGCCGTTGTGGAAAATCCCTGCAGAGCAGCGTCGCACCGTGGATCTCGTCGACCCCAGCGGCATGCTGGGTCTCCTGTAGACACTCAGGTACGAAACTAATATGTTTGTTTTTTTAAATTGATGTTGAAATGACTGAGTACAAGTACTACCAGACTAGAGAGTGGCTTCTTCCCGAGAGGTGGGGCAAAAATCCAACAAGATTATTTTACCAACTGGAAGAAGGTGATATATTCATAGGCTTTCTATTACGAACACAAATACAAATACAAACATATTTAAATACTCTACTTCTTTTTAAAATCCTCTTCAGAAAATGAGTGTAATTTATTGTACCATGTTATTTTATTTTTGCTTGATTAACATCTTCAATTTTTGAGTAACCATTATGATTTTAAAACATTACCATCACAATAATTTGCTTCATCACTTCTCCTTGGCTCCACTGAAGGGCTCTCTCTCAGCCTGTCTAAATGATCATCATTATCGTTAATATTGAATGTTGACAAAGGGCTTGCTTGCTTGCTTGTGTGTGTGTGTGTATGTTCCACAGGATGTTTAACTGGGTAGTGAAAGTTGTGCCCCATCCACCTGGGTCTCCTCATACAGATGCAGATATCAATAATCCTACTGAGGTACACACACGCATACACACACCCGTTCAATCCATAATGTACGACTGTATGAATAAATGGATTTGATGAGTTATTTACGTAATTACTATACTAAATATATTCACTTTTCTCTGTCTCAGATTAAACAGGAACGATGCAAAAGAGATGGTGAGCATTATTACTAGACATTTGGTATTTCCTGTGTGGGTAAAGATTACTCTAAAATCAATGCTTTAACACAGTCAAGAGTCCTCCACTGAAGAACTTGGGTGATGCGTCAGATGACAGGTGATTTTTTGTTTTTGTTTTTGTTTTTTTCAGTCAAAGTTTACATAAACATGCTGTGTTCTCTACACACCTCTCCTGCAGCCAATCCCAGGCAGGGGTTTTAGGTTGGCTGTCCAATGGCTTTGCTAGCGCCTTGCCTCAACCTGCTGGAAGCCCCCACCTGGACAGCAAGGTGAAGCGTTCAAATTTTCTAGTCAATGAATGAATGCATTTATCAGAACCTGATCAGTCCAGTCCTTAAGATGACCGAGCAACATTAGTTCTCATGAAAATTTAATAGGGTAGACAGACACCATGCATTTCAGCAGGAAGAATTTCAAGAAAAGGAAAACGCATTATTGAATTTTTCTGATGTGTATTAGTGGAGAAAAATTGAACTAAATGTCAGTATTTCCAGGAATTGGCCATCATAAGTAGTGGCAGCCATTTTATCAATGTCAGTCCTTTTTTAGCCAATCAAATAGAAGTAACCCAGAAGTATCCGCATCCTTCCTTTTGACATCAGTAGCATTATTACCCATCTCGTTCCATACACATTTTAGAGTGTATCAGAGTTTATGTGCATGGGTAGAAATGACGTCACAAAATGGCTATGCTCATACAGTAAACTCGTGTTAAAACTAGGAGTAGGACTGTAATGTAATCATTACGATAAATTAACTTCTAAAATTAAATAAATAATAAATAACATTCACAAATTTCAATCACAGATTGCATTCCAAATGCTAAACCTTTGTCAGTGCACATTTTTTGGTACACTGACTAAATTCACACATACATTAGCTTAGCTAACGGCCAACAGCCCTACCAAAGGAAATCCAATTATTTTAGCACGTTTCATCAAAGATACTGTTTATGGATTTAAAAATGTGGGGTTATGCAAATATTATAATGTCCTAGTCTTTACATAATTCACCCACATAGTTTTTGCTAAGGTTACTTGGAATTTTTTTTTTTTTTGGACCAATGAAATGTTCGGAGAAAAAAAAATGGTCCTAAAACTTCTACTAAAATTTTTACTTTTTTTGCCCAGATGATTGCTTTTTACTACACTTTTTGAATTAATTGCATTTTTTTCCAGAGTATGAAGTATACAATTTGCTTCATTCAGTCACTGAAAACCCTTAAATTTGAAATATGTACATTTTTGGGACAAATATGTATGCAATTAAAATGCAGTTTATCAAGAATAATTTATTAAATAGCAAAAATTGAGTCCCACCTTGAGTTAAAAAATTTTCAGCGGTATAAGAAATTTGCGATTTTCATACTTGTATAATTTGAGTAACCGTCTTTCACATGGAGGTCATTTATACTTGGTTTTGTCTGTTCCATTAAGCAGAAAATCATTAAAAAATATAAGTGTTTTGTTTTTTTCTCCACCAGTCCATAGGAGATGGAGAAAGGTGAGTATCTAATCAATAGAGTGCATATTCCGTGGATGTTGTTAGCGGCTGAAGTTGTTAGCCTGTGTCTTCGTTTCAGGACGGGAGTGATGGGTTGGGTCACGCACAGCCTGACCAAGGTGCTGCCGCAGCCCGATGACAAGTACAGAGAAATCGATGAGGGCAACCAAGAGGAGCACACAGAGGTGAGATCCAAATCTGTACTTTTGAACAACTTGATAATGCATCACACGCTTCAAAAACGGATCGATTCTCTTACAGGTGTATGAAGTTGCAACAATGCCAGGTATGCCTTTCTGTTTTATGCAAATACTTATTTTCTGCTGCATTACAACAAACAACGTCAAAAATATGTGTGTCCAGATTATGACCCGCTACCACACATCCCAGTGGTGGAGATGGTGTCAGAAGATGAGGCAGAGGAAGACGACAGTCAATCTACGTTCCCTCCAAAGTGAGTGTCTCATTTACTGCCATTGAGATCTGGCAGTGAGCGATCAAGTTTCAGTGCTATTGACGGCGATAGACCTCCAGTCGATTTGGATTGGGAATGGTTGCAGAGAATGATCGAATGATCTTGGATCAGACGTCTACGGCAGCCAATCATTTAACCGAATGCACCTGTCTTTCTGGGCTTCAGCGTAGTGACATGGATAAAGCAGCAGATCCCTCAGCCGGTTCTAATACCAGCAAGTTCTGTGCCCCTTGAGCCGAAACCCAAAAAGACTCCCCGCTCATCATTGGACAAAAGTACATACTTTAAATTTCTTGGTGGGAAGACTCAAATTTTAAGAGTTGATCACAGTTGACTCAGCAGTTTCTTCACTGACTCGCTTTGTTTCCATTTCATGTCTTTTCTCTTGCAGTTCTTTCTCCACCACCTGAATCTCTCAGTGGAATCTCACTGGACACTGATAGCAAAGCCTCAGCGTAGGTCGCCCTTATTTTCTCTTATACCTTGCAAAAACATTTCCAAAAACTTAACATAGGTTATATATATATTTCACTTGTTGTCAATGCAAATGTACTTGAAAAATTGAAATTATCTCCCAGTGCAGAAAATCAATTTTAATGACTTTGATTCCATGAATTAAAAATATCTGGGCTTTATAAAAAAAAAAATATATATATATATATCAGGGCTTATTTTAAGCTAATATTAAGCTTAAACATACTTATTCAAACCAACAAATCAAGGATGCTAAATATTTTCACAAGCTTAAATAACTTATTGTCAGCAACAAAACAACTCTGTTAAAACTAAAAAGCTAAGATACTTTTTTTTTTAAACATTCAACAGTCTAATTTGTTGTTTAGAAAAAAAGCTAAAACACTTATTGTAAGCAACAGATAAATGCAAATATTCTCAAAATTGCAAAGCAACCTGTTTATTTTGTCACAGTCATACCCTTGAAAACAGTTCTATGCGTTATTTAAGCACCAGATATGTATGGTTTTAGGAAGTTTGAGCTGAACCGTATCAAAATTTGTTGATGTACTTTCTTAAAAATAATATTTCTAGCAGTGCCTTATACACTGCTAGAAATATTATTTTTAAGAAAGTATATTGTTGAACACACTGTAAGAAAACATGTTTTTGTTGCTTCATTTTAGTTTAAAAAAAAAAAAAAAAAGACAATCTTTCTGGTTTGCAATACATACACTGCAAAGACACACCTCCTTAAAACTAGCTAAATTTCCTTGTTTTCAGTGTAAATTTACTAGAAATAGGGGGAATTAATTGCCAGTGCTTCAAGGAAATTTTACTCACTGAGATTTCTTGAAATAAAAATAGCTATCTGAAAATAGGTTTAACAGACTTATTTTAAACAATAAATTAAGTATATTTCATCCGAAAAAAAACATGTTTGTCAGAAATGTTCTTAATTTAAATAAAAATATTGTTCAAAACATTATTTGAAAGCATTTGTTTCTAGATTTAGGTGAAAAAATTACCAACTTTTTAGATGTGTGGGCTCAATAGGAACAAATAGTATTACTATTACTGTAGTACAGTGGTATGAAAAAGTATCTGAACCTTTTTGGAATTTCTCACATTTCTGCATAAAATCGCCATCAAACATGATCCAATCTTTGTCAAAATCACACAGATGAAAATACAGTGTCTGCTTTAACTAAAATCACCCAAACATTTATAGGTTTTCATATTCTAATTAGGATAGCATCAAAACAATGACAGAAGGGGAAAAATAAGTAAGTGAACCTTCTGCCTAAGGAGACTTAAAGAGCAATTGAAACCAATTTTTACCAAACATTTTAAGTCAGGTGTGTGCCCAATCACTGATGAGTGGCTTAAATCTGCCCTACCCGCCATAAAACACACACCTGGATTGTCTGATGTGCATCATGGCTTGGTCAAAAGAGCTGTCTGAAGACCTGCGAGAAAGGATTGTTGATTTGTCTGAAGCTGGGAAAGGATACAAAACCATCTCTAAAAGTCTGGATGTTCATCAGTTGATAGTCAGAGAAGTTGTCTACAAATGGAGAGAGTTTGGCACTGTTGCTTCTCTCCCAAGGAGTGGACGTCCACCAAAGATGACGCCAAGAGTTCAGCGCAAAATACTCAGAGATGTAAAAAAGAACCCTAGAGTGTCTGCTAAAGACTTACAGAAATCACTGGCACAGTCCAATATCTCTGTGCACACAACAACATCAATTATATGTAAAACTATGGCCAAGAATGGTGTTCATGGGAGGACTCCAAGGAGGAAGCCACTGCTGTCTAAAAAAAAACATTGTTGCTCATTTAATGTTTGCAAAAAGACACTTGGACACTCCACAGAGGTTTTGGCAAAATAATTTGTGGACTGATGAAACCAAAGTTGTATTGCTTCGGAGTAACACACAACGCCATGTGTGGAGGAAAAATGGAACAGCTCACCAACATCATGAGACAGCTCCAGAGAGCTCCAGAGGGAGCATCATGATATGGGGCTGTTTTGTTGCCACAGGGCCTGAAGAACTTGCAATCATTGATGGAAGAATGATTTAAAAGTTTATCAGGATGTTTTGCAAGAAAACCTGAGGCCCTCTGTAAGACAGTTGAAGCTAAAAAGAGGATGGATGCTGCAACAAGACAATGATCCAAAACACAGAAGTAAATCAATTTCAGAATGGTTTCAGAAGAACTAAATTCAAGTTCTGGAATGGCTAAGTCAAAGTCCAGACTTGAACCCCATTGAGATGCTGTGGCATGACATGAAGACAGCGATTCATGCCAGACATCTCAGGAATCTGACTGAACTACAGCAATTTTGTAGAGAAGAATGGGCCAAGATTAGTCCTGAAAGATGTGCCAGACAGATATGCAGCTACAGGAAGCGTCTGGTTGAAGTTATGGCTGCCAAAGGGGGTGGCCACAAATTATTAAATGTGATGGTTCACGTACTTATTTTTCCCCCTTCTGTCATTGTTTGCATACTATCTTCATTAAAATATGAAAACCTATAAATGTTTGGGTGGTTTTAGTTGAAGCAGATACTGTTTTTTCATCTGTGTGATTTTGACAAAGATCAGATCACATTTAATGGTGATTTATGCAGAAATGTGAGAAATTCCAAAAGGTTCAGAAACTTTTTCATACCACTGTACTTAAATTTAGTGGAAAAATCTGACACTTTAATCTATTAACTAGTCTTTAACACTCAAAACAAGATGGAGAAAACTATTTGACTAGATTAAAGAAAAATAATCTGATCAAGACGTTATAAATTTGCACTGTATTTAAGAATAAAAAGTAGTCTTGACTTCAATTAGCAGAATAATTTTACACATTCATCGATTGAATAGTATTTAACACTAAAAACGAGACAGAAGATAGTGTTTTGACTAGATTTAAGAAAATATCTTACTAAAATGTGATAAATTTTCAGTGTTTTTAAGTGGTTAATATAGATACACTGAAAATTCGGTGGCTGAGGATTTTCTGCCGAAATGCGACAAAAAATGTGGTTTGGTTCTGAAGCACTGAACCCTAACCTTACCCCTAAACCCAAACCCTAACCCTAATCATAATCCCTAACCCTAATCCCTAACCCTTGTCAACAAAATTATATTGCTGAAACTGAAAAATTTCTTTAGCGCAAGCAATAAGCTCAGTAGTGCGCACTTCTCGAGTGAACTCACTGTAACTTTTAGTAAGCACTTACAGTGCAAGTGCACCAGCAACATTTACTTGTCACCTTTAGATTTTCTCTCTTCTTGCCCCCTTTAGCTCTCCTCGACTGTAAGTAAGCACAACTAAAGGGTTTCAAAATGATCCCTTCAATCAAGGGCGTAGGTTTGGTGACCTCAACATTGGTAGGGACAATGTAACATGAATATATTTTTGCTGGAGACCGGACATTATTAAGAGCAAATAGATGGGTTGAACGGGGGTCAGAACTACAAACCTAATTAATTGATAGGCTAAACAATCAATGCAAAATTAATCTGCATTGACTTATACTAACTTTCATGTGTATTGGTTCAGGTGATACATCGTCCGATTAAAACGTTTGCCTTCCAAAACTACTAAGAAAACATTTTTGATATTTATACGCAATTTAAATTATATTAATGCACGATAAATACAAACTTCTTAATAATCTCTTAACTATCCAGGAATGCAAAAAAATAAACATTTGTTTTAAGACCACTCAGCATCGTCTAAATAAATAAATATAACTGAAAAAACTTCTTAGTCGGGGATTAAAAAAATAAATAAAAATGTAGCTTTCTTTCAGGTAAAACAGTACTGTTTTTGTCCACAAGCACAGCTAAACTCAACAAAAAATGAAAACTTTTTCCTAGACTATGATTGATGGATGATTATCTGAAAAAAATGCCTGCATAGGCTGCAAATAAAATATTTTACAATTAATAACGTAGAAAATAAATAAAATTTAAATAAATGCAAGTCATTAGCCGATCAAACGTGCATTTGAGGGGGAGAATAGACCGGCACATTCAGCAAGTGAAAAGGGGTAAATGTAAGCCTGAACATAATGAAAATAATTCACTTAATAATGGTAGGGCCAATTCTATCCATACAACATATGGGAAGAGTATCTAAATTACTTATATAACTGAAGTTATTATATAATGCAAATAAGGTTGCTTAAAAGTTGGTGGGGATACTTAAACTTAAGCATCCTGAAAAGTTGGAAGTGTCATGTCCCTACCGTCCCGATGCAAACCTACGCACTTGCCTTCAATTACCATCCGAAAACACAAAAGCAAGGAAAACATCAACAAAATATCATACAAATAATGCAAGTACATTACAAAGGGTGTGTCTGTGAACCAATAGCAGATTATTGTCGGCATTTGAACATACTTTTTATTCTATGGTGGGTCAAGTTAAATATTTAATTTTAAGTTTTATCTTATTTTATGTTGTTCGTTGTTGAAATGGTAATGAAATAATTATTGCCAATAAATACTTTTGTAATTCTAAGCATTAAGATTTCATGTTTAGAATAAATAAAGGAAATTACAGAAAATTAAAAATGTGAATAATAACTATAGATAGTATATATATTCAGTGAGGAGCAGAAGTATTTGCACAACTTGCAAAATCACAAGGGGTGCAAATACTTCTGCTCCTCACTCATGTGAAAAAAATAGGACACCCCATTAAATATTCAGTTCTTTGTTAAGAAATGTTCACATATTAATGTCTCTTCTTGTTTTTTTTTTTTTTTTTTTTTAATCTCTGGAAAAGAACATGATTTAATTGCAGGTAAACAACAAAAATTAACATTGTTTTACCAAATTTATCAACAAAAATGCATATTCTAACTGAGGAAAAAGTTAAGACACCCTACCAACTAATAGCTAGTGTTACCCCCTTTGGCAGAAATAACTTCAGTGAGACGCTTTTTGTAACCATCTACCAGTCTTTGACATCGGTCTGAAGAAAGTTTGCACCACTCCTCAATGCAGAATACTTTCAAAAGTGACAGACTGTTGAAGTGAGAGAAAACGCCATTGTGAGATCAAAGGAGCTGTCTGAGGCCTTCAGAAAGAAAATTGTAGACGCTTATGAGTCTGGTAAGGGATTTCGAAAGATCTCAAAAGAATATAAAATCAGCCATTCCACTGTCTGGAAAATAGTCTACAAGTGGAGGACGTTCAAAACAACTGCCAACATTCCCAGGTCTGGCCATGCAAGCAGGTTCACCCCAAGAGCAGACCGCAAGATGCTAAAAGAAGTCTCCAAAAACCCTTAAATGTCATCATGGGACCTACAGCAGGCTCTTGCTACTGTTGATGTGAAAGTGCATGCCTCTACAATCAGAAAGAGACTTCACAAGTTTAACCTTCATGGGAGGTGTGCATGGAAGAAACATTTGCTCTCCGAGAGGAACATGAAGGCCAAACTGAGGTTTGCCAGAGTGAATGTAGGCAAAGACCAGGACTTCTGGAATAATGTTCTTTGGACAGATAACTCTAAAATTGAATTATTTGGGCACCAGAACAGAGGACATGTTTGGCTTAAACCGAATACAGCATTCCAGGAAAACAACCTCATACTAACAGTGAAGCATGGAGGTGGATGTGTCATGGTTTGGGGATGTTTTGCTGCAGCAGGACCTGGCAAGCTCACCATCAGTGAATCCACCATGAATTCTATCGTGTATCCAAAGGTATTTGAGGAAGATGTGGGATCATCTTTGAAAAAAATTAAAGCTGAAGCGAAACTGGACCCTGCAAAATGGCAATGACCCTGTTCAGGTGTATGACGTGAGGGGATCCAAATGCAGACAAACGGGGGTTGTGGTGAGTAATATTTTATTGACGAGCACAAACAATAAGGTGGCGGGTGTAGGTCGTTCTGCTTGGGGTAGCTGAGTCGACGTGGGGTGTGGAAGCTTGGAAGAAAGGCAGGCATGGAATCCGACAGGAGCGCACAAAGTAAGGACCTGGGGCGAAAAGAAAAGCGTCGTAAGCTGGGGATCAGATAAATAATAAAGTACGCGAGATGCAACTGACGTGGTAAACAGACTAGTTGATCGGGCGACGAGGTGGTGCCGTCCACTGGCTTATAAAGATGGCTGATTGGCATTGCCAGCAGCTGAAGCCGCTTCACCCGTCTGGCGTCCAACCTGCAAATCAATAAAAACACTCACACCTGCCCTAGGTGGGCCAGGTCTCAGGAGGGAGGGGCCAAGGCCCTAACAGACCCAAAACATACTAGTAAATCCACCAAGGACTTGCTGAAAAGCAAGAAATGGAGAGTCAAAGCCCAGATCTTAATCCAACTGAGATACTGTGGGGTGACATGAAACGTGCTGTACATGCAAGAAACCCCTCAAACATCTCACAGCTGAAAGTATTCTGCGTTGAGGAGTGGAGCAAACTTTCTTCAGACTGATGTCAAAGACTGGTAGATGGCTACAAAAAGCGTCCCAATGAAGTTATTTCAGCCAAAGGGGGTAACACTAGTTTTTAGGTGGTAGGGTGACCTAACTTTTTCCTCAGTTATGCATTTTTGTTGATAGATTTGGTTTAATGAGTAAAGCAATGTTAATTTTTGTTGTTTGCCTGCAATTAAATCCTTCTTTTCCTGAGATAAAGAAAAACAAGATCAACATTTCTTAATAAAGAACTGAATGTTTCATGGTGTGTCCTAATTTTTTTCACATGACTGTACGGTATATATGTACGTATATATGTACTATATACAATATTTTAAATAATTGGTTTCAGTTTACTGCCTCGGTTTCTTAAATTGGCTTTTCTGTTTTAGCCAAGAACTTTCAATTTAATGCATCCAGAGAGTTCATTTGAGTTTCTTCTCAGGGTGGTCGGTTGGTTTGTGTCGGGGCTTGGCTTGAAACTCCCTCAGCCTGTTCTTCCGGCCCCCAATGACGTTGAGGTCAGTTTTGACACCTTTTGCTTGACCTCCATTGTGTGTATCATCTGCTAACATTGTGTTCTCGGTTTTCAGGCCACAGCAGACATTTTAAAAAAAGGTATGTTGTTCTATAGATCTCCTTGGTAACAAAGAATTCCCTCGCTAGCTCGTTTATTCCCTCCCAAGCCACATTTCACAGTTCAGTTCAACTGAGTGGACCAGAAGTACAAGTTGGACATTCGGAGCTTAACTCAGTACCTCTTCTCCTTCTGTTTCAGGGGGGAAGGCGCTGCGAGCCCCTTGAACAGCAGGAGGAGACGACTGGGGGAGGCTACCATTTTCACGCATACATACAGTCACCTGTCAACATTAAGCAATGTGGCGCTACTGCAGCTTCTTAATACGCAGACAAAAATATACAGTACACAAGGCAGCTTGAAAATGTAACAAGAATAGACAACTCACCCAACTATACGCAATACAGTTCAATAAGAATTTATAGGATTTCTCTAAAGTCATGTACTGTAATATGTTCCCCACTGAGTAGCTTTTTCCCTTCTGCTTTCCAAAATCATTGACGGCGATAGAAGTTCAATCCGATTGAACTGCCAGCCCGTCCGTTGTACAGGATACATGACTATCATGTTCATGCCTATAAGTCGCATCTAAAGAAGAAATACACATTCAAAAGATGTATATTTCCCTCATTTCTGACAAAATAATCTATGTATGTATGATTATATGGCAGCTATGCATTGTAGTTTTTATTTTGTTGTACTGCATATTGAGAATATTTTCCCTTTTAACCCCATTTTTTACTGAATAATAAGAGATCAAATACAAATAAGTAACAATGTATTATCCAATGAAAGCTGAGTTCCATTAGACATTATTGTGCAAATCCGGTAATTTATAAACAAAATTAAGAATTATTTTGATTAAGCCCTGTTTCAATCCACTTGATTTACGCCTATGGCCTTGAACTGTGAAATGTGGCCTGTGAATGTGTGTTGTGGTGCGAAACATCCTCTCATTCTCAAAATGAAACATATGTGAGCCAATTGTATGTAAAGATGCTGGAATGAATAAAGAGACACCGTGTGAGCTGAAGTGTGAGTTTTCTTGTGTAGGTCTCCATAGAACAGATCAGAACAGAACTGTCAAAATCTTACTTCCCAAACAAAATGACCTTTGCCGTTCTCTCTCAGCGTCAACCAAACTCGATCCTGACATGGTGTTAGAAGATGTAGAATCAGATAATGAGGGACTCCCAACGCAACGGGCCATCACACAGAGGAGACGATCCAGTTCCTCTTCGCACCTCTGCAGATATGTTGAGAAGAACCAAGCACTGCCAGATTCGCAACCGGCTTTGGTTCGAATTCTTCAGGAGGATGCCGAGACTCAGACGGGCCGCTGGACGCCGTTTGTTGAAAGTATCAAGCGGGAAGCTGAAGGTGTGGCTTTAGCCACCATGGAGGAACGGTAGGCTCTCAAGGGTCATATCGATGGTAACATTTTTATTGCATGATTTTTTCAAAAAAATATTTACAACAATAGGTATAATCACAATAAAACATTTAAAATCCATACTAATACAGTGGTACCGCTACATACGAAGTTAATTCGTTCCAGGACCTTGTTTGTAAGTAGAAATGGTCGTATGTCGAGCAGGATTTTCCCATAAGAATACATTATAATTCCATTAATTTGTTCCACAGTTAGAAAACCTACAGTAAATCCTTAAAAAATGTTTCTGGTACTATTGCAAATAGCAATTACACAGAGCAAAACCAATAAATTAAGAATAAAAATTGGAATATTAATATAATAATAGTAAAAATTAAAGATGTCCCGATGCCGATCGATCGGGTCCGATCACGTCATTTTCAAAGTATCGGAATCGGCAAAAAAATATCGGACATGCCTTTAAAATTTTTTTTTTTTTTTTTTAATTTTAATTGTTTTCTCATTGTATTTAACGTTACAGACAAAATGTCTTACACTCATCCAGAGTAGTTTTGGCTTAAAGTAGGGCTATCAAATTTCATGCGTTAACATCGGTAATTAATTTTTGTCATTAATCACGTTAAATAATTAACGCATGTGCTGCACGATCCACTCATGCATTGTCGCGTTCAATCTATAAAAAAACGCAGTTTTTCCTATAGATAGCACTAAAAGGCAGCGTATAATGAGTAGAGAGAATTTTGACACCCTTTGGAGCCATTTTTTATGTGGCTAAAGCCTTACAATACCTCTCTCAGCAATTAAAAATAACGTGGGAGGCAATGTGGGGAAGAAAGGTAGTAGTTGACCATTTTCTTAACACCATATGTTCTTTCCCAATGCAGAGAAGATATATCAATTGGTGCCCCTACGCACAGTCATGGTTGCACTTCCCATCATGCATGGTTGCACTTCCCATCATGCATTTGGGCAGAAGTTAAATGGCTGCCGTATCATTTACTGAAAGCTCAACAAATACACTAGATGGCAATATTTAGTTACAATATACAAAGTCACATTTATCCTTTAAGAATTACAAGTCTTTCTATCCGTGGATCCCTCTCACAGAAAGAATGTTAATAATGTAAATGCCATCTTGAGGATTTATTGTCATAATAAACAAATACAGTACTTATGTACTGTATGTTGAATGTATATATTCGTCCGAGTTTTATTCATTTTTTTCTTAATGCATTGCCAAAATGTATATGATCGGGAAAAATTATCGGGAATGATTGGAATTGAATTGGGAGCAAAAAAACATGATCGGAATAACCCTAATAATAAATAATAATAATAATAATAATATTTAACACATCGGGTTCTAATGTGGCTGATGTGTTTTGCGTGGTGTACCTGAAAACACCGCGTGGCTGACTTGGCAGAGTGAGAGAGGGACTTTTTACTTTCACTTTGTTCAGCTGCGGCAGACAGTAGGCATGTTGTGTAGCACAAGTTCTGAAATAAATGATTAAAACCTGACAAAGCTGGCGATTTTTTGGCGATGTTACCACAATAATATTTGTCACCCTTAACTTATAAAGACAGGCGAACGGAGGTCGAAGGATGACCGTCCAGATCGTAGACATTCTACGGCCCTATTGTCGAGCCAGTTCACGGACCACGCACATATTTTTCTATCATTTTCATCTTCATTTTAATGGTAAGCTTCACCTGTCATAAATCGTCGCATTTTGAGCATGTCGTCAGATGTAGATACAAATGGCGAGTCAAATTTTACGTCGGATGTCGAAAAGCTCGTGTGTCGAAGCGATCGTAGGTCGAGGTACCACTGTATTTGACTATGTTGGGTCTGTTAATATCGTTTTTTATTGGCATGCTAGGATGGGACCGTTGACTCACGCTAGTGTAGCCTCTTCGGAGCCCTGAAATTTATAAATAACTAACAAACTGCACGGAATTTGTTGAAATCAACTCCACTAACTAATTAAACCCCCGCTAATTTGAAAATTAAACCTAATGTAAAAAATTCCTAACTTCCGCTTTAAGAATGTCTCCCACCAATGACTGTGATTTGACACACGTTTTGTGTTAGTTTGCAGCAGGAGCGCGTGGAGATGGCCCTCATGGCCGCAGAAGTGGCCAGACAGACAGCTGAAATGGCCGTCCGACAGCTTGCCAGTGAGGGTCAGTCCATCAAACTCTCTCTGGGGAGCCAAGAGCTGCTGGAAGAACCTGACGCAGAGTACGGACTTTATTTAATTTCACTCAAAGTTGATACGTGATGTGATGCTGTGCTTTCTCTTGTCAGGCTGGAAGTTTTACAAGAGGATGGACAGATGAATCATTGTGACATAGAGTAAGTTCATTACGTTAAAGTGATTGTGTCTACTCTCATTGAAAAATTGAGACAGCATAAGCAATTTGATAGAAACATGAACATATCAAATATCAGAGGACAGCGAAATGAGGCAGGATCACCGTAAAGTGTCTTCACACTTGAGTGAAGTTCACATGATGTGACTAACAGAATATATTTTCAAAAAATGCTGTCATATTTTACTAACATATGCCATCAATT
Organism: Corythoichthys intestinalis; assembly: GCF_030265065.1. Taxonomy (NCBI): domain Eukaryota; kingdom Metazoa; phylum Chordata; class Actinopteri; order Syngnathiformes; family Syngnathidae; genus Corythoichthys; species Corythoichthys intestinalis. The sequence continues at coordinate 38,298,296 of NC_080399.1, forward strand.
TGTCACACATAAAGGAGATTCACAGCAATGTCAATGGAGACAGAGTATGACTAAATGTAAAATGTAAATCCAAATTGAAGTCCGAACACTCTGACCTGATTAGCTGTCAGTGCGCTGATCCCGTTCCAAATCCCAAGGCTGCCTGGTCATGTGACCTACGTAACATGCTGCCTCCGAATGACAACATGGTGCCCTAGCAACCGCAGCTTCCTCTAGCGACAGCAAAATCTGCCCTCCCCCTCTTTCACGCACCAACCTTTCCTCTGTCCCCATGGTTCCCACGGTAACCTGCACACCTGCTGCTGCTGTTCTGTCACGTAAAGGGGGAAAGACCGATATGAAATGGAATATTTAGCCTGTCGTGTTACTATCTATGAAGGACATTTGGAAATTTAGTTTTCATCGAAGAGATGCAAAAGCGTCATGAACATTGATGGATAAAGTGAGTATTACATATACAGAATGTGAACATAGTCTTATGTCATCAACTGATACCTGTTAAATCCCACCACACCTTTGCGGTTTTGATGTACAGTAGATAGTGTATTCCTAATCTTAATTTTACGTGATGGCTAAATCATCTGTTGTCACTGCTAAGGGTGCATCACCGTAGCACTGGTTATAAATAGAGAAAGTCAACGTCAACACATATTGCCCTATGTATTTGCAGTCTGATTTTGATTTTCTGTAATAATAATGAAGCAGGAGGAAGTGGTTGGTCTCCGTCGGGTTTTGATTGAGCAATTTATGGATTGATTTTAGTATAAAAAAATAAAATAAAAAAAGGTTATAAATATAAAAATAATGAAAATAATAATTAATTGCTTTTTGTTTAAAGCAGAGGTCTCAAACTTACGCCCTTGAGGTCAATTGTGGGACACTATTTTTCAGGCAGTGCATCATTGCCTTGAACATATATTTTTCTTCTTCTTCATACCATTGCTTAGACTCATGACAGTTTACAGCAGTTGTTTGTCAAGATTCAAGAAGCAGTTGTTTGCCTTTTAAAGTGAATAAGACAAAGTCAATAGATTAATACGGCATCATCAATGGGCCAATGTCAAACAATACATGAATGATAAGAACGAAGATGAAAACAAAATGATCAAAACCGTTCATTTTTTAACAAATACGAGTGGACACAGGCGTTCATCGGACCGCACCTCTCATTGGCTTAAACTTTGGCAACTCTTTCACAACAATCATAAGAATTGTGGCGAATGACGTTGGAAAGAATGACAGGAGCCAATCTTTTTCCTAACACGCTTAATTGAACACAACGCAAAACATACTGTATACCATTTGCGGCCACTACTGACAGTCATGGTTGCTCAAATTCCCATCATGCATTTGAGCGGAAGAGTTAAGTCGCTACAGTATTATTTAGTGATAGCACAACAAAAATAACATTGCTTTCTCTCACAGGAGACAAGCTTTTTCTTAACACGCTTAATTGAACACAATGCAGAATATACTGTATACCATTTGCAGCCACCACTGACAGTCATGGTTGCCCAACTTCCGAATATGCATTTGGGCGGAACAGTTTAGTCACTACAGTATCATTAATGAAAGCACAACAAAAATAATATTCCTATCCCTCAAAAAAAATAATGTTCACAAAACGAACGCTCAGTGCAAAGAGACTGGCATTCCCAATCAAAATAGCTATGCAAAATACGCATAAAACTTAGTCAGACTTTGCCTTGGCTAGATCGCTAATTAATTTAAAACTTGCCATTGACACCTTGTGGTGTATTTCAATCACTACCTGTTGAGGTGGTTGCAGCTCAATGTTGCATTCGTAGGAAGAATTGACAGAGAATAAGTTTTCTTTTAGCCAAAACTTGGCATGTTTAATTTCCACTGACATGCGGATACATCCTGTCTCATTGCTGTCTTCACAGTCAATCCCACAAATAAAAGTAATCAAAGTCAAACACAAAGAAGTAATAAAAGTAGCACTTTAGACAATTAAGTCCCATCCTGCCATCTTGTGGCGAAAAGATAATATGTCAATAATAACAAGTAATAGGAACATTATTTCAACATCAACTGAGGACACATTTATGAATACAAAACATTTCCTCCACCATTTCTCTCAACACTACCTTACGTAGTTAAACACACTGTGGAAGAACGGCAGGGAGCCCGATGTGACGTCACCACTCGGCAACGTCAACAATGGCGAGCCATTAGTTTATTTTTTTGATTGAAAATTTTACAAATTTTATTAAAACGAAGCATTAAGAGGGGTTTTAATATAAAATTACTATAACGTGTCCTAACATTTATCTTTTAAGAACTACAAGTCTTTCTATCTGTGGATCGTTTTAACAGATAGAATGTTAATAACGTTAATGCCATCTTGTGGATTTATTGTTATAATAAACAAATACAGTACTTATGTACAGTATGTTGAATGTATATATCCGTCTTGAGTCTTATCGTTCCATTCCAACAATAATTTAAAGAAAAATATGTCATATTTTAGAGATGGTTTGAATTGCGATTAATTACGATTACCGGTAATTATTTTTTAAACTGTGAGTAACTCCATTGAAAATTTTAATCGTTTGAGAGCCCTAATACATATATATATATATATTTATATATGTACAGTGGGGAGAACAAGTATTTGATACACTGCCAATGGGAAAACCCATTGACAGTGTATCAAATACTTGTTCTCCCCACTGTATGTGTGTGTATAGTGCTGGCCAAAAGTATTGGCATCCCTGCAGTTTTGTCAGATAATGCTCAATTTCTCCCAGAAAATGATTTGCAATTACAAATGCTTTGGAAGTAATATCTTCAGTTACTTTGCTTGCAATGGAAAAAAAAAAAAAAAAAAAAAAAAAAAAAAATATATATATATATATATATATATATATATATATATATATATATATATATATATATATATATATATATTTTTTTTTTTTTTAAATCATTATCATTTTACAAAAACTCCAAAAACGAGCCAGACAAAGGTATTGGCACCCTCAGCCTAATACTTGGTAGCACAACCCTTAGACAAAATAACTGCGAACAAGCGCTTCCGGTATCCATCAATGAGTTTCTTACAATGCTCTGCTGGAATTTTAGACCATTCTTCTTTGGCCAACTGCTCTTGGTCTCCTGCCTTCTCCAGACCACCATTTTCAGATTTCTGCACAGGTATACAATGGGTTTCAGGTCTGGACTCATTGCTGGCCACTTTAGAAGTCTCCAGTGCTTTCTCTCATACCATCTCCTAGTGCTTTTTGAGGTGTGTTTTGGGTTATTGTCCTGCTGGAAGACCCATGACCTCTGAGGGAGACCCAGCTTTCTCACATTGGGCCCTACATCATGCTGCAAAATTTGTTGGTAGTCTTCAAACTTCATAATGCCATGTACACGGTCAAGCAGTCCAGTGCCAGACGAAGCAAAATAACCCCAAAACATCAGGGAACATCTGACGTATTTGATTGTGGGGACTATGTTCTTTCCTTTGAAAGCCTCTTTTTTTCCCCTGTAAACTCTGTGTTGATGCCTTTTCCCAAAAAGCTCTACTTTCGTCTCATCTGACCAGAGAACATTCTTCCAAAACGTTTTTGGCTTTTCTCAGGTACATTTTGTCAAACTCCAACCTGGCTTTTGTATGTCAGAAGTGGAGTCTTCCTGGGTATCCTACCACACTGTTGTACCCTCGGACTGCAGGACAGCTTGAACTTGTTTGGATGTTAGTTGAGGTTCTTTATTCACCATCTGCACAATCTTCCTTTGAAATCGCTCATCAATTTTTCCTTTCCGTCCACATCTAGGGAGGTTAGCCACAGTGCCATGGGCTTTACACTTATTGATGGCACTGCGCATGGTAGACACAGGAACATTCAGGTCTTTGGAGATAGACTTGTAGCCTTGAGATTGCCCATGCTTCCTCACAATTTTGCTTCTCAAGTCCTCAGCCAGTTCTTTGGTCTTCTTTATTTTCTCCATGCTCAATGTGGTCCACACGAGGACACAGGACAGAGGTTCAGTCAACTTTAATCCATTTTAACTGGCTGCAAGTGTGATTTAGTTATTGCCACCATCTGTTATGTGCCACAGGTAAGTAGCAGGTGCTGATAAATACACAAATTAGAGAAGCATCACATGATTTTTCAAATGGTGCCAATACATTTGTCCGGCCCATTTATGGAGTTTTGTGTAAAGTGATAATGATATAATTTTTTCCCGCATTCTCTTTTGTGTTTTTTCATTGCAAGCAAAATAAATGAAGACATTACTACCAAAGCATGTGTAACTGCAATCATTCTCTGGGAGAAATTGAGCTTTATCTGACAGAATACGTTTAGCCAGCAGTGTATGTACAAGTCAAAACAATGAATAATGCTTCCTGCATACAGAAAAGAGGAGCTTCATCCTGTCGTGGAGCAAGAGGAGAGCAAAAGTGAAGAGCAAACCATCATTGAGGAAGGTACAAAACTGCAGACACAAGCCTAAATTTCACATTAACACACAAACACACACTCTAGGACAGCTCTACATATGCGATATTTACATTAAGGCTAATCCTACCTTTTCTATTTCACAAAATTTAAAGTGACAGATAAAAAAGAGCCTGCAGAAGAACTTGAGCCACGGGCAGTATCGCCCTCTCCCCCTCCAAGACTTGAGCCGGTGAAGGCAACTGAGTCGGAACCTGTTCTACAAGCGGTTGTCCAGAGCCAAGAGGAGATTTCACAGGTTGAGCCCTTAACCCAGCAGCCACAGAAGGACGACAAAGACACTCGAGCGGCCAAGACTGATAAAAAAGTAATGGACACACAGCCAATGAACGTATTAACCAAAGTTATTGCTATGTTATTCCTGTGAGACATATACATCTTATACAGTAAATGACACTGAGTTAAGTTTTAGTGCGAAGGAACTGAACAGCTATAGACGACAAAGATGTGTCACTTGGTATGATTGATTTCTGTTTAATGTTTTACAGGAAGAAACAGCTGACGACGGGTGTGGGGGTAAGTTCTGGTCAATTGGATGCAACTCAAATTTCATTTGTGAGCCATTCCACTGTAACCGGACGTTTGGAATTTAATAGATAAGCATTTTGGTCGTCTTGCTGTGCTTTCCAAAGATTTTTAAAAGCTGACCAAAATTGGCAAAATAATCTTTTTTTCCTTCTAATTTTTGTTGAAATTAAATATGTGAAAATGCGACAAAATGGCCAAAGAAGCCAAAATGCATATTTGTCTTTCAAAAGTCCTCATCAATCATATTTTATTCAAATAAGCAGACCACTGACCCTTATTTTGATAACTTATGGAAAAATGGAACCAACATGCCACACGGGGTGTAGCATTTAACCGCTGACATTTGCGACCATGGTAACAGTTGCTCAAAACAGGCAACGTTGGGGATTTTTTTCAGCTGATTTCATAATGCTTAAAACAAAACTTTAAGATGCAATCCTTGAATTAAAGTTTCTGAAGTCAGCGTATATTCATAAATCACTTAGAAAATCAAACAACATATTACCTCTAGAGCAGGGGTGCTCAATGTTTTTTGCTCTAAGATCTACTTTTAAATGAGACAACCTCCCGCGATCTACCTTAAGAGAGGAGGGTGAACTAAAAAAAGAAAAAAATTTAATGTACAGTTACAGTAATTATGCTTTGTGAGCAACATATGAGGTTATGTTGCTCACAAAACACAAATAACTGTGTACATTTAAAAAAATATAAATAAAAAATGGACGGTAAATTATGTTTGCTCACATAACATAATTAACTATGCACATTAAAAAAAAAAAAAAAAAAAATTAAATTTTTTTTTTGATGCTGCGAGCTACCCACACTAGCGTTGCGATCGACTGGTCGATCGCGATCGACGTAATGGGCACCCCTGCTCTAGAGGGTGTCATATTGTAATTTTTTTCATTACGAGGAATGTCTGGTTTGGGTGGAACAGTGCACATTTTCGTACGGTGCATGCCTTCTATCAGCTGCTGTTGTGCTTGTACAAGTAGACGCCAATAAAAAAGACTACTGCATTGAATAGGAACTGGGTCTTTCCGGAGTTGAAGGACATTTTGGGACACAACCTTTACATTTTAAACATTCACATCCAAAATACTAAAATGTGCAATTTCCAGGTGACAATCTAAGTTACAGAAATATATAAAAAAAATATTATTTTGTTTTAAAATTCCAAATAAGTGTAGTGTTCCCCCTAATAAGCTATTTTTTTCTTTTCCCACCATCATTTGTTTTAATAAACATAATATTTCAAACATTAATTACTATTTGTGGAACGTGCATCTCACACAACAGCCGCAAATCTGTTACCTTATTATTTTTGTAAAAGGAGAATGCAGTGAATCATTAAACACTAGATTTTAAATCAGTTTTCCAAATGAATTGTTAGAGCGAAATTAATTGTCCTCTTTTCTATTTTTCATATTTTTGTAAAATAGCTAGCCTTGATTGAATGTCTTACTCTACATCACGCAACCCTGTTGAGTAGATAACTAAAACAAGACATTTATTTTTTCTTAAAGGGATCCATGCCTAGAAAGACTTGTAGTTCTTAAAAGATAAACAATATTATGAATTTAAATAATTTAATATTAAAACCCCTTTTGACGTTTTGGGTTTTATACAATTTGTAAAATTAGTAGGTCGCCATTGTTGATGACATCAGAGGGCAGTGATTTCACATGGTTACGCTGCCGGGCTTCCAGAATATGACTCTAGCACAGTGGTTCTTAACCTTGCTAAAGGTACCGAATCCCACAAGTTTCACATGTGGATTCACCAAACCCTTCAGAATGAAATAATAAAGCAAAATTTTCAAATTCAAAACTAATATATCTAAGCTAGTGTGCTAATTAGCAACTAGCAAATTCCCGTTAAAAATGCTTCTCATTTTGACAGCATGTTTTATAAACAGGTCAAAATTTGAGACCACACTGCCCGTTAGTCTGTTGTATTGCCTCATACCAAGGGCAAGTCAACCGTCCACTGAGCAAACCAGGTTCTCCTCCCATCAGATCGAGGACTAGCAGTTAGAAGAAATGGATTAAGCATGTAAATTGGCTGCAAACCAGTCCAAAACCTGGTCTAAAAAGCCAATTTGGCGAGATTCAATCAGCATACGAAAATAGGGCTCTGCATTTTTTTACATGCGCCGAACCCCTTGGACCTACTCACCGAACCCCTGGGGTTCTATTGAACCTAGGTTGAGAACCACTGCTCTAGCAACATAAAAATGTCATCTATTCAACCCTTTCAATTTGAACCCAAGAGGAACATTAATGAGGATGGCAGCACTGTCGATATTTCACAAAACGAGCCGCAGAAGCAAAATGAACAGGAAAGACGGGATGAGACATGATGTGAGGAGGAAAAACAAAAAATATGGTTTTCTGCCAAAATTTGCTACCACCATAAACAAAACGTCGTCCTACAAGAGGCGAATTTGACACCCAAAGTACTACCGTGCACTATCAGCTTGTTTTGTTTAGATGCATACAGACAGGACATACTAAAGATGCCGTAAGATAATATTTAAATGTAGTAATATCAAATAAGGGTAGTTTAAATATCCTGGGTGACTAATGCGGTCAACAGATCAACAATCTGCTTTAAAGCTACCACAAGAAAAAAACAATGCTTAAAAGTATGAGAGGGAAACACATGCAAAAAGTATTTTGAGGCATTGAAAGGGTAATAAAAGACTCAATAAAAACACAAATAGTAAATACTCGTCACTTTTAACAGATGAGCGCGCGTGTTGGATGTCTCGCCACGTGAAGAAAACCGAGTAGCATTCGTCGAGTGACAGTGACAATCTATGTCATCACCCCAAGCGTCCATTGCGCGCTTAAAATATGGCACCCTCCTTAGGTCAAAACATGTACTAAATATTATAGCTTTTTAAGTCAATGGCAATATTTTATGGGTTTCTAATAACATATTTTAGTAAAAGAGAACGATTGTGGCTTATTAGAGCTTTTAAGTCCGAGGTTCTCTTTAAATTAGTCCTCTTGGTCAGCGGTTAGCTAAACAGCTAGCATCTACTCCTGAAAAAAAAGCTGACGTCAGTATGGATTTGAATCAGAATCAGAATCAGAATAATTTATTGTCATTGTTCCAACACAGAAACAACGAAATTAAAAAATAGCAGCTCTCATGGACCAAAAACAAGGAAATAAATAAAACAAAACAACAGTACTTAAAAGACTGTTGTTTTGTTTTATTTATTTCCTTGTTGCAACGCTGTTATTTGTGATTATGCTGAATCTGCTAAAGACGCCCCTCCAAAAAAAGTCTTGTAATAACAAATTTAACATTGATCTATAAAATGAACTTATCAAGCCTTTTGATAGCCGATTATTGAATATGAATATTGAGCAGAAAATGAGAAAAGTGACGGATTATTACATTCTTTTAAAGACTTTTTTTAAAAGCCAAAAAAAGCTCCTCCAATTCCAGAATGACCACAGTATTCAATGATAGCTTGAGCTCTGTAAGGAGTCCGACATCATTGACGGCAGTATATAATGTGCTCTCCACTTGTCTCCTCTGTAGCGACGTTAAGCTGCGATGCATTTAAGAGCTGCCTGATGCGCTTCCCTCACACCTCCGAGTGCCTGGGCAATATCAACGCCTTCTTCAAAGAGAACGGCATCTCACGTCCCAAGATCCCCCCCATGCCTAAACTACCCGCCCAGTTGTCCGACATCACTCAGCGTTTGCCCTCTCTGCCCCCCGAGCTGCGCCAAGAGCTCTCTCAGATCCGACTCACGCAGGTTCCCCGAAACGTGGCCCGCGGTCTGAGCGAACTCTTGCCCGCGGTCTCCAGCGCATCTTCCTCGGCCGCTTCCGGTCTGACCGCCGTCTCTCAGAGCTTGGCCAACGTTCCCCAGAAGCTCTCCCAATTTCCTGGCAGAACGCGGGAGTATCTCGGCAACATCCGGAGCCGCCTCAACAGCCTTATACCTCAAGATGCCTAAAAAACGACAACAGCAAAAACAAAAGCGGGACTTGGAACTCAACCCTTTTGCTCCTCCTCCTCCTCCACCGCAGCTACGTTCCCGCTCCCCGTCTCCGTCCTCGCCCAATGCCAGCACCCTTGACCTGCCAAATGTCCCCATGTACCCCCGCCTGCCGCCAATCGTCAGCCCGCCGTCCAAGCTGTTCAACTCGCCTCCTCGCCAGCTTTCAGGTCTCTCTAACCCGGCCTTCTTCATTGAAGACGACTCGCACATTTCGCCAATAAGACGCACAGGTGAATCTGTGTATATGAATGAATAGAATATGCTTACAGATGGCCTAAATAAGGATACTCAAGGATTACGTCTTTCCCTGTCAATCAACTCTGCTTTTGTCCTGCTTTGCTGCTACATAAAAATACAATAATAATAATAAAAATACACAATTCATTTATAGCAAAATATCAGCAGCTTTGGCTGCCACAGTTGTACTGTTAAAAAAGGGGGAAACTGTAAAAATATTACCTTCAAATTCATCTTCATTTATTTACTTACAGTGGGGCAAATAAGTATTTAGTCAACCACTAATTGTGCAAGTTCTCCCACTTAAAAATATTAGAGAGGCCTGTAATTGTCAACATGGGTAAAACCTCAACCATGACAAACAATGTGGAAAAAAAAAAACATAAAAACACATTGTTTGATTTTTAAAGAATTTATTTGCAAATCATGGTGGAAAATAAGTGTTTGGTCAATACCAAAAGTTCATCTCAATACTTTGTTATGTACTCTTTGTTGGCAATAACGGAGGCCAAACGTTTTCTGTAACTCTTCACAAGCTTTTCATACACTGTTGCTGGTATTTTGACCCATTCCTCCATGCAGATCTCCTCTAGAGCAGTGATGTTGTGGGGCTGTCGTTGGGCAACGCAGACTTTCAACTCCCTCCACAGATTTTCTATGGGGTTGAGATCTGGAGACTGGCTAGACTACTCCAGGACCTTGAAATGCTTCTTACGAAGCCACTCCTTTGTTGCCCTGGCTGTTTGTTTGGGATCATTGTCATGCTGAAAGACCCAGCCATGTCTCATCTTCAATGCGCTTGCTGATGGAAGGAGATTTTCACTCAAAATTTCTCGATACATGGCCCCATTCATTCTTTCCTTTACACAGATCAGTCATCCTGGTCCCTTTGCAGAAAAACAGCACCAAAGCATGATGATTCCACCCTCATGCTTCACAGTGGGTATGGTGTTCTTCGGATGCAATTTAGTATTCTTTCTCCTCCAAACACGAGAACCTGTGTTTCTACCAAAAAGTTCTATTTTGGTTTCATCTGACCATAACACATTCTCCCAGTCCTCTTCTGGATCATCAAAATGCTCTCTAGCAAACCGCAGACGGGCCTGGACGTGTACTTTCTTCAGCAGGGGGACATGTCTGGCAGTGCAGGATTTGAGTCCCTGGCGGCGCAATGTGTTACTGATAGTAGCCTTTGTTACTGTGGTCCCAGCTCTCTGTAGGTCATTCACTAGTTCCCCCCGTGTGGTTCTGGGATTTTTGCTCACCGTTCGTTATCATTTTGACGCCACTGGGTGAGATCTTGCATGGAGCCCCAGATCGAGGGAGATTATCAGTGGTCTTGTATGTCTTCCATTTTCTAATAATTGCTCCCACAGTTGATTTCTTTAAACCAAGCGTGTTACCTATTGCATATTCAGTCTTCCCAGCCTGGTTCAGGTCTACAATTTTGTCTCTGGTGTCCATCGACAGCTCTTTGGTCTTGGCCATAGTGGAGTTTGGAGTGTGACTGAATGAGGTTGTGGACAGGTGTCTCTTATACCGATAATTAGTTAAAACAGGTGCCATTAATACAGGTAATGAGTGGAGCCTCGTTAGAAGAAGATAGACCTCTTTGACAACCAATCTTGCCTGTTTGTAGGTGACCAAATACTTATTTTCCACACTAATTTGGAAATAAATTCTTTAAAAATCAAACAATGGGATTTTCTGTTTTTTTCCCCCACATTCTGTCTCTCATGGTTGAGGTTTACCCATGTTGTCAATTACAGGCCTCTCTAATCTTTTTAAGTAGGAGAACTTGCACAATTGGTGGTTGACTAAATACTTATTTGCCCCACTGTATAATATTATTTTATTAAAAAAAAGAAAAAAAGGAAGAAAAACAGTAATTAGGCCTGCAACATGAAGCAATTGTCAGAGAATCTCAACATTTGAAAAATAAGGTCTTAATGGAACCTTTTTTTCCCCAAATATGTAAAAAAAGGAAAAATCAAAATGATTTTATGTAACAAGCACTGTAATATCTATAAACCTTGCAAAATCCTTTTTTTTTTCCCTCAGAGAACCTGCAGATGCATGTGTTCTAGACATGTGCCTGTATGATATTCTGACGGTATGATAACCTTTAGCCAAAATATCACAGTTTCACGGTATCACGTATTGCAATTACAGCTCTAAAATATGTTACCTTGAAATAAAGATATAGATCGATATAGAACAGGATTTTTATTTTTTAAAACATATTCGCAAATTGGAACATAAGTATAATGTTAAAATCAGAAAATATTATGAATAAAATTCAAATAAATAAGTTAGCCTAAACCCAAAACCCCAACTCAACATTATTACCATCAGAAAAGCACAGGTGAATCTGTGGGCCTGAAAATGAAAATGACCATGTTTTAGTGAGGCGGCATGGTGTAGGAGTGGTTAGCACATCCATCTAACAGTCCTGAAATCAAGCGTTCAATTTTAGGCTTTGGCCTTCTTGTGTGAAGTTTGCAGGTTCTCCCCGTGCTTCTGTGGGTTTTCTCCAGGTACTCCGGTTTCCAACAACATCCCAAAAAACGTGCATGGTAGGCTGACTGAGCACTGCAAAATTGTCCCTAGGCATAGGTGGAGTTTGACTTTTGTGGCTGGGGAGGCAAAACATGTTGATGACCCCAAGTGTCAGCAATAAAAATTAATTTACAAGATATATTCTCGGTTAGCAGTTTAGACCATGCTCGTAAATACAGGCATCCCAGCTATGTGTATGTGGGTGTGCGTACGTATTTTTCTGTGGAGAAGTAGACACCGATTTATGCGTTTATGTTAAGTTTTTCCAGTCACTCACACCCTCGCGAAACGAATCCTCACCGTGGTGACAAAACAGGAGATGGCATCCTTTTTGACTGAATAGTACAGCTAGGAATATTCAGTCAAAAAGGATAGGAAGGAGAATAATTTTTAGAGGAATTCTAAATCAGGCTGCTTAAGACAGCTTTGCTTTTGGCCAAGGACGTCGTCCATTGAATATGGTATGTCTGGCTGTGGCTCTGTTGTACAATTAGCGTCTATAGTGGGACAAACTGAAACTCCATCAGCATTCCATTTTGGCGATGCTCTCCAGCGTTTCATGGTCCACATCTTCAAACCTTGGTTCTCGCTCAGTGGTTGTTGTTGCTTCTGAAAGCTTAGGTTTGAAAAAAATTACGTCTATCCATCTTTGTTTCTTCTGTCCTCAGGTGGTTTTGGCTAAGTAAAGCAAATGACCGTCTCTGAGGTGCTAGTGATCTGTTCGAAAATTAATTTTGACACATTATGAAAATATTTTTTGGTTCATTTCATTCCTATTTGTTGTTTGTTTAATTGCTTTACAACTTTTATAGACAAAATTGTACTGTCAAAGTCTTCATTTTAAATTCATTTGTTGGAAAATCAATTACATGCAATGCCATTTTTTCCCTGGGCCCCCTTAATCTCCGCATATGTACCTAGGTATGAGTGTGTGTGCGCGCGAATGATTCTCTAATTGCACTCTGTGATTGGCTGGGTGTATAGTGTGTACCCTGTCTCCTGCCCATAGTCAGGCTCCAGCCTCTTTGCAACCCTTGTGAGGATAAGCGGTACAGAAGATGAATGAATGTTTCCGTGGCATTGACGGAGATAGACGTCCCATCCCTTTGGACCGGGACGGGCTGGCAGCAGGGAATGATCATACGATCATCACCCTGTTCAATCAAATCTTTCGCCGTCATTGGCAGCCAATAATTTAACAAGGGAGGCAGAGCTAAGCAAGATGATCCAAACTGATTAGTTTATGAGATGAGCTATCAGAATATGCTTACAGATGGCCTAAATAAGGACACTCAAGGATTACATCTTTCCCTGTCAATCAACTCTGCTTTTGTCCTGCTTTGCTGCTACATAAAAATACAATAATAATCATAATAATAATAATAAAACACTTTATGGCGGCTTTGGCTGCCACAATTGTATTGTTAAAAAGGGGGAAACTGTAAAAATATTACCTTTAGATTAATCTTCATTTATTTATATTATTTTATTTAAAAAAAAGAAAAACAGTAATTAGGCCGGCAACATGAAGCAATTGTCAGAGAATCCCAACATTTGAAAAATAAGGTCTTAATGGAACCTTTTTTTCCCCCCCAAATACGTAAAAAAGAAAAATCAAAATGATTTTGTGTAACAAGCGCTGTAATATCGATAAACCTAGCTAAATCCTTTTTTTTTTCCCTCAGGGAACCTGGAGATGCATGTGTTCTAAGCATGTGCCGGTATGAAAACCTTTAGCCAAAATATCACAGTTTCACGGTATCCTGTATTGCAATTACAGCTCTAAAATATGTTACCTTGAGATATAGACTGCGTTCCAATCACGGTTTGAGTTGCCCTCGCTCACTTGCCCTAAACACTTGCTATGACGTCACACTTGGAGGATGGAGGGAAAGTGGGCGGAGGGGGAGCGAAAGACGTAAATGGAACACACCTGCCCTCGTTCACTCACAGGCAAGAAAATCATGGAACAACCACAAGGTGTTGGAGTAGCGCTATACTGCCTATTTCAAATCAGTAGCGCCTCCAGAAATTCTTCATAGGGGTGGCCAAACGGGGCCACTTAAAACCTTGGGGTGGCACACCAAAAAATAAAAGCCATAATTTCAGGTTTTTACTATGTGGTAGTATTAAACAGGCCAGTAGAAAGTTGTCAGAAGGACTTCAAGACACACCTTCTGATATACTTTTGTTGATGGTGTTATATTGTTTATTGTATACTATTATATTGTGTTAATGTACATAGTCCATAATAGTCCAGTCAAAATTTTGAGTTTCGCAGCTACTACAATCTGACATTATACTGGCGAGTGGGGTGACCAGTGGGGTAGCCAACAAAACCATTGGGGGAACCCGTGGCCAGGCCTCGCCACCCCCTGTTGGCACCATTGTTCCACATCGCACAAAATATACTGCGACTCATGTCAATAAGCCGGAGAAGTATTCCGCGCTTGATGTCAATACGTTGGTACCTGGGAATTATCAGAATTATAAGTTTTGTATGAAATTTTATTTGGGCATTTCATTATTTATTTATTTATTTATTTATTTGTCTATACCTTACAATCCGTAAACATATTTGTTGTTCAAATACATTTAACCTATTTGAAGTTTAAATTCAGTCCCTCCCAACGTCATTTGATTGACAGACCATTCCTTTCGTTAAAAGCAAAATAGAAAAGGCAAGCAAAATAGAAACATCAATGACAAAAATTGTCAGTTTTTTCCTTTTCTTACCGACAAAAGTGAAAGTCAATAAAAAAAGTAACTTTAGTCTTTATTTATTCATTTATTTCTATTTATGTTTATTTATTTATTTATTTATTTTTTTATTTTGGCACTCCTGTGATTCCATACGTCCTGCCACTGTTCACTCGATCACTGAGCCCTCTGAGGGTCCATCTCACCAAGTTCACTTCGCTGTTTTGGGAATTGGAACGGCCCTTAAGATGGCGGTGGGGATTCCTCAGGGGGGCGGTGGCAAGGGCAAGTGAGCGAGGGCTCATTTACACCGCGATTGAAACGCAGCCATAGATATAGATCGATATAGAACAGGATTTTTATTTTTCAAAACATATTTGCAAATTGGAACATAAGTATAATATTAAGTTAAAATAAATAAATAAAATAAATACAATTTAAATAAATAAATGAGCCTTAACCCAAAACCTCAGCTCAACATTACCATCAGAAAAGAAATAATCATTTTCTATTAACATCATATGACTTGTATCATGTTTGAATTTTACACACACTCTCTTTCTCTACACAGACAGATAGTCTCACTCTATGAGATAAAAAATATATTTTACCACTGCTAGACACACTAAACATGCTGGAGTTAACTCTTGTAGCTGGTGGGAAACATTCATGACAGTGTTTACTAGTAGTGCAACGGTTTGCGGTTCAAAGCCGAACCGTACGGTTCGCCCTGTACGGTTCAATACGCCTTTATGAACTGCGCCTTTTCAGTTTTGCAATTAATTTATTTCGAACGCTTGTGGAATAAATGTCCGATCGCTGTCAAGCACCTGTGTAATAGAAGCCGAGTAACGCCCTCTCGCTTACGAGCGAAGTGAAAGTGAAACAAGAAAGAAAACAAAAAGAAGCACTGGCTTCTTTCAAATCTGCAAACATTTTGGTTTCCCCGTGGACTACAATGCGGAGGGAGAGAAAATAGGAAGGAGAGAAAATATTGAGAAAAAAAAACAACAACAATTTACAAGCATTGCTCAGCGCTTGTTCCCTATGCTAATGGCAACACTTATAACATGACTCCGGTCGGCACTTCAGCCGGCATTACCCACAGATATCACTTTCTCAAAGCAGGACAACCCCGGAAATGACACCAGTGAAAACACATGGCGGGCTCCGTTAATTTATTTGCAACGCTTGACCCGCGTTACATTGCTCCCTGGCGGACATATTTCTCCAACAACGTATTCCCCGTCATTTATGAAATGGCACGCAAAGCCATTGAAGATGACTTCGCTAAAACACATAGTTTCGTCGTGACCACTGATAGTTGGACGTCCCGTGGTACAGAGTGCTACTACGTAACTGTGACGGTCCACTATAATTCATACCTGTCAAATTGTACGGTCTCGGCGTAATTTGTACAAGTGAGCACTGATTTTTAAATGTGTACGCCGTACGTTACGTTCAAAATCTGTACGTTTTTCGTGCATTACGTTTTTTTTCCTCCGTTCGTTAATACGGTAGTTGAATGACGCGAGAAAAGTCAGAGACACGGAGAGGGAAGAATGTTTGTTGTGACGCAGTAGCAAACGCGATGCTAGGCGAGGTGGTTCCAATATTTCCTGACAGTAGCCGGCAGCCTACAACCTACGCCTAGATATCTCATGCATATAGAACTACATACGAAATGACAGACTCGGTAGCGTTAGTAAACAGCTGCCATTTTAGAGCAGTAAACTTCTCAGAAAGGCTCTGTTGTAGTGAACCTTCCTAGTGAACCTAAATAACTTTTTATCTAAAATACTCCTAAATCGGCAAAATCTTGACTTGAGTCTATCTTTAAATGATGAAACAGTTTTAAAATTTTCACATGTCGAAAGTAGACAGAAGGGAACTAATGCAAAAACGGGAGCAATTTTATCAACTTTAACGGTTGATTCAGAACATGAAATAACCTCCAAACGTAGCAAAGGTTACTATGCTTTTGTCTTTGTTTTTTTGAAAAAAATGAAAAAAAAAAAAAAAAACATGAACGTTAACACCAGTTACTTTGCCAAGTAACTTTTTTACTACTGTGTGTGTATTTCAGTAGTCAGTCATTAAACTAGCCAAAGAGCTAAGAGGCATTTTAACAGTCGAAAATGTTTACATTTTAAGTGTTTATTTCATTTACTTAAAAGCAAAATAAAGGCAGTTAAAAAAAAAAAAAATGCAAAAAGCAAACCGAAACTGAACCGAAACCGTTATACCAAAACCAAGGTTCAAACCGAACCGTAGGCTAACTGAACTGTTGCACCCCTAGTGTTTACTAACCTTTAATTTTGTATAAATGCAAAATCATATTGGAGGTATTGCCTTCTCGGCAGCCACCCTTCGCAAATGTGTTTTACATGTCGGTTGGCCCTCCTCCTCTAAGCCGCAGCCGTCTATAACTTTTCTGTAGACAAAGTATTCCCATACCAGCGATTTAGTTTTCTTCGACGGGGGGAAATGTTCAGGATTTTCACCTCCAGCCATCGTGTAGCACAGCTGATTCACTGACACTGAGCAACAACCGGTGGGGTTGAGCCGTACAGTTGCAAGCGAGGGATTTCTCCATGCATTATTGGGACATAAAAAACAGCTAATACCTTAGGGACGTTTTCATACATGGAGTAGCTTGAAACTATTAATCGGCACATGTCTAGTGTTGACTTGCATCATTTTTGTTTGAGACAGAAATTTTAAAATTCTTAATAAGAGTCTCAAAATCATGAAATTCTAAGTGTATCAAATGTGATACATTTGGCAAAAAAGGGTTAAATGAAATATTGCGGAAAAGTAAATATTCACGTTTTTATGTTTTTAATTTATCAGAAAAAAAAGAGAAAAGAAAGCAAATATGTATTTTCAAAATGTTTTTTTTTAAAAAGGGAAGAAACTAGTTGTCCCTGACTTTTTATTTATAAGAACGACAAAACAAATCGATGAAAATATTATTTTAGCTAGCCACATAAAATGATGTAAAATTTTCAGTTACTAAAGTATCTTTATATGATTTTACGGTTTCCCCCTTTTTAACCCTTTTTTTTTTTTAATTTTTTTTTTTTTTTTTTGCAGTGTACACTTTTCTCTCTTTTTTTTTAAACACAACAATTTTGTCCTCTCTCTACAAACTCAACAGACAGTTCTCGCCTCCGTCCAGCCGTCAATGTCGAGGATGTCGACTCGCACAGAGAGGGAGCCTGGGAGGCAAATAGAGAGCAACTCCTGACACCGCAGGACCCCAGAATATCTACCCTAACTGTCCCTGTGACACCAACAGGAGGTCGACAGAGGTATGAGTTACAGCCAACAATATGTATTTAAAATTTGGACTAATTCTTATGAGTGCACTTTGTCTCTCTGCTTATTTTGCATTGGCAGCAAAGGAGAAAAAGAGTAAGAAGGATGCATGGGTTGTTTGTTGTTTTCATATGTGTGGCTTCAATGCCTTCCTGCAATGACATGTAGCTTCACATAAGTACATTTAACTTGCTTGGCTGGAAGTGGATCATTTCTGTCCACAATCAGATTAAAATTTCGTTTTAGATTTAATCAGCAGTATACAATGGAATGGTTTACCGTCTCTTTATTGTGTAGAAACTGTCCTTTCTGCCCTCTACTGTCCCTTATTTTGCAGTGCTGTGTTTGGTCTTAGTGTCCTGCATATGCCGCTGTATGTGTACATTATGTCTAATTTGACATCATAACATAAGATGCTTTCAGATATAAATAGCACAAATTAAAGGGAAAGACACCACCTTTATCATGTACATTCTAGCGGAAATAATCTTGTCTAATAAATTTTGAAAAAAATTCAGAATTGTATTTTTCTGATGTGTAATGGTGGAGAAAAAATGTAAACAAAAGCCAGCATTTGAAGGACGTTGCCAACCTTAATGCAGGCAGACATTTTATCAATGCTGTTACTATTTTAGCCAATCAAATGCGAGTATTCCAGATTATGCTGCCTTCCTTGTGAGTTCATCGACACACATTATGACTCCGGCGCTCGAGTCTCTCAGTGTGCATGTGTATGGGTATAAGTGATGACACAAAATGGCTGCCCTTATAAGCGCTGTCATAAGTAGGTTTGGGCATCGTTTGAATTTGAATGGTTCAGGCTTCGATTCTGATTCCATGTTTCGATTCCGGTTCCAAACGATTCTCCATTCCGATCCTTCTTTATAGGCAGGGTCAAAAAAATTGTTAGCTTTGCTATGAATTTCTCACAGGGCTATTTTTAACTTGTATTTAAACATCAGTCTTTGAACTTTAATATGATGAAGTTTCGTTCCACAGGAGTGCACTTTCACAAAGATGTTTATTTTTCAAAAGCTCACAGAGCACATATTCTTTTGCCTATGTTTTAGATTGTCTTATGCTGCAGGCATTTTTACATGATATTGAGCTCCCACTAATGGGCTAACCTGGTGCAGAATATCAAACAAACAAAAAAAACTTGTAAAACCCAGTCCAGATTAGCAGTGTGTACAATATTAAACCATAAACAGTTTTTGTTGAAGAAAATGATCATATCAGCCTTCTCAGGCAGTAACCATGAGCATTCTGGACAGATACTGTCTCGTATGGTGAAAAACACGTTATATGGTGTAGATGGAGCGAGTTTGAATGCATAAATACAGTATGGGAAAGCCAGATCTGACAGCAAAGGATAAGTCTTTCTTTCATGCCACCACCATGCAGCAGGGTCCTCAGACAAACTGCTATTGGCTGGTGCTCACAGCAGAGTAGATAAATAAATGTCATGTATCACTGTAGTGATGTACGTGAAAAAAAACTTTGATGCACGTTGAGACGAGAGAGTACTAGGGCCAAATTAATACATTTTAAAAAAGGACTATGAGATTAGTCGTAGTAGTGCTACGAGAAAAAGTCACAAATATTACATACGGGTAAGGTAACTGGGAGCCGCTGTGCACTTTACAAACATGTACTTTAGCTGGGAGCTACGACGAAGCATTGGTATACACTCTTCTATTGATAATAATTTGATGTAGATGAGGCAAAATAATAAGGATTTCCTTATTTTTAAAGCCAATTGTAAAACAAAAGATGCTTTTAATACTGTTGATTTTAACGGAGGCGGCAACGCGCAACGTAAAGTACGTAGCTGCTTATATAGCTACATTAGCCCAATGTAATAATAAGCCTTTTTCTCATAATATTCCGTCCGTCCATCCATCCATCCATCCATCCATCCATCCATCCATCCATCCATCCATCCATCCATCCATCCATCCATCCATCCATCCATCCATCCATCCATCCATCCATCCATTCATCCAAACTTTTGAGCGCCGCCGCACAGTGTTTACGATTGAAGTTAAGTTACAATGCACAAACACATGCGTCATGTGGCTTCGTGGTGTTCGGCAGCTATTTTTTCGGGTCGGCTGTCAGGGCATCAAAACTTGGAATCGAAATAAAATTCGAACGGCTCCAGGAGTCCCGGATCCCATCGATGCTCGATGCCCAACGCTAGTCATAAGCGCTGTCATTTTTTTTGTTTAGGCATAATTTTCTCCATAATCAGAGCTTCAGAAAATGTGCACTTTGTATACTTAAAAACTGCACAACTGACTTTTAAGTGAGGGTCACTTAAAACCTTTTCAGACTAGTATCAGCCCAGTGTGACGAGCAAAACTGGAGGAGCCATTTAGCCTGATGTAGACGCTGTCAGGTAATGAAAAGCGGCAAACATATTTACTATAGTCCCAAGCACCAATGCATTTATTGTTCATTGTTACACAAGAAAACAGTAACTTTCCCTATTTCAAGCGAGTAGGGGGCATTACAATAGCCGTGTAAATGGTTTTACTAGTTTCGATGAGTAGTAGTAGGTAGAGAATTTTTTTTTTTTGTTCGTGAAGTTCATTTCCACACAAATGCACATCGAGGTACCATTTAGCTTAGCAAGAAGAGGTATGAGAGTAATTTTTCGAGTGTCCCAGAGCTTGCGAAACTTTAAAAAAAAAAAAGCGCATTTATAAAGGTTCCATTGGCCGTGATATATCTGTCTGCCGAAACAGCCTGATAGCACAGATATAAGTACGCCTGCCCCTCTGCTATTGGATACGTTGTTGACATCAGCGCGCCGGCGCTGTGAAAATAGAACAAGTCTCTATTTTGGGCCCCACCCATCGCCGAAAATTCACTCAAGACTCTCCGCTCCGTCCAAAACCACCGTCACCAGTCACTTTCACCGAGAAGTCCCCTCCCACATACACAATGAATGGGTTGCCGCTGAACCCTTCACACTAGCCTGTAACTAGTTTGAAACGGCCTTTATACAAAGTGTTGTTGGTCCCTTTAAGAACCATCACATTACTGGACTTACGGGCATATCTGAAAGGTGCTAAAGATATTAAGGACAATGTGATTGTCTGAAAACATAAATCAAGTCACATGCCCTTAATCATAACAAATATAAACATGTTGTTATAACCATGATGTTGAGTGGGCAACATTTAACAAATTGAATGATGCTATACAATGATACAGTATAAGAAGTATTGAAATTCCAATTGGTGTACACGGTGTTTGCAGAACACAATTTTGTTGTGATGTTTGTTGATAAGTTGGAAAGCTTCTTGTGCTGATGTTGTCCTTTGTTGTGAGTGTGATTCCATACAAATAGTCCCATTGTAATTTAAGCTACTGTTTGTCAACATAAAGAGACAAAAGTCAATAAAACGATGCATCAGCCTTGCAGTCTGGCTGTGTCATTGTGTCCACTGCATGTTATGGAAAGTGTTTGTTCCTTTTTAAATCATCACTTGGTTTTTCTCTCTCGATTTTTTTCCCCTTTCACTCACTCCTTTTTCTTAAATTTTGCTCCAACCATGCACAACAGTAGTGGAGGAAATCGTAAAACAATCTGGACAAAGATGTAAGACATTTTAATGAATAATCTATCTGTTCCAGGGTCTAGTTGTCTTGTCATTATGCTGCCTCTACTTACTGATGCTCTCCAGCACCTGTGTCCATCTATCAAATTGTCATTTGCAAGAGCAGACCGCCATATTGTGAAGAACTAGTGACATACTCTCTCAACTATTCTTACTTGTAATAGTAGGAGGCGGCATTCTCAAAGCGAAGATGATGAGGACGACGTGAGCATCCCTGTGCGAGCCTGGGCCAGCCAGTCCAGCATCCACAGCTCTGATGACCCGTGAGTAATGCACGGCTACATGCGTACGCCTCAGATGGGAGGCGTCCTTTTGACGACCCGCTTCTTTATTCTAAAGCTTGCGCGAGCGTCCGTCGTCATCTGCTAGTCAGACTAGCACGGCGGTCAATGAGCGTCTACAGGAGCTGGTTCGCATGTTTAAAGACAGGACGGAGAAAGCCAAAGAGAAACTGATAGATCCTGACAGCTCGGACGAGGACAGTGTCATCAACCCCTGTAAGTAAAGCAGACATACTGTACATAAAAAGATTTTGAACAAACATTCATTCGCTTCCACCCTGCCACTTCTAATTGATAGGGCTTCTTATTCAACGTGATACAATAGCAAGCAAGGTGTCAGTTAGTGTTATTAACAACAACAACAACAAAAAACCTTATTCAACATATACTAGTATATGTAATCTCCAAAATTAAATCAATATTGTTTAAATATGATTTATTTATAACCATTGACTTCATAATATTTTCATGGGACACTGGGCCGATTAATAGGTGGCCTATCGTCGTCAAAGCTGACCGAGTGTAAACATACAGTAGGCAAAGAGCTTTTTACATTGAAAATTCTTGTGATTAAATGCTTAAATCCCTTAATTCTTTATAGATATGGACGTAAAACAGTCTCGATTCTTGGTTAAAAGAAAAAAAAAATAAACGGGCAGTTATCATTTACCGTATTGATGCCTGAATATAAGACGGCCCTGATTATAAGACCCCCTCTTTTTCAAGACTCAAGTTTGAAAAAAGGCTTTTTGAACACCAATTTAATTTTGGTAAAGGGAAAATAATTACAGTACATCCGAAACAAATGATTATAACAATATATATGAGAGAAAAAGCATGTTGTTTTGCCTCATTCAAATCTTAATATCCGAACATTTAAATTTGTAAACTAAAATGCAATCACATTCGTAAATGAATGGCTTCTAGTTTTTGAAATGTAAATAAACCAATCTATTGTGATAAAACAACAAAATTACAATAACTGCATTAACCATCAAAGTGAAGTCTAACTGTTACTGTAGTCTTGAAACAAATCTGAATAAGGAAAACCATTGCAATAAATTAATGCAAACTGGTTAAACTAAAAAGAGTAGCTGAGATTTGTCATGACAGAACGTCGCTTCAGTGATATCTGGCTCCATCTAGCGTCGTGAATGGGGAGAGTAGCTGAGATCTGTCATGACAGAACATCGCTTCAATGATATCTGGCGCCATCTAGCGTCGTGAATGGGTATAATGTGTAGACCGCGAATATAAGACGACCCCCTCTTTTTCAGTGTTACAAACACCGTCTTGTATTCGGGCCAATATGGTATTTTACGTAAATATGTCGAATGTGCCGCTAGTCTTTAAGCCACCGTGGCGCTGCCTTATCACCACAAAGAGCTTTTTACGTTAAAATTCTTATGAATAAATGCTTAAATCCCTGAATTCTTTATAGATATGGACGTAAAACAGTCTTGATTCTTGGTTAAAAGCAAAAAAACGGGCAGTTAGCATTTATTGTACATAAATACAGTGGTACCTCGACATACAATCTTTTCGACATCCGACGTAAAATTCGCCATTTGTTTCTACACCTGACGACATGCTCGAAATACGACGACATGACAGCACCGCAGACGGACGCACGGCGGATTTTCTTGTGTGAGAAATCAACACATGTTGGTACAGGTGATGAAACAAGGAAAAAGGTGACGCTTACCTTCTAAATGAAGATGAAAATTATAGAGAAATATGAGCGTGGAGTGCACATCCATGAACTGGCTCAACAATACATCTCCACGGTCCTCCTCCGACCACCATTCGCCAGTCTTTTTAAGTTATTGTGACAATTATTATTGTGGTAACATCGCCAAAGAAATCGCCAGCGTCATCACGTTTTTATCATTTATTTCACAACTTATCCAACACAAAACGCCTACCGCAGTTGACGGTGTTCTCAAGAAAACATTGAAAACTCTCTCTGTCACGTCAGCCACGCGGTGCGTTCAGGTACAGCAAAAAATGTCCGCCACTTTAGAACCCGATTTTTTACATGATTAAACGAATTATTATTATTATCATTATTTTATTCCGATTTTTATTTATAATTTATTTGGTTTTCTATGTGTAATTGCCATTTTTGCAGTATGGGTTTTTGGGCTGTGGAACAAATTAATGGAATTATAATGTATTCCTATGGGAAAATCCTGCTCTACATACAACCATTTCGACTTACAAACAAGGTCCTGGAACGAATTAACTTCGTATGTAGCAGTATCATTGTATTGTGAATTATGACGCCAATGCCGTAGCGGTTAATTTCTCCCATTAATTTTTTTCACAACATTTCAAAATGCATGAATGGTACGAAAAATATAATATTTACCTTGAATCCTCGAACAAATCACTCCTGAGACAATCCTTCCTGTTTGTATGCGATACAGCTTTCGTGCTTTTTCAACCTAAATCCGGCGTTGGATCGCTGTATGTGTTTGAGAACAGCTGCGACCGACTTCGACTGACTGAAGCGGAGTGTGGGACGGCGCCCTACTTGAAGGCGTGGCGCAGTGTCTGGGGAATGTGTCCCTTCAATATCATTATGAAGTCTATGTTATAACCCAAACAAAAAAAAATGAACGTGCCTGGGGAATGTGTCCCTTCAATATCATTATGAAGTCTATGTTATAACCCAAACAAAAAAAAATGAACGTGCCAAAACCTTTTTCCTCCCCATCACCAGGGGGTGCTGCAGCTCCCTCAGCACCGCACTTCCCGTGCGACTGCTTAAGAAAGTTATTTCTTAGCACTCTTGAATACCGATGATGTCATTTTAATGCCTTAACGGTACCAAATAAACAAAATATTAGTAAGTGATATTAACTCATTCAATCCCAGCCATTTTTCACAAGAATTTCCCCATCTTTCATGCGCCACATAATATGGCTACATGAACACATAAGTTAAAAAGATTCCCATCTTTCGTCATAAAATACATTTTTTTTCAATACTTTCGTTATAGTTATGAGCAATTAAATATAAAAATCAACATTGTCAATATGTCTTTGATAGTGAATGAGTTAAGTGTAGTCAGTAAAACAACAACAATAAATACTTCTTCAAAGTGGATTTGACGTCTAGTGCAGTCAATGGCGGCCAATGAGTTAAAGAGTGCCCTTTCAGTGTTCAAAAGGAAAAAAAAAAAATCATCTTTCGGGCATGAAAGGATTAAAAAAACTTAAACTGATTGATAAATTAAGAAATTATTTTATATTATTGGAAGGAGAAAATATTTGGTTTTAGGGTTAAGGTTTTGTAGGGGGTTTTCATAATGTGAACTAAAGGTTATTGTCACCGTATAGCCTAATTATTGGAGATGCCCTATGCAATTGGGGATCTGATAATACTGACTGAATGAAACAATTTAAAATGCTATCCATCAGTAATTGTATCAACATCAGCCTTTCATTGTCCACCTTTGGCCAACATTCCTGACATGACCTTCTAAATGAATTAAGAACCCTTTTAACTTTGTTGAAATTATATTCACAATATAGCACTGTGATCACACTCATGCATTACATGTAATTATTCATTACAACCATGTCTCTTAAAAAAGATGCTTGAGATTTGTTATGTGAGCAGACCATTTTTGCATTCATAATGCAAAAATTAAATGAACAATAAATTATTGAAAAATAATTACTTATAAACTCATTACATATAACTAGAGATGTCCGATCACGTCATTTTCAAAGTATCGGAATCGGCAAAAAAATATCGGCCATGCCTTTTTTAAATATATATATATATATATATATATATATATATATATATATATATATATATATATATATATATATATATATATTTTTTTTTTTTTAATTCAATTGTTTTCTAATTGTATTTAATGTTACAGACATAATATGTTACACTCATCCAGAGTCTTTAGTTTAGGCTTAAGGTAGGGTTATCAAATTTATCCCGATAATGGCGGTAATTAGTTTTTAAAAAATCACGTTAAATATGTATCACGTTAAATATTTAAAGCAATTAATGCATGCGTTGCACGACCCACTCATGCATTGTCGCGCTCAATCTGTAATGGCGCCGTTTTACCCATATAGAGAGATAAAAGGCAGCGTAATATGAGTAGAGTGAATTTTGGCAGCCTTTGGAGCCTTCTTTTAATTGGCTAAAGCCTTACAATCCCTCTCCCTACGGTTGGAAATATCATGGGACGCAATGTGGGGAAGCAAGGTAGCAATTGATGTTTTTCTTAACACCTTTTTTATTTCCCAACGCAGAGAAGATATATCAATTGGTAGCACTACGCACAGTCAGGGTTCCACTTCTCATCATGCATTGGGGCATGGCTACAATATCATTTACTGAAAGTTCAACAAATACACTAGATGGTAATATTTAGTCACAATATACAAAGTCACAAGTCTTTCTATCCGTGGATCCCTCTCACAGAAAGAATGTTAATAATGTAAATGCCATCTTGAGGATTTATTGTCATAATAAACAAATACAGTACTTATGTACTGTATGTTGAATGTATGTATTCGTCCGAGTTTTATTCATTTTTTTCTTAATGCATTGCCAAAATGTATATGATCGGGAAAAATTATCGGGAATGATTGGAATTGAATCGGGAGCAAAAAAAAGCAATTGGATCGGGAAATATCGGAATTAGCAGATACTCAAACTAAAACGATCGGGATCGGATCAGGAGCAAAAAAACATGATCGGAACAACCCTACATATAACTACTGCTTTATCAAAAAGAAATAGTCACTAAGAAAACTAGAAACGTAATAAAATATAACACTGTCCAAAAGCAAAATGCATCTTGGGAATTGTCATTGCATTTGGCATGTCCTATGTTCGCCTGTATTTGTAATGCTCTGCTCGCCCCTTAGTGGTTCTTTAGGGTAAGTACTGTAAATGCGATTTAATTGTGAATGATTCATTTCATTTCATTATGGACATTTTGGCTCATTTCATTCTATATTAT
Organism: Corythoichthys intestinalis; assembly: GCF_030265065.1. Lineage (NCBI taxonomy): Eukaryota > Metazoa > Chordata > Actinopteri > Syngnathiformes > Syngnathidae > Corythoichthys > Corythoichthys intestinalis. The sequence goes on from NC_080399.1 coordinate 38,325,077, forward strand.
TTATGTGGGACATTTATTTTCTAAAACTTCATTCAGTTGAAGTTTTTCTCTTATTTTTAACAGACGCTTATTTTATTTGGAAAACCCTGAAGTTGTTACATTTATCATTATTAAAGCATCCAGTGGGGCATCACAATACAATTAGCAAAAACATATTAAGCGCACGACTGCATATATTGGTATGGGTTTGATATCGGTATCTGATTTTTTTGAGTTGGACAATATCGGGATATCGGTTAAAAGGTCATTATCGGACAACTCTAATAGTTATTATTTTACTTTATTTCCATTCATTTCACTAAATTTTTGTCTCCACGCTCCAACTATAAATCTCTAAAAAATAGCCCTGAGTGATACAAATATGCCTCCCACTTGCTCTTCAGCTCCTCCAAAGGCCGCACCACCGCAACCTTCTACTTCTGCTCAGCGTACAGATGGGCAAGTTACGGAGAACCTCGGCGGTGCCGCGGGAGAAAGAGCTGACAGTGGTCAGCAGAAATCTGACCATCAGGTGAAATCCCCTCGACGGACACGAGCCTTTGTCTGCTCCCGCTTTCCAGCCAGCATCGACCCTTTCACCAGTGAGAAGCCTGCCCCCTCTCCCTGCTTTATCTCCACAACCTATGTGCACCACCAAATTCCAAATAATAAAATGTAACTGCTTTGTCAAGTCAACGTGACTTTCTCCATACTCCTGATGTGTTTCCTCCCCCAGATTTGATGTACGTCCTGTGGATGTTTTTGGTGTCTTTGGCATGGAACTGGAATGTTTGGTTCATCCCAGTGCGCTGGGCTTTCCCCTACCAGACACCAGGCAATATTTACTACTGGCTGCTGACCGACTACCTTTGTGACCTTATTTACATTTTGGACATCGCCGTCTTCCAACCACGCCTCCAGTTTGTCCGTGGAGGGGACATAATTGTGAGTGCCATACGGTTTCATTTTTTGTTTTAGGTTGACCGTGAAAAAAAAAAAAAAATTTAATTGCATATTGTCTTTTCGTCACAGTGTGACACAAAAGAAATGAGAAACAATTACATGAAAACCAATCGTTTCAAGGTGAGGGACATGTTTATTCATTCGGTGGTAATAGTTTTGATGTAGGCTCTAGTTTCTCGCACATAAATGATACTGTAGAAGGTGTGTCAAGAATGGATGGATGAATCCATATTTATACCTTTTTTCCACACAGTTTAGAAATTTAATGACGTCAAACCTTATCTAGAAGTTATCAATGAGTTTACTCCTTCTTTCTTTCAGTTTGACGTGGCCAGTCTTGTTCCTCTGGAGCTCTTCTATTTCAAAACTGGCATCAATCCTCTTCTACGCCTACCACGGTTACTCAAGGTGAGCATTTTGATTTAACAAAAACAAAACAATCTTTTCAAACATTAAAAGCACTAAGAATAACTGTGTTTTCTTTCAATGCTGCCCAGATCAACTCATTCTTTGAATTTAATGAACGTTTAGAGGCCATCTTGACCAAAGCATATGTCTACAGGTGAGCAGTCTTGCCCTTGTTGTGAACCGTGCTATTTTTTTAGCAGTAGGCTACCAAATCATTTAGAAAGGTTTGACCAATTGAACATGAGAAAAAAATTATGGTTGATATCACAATGATCATCTAGTTCATAGGTGTCAAACTCAAGGGCATAGGTTTACATAGGGACAGTAGGAACAAAACACTACCAACTTTTAAGGATGCTCAAATTACCCCACCAACTTTCAAGCAACCTTATTTCCGTCATATGACCTCAGTAATTCAGGTCATTTAGATTGTCATCCCATACGTTTCAATTGTTGTAATTTACCACACCATTATTAAATGAATTATTTTCATTATGTTGAGATATACATGTACCTCTTTTCACTTGCGGAATAGACCGGTCCATTTTTTTCTTTCTAGACCGGGGGTCGCCAAACTGTGCTTTCAGAGCTGCATGTTGCTCTTTAGCGCTGCCCTTGTGGCTCCCTGGAGCATTTTCAAAAAGCTCGAAAATGGAAAAAGATGGTTGAGGGAAATATATTTTTTGTTTTGAGATGGTTTCTGTAGGACAGGGGTCCCCAAACTTTTTCCTGTGAGGGCCACATAACTTTTCCCTTCTCTGATGAGGGGCCGGGGTCAGTTTGTAATAGAAAAGTGTGATGATTGCAGGACTGCCTAAATGTAAAAAATTATTGTTTTTCATAAAGCCACAGTCAAATAACCCTTTCTGGATAATATATAATATAATGTAATGTAATGTAATGTAATGTAATGTAATGTAATGTAATGTAATATAATATAATATAATATAATATAATATAATATAATATAATATAATATAATATAATATAATATAATATAATATAATATAATATAATATAATGTAATGTAATTAATCAAATAGATAAAAGCCAAATAACCCTCTCTGGGTTCTTCACAGAAAAAGCCAGAAAATAAATAACACAAGTAAAAAAAAAAAAAAAATTATTCAGGGGGGCTGACCAAATGTGGAGGCGGGCCGTAGTTTAGGGACCCCTGCTGTAGGAGGACAAATGTGACACAACATCCTTAACGTTTTCCAATGCTGTAAAAATGTGTAGAAAAATATTAAATTTCAACATTTCTGTCAACGAAGATTTGCGTCTTAGCCTGCGACACACGTTTCTATCAGCAGGACGCGATGCCAGGCAGGTATTGTAAACAAACCAGCAGCTGAGTACCCAGTTAGTAGTGAGAGAAAAAGTGCGATTCCGTTGCTTCTGAGGAACTTGGAGGAGCGCAAAAACAGATTTAAGAAGTGGATTGCATCGCCAAACTCCACTACTGCTGCATGTTTTGTTGCAACCCGGGAGATAATAAAGCGTGGGAAACCGTTCACAGATGGTGAGTACATGAATGAGACATTCAACAACATATCAGAACACCTAATTGCAGACTTCAAAAACGAAACAGAGATAATAAAAATCAAAGACATGCCCAGATAAGGGTCATGTTGTGCACGTTCCATTTTGTTGTTTTTGGATACCTCAAAATAAAAACGACATCAAAAATTGGATTTCTTTATTGCATTTCAATATTTTCATAAAAGCAATGAAACAATTCATTAAAATTATAATAAAGTTAAACTTGAGTTGGCATCGTACAACAGAGTAGTCACTTGGTGCGTTGGATGCACTGCAGGGAAAATAAACATTAAATCCTGAAGGCTCATTATGTATTCTTAGATGACCGTATTTTTCGGACTACAAGTCGCAGTTTTTTTCATAGTTTGGCTGGGGGTGCGATTTATACTCTGGAGCGACTTATGTGTGAAATTATTAACACATTATTACTGTAATTTTCGCACTATAAGGCGCACCTGACTATAAGCCGCCACCCACCAAATTTGACACGAATACAACATTTGTTCATAGATAAGCCGCACTGGACTATAAACCGCAGCTGTTCTAACTCTATTATGGGATATTACCACCAAAAGATATTAACCGGTAACACTTTATTTGACAGTGGCATCATATGACATAATGACCAAATGAACCACCATGAAGCTTTGAACCAATTGACTGCGAAGCTTCATTGCTTTAAGAAGCTTCTTTTGGCCATTACTGCTGCCTTGGGGGAAACAGTGAACCTCTACAGTCACCGTCTGTCAACACTGTTGTTGTCCAACATGCCTCCTAGCATGCATTGCAGTGCTACAGATGTAAATAACAATCAAAATTCATGTTCTGTGCTAATTATTTCTTCAGTTACTGTTCCAGTTGTTTAATTAATTGCTAGTTATGGTATGTGGTAAAAATTTCTTTGACAGTGGTGCCATGAGACCATTATTAGACAATTATAATTATGACATGACATTGTCATGAGCATTTTTAAATGCTTATAACAGATGTCATTTAGCTTTATCTGGCAAATTATCTCACCTTTGAATGGATGTAAAAGATCCAAGCTGGACCTAAATGGAGTTAGTGACATAATTTGCCGGATGACACTGAATGACATATGTCATAAGCATTCAGTAATGCCCATGTTAGTGTCATGTCATAATAATGAAGGTCTTATGACGCTGTCAAAAAAAGTGGTACTTATTAACCCAGATAAATCAACGAATAAAACGCACTGAACTATTAGCCGCAGGATTAAAAATGAAGGAAAAAAGTAGCGGCTTGTAGTCCGAAAATTACGGTATATCATTTCACATATTATTTTGGTGTTTTGGAGTGACACTGATGGTTTGGTAAACTTGTTAGCATGTTCTTTCTGCTAAAGTTATCTGAATAACTCTTAATAGCTATGTTATGTTAACATACCGGCCATGTTCGCATTTCATTGTTCATACATCATGTAACATCATGATACTGTACACTTATTCAATATGTTGTTCTTTATTGTATTTTTATTTTAAATTGCCTTTCAAGATGACATATCTGTTCTATGTGTTGGATTTTATCAAGTAAATTTTCCCCAAAAATGCGACTTATATTCCGGTGCGACTTATACTGTACATGTTTTTTTCCTCCTCGTTGGGCATTTTATGGCTGGTGCGACTTATACTCAGGTGCGACTTATAGTCCGAAAAATATGGTAGTCATTTTGATAGTAGGCTAATATAGCTAATACAGATACATACAGCATGCGTTGCCTTCATTATTAGGCTTATTCAAGGCTTTTATTTTTTTTTGCGGCTCCAGACATATTTGTTTTTTTTTTTTTTGGTCCAATATGGCTCTTTTAACATTTTGGGTTGCCGACCCCTGTCCTAGACGCACATTTCATTGGCTGATGACTTCACCCCGCCCTTCCCACCTGCATCAGAGTTAGCATAGCCTTAAACAGTGTGAACTTTCTAACCTGCAAAACTCGAGTTTGAAGCTGTTTAGAGAGACGTTGGTGTTGGTGTTATACTTGTATAGCGCTTTTCCACCTTTCAAGGTGCTCAAAGCGCTTTACACTACATTATGTCCTCCTGTACTGTATGTGTTTTCTACTGTTAATGTTAATTAAACTGTGAGAAATGTAGTGAACTGAGTTTTACCCCCTTCTCCCCAGTTTTACTTTTTATTTTATTTATGTGGTCTCAAAGCAGCCCACAGGAGCGTTCATGTTTTTTGTTGAGTTTGGCTGTGCTTGTGGACAAAAGCAGTACTGTTTTACCTGAAGGACAGCTCCATTTGTATATTTTGTTGTTATTCCCTGACAAAGAAGCTTTTTCACTTTATATCATTATTATTATATATCATATTTAATTTCTTTATTTAGACAATGTTGAGTGGTATTAAGACAAATGTTTTTTTTTTTTTTTTTTTGCATTCCTGGTTAGTTAAGAGATTTATGTTCAAATAATGCAATTTAAATTTGCTCATAAAATACGGACAATTTTTCTGGAAGTTTTTAGAATGTAAAACAAAGGTTTGAATTGAACGGTGTCGGCTGAACCAATACAAATAAAAATTAGTATAAGTCAATACAGATTTATTTTGTATTGATCACTAAGAATGTCTTGTCCTCAGCAAAAACTGTACATGCAGGTTATTCAATATCGTCCCTACCACCGTTGAGACCAAACCTACGCCCTTGGTCAAACTCAAGGCCTGGGGGCCAGATTCAGCCCGCCACATCATTTTTTTGTGGTCTGTGAAAGCAAATCGTGTGCATCAACTTCATGTTCAGTGCTCATATACTCAAGGCAGATACAGGTTTATCTTATGAAATTTGAGACCTTAACAGACATCTTAAGAACACTTAGAATAGAATTTAATAGCAATTCCGAGGCTTCTTTTTGTTTGTTAACTACAATATTTTGGTTGAGCTATTTATATTTCATAAATATATGCGACTCATCTAGTATCCTCTTAACTATTTAACTCATAGTTTCCTCTCTCCTGTATTCCAGGGTGATCCGGACGACCACGTATCTTCTCTACTGTCTCCATTGCAACGCCTGCCTGTACTATTGGGGCTCTGCCTACAAAGGACTGGGCTCCACCAAGTGGGTGTATGACGGCAAAGGCAACAGGTGGCTCAAACAGACATGTGGTGTTTTTTAAATTTTTTTAATCAAATAGAATCAATCTATTTCACATCAATGTCTTCTCTCACAGTTACATTCGTTGTTATTACTTCGCGGTAAAAACCCTCATCACTATCGGGGGGTTACCAGACCCCACCACCCTGTTTGAGATTGTCTTCCAGCTCATCAACTACTTTGTGGGAGTCTTTGTCTTTTCTATCATGATTGGGCAGGTAGGTTTGATAAAGTGAAATAATCCTAAAGTAGTAATACAAAATTATGTCATGAAGTCACTTTTTTTTTTTTTTTATCCCTTTGAGATGCGAGATGTAGTTGGTGCGGCCACAGCCAGTCAGACATACTATCGCACCTGTATGGACAACACCATTAAATACATGTCATCTTATCGCATTCCCAAAGATGTCCAGAACCGAGTCAAAACATGGTACAACTACACCTGGCAGTCACAAGGAATGCTTGGTAAGAACAGGAGTAATGTTTTAGCTCCTTATTGCATATATGATATGATATGTAATACGTAGTGTCAGGGCCGGCCCAGGCCATTTGGGGGCCCTAAGCAAAATAATGCCAAGGGGCCCATATTTTTGGCCCACCATTTCGTCACAGTGTACTGTGAAACCCATACATGCAATCCAACCCATACGTCCATATTTTGTATATTAATCAGATTTTGTTGCACTGCATACTTCAAACTTCTCACCCCAAATGATTGTCAGTACTTACAGTAGATAGCGCCAAACCTTTTTCTAAAAGAGGAAAAGAAAAGTTAAGGAAGAAATTTTATTTTTTAAGCTTGAAATTAAGTATCAAAACTCACAAAAGTCAACTAAGTATCAAAACTCACAAAAGTCAACTAAAGCAAACTGCAGTAAACAAAAAAATATATAAATTAAACAATTGGCAGATAGGGGACCCCCTAGTGGTCAGGGGCCCTAAGCAGCTGCATAGTCTGCGTATAGGCTGGGCCGGCCCTGCGCAGTGTACAGTAAGGCTTCCAGAAATGGTTCTGTTGCAAGGGCGTAGGTTTGCATAGGGACGGTAGGGATAAAACACTACCAACTTTTCAGGACACTCAAATTGTCCCCACCAACTTTTAAGCAACCTTTATTTGCATTATATCATGAATTCAGTTATATGGGTAATTTAGATTGTCTTCCCATATGCTGTAACGATAGAATAGACCCTACCATTATTAAGTGGATTATTTTCAATATGTTCGGACTTACTGTACATTTCTCCCTTTTCACGCGCTGAATGTGCCGGTTTATCCCCCCCCCTCAAATACACGTGTGATTGGCTGATTACTTGACCCCTGCCCTGCCGCCACACTGACACACACACACACACACACACACACACTCACGCAGCCCCGACTGATTCATGTAGACCAGTGTTTTTCAAACGGTGTCAATTTTATTTGTATAGCCCTAAATCACAACAAGTATGTCTCAAAGGGCTTTGCAGAAGCAATATGATACACAATCAGAAACAGCAAATGAAGCAACAAAGATGAATAAATAAAGTTCAAGTCCTGGGCGTCCCCCATCCTTAGACCCTCCATGTCGGCAAGGAAAAACTCCAAAAACTCCAGTCTTTGGGAGAAAATGAGAAACCTTGGGGAGTACCACAGTCAGGAGAGATTCACTCCCAGGACGGATAGACAGGAAGCACCAGGACTGCTAATAGGAATTAGCAGGCGAAGTTACAGTCTGTAAAGATGCAGTGGAGTGAAGGAACAAGAAGAGGTCCATCTAGCCAGATGAGACGGGGGTAGCAATGAGGACGTCCATCCAGCCAGGGGTCCGGACAGTCAGGAGGCTGCAGCTGAAAAATAGCCCCTACCCAGAGGGGAGGGGGGAAAGGGGACTAGTGATGAAGAGACTAGACAACTAGATATTAATATTGGAAAATGATAGGCTCCAGCACCTCCGCGACCCTCGTTAGGAAAAGCGGCATGGAAATAGAAATAAAGTAAGACAAGTGGTAGGTAGATTGACAAAAAGGAGATAGAACTCCGTGGCTGTACTTCCCCCAGCATTAGAGCTTCTAGTGCAGCTTAGATTAAACTGTGAGTCTACTCCGACTTCAACTAGCCTGACCATAAGCTTTGTCGAATAGGAACGTTTTTAATCTAATCTTAAATGTGCAGACTGTCTCGGCTTCTTTAATATTAGCTGCAAGCTGATTCCATTAAACAGGGGCTTGGTGGCTAAAGGCTCTAGCTCCGACAGTACTTTTAGAAACCCTGGGAACTACCAGTAGACCTGCATTCTGAGAGCGTAGTGTTCTGTTGGGGCGGTATGGAACCAGAGCATGGGTGAGATCAGATGGCCCCAACCCATTAATAGTCTTAAATGTAAGAAGGAGGATTTTAAATTTAATTCTAAACTCGACTGGAAGCCAGTGAAGGGCCTGGAGCACAGGAGTGATGTGCTCTCTTCTATTGGTTCCTGTTAAAAGTCTTGCTGCTGCGTTTTGGACTAGCTGAAGACCTTTTAGAGAACTTTTAGGACAAGCTGCAAGTAGGGAGTTACAGTAATCCAATCTCGATGTAACGAACGCGTGAATTAATTTTTCTGCATCGTTTTTAACTTTTAAGTTTGTAACTGTCTCCTCCTTAAATGGTGTTCCTCCCGACATCCACTACGCCGTGGCGCTGCTTTATTTACATTGAATATGTTATTCTGTTGCTGCTTACTGTTATGTTGGAGTTCTGCGAATGTGTGTGTGTGAAACGCTGAGCTCCAGAGTGACGAGTGGTCAAGGTGGATTTAGTTTTGTTTTTTTTTGGTGAATAAATGTACATTAGTGGAAGCTTCTCCCCTTTTTGTTACTTTTATGCACGCTACTACTTATCACGCGTTACAAGTTGCAGTAGGAAAGGAGGTTGAAGCTTGCGGTCGTGTGCAGATGAGCAATGTATTGCTCTTGTCGCATTCAAGAACTACTCAGATTTTTAGCTATCTGCTACCTTGCTGTCCGCGAATATGTGTACCCCAGCATGTCTACTGTACATCATTTGATTAGAGTCGTCAAGTGTCAATATACACGGAAGTGTCCTTTCCATTTCATCCATATTTGAGACCGTCAATCCTCCACCTGTGTTTTATTCCATCACATTGTTGAGGACAGCAAGGTAGCTAGCTGATGGCTAAAAATCCGAGCAGTTCTTGAAAGTGACGCGAGCAGTTGCATTTGCTCTCGTTTCAAACCAAGTCGATGGACTATTTTGTTCGCCTCCATGAAAACACAGAGAAAAAAGGCAACTTTTTCAGAAACACTACAAAGGTAAATGAGAAAGCCCTCAAAGCCATTTACCTTGTTGCTAAATTTGTTGCTGAATCCAAAAAGAGGCAATACTACCTGCCTGCAAAGCCATTGTCAGTGAGATGTCAGTAGATTTAAGACATTTCTAAAGTCCGAGTCTGACAATTCTGAGCTTTTCAAGCCTAAATGCTATAAAATAAATAAATAAATAAATAAAACAGAGAGAGACTAAGAGCTGTTGACGAAGATTCCTGCAAGGATATCGGCTTTGTGTTCATCCATACAGGCGTCCACACTGAGTAAGTATAAATATTGAGAAATTATTTCATAATTAAATATACTGTACAGAAAGTAATTTTGGAACATTTTTGGTTTGTGGTGTGCCGCTAGATTTTTTTCCAAAGTAAAAACGTGCTGTGACACAGAAAAGGTTGAAAAACACTGATGTAGACAACATGCCACCTCCTCCGCCCCCTTCAAAGAGGAGGGATATTAGAAGTTGTTTTTTTTTTCAACCAGCAGCAGCCACTATAAGTAATGTAAAAAGACGGGAATGTTGTGGAGGTGGGGGAAACACCACAAATTTTGCTACTGAAAGGCTGACCTGCATCAGAGTTAGCATAACATTAAACTGTGTGAACATGCTAACCTGCAAAACTGCTGCGGTCAGGCCAGCCTCCACATGGAACAACGAAGTCAAGGTAGCCGTCCCTCATTTGGATCATTGTTTGCATTATGTGCATTACTGTAATGCAATGCGGTGGCTTCAGAGTGCAAGTCCCTTTATTAAAAAAAACGGGGCGCTATCCAAGAAAGGGTCCACTTCAGAGGGACACTGATATGAACTTGAACATGAACTGACATGAAAAAAAATCTGTGAAATGAAATCACACATTAGAATTTCGTGAGAGTACTTTGGCTCGAGTCTTGGGGTAGTCTAGTATGCCTCAGATGTAGATCGGTCCTTGGATAGATCAATTTTTTTTTCATTAATTTTTTTCCCAAATCCCTTTTATATTTCAATACTTTAGTTTGAGTGGTGGTCCAGGGGTGCTCCAGTGTCCTCCAGAAGTAGACGCATTCTTGGATAGCTCGCCATTTTTTAAATAAAGGGTTTTACACTTTAAAATGTTTCTTTAGTAGTTTTTGAAAACAAAGGTCTGAATCGAACTTTGTATAACCTGAACCAATGCATGTGAAAGTTAGTATAAGTCAATGCAGGTTTATTTTGCATTGCTCATTTAGGCTATCAATTAATTAGGTTCATAGTCGTGAGAAATGTAGCCCTGAACCTCGTTTAATTATCTTTTTGGTGTTATTAATGTTCCGTCCCCAGCAAAAAGTGCACATGAGGGTTATGCTGTTATATCGTCCCAACCAATCTTGAGAACAAACCTACGCCCTTGTTCTGCTGGTAGTCGACTCACCAATCTTTTTTGCGGACAGTCAACCACGCGGTTCATATATAAATCATGTTATTCACTTTTTATATGAATCGGAATAGTTTCTGTACAATATTGATTGGGTTTTGTTTAATTAAACAAAAAATAATTAGAACATTTTTTGGGGTTGGATAAAATAAGATAACATTTACCCTCCCCCGCCCCCCCCCCACACACACCTTTTTTTGTTGTTGTTTAATTAAAATGGTTTTTTTTAATTAAATCCATAATTATCTAAAACGAAATATATATAAAATATAGATTTTTGCTGGTTTTATTAAAAATAATTGCATGTATACTCATTTAAAAATAAATAAAAAAGAGGATCTTTACTGTTTTTGTCTTTTTTTATCTAGAACTAAAAACTTAAGTTAAATTCAAAAACAAAATAATTCTTTTTCCCGCCCACTTTTTTGTTTTTTAAATTAAAAAAAAGAAAAAGAAATTAAATATATCTACATGAATAAGAATATTCAGTTTTTCTTTCATTTTTACTTTTTTAAATAGTAGTAAATAATAGTAAATAATTTTAAAAAATAATAAGCGAATACATACTTTTTCCCCTATAAAAAAATAAATCCATAAAAAATTTAAGATTGAAAAAATAAAATAAAATAAAAGAACATTAACCATCATTATCTGCCGTTAATGCCTAGACACCCAATCTATTTTGACTCTTAAGATACATATTCAGAGAGACCCAAAAAAAACGGGAACTTTTTAACAATACAATAAAACCAAGAGTAATAGAAGAAAAATATTCAAGAGATTGTAGGAATGCATTCGTACAGGAGAACGCCATTTTAATAATGTCATTTAAAAAAAAATGAAAATTCCATCACAGTTCCTTAAATGGCAGGTTTGAATTACTATAAATCAAAAATATTTTCTACCATCACTCGTGATTTTATTGAATTGTTTAAAATTTCCCATTTTTTATGGGTCAACCTATACTCATGATAGTCCAAACACTTTCCATCATCCAGATGAGCAGGAGCTGCTGACTCAGTTGCCAGATAAGATGCGTCTAGACATCGCTATAGATGTCAACTACTCCATTGTCAGCAAGGTGCCGCTCTTTCAGGTATAAGTCTTTCAATGTTAATACAGTGATGACCGTGTCTCATATGAGGGTCATTGTCCTCGTTTTGACAGGGCTGTGATCAACAAATGATTTTTGACATGTTAAAAAGCCTGCGATCGGTTGTCTACTTGCCCGGAGATTATGTCTGCAAAAAGGTACATTGGACAAACGGGTCTGAATACTTAGATTAAAATGGTAATAATCATTAAAGATAAAAATTATGTTCCCTAAATGACTTTTCAAACAGGGCGAAGTCGGTCGGGAGATGTACATCATCAAGGCCGGGGAGGTGCAAGTGGTCGGAGGAGCAGATGGAAAGACGGTTTTTGTCACTCTTAGTGCTGGCTCCGTCTTTGGGGAGATAAGGTCATTTGGTATTTGAAAAATGCTTTCAAAATACCATGCGTGTCTTTGATGATTTATTTTCAAATCAAAGTGCCTTTTTATTGGCAGTTTGCTTGCAGTGGGCGGGGGCAACAGGCGGACAGCCAACGTGATCGCTCACGGCTTTGCCAATCTCTTCATTCTGGACAAGAAAGACTTGAATGAGATTCTTGTCCACTATCCGGAATCGAAGAATCTTCTGCGGAAGAAAGCCAGGTACTAAATGTCCCAAAAAATGAGTTAGTCAAAAACCCAAAAGAAAATTCTTGTTCACAATCCCCCAGTTGGAGTTTAAACATGAGACCGTCTTCTCGTCCTCTCCTCACAGGAAAATGCTCAACAAGGGGAAGAAACCTGAAGCTAAAGAAAACGCTAAGGAGCCCGCGCAGGTCCAGGCCACCGTCACCAGGCCCGAGACTCCCAAACTACTCAGGGCGGCTCTGGAGATGACCGAGAAATCCTCTGGACTCAAAGGAGCAATGGCTCAAGTCAAAGAAAAGACCAACAAGTCCAACGTCTCTCTTCAGGTATTGGCTGTGATGGATGAAGTACTCCCCTTTTTTTTTTTTTTTTTAACTTATGTAAAAGTACAGCTACAGGTGCAAAAAATACTTAAAGCAACATTAGGTTACTTTTCAATCTTTGTAAAAAATTTACTAACATTTGTGATATGTCAGCTGACAACTAGTTGAATGACACCTCTTCTATATCTTGAGGGGGTCTGTATTGCTTTTACCTGCACTAATGACCGTAATTTCCCAAATATAACGCGCACTTTTCCCCCCCAAAATCAACTTGTAAAATCATGGTGCACATTATAAACGGGTACTTGGATGGAGACAGAAATATATATATTACCGTAATTTCCCGAATATAACGCGCACTTTTTTTCCCCAAAATCAACTTGTAAACTCATGGTGCGCATTATAAACGGGTACATGGATGGAGACAGAAATATATATGTATTACATATATATATAAACCGATTTTTTTTTCATTGACACGGCCACGTTGTGTTGAAGAAACGTATGCGGCGACCCGTTGCCGACCATTACGGTACGTGACATCACCGTTTTGTTTCGGTAATACTTCACTCTAATCGGCCGAATGATTTCGTCTGTGTTAAATTCTGCTTTTTTCACTCTTCATAAAGCACAGAATTTAGTTTCTTAAACTCATTTGAGTCGACGTTTATTGCAGCTCCGCAATTCGCAAATGTAAGGACACACACTTCCTATGTCCGTCAACTATATTGGTCCCTCGGGAAACTCAAACCCAAATAACAATAGTTCCTTTTGTTACTGTCGAGTTGACAGCTATGAGCTCTCACGGATTTCCGACTTACGTTCTCACTTTCATTTTACCGTATCAATCCACGGAAGAAACATTTATTCATCATGAGGAAACGAGCAAGTTATACAGCAGCCTTTAAAAGAAAAGTCACATCTGTTTTGTTTTCTCCTAGATTCTGGTAAGTTGGAGAAGTTGTCAAATCATATTATTACCGTAAATATTGTCAGTTTACGGTAATGTTTTGAACTACCAATGTGCTATGCTTGTGCTGTGTTTCACCGGTCAGTAAAATGACATCTCTGTATCTGTACACAAGCTCTGTTTTCTTCTAAAATTAGGGTGCGCGTTATAAACGGGTACAATAATTTCCCCTAGATTTTACAAGTAAATTTGGGGTGCACATTATACACGGGTGCGCCTTATATTCGGGAAATTACGGTATATATATATTATATATATATAAACCGATTTTTTTTTTATTGACACGGCCACGTTGTGTTGAAAAAACGTATGCGCCGATCCTTGCCGACCTGACGTCACCATTTTGTTTCGGTAATACTTCACTCTGACCGGCCGAATGACTTCGTCTGTGTTAAATTCTGCTTTTTTCACTCTTCATAAAGCACAGAATTTAGTTTCTTGAACTCATTTGAGTCAATGTTTATTGCAGCTCCGCAACTCGGACCATAACAAACGTAACAACACAGACTTCCTGTGTGTGTCCGTCATCTAACCCAAATAACAATAGTTCCTATTGTTATTGTCTTGTCTGTTTTATATTGTCTTGAAAAAAACTAGAATACTTCAATGTTTTATTTCTTGCTTTCAATGAACTTAAATGCCGACAGTCCGGCTATAATGCGGCGCTCTTTTGTCTAGCCTCAGCGGCCCTCTGGCTCATAGACAATCACAACATAGATATGACAATACAGCAGCATGGATCCACCAGTGCCACAACATAGAACAACATAACAAAGAATACCAATATGTCACAGTGTCGACAGCAATGAGCTCTCTCGGATTTCTGACTTACGTTCTTACTTTCATTTTACCGTATCAATCCATGGAAAAAACATTTATTCATCATGATGAAACAAAGAAGTTATACAGCAGCCTTTAAAAGAAAAGTCACATCTGTTTTGTTTTCTCCTAGATTCTGGTAAGTTGGAGAAGTTGTCAAAACATATTATTACTGTAAATATTGTTAGTTTCTGGTAATGTTTTGAACTACCAATATGCTATGCTTGTGCTGTGTTTCACCAGTCAGTAAAATGACATTTCTGTATCTTTACACGAGCTTTGTTTTCTTGTATTCTTTTATTTATTGGTGCTAAAATTAGGGTGCGCGTTATAAACAGGTACAATAATTTCCCCTAGATTTTACAAGTAAATTTGGGGTGCGCCTTATACACGGGTACGCCTTATATTCGGGAAATTACGGTAACTTTGAGGAAGGTAGCAGGAACCGTGTCACACACACACAAAAAAACTATAAATGTGCTGACTGCTTTACGGCAGACGTCACTTCCCCCTTTGGCCATTCGTTACAAAGACGAAAGTCAATGCGAACGCTTTCGCGCGAATTCTGCAAGGATGGCAATGTAACTAAGGCTAGGTTCATACTACAGGTCTTAATGCTCAAATCCGATTTTTTGCCATATCTGTTTTTTCAGACTGCCTATGTCCATCGGATCGTTCAAGTATCATGCATGCGCACTAACTCACAGTCCGAGATGCGCTCAACAAAGAGCGCAGAAGCATCAATACAAATTACTAGGGCTGTCAAATTTATCGCGTTCAGTGCCTGCTGTAAACTCTCAATCACAGGTGTGACACTGGCGGCCCGAGGTCCAGATTCGGCCAGCCATATAATTTTGAGTGGTCTGAAAGTTTGCTAAAATAAATATGAAATAAAATTACTGTTGTCATCAGTGAAAGAAATTAGACGATATTAACTCTTAACTAATTCTTAAATAATTAGATGTTCAAACAGTCTTTTACAATCTACCGCAGTTCAGTAATCAAATACAGTTTAGTTGTATTCAACTTTAAATATAAAAGTTTCACATTTAATTTTTAAGAAGTGTTTTAGATATTTAACGACTACCTACACATGATTGAAATGGTAAATGAACCAATTGTCTCTGTTGGGTCTAAAACTCTTTAACTTAGTTATTTACCCAAGGCAAGCTGACAAAAGGCAGGGCACGGTGAGGTAAAGTCAGAGAATTGACATTGACATTGAACCTGCAGGTTGGGAGAGCCAGGAGACACGGTCCGCGACCAATGTCTCTCATCCATTCTCTCTTCGAACTCTCCCGCGCTGCTTACTTTTATTGAGGGCTTGTTGATGGGCAGAATACAGTTACAACACTGTTGTCCAACGTGACAGGTTCGGTCGGGCAAATTCCTTATTCTAGTCGTTGATTGAACAGTGCTTCCTGATTGAATTAAGTCACACTCCTGAGCAGGCAAGATATCTTTGTTTTGAACACACATTTGCAATCAAAGAACTGTAGCTTGGTGGAAAAGTACTGAGACGTTGTGTGATGAATCAACATATGTGTGTGCATCTACTTATCAGCAGGTTGTGATCAATCACCGGTAAGCACATGATCATGGGCTAAAACTGTATTCTTCATAATAGCTTGGGAGTGCACGTATAATAGCTGTGGGAGAGCAATATATTTGGCACCCAAAAACAAGTTTATGGAAATGGATTTTCCTTTCTCTTTCAGCCGTCCATCTCGTCCCCCATCTCCACGCCTTCCGGCACTCCAGGTAGTTCCACCACATTTCTATCCACTTTCGCCTGCTTCAACGACAACTCGGACTTGTCGCTTTCCCTCATGGAGGACATGTCGCCAATGGATCACAAGAAGGAAGTTGCATATGAGGAGGATGAGAAGAAGGAGTGACAGTAGTAAGAAGTTACTTTGGACAGGAAGAGAAAATTCTGTCGTGATGCAAAGAACGCAAAACTTTGAGGGCTTTGACTTACAGAGATGTTACATTATGAACAAATTGTCTTTTGTTTTTGCTGTTGTTGAACATGAAATGTTTACAGTTTTTAAATTTTTTTTTAAATTTGCCTTACTATGAATTTATGTTGATGGCAGTAGCTTACACTGTAGCGGTTTTCTTTTGTTAGATGAGCTACAGAAGACTTCTTGTTTTCCAAATGTACAGTATGTATAATTTCTGTACATAAAATGACTGATTTGAATAATGTGTTAATAATTGTTCATTCGTTAATGTCAAGTGAAAATGAATTGTGTAGATCCTTTCATTATTAACTCATTAGCAGACACTGACGCCGATGGATGTCAAATCCATTCACCGCCAGCCTCTCTCTGTCAAAACAGTGGACATCTATCATCGTCAATGGGATTGATACGATTATTTAGCCATTGAGTTAATGTAGTCACAGGCCAAGTTTAAGGCAGTTTACAATTGAAGTGTATTGTTTGTCATTGGAGCGTCTGTGTGTATGCATGTACGTACAAGTATGTTTTTGTTGGGTGCATTAAAGGGATTCATGCTATACCAATCAATGTGTATCATGGCAGTGTCTTACCTTCTCATTAAATACATAGGTACACTGAAAAAAAAACTGGTGGATTTACTTGATAAAATCATTGTAACAATTTGCTCTTGTTTTTATTAAGTAAATTTTACGTCTTGAAAAAGGACCACTTTTACATTAGTAACAGTCAAATTAATTTACATAAAAAAAAAGTAAATTTTAAGTCTTATAAAATTTACTTAATAAAAATAGGTGCAAATTGTTACAATGATTTTACCAAGTAAATCCACCATTAACAATTGTAATAATTTGCACTTTTTATTAAGAAAATTTTACAAGACGTAAAATTTACTTAATAAAAGTGCAAATTGCTACTTTGTATTAAGTAAATTTGACGTCTTGTAAAATTTTCTTAATAAAAGTAAGTGCAAATTGTTACAATGATTTTGTCAAGTAAATCCGCCAGTTATTTTTTTCAGTGTATAGGTATATTGCTGTAATTTCTATCACTATGTACGGTGAGTAATTTAAATCGACAAAACTTTCTCCAGTTTGTAAAATATTAATGCTTCTGGTGTTAATTAGGTTGGGCTGGCGTAATTTTGAAAGGTTTCTGCCTCATTTGTGGTATAAACTGTGGCAGAAAATTATGCGGATATTCAGGAAATTCTGTTTCCAACATCTGTATAAACCAAGTACATGACTTTTGATAAATTTGAGATTATTTCTCATGCCTTTCACTTGATTTTTTTTTTTACAGGCTAAGGGCTTGTCAACCCAGCACTCGTTGTTGGGTTGTACACTATCATTAAAAAAAAAAAAAAAAAAAAAAAATCATTATTTGTCCACAGATCAGAATGAAATTTGGTAAATTCGATGGGTCATTGAACCAGAATTATAACTTTTTATTTTGTGCATGTTACTTCAACAGAAGCAAGTTGCACAAATAGCAAATTTCGCTCTAACATATTTGGTAAAAGTGGACGCCAAACTGCGGACATAAATAAAGCCAAAACTGAAAAGTTTGCAATGACAATAAAAACAACAGGACAACAATATATTTATTGAAATGTATTCAAGAGATTTTTTTCAAAATCCAAACAACAAAACACACACACAAGTCTAAAGGTAATGTCAGCTTTTTGTTTTAGGACAAATGTTGGCCTTCAACAGCGGACTATTATTTCTTAAGAAAAATATTTGTATAAATCATTCTCTATTTTCTATAATTGTCAGAATAAAATTTGTTGTTGACCAATAGTCTAAAACTGTAGAATGTACCTGAACTGTGACTATAATCCTATATAAAACGCTTTTATAAATAATGCAAAAACTACGTGTACAAACTGTGATCTAAAACATGTTCTGTCATAAAAACACTTTGCTCATTTTTTTTTTTTTTTTTTAATTACAGAGTTGATTATGGCCAGCATATACCTTGACATTTATTATGAAATCAAAATGATATTTGGCCAAGACTTGGTTGTGATTGTTTTGACACATGTACCGTACTTCACAACTAGATCTGGTCAATACTGGCACACAAATATATTTGGTTTTCTTAGAGAGCTAGCATGTATTGTGAGAAATGTATAACACCACATTTGGCCAACTTTCATGCAGAAATATTTCATTATATATTTCATTACAAGAAGCTAAAACTATTATTGTAGATACATTATAGTGAAGAAATTTAAAGTCCAGTTCTTAATGGGTCTTGTTTCACCCTTCCATAAAATAGGGTAGACTTTCAATGATTTCATATGAGTCTCTATAACTTTGGGACAGGTTGGTTAAAAAAACAAAAAAGCAAAATTGCACTTGAAATTGTGAGGTTCAGTCAAGCTGCGTGGTTGTTAAAGACGAGCACAGTGGCTGTTGGAGCTCGTGAACATTCAAACAATCCTCTACACACAATATTTACACAGGCACACGTTACTGCTCGGTTTGACTCAAGTCGTAGCAGAAGTTGTAGTTGCTTGGAGGCTTGGGGACCACGGGCGCGTTCTCCGGGATGGGGATGTTCTCCAAATCCAGTAGGCGGAGTTTAATCTCCATGGAGAGGAGGATGTCCAGCTCGCTACGCATGGATTCGCTGCTCATGTCTCGGCCAAGGAGGACGCTCAGTCCGTCTGTCCATAGGCAGAACTGACAAGACAGAATTGTTTGATCATGTTTCAGTAGCATTGACGGCGATAGACTACAAGTCAAAATGGATTGACCGTTCAGCGCAGAGGTAAGGCATAGACTTCAAAACTCTATTGACCTGATACTTCGTCATTCTTTGCGTCATGCCTTACCATAGAGGGCTGAGCTTCATTTAGTAATAGTCATTCAAAGAAAGCATACGCTCATGTCCAAGCCGGATTTAAGATTGGATTTTTGAAGAAGTACGAAAGCTGTACCGCATACAAACAGGAAAGATTGTCTCAAGAGTGATTTGTTCGAGGATTCAAGGTAACTATTATATTTTTCGTACCCTGCATGGATTTTTAAACGTGAAAAAAATCAATGGGAGAAATCAGCCACTACTGCATTGGTATCATAGTTCGCCACATTTACGTAAAATAAACGCTAACTGCACGGTTTCTTTGCTTTTAACCAAGATTCGAAACTGTTTTACGTCCATATCTATAAGGAATTCGGGGATTTAAACATCTATTCACAAGAATTTTCACCAGAAAAGCTCTGTGTACGTCAGGCGGCCGCTAGCCTCATTCACTAACAGAGTAGCATTGTGCTTCCGCATATTTACGTAAAATAAACGCGAACTGCAGTTTCTTTGCTTTTTAACCAAGAATCGAGACAGTTTTACATCCATATCTATGAAGAATTCTGGGATTTAAGCATTGATTTACAAGAACTTTCACCAGAAAAGCACTGTTTACGTCAGGCGGCCGCTAGCCTCATTCACAACAAGTAACTATACAACTGTATAATGACAATAAAGGGCTATTCTATTCTATAATAAGCTGTGATTGCATATAGAATTAATAATCTATTTATAAATGATTTATAATCGATTCTGCATGGTTTTCTCAAGGATTAAGTTTCTGATGTGAAAATTGAGTGATTTATTAGCTGTTGAAAAAAATTTAAGTTGCTATTTTGGGCAAAAGCTTAAATGATATGTTAAATATTTCTATTGATCCTGAAAACATAGGTGATTATCTCTGCATTTTGGTGATTTTTGTGTATCTAGTGAAAAATCTGAGAATTTTATAGGTATTTTAAGTTTTGTCATACTTATATAAAAAATAATTAATCGGGATTTTATAAGGGAATGACTTTGAATTTTTTGATGCCGCTACTCATGTAGACTCATATATGGCTAAGGTAGGTGCCTGTTTTTGTTTTAGGTCGGTAGCAGATTTGGTTTTGAAAATATTTGAACATGAAGTTTTTGAAAACAGGCCCCCAACGGATCGGCCCAGCACCACGTGTCATGTCAATATATTATGAAGTCTATAGGTCGGGAACCTATGTCTCTCGAGCCATATCTGGCTCTTTTGATGAGTGCATCTGGCTCTCCGTGAACCCGTAATTTTAAATGTGGAACCGGCCGGCTCGTTTGACATGAATGAGCTGTGATAAGCTGATGGTCCATTCACACATTTTTCTTGGACCTTCAAACATAGGTCGCAATAATATGATTCAATTCAGTGCCCATTAGTGGTCCTCCTGTCGCAGATTACAAAGAGATGGGCGTTAGTACAGAGCTCGTCTTGCGCCTTAAGTCTCCGCTCAGCCAGCAGTGACTCAATACTGAGCGGTCTGAAGTATATAAAAATGCATAGGGAAAAATTAAACGACAAAAGTGAACTGCGTGGTACCTCAAGTCGTAGACGTAAGCAATCAGTTTGACTTCCATGACTTTTTCACCTTTCAAAATTGTCGCCACTTCCAGGAGAGAGAGACTTACGAAATAGCTGCTCAGAGAGGCTCCGTCTCGGCCAGTGTCACTTACACGTTCCCTGGTTGCGATTTCCACTTCCAGGAAATACATGCAGTGCCACACCATGACTGTATTTGTTATTTTCCAAGTTGTGAGTGTGTAAGGATTGTAACATACCAAGTAACGATGTTAGGCTTTTGTTGTTTTCTAAAGATTTATTTCAATCACAACTCGGCGAATGCTTGTAAAAACCGAGCGTGCCCTCACTCTTGCTCCTGCATGATGCGTTTAAATGCGCTAATGAAAAAAAAAAATAGTGATCACAAAGCCAACTCGAACAAGCTGGCAACAGAATATGTAAATATATACAGTGGGGCAAATAAGTATTTAGTCAACCACCAATTTTGCAAGTTCTCCTACTTGAAAAGATGAGAGAGGCCTGTAATTGTCAACATGGGTAAACCTCAACGACGAGAGACAGAATGTGGAAAAAAAAAAAAAAAAATCATATTGTTTGATTTTTAAAGAATTTATTTCCAAATTGGAGTGGAAAATAAGTATTTGGTCACCTACAAACAAGCAAGATTTCAGGCTGTCAAAGAGGTCTAACGTCTTCTAACGAGGCTCCACTCGTTACCTGTATTAATGGCACCTGTTTTAACTTATTATAAGTGTAAAAGACACCTGTCCACAACCTTATTCACTCCAAACTCCACTATGGCCAAGACCAAAGAGCTGTCGAAGGACACCAGAGACAAAATTGTAGACCTGCACCGGGCTGGGAAGACTGAATCTGCAATAGGTCAAACGCTTTGTGTAAAGCAGGGGTGTCCAAACTTTTTGCAAAGGGGGCCAGATTTGGCGTGGTAAAAATATGGGGGGCCGACCTTGGCTGACGTCCTTTACGTAGAACAATATATTTAAGCAAAATTTAACAAGCCATTCAGTGTGTCACATTTGCTTTATTATTTTTTTTTAATGAATAATTTCAACAATCTCGCAACTAGCCTTTGCGGTGTTCTCTTTCGTCTCTCGGGCTCTTGCGAAATACTACTGCTGTGAAATTAAACTAGCTTCAAGTAGCTTCAATTTCTCGCAGCGGATCTTCCCTGTAATCTTGTCGTACATGTCAGCGTGTCTTGTTTGGTAATATCGCCTCACATTGAAATCTTTAAAAACAGTCACTGTCTCTTTGCAAATGAGGCAAGACACAGTTGTTGCGTATTTTAGTGAAGAAATAGTCCAATTTCCACCTATCCTTGAAGCGTCAGCCGTCACAGTTAATTTTTTGTTGTTGATTGTCACCATTTTAGAAAATTGGAAGTTGAGGGTCACATGGAGTTGTTTAGCCCATAAATACCTGCAACATGAAGCAATTATCAGAGAATCCCAAAATTTGAAAAAATAAGGTCCTAACGAAACCTTTTTATCAAATTTGTGAAAAGAAAAGTCAAAATGAATATGTGTAATAAGCGCTCTAATATCTATAACCCATGCTAAATCATGTTTTTTTCTCATGGAACCTGCAGATGCATGTGTTGACTTGCATCCATCTTTTTTTTTTTTTTTTCTCAAAAAAGAAATGTCAAAATTCTAAAGTCTGATAATCATGAAATTTTAGGTGTATCAAATGTGATACATTTGGCAATAAAGGGTTAAGGTGCTGCTGCCTTTTAGTGGGTAAATGAGGAGCAGCATTTCGTGTGTAAGCTACTTCATATGCTGGTTGCAGTACTGCAGACCAATTTATTAAGTCTGTGTGTGGGCCAGATGTTATTGATTTTATGATAGAGGCTGGGGGCCGGATGAAATTTGACCACGGGCCGCATTTGGCCCCCGGGCCGGACTTTGGACATGTCTGGTGTAAAGAAATCAACTGTGGGAGCAATTATTAGAAAATGGAGGACATACAAGACCACTGATAATCTCCCTCAATCTGGGGCTCCATGCAAGATCTCACCCCGTGGCGTCAAAATGATAACAAGAACGGTGAGCAAAAATCCCAGAACCACACGGGGGACCTAGTGAATGACCTACAGAGAGCTGGGACCACAGTAACAAAGGCTACTATCAGCAACACAATGCGCCGCCAGGGACTCAAATCCTGCACTGCCAGACGTGTCCCCCTGCTGAAGAAAGTACATGTCCAGGCCCGTCTGTGGTTCTCTAGAGAGCATTTGGATGATCCAGAATAAGACTGGGAGAATGTGTTATGGTCAGATGAAACCAAAATAGAACTTTTTGGTAGAAACACAGGTTCTCGTGTTTGCAGGAGAAACAATACTGGATTGCATCCGAAGAACACCATACCCACTGTGAAGCATGGGGGTGGAAACATCATGCTTTGGGGCTGTTTTTCTGCAAAGGGGCCAGGACGACTGATCCGTGTAAAGGAAAGAATGAATGGGGCCATGTATCGAGAGATTTTGAGTGAAAATCTCCTTCCACCAGCAAGGGCATTGAAGATGACACGTGGCTGGGTCTTTCAGCATGACAATTATCCCAAACACACAGCCAGGGCAACAAAGGAGTGGCTTCGTAAGAAGCATTTCAAGGTCCTGGAGTGGCCTGGCCAGTCTCCAGATCTCAACCCCATAGAAAATCTGTGGAGGGACTTGAAAGTCAGTGTTGCCCAACGACAGCCCCAAACCATCACTGCTCTACAGGAGATCTACATGGAGGAATGGGCCAAAATACCAGCAACAATGTGTGAAAACCTTGTGAAGAGTTACAGAAAACGTTTGGCCTTCGTTATTGCCAACAAAGGGTACATAACAAAGTATTGAGATGAACTTTTGGTATCGACCAAATACTAATTTTCCACCATGATTTGCAAATAAATTCTTTAAAAATCAAACAATGTGATTTTCTGTTTTTTTCCCCCACATTCTGTCTCTCATGGTTGAGGTTTACCCATGTTGACAATTACAGGCCTCTCTAATATTTTCAAGTGGGAGAACTTGCACAATTAGTGGTTGACTAAATACTTATTTGCCCACTGTATGTGTATATATATATATATATATATATATATATATATATATATATATATATATATATATACATACATATATATATATATTCATACATACATGCAGTATATAGACACACACAGACTGTATGGCTCTCGTGGAATCATATTTTAAAATATTTTGGGTATTTTGGCTCTCTTGGTCAAAAAGGTTCCCGACCCCTGGTTTAGCGTCTTAAAAGGCAGCCAGTGAATTAACGATCTGGACTCACGTCAGTCCTTGAGGGGGCGATGAAGTTGAGGCTGTATTCCTCCACGTCGTAGGTGATGCTAAATGCTAGGTCCAACACATCCTTTGTAAGACACGGAGAACAACAGTAAGTTGACATGTCAATACATACATACTGTAACCAACGTTAACGTACATAACCACGAATCGCTCACCTTGTTCTGTTTGCCTTTGTTCTCTTTCATGTGAGGACATTCTTTGCCCACCAGCAGAGCTTTGATGTCGGCAACTGGGACTGAACAACCAGTTCGCACAGTTAGGGGAGAACGGGAAGGTTATTACACTTAATATCATTTGACCCTTTAAGGGCAGTGTTGAGAAATACAGGTAGTCTCCGGGTTACAACGTAATCGACTTACCCTAATTTTCGCACTACAAGACGCACCTGACTATAAGCCGCCACCCACCAAATTTGGCACGAAAACAGAATTTGTTCATAGATAGGCCGCACTGGACTATAAGCCGCAGCCGCTTTCACTGTATTATGGGATATTTACACCAAAAGATATGAACCGGTAACACTTTATTTGACAGCGGCATCATACGACTGTCATAAGACCAAATGAACCACCATGAAACTTTGAACCAATTGGCTGCAAAGCTTCATCGCTCCAAAAAACTTTATTTGGCCAACACTGCTGCCTTGGGGGAGACAGGCAACCTCTGCTGCCACGTGCTTTCAACACTGTTGTGTTCCAACATGCCTCCTAGCATACAGTGCAGTGCTGCAAATATCAAAAATCATGTTCTGTGCTAAACATTTCTTTAGTTCCTGGTCCAGTTTAAAAAAAAAAAAAAAAAAAATTATTAATTGCTAGTTATGGTATTTGGTAACACTTTATTTGACAGTAGAGACATAAGACTGTCATTAGACAATTATAATTATAACACTGTCCAAAGCATTAATGAATGCTTATAACAGATGTCATTTAGTGTTAACCGGCTAATTATTTCACTTTTGAATGGATGTAAAAGATCCAAGCTGTACTTAAATGGAGTTAGTGACATAATTTGCCAGGTAATACTAAATAACATCTGTCACAAGCATTTATTAATGCCCATGGTAGTGTCATGACACAATTATGACAGTTTTATGACACCGCTGTCAAATGAAGTGGTAAATATTAACCCAAATAAATCAACAAATAAGTCGCATTGGACTATAAGCCACAGGTATCCAAATGAAGGAAAAAAGTAGAGGCTTATAGTCTGAAAATTACGGTATGTGATTTCGACTTTAGGTCTCATCGTTTTTTTTGTTGTTGTTTTTTTTTTATGTTGACTTTTGTTTTGTGATGCATGCTTTTATTTTGGCGCAGTAAGCGTACAGCAGGTAGTACTTCCGCATGCCAGTGCATGTACACAGTGAGGAGCTGAGTGACAGCCTGCGCACACGTTTGTTGCTTGTGAAGCATCCAGATGCGATGGCTGAATGTAACTCCTTTTGGACTGTTTATTTTGCGTTTTCCAATTGTGGTCAATTACTTGGGGCGAGTTTATGTGATTGTTTTTGATGATGCATTCTAATCGTTTGTTATTGCTGTTTCAGCAGCTACTTGTAAACGCAAATCTGAATAGCTGTTATTGAAGATGAGACTGATTTAATTTCCTTTTATTTTAAGTTTCATTCTGCATGTGTTGATGTCATGAGCAGCTGAATAAAGTCAGCAAACCACACGGAGGTCTGACATCGTCATTTCGGAGCTTAGCTCACTGTCTAGGTAGGACTTAGCTCAAACGTCTTGGCAAAGACAGTACAATGACGTATAATAGATGTTTTTGGATAGTTTTTTAAAATTTATTTTGGAGGGTGTTTCGAGGTACTTAAATGGTTAATTCCGATTTACGCGGAATTCCAGGTTACATCGCCAGCGCAGGAACGGACCTTTTTCGTAAACAGGCAACTCCCTGTATAGGTATTAAAATGATCAGAACTGCGGCAAGAATAAATCCACATTGTTTTTCGTGGACAGTGACATTACTTTGAAGTAAGAAGCATTTACGATTTTTTTTCCCCATAAAGGTCAATTTCAAAATTTTAATGTACATTTTATATGGGATTTTACACAATAGGTTTGTAGTTATGAAAGTTACATTTGAAAATATGAGGACAAAACTTCAGTTTTGATTCACATTCTCTAGCTAGCTAATTGGTGGCTTGCTGGTATTTTAGCTCTTACTCAAAAACATGCGTTGGAGTTGGTTGTCATAATTTGGATGGCCAGGGTTTTCACACCATGAACAGTTCAAGTTATTCTTATGATTTTTAATGTGCCTATTATATAACTAGAAGTAACAAAAGATTCTAGAAAATAAAATAAAATAAAACAACAATCTGTACGTTTGGAGACATGATGTTGATGGTCAGTTCTTGAGTCAACTTAATTTTGTGTTGAATACCTCTAAATGAGTTTTGGATTGCAATGAGTTCTTGGTTTTTCACAATCTGAAATAATGATGTGTTGTGTTATGAAGGAACCAACAAATTCAAACCTGTTCTAATCAATGCTAATGTTATAAAGTAATCTTGTTAATGTTCTTTATTCATTCAGACAAATAATAAAACAAACAAACAAAAAACTAAATTTCATTTAGAAGATTGTAAAGAAAATAAAACTTAAATAACACGTGACAGCAAACCCCCGACTGGGATTGTGTCAAAATGTGTCAGGATGTCTTTGATTATATAAATAGTATTATTATTGGAAAAGTGTTAAAAAGTTGAAAAACAAAAAAGATGTCAAATCCAACTCAAACCATTAAACTGCCCGCTAATATATGAACGACTATTCAGAGACGTGTTGATTAAACTTTTCTCTGTGTATATAAATAATATTTTTAATGTATTCAGAGTAATGAAACTCATTCTGTTTGCAGATGACACCACTATATATTTTTACAGTAGTGACAGTAATATTGAACTTGTAACTACTGTGATCAAGGAAGTAAATTTAATTCATGAATGGATGGATATAAATAAATTATCATTAAATATTAAGTAAAACTAAAGCAATGATTTTTGGGAATTGAAAAATGTATGTTGAATTACCATTTAATATTGAAGGTGTACAAATTGAAAATGTTGTTGAAAACACATTATTGGGGGTTAGAATTGACAACAAACATGGAAACCCCACGTCAAGACACTAAAATCCAAAATTTCAAGAAGCCTCTCAATTTTGAATAAAGTTAAGATATATCTCGATCAGAATGCACTCCGTACTGTACTTTGGTTCTTCCATATTTTACATACTGTGTGGAAGTGTGGGGGAATACCAATCATAGTACCACAAATCTCATAGCCATAATACAGAGAGAAGCAGTTGGCATCATTCATAAGACTGGGTTTTGGATCGCACCCATGAACTATTTTATCAATCTAGATTGCTTAAACTTCAAGACCTTGTCAATTATAACACATCTATAGTTCTGTATAAAGCTTTTGATTAGTTAACTGCAAATTTACAAAAAGCTCATAAAGCTCATAAAGCTCATAAATTAAGACGTTACGGGGAGTTCACACTTCCTAAAATTCGAACAACTCGCAAAAGCTTTTGTGCGTCTGTACGCGGAGTGATATTATGGAACAGTGTGACTGTACAACAGTGTAAAATTATTCACATATTTAAATTGTGCTATAAACATTTCATTTGGTCACAATGTATTAAGGTAAGTTAAATGTACATCACTGTTTTATGTTACTGTTAACTGTGTGTTTGTAGTCCGATAACCATTGCTGTATTTGTCCATTACCATTACTGGTATGCCATTGCTTTATATACAGTAGTAGAGGTGCAACAATTAATCGACAACTATTCGATTAGGAAATTAATCGACAACTTTTCTGATAGCCGATGAATCGTTGAGGACCTTCGTTACATTAAACTTGTCTAAACTCTTTAATTTATAACATATATACGTATAACTTCTCAGTTATAAATATTAACAATTCTCTTCATTATATTTTAGTTAAGTCAAAATTGAACGAACAAAAAGCTGCTTTTAGTTTGGAAAACAACAATACACATTTTTGCCAATTTTCGGACATCTTAATGTATAAACAAACTTCTTTATAAGGCTGCGACAACTAATCGATTAAATAGATTCATAAATTAGTTGCCAACGAATTTGTCAATCGATACAGTTGAAGAAAATAGTCATCTATTTTGTCTTCAACATGCCGAAAACAACTTTAAGGTAATTGAAAGAAGTGACATTTATCAGATTAATCGGACGATTAATGAAACGATTAATTGATTATGAAAATAATGGCTAGTTTCAGAGCAAACATACTGTATGTATATGGTGGGAAACACAGACAAGGCTGAAAAAGCAATTTTTGCTCTTGCACCCCTCTTTAGAATAAACTGCTGTATTTTAAGCCAAAAGAACTGTTGTGTTCAATTGAAAAATATGTCTATATGCTGCCATAGACGTTTCATGGCGCATTATGCCCCCAGACTATTTTGAATGTTTCCTTTTTACCCTGGAGACCCCCGTTTACAGACACTGCACAACCACTTTTGTTTCAACCCAGCCATAAAAACAAGTAATTATATTTATTATTCAAAATGTCTATTATTTTTAGCTTAGAATTATTAATAGATGTCTAATATTTCAATTTAAAAAAAAAAACTTCAAAAAATAATTCACTTGGGTATTTTAAACTTTTAAACAAATTACTTCATAATGAAAGAAATAGTGTCTGTAAAAAGGTCACAGATATCTACCTCATAACTATCACTTAATTGTATTTTTTTTGTTACTGTCACATTTCCCCTGATATTTTAGATGATAAATAATCAATCCAAACAAAGAAAAATTGGGGAAAAAAAAGTTTAAAAGGGTAAATATTTGAAGAAGAAAATCTCGACCACTCCTTGTTGTCTGTGAATTCGGCATTGCGGCCCTTGTTATATTACAGTGTTTCACCCATAAAATCCCCACAAAGTCCGGCTGTGACCATTCACAGCTGTGTCTTGACACTCGGTGAGACATGCTACACTGAGTTTTTGGATCGAAACAAGGTAAGTACGCGATAACATCTCGTTAAAATCATGGTGTCTTTAATCATCCTCTCTCATGCTCTCACCTCGAGTTACCGGAAAGCCACAAAAAAACATACAGTACATTGCAGTCGAACGCTAGCGCGAGAATTATGGAGACAGTAGGCTGACTGACGAGCATACTGTCCATTATCTTTTCGATCCTTGTTGCAATTTGGATTGCTTATTATGGGATGATATCAATGTATTAGATACATTGGACGCTTAAATCATAAAGCCTAGGTCCTAGGCTTCAAGGCTAAATACAATAAATCGATAGTGTTAAGTACTCACATTTATACATTCCCTCTATGCATATGGAGCCTTTTATTCATATGTGTTGCATTCACATTGTTTAATCATAATTGGAAAAAAAAGTCTATTTTTCCCACTCATCTGATTTGGCCTACTTTTAAGGTGTCAAAAATGCCCTCCTGTTCAAAATGTTTCCTCCCCCAGAAAAAATAGAGATTTTAAGCTTTCCAATGAAGTATCACACATGCATATAGGACAATTTTGAAATTTGGCCAATTTTGGGGGTCTCAGAGCAGAACTTCAAGTCACCTGAGTGTTTTCTGTCATATATATATATATTTTTTTTTCTCTTTGCTGACAGAGGAAAGTGCAATGACGGGTATTGTTTTCCTTTACCTTTGTCGGAAAAAAGTACTATGTAACTACCTAAAGCATAAATAGGTTGCAGGAATTTTTTTTTATGTATATGCATTTTAAATGAGATTTCGAAATGGGATCTAATAAGTTTTCTTCGTCCCACTCCCTTTTAGATATTTTTTGTTTTGTTAGTTTTGTTACTTGTTATGTAACCAGTTGAAAGCAGATGAACTGTACTTGTAAAAATAATTGGAACTGCCTGAAATGAATTTCTTTTTTTTAATAATGTGAATATCAATGTTAAGAATTGTGACAACCAACCCCATTCTCACCTATGCACATTTATCCCACACTTACTCTTTTCTTGCAGCGTTTCGATGGGCGGAGTTTCCGAATCCTCTTCCACGTCGCCATAGTGCAACATTTTGTAATTGGGCGACAAGCGACAGTACCACAGTTTGTCTGGGGTGGAAGTAAGTAATGTGAATGGTGGCAGTAACAACGAATCTGTTTTCTCACTCAATCGCTTGTGTATGCACATCACTCACCTTGTCTACGTCGACTACTAATCTTTCGGAACATGGTCCCTTGACACAACCGGTTGAGTCTTTGTTGACGGATCAAGTCAAGCAGCTCAGGTTTCAGACGCTCTTTCAGTTCACTGCAAAAACAAACACAGTACACTTTCCAAATCATCGTCGACGCAAGCGACGCAAGCCTTGGACTCACAGAACGGGTGGTGCCAAAGTCTCTTCTTGGTGCAGTCGCTCTGTCTGACGCAGTTTGAGGATCTCGCTGTAGTTGAGAGCGTTCACTTTGTTCTTGAAGAGCTCCAATGACGTAGGCTTGGTGGACAGCGTGCGTGTGATCTGCTCCCTCACCACTTGCATCACCTGGGAGACAATGAGATGCTCATTATTGCTTCTAATTCAGGAGTTTTCTTTTAATTTGAGCGATCAAAAAAAAGATGAGAAAATATTTATTTTTATTTCAAACATTTTTGCCCTTTTTTGTGTCAATTGCAAAGCTGATGTACAGTGATCCCTCGCTACTTCGCGCTTCAAAATTCGCGCTCTCAGTCCATCGCGGATTTTTTTTTTCCAATTAAATAAAAAATAAATAAATGCAGATGAGCTGTCCCAGGCAATTGTGTAGGCTCATTCTCCCTCCTTCCCTCTCCCTGCTCTTTGTTGGTCAGGCAATGCACTGAGGTTGCTTATTAAAGTTAACAATGAATCACAGACGTTTGGGTTTGATCTTGCTAGAGACGCGAACTTCAAAGTGCAGCATGTGTCAATCAGTTTAACTTGTTAAACAGTTACTGTGGCAACTTATTGTGCGTAGGTGAGCAGCTTGAGTGGATTTGAGTGACTCACTCAATGAAGCATTTAATAAAGCCAAGTATTTTCTACCTACTGTATTCATGTTTAAAAATTTGAAGTGCTTAAAAACCATTTACTAAAATATATACAGTATATACATAAGTTTTTTTAAAATTAAAAGTTGGGGGAAAAAATGAAAAAAACATGTCTTTTATGTATCTCTTTCCAATGCTAGATCTGAATAAATACATTGAACACACACACACACAAAAAAACCCCTACCTCGCAGTTTTTCACTCATCGTGGTGGGTTCTAGTCGAGGGATCGAGGGATCACTGTTATCAACATTAACCCACTATAACACCTATGCTCTCAATACCATGATTCTAAAATCAACATCTTGACACGCAAATAGACAGCTGGTTCACTCCACTCCCGCCCCGATATTCCCCAAACAGCAGCCAATCAATTATGCCTTTGATTGACCTACATCACAATTAATGGGCACATGCAATTAGAACAATCAATCACTCCCTCTTTTATTCAACAGCGACCTCATTACCTTGTTTAAAAAAAAATAAACTAATGTTGAATAACTTAACTACGCACAATTGATGTTCATATGAAGTTCGCTAAGGCCCAAACAGATGGCACATTTTATATTTAATACAGAGCATTGATTAAATTTTCCCAAAAACTTATTCCTGTGCTCATCAGCCAGTGACCTACACAGTTTTCGTCTCCAAGTAATTTCATTTCTTCAACAGAGCGGCACCCAGAATTTTGATTGTTAACCCTTCATAGGGCAAGTGACTATTTTACAGTATATGACACCAGGTCTCAATTATTAAATATACCGTAATTTTCGGACTATAAGCCGCTAATTTTTACCTCATTTTGAAACCTGCATCTTATAGTCCGGTGGGGCTAATTTACTGATTTATTTGGGTTAATAGGTTACACTTTATTTGACAGCAGCGTCATAAAACTGCCACAAGACAATCATAATTATGACACGATTATGACATGATCATTGGCATTGATGAATGAATGAATGAATGTCATTAAATATCATCCGGAAAATGTTGTCACCAACACTCCATTGGTGTCCAGCTCGGATCTTTTACATCTATTCAAAAGTGAGATAATTTGCCGGATGACACAAAATGACATCTGTCATAAGCATTCAATAATACTCATGTTAGTGTCATGTCATAATTATGATGGTCTTATGACAGTTTTATGGCGCCACTGTCAAATAAAGTGTTACCAAATACCAATTAATGAAACAACTGGAAGAGTAACTGAAGAAATAATTAGCACACAACATGAATTTTGATTGTTATTTACATCTGTAGCGTTGCAATACATGCTTGGAGGCATGTTGGACAACAACAGTGTTGAAAGTAGGTGGCAGCAAAGGTTGTCTGTCTCCCCCAAGGGAGCAGTGATAGCCAAAAGAAGCTTCTTGAAGCAATGAAGCTTTGCAGCCAGTTGGTTCAAAGCTTCATGGTGGTTCATTTGGTCTTATGACAGTCTTATGATGCCGCTGTCAAAAAAAATCTTACTGGTTAATAGCTTTTGGTGTAAATATCCCATAATACAGTGAGGACAGCAGCGGCTTATTGTTCAGTGCGGTTTATATATGAACAAATGCCGTTTTCCTGCCAAATTTGGTGGGTGGCGGCCAGTGTTGTTAATCTTACTTTAAAAAAGTAATTTATTACAGTTACAAATTACTTCTCCCAAAAAGTAATTGCGTTAATAACTCAGTTACCTCAATGTAAAAGTAATTAGTTACTTGGCAAAGTAACTGGTGAAATTTTCATGTTTTTTTTCCTAAAAAAAAAAAAAACAAACAAAAAAAAAACAGGTCACATAATGTGAAGTTTAAAGGGTTTTTGGGATAATTGGCCCTTGCCCAATTCTTTACCCTAAACTTAACAAGACACAGGGGTATTGCAGATATTGCGATAACTAGATAGTAACCTTTGCTATGTGTGGAAGTCATTTAATGTTGTGAATCAACCATTAAAGTTGTTAAAATTGCTCCCGTTATTGCATTAGTTCCCTTCTGTCTACTTTTGAAATGTTAAGTTTTAAAACTGTTTCATCATTTAAAGATGGATTTAAGTTACGTTTTGCCAATTTAGGAGCATTTTAGATAAAAAGTTACTTGGGTTCGCTAGGAAGGTTCTCTACAACAGAGCCTTCCTGAGAAGTCTACTGCTTTAAGATGGCGGCTGTTTACTAACGCATCTAGTTCTTTATACATGTTGCTAATGCCGCCGTGTCTGTCATTTGCATCTAGTTCTGTATACATGTGATATCTACCGTAGCATCATGTGGGCAGAGTTTGTAGGCCAGACATGTTCAAAGTCCGGCCCGGGGGCTAAATGCGGCCTGTGGTCAAATTTCATCTGGGCCCCAGCCTCTGTCATAAAATCAATAACGTCTGGCGCCCACACAGACTTAATAAATTGGTCAGCAGTACTGCTACCAGCATATGAAATAGCTTACACAGTAAATGCTGCTCCTCATTTACCCACTAAAAGGCAGCAGCACTCTACGCCGTGTGACCCTTTACTTCCAATTTTGTAAAATGGCGGTAATCAACAAAAAAAGGGAAAGTTGACTATGACGGCCGACGATTCAAGGATAGGTGGAATTTGGACTACTTCCTCACTAAAATACACAACAACTGTGTCTGCCTCATTCTCAGAAAGAGTCGCTGTTTTTGAAGAGTTCAATGTGAGGCAGGGGTCGCGTTAACCGAATATTTTCCGTCGTTGACCGGTTTTTTAAAACGGTGACGTAAAAAACTGAAGTCCATCCGTCATTTTGACAGGTTGCAATTCACACCCCAGACCACAGGGTGGCGAGTGAGCATATTAATTAGCTATTGTCTCTCTTGATGCGTGACGTCGTTGGCCTTACTCGGAAAAATGTCAAGGCAACTGAGTGTCCGAACTAAGGCTATGTTCATACTACAGGTCTTAATGCACAAATCCGATTTTTTCGTGTTTTTCCCACTCGAGTGAGGCATTAACTTGACGGTCTGAACGTGACAAGTCGCATAGAACAGGACCATTTCAAATCCGATCTGGGTCACTTTCATATGTGGTCTAAATCCGATCTGGGCCACATTTTTCCAGACTGTCGCGGCGGTCTGTACTGTCCAGTCCCGCAAATCGGATTTAATGCAGCAATTATGTCATCAAAAAGCGAGAGACGGTACGGTAGCTACGGTAGCGATGCAGCAGTGTGTTATTAGCACCTAGCTTGCCTTGAACATGGCTTTTTAGGAAGGGTCGGACTTGACAACAGTAATAAAAAAATAAAAATAGGTTTGAGGATAAGCCTGAGAATGATCGGTTTTCTCTCTGCTCCATATCAGCAATATTTCAACATTGCTTACACGGCCGAGAGTCGGGGCAAACTGCCCGTATGTGTGTGTGACATGCACGAACAGTGCGTGCATGCTATCGAGCCATATACTTTGAATATAAGACTAAACGGGGATTATATATGCCTGTTATTTGTGTCCTCTTTTTAACAGCAACAAGCCTATGGCTACGTTCATACTACAGGTCTTAATGCAGGAATCCGATTTTTTGTCATATCTGCGCACTAATTCGCAGTCCGACATGCACTGAGCAAGACGATCCGCATGCGCAGAAGCATCAAAACAAATGACCATACAATCACACATGCTGGCTGTCATCCGTCATTCCAGGGATATCATATTTTGCTTATTAAAATAATAACACAAAAGTTTTTTTTTTTTTTTTAGGAGGGCACGATAGAATTATTTAAACTGGGAGGATTGGCTGTGGATGCTCATGTTGTAATGCAATTGACAGTCAGTGGCAGTCAATAAGTTAAACGTGTGCCCTATAAAGGGGTAAAGTTGAGCTGCCTAGCAACAAGATGCAGTCGGGAAAACAGCAATTCACAGTCAATCGGATGGATTGTTAACCATCATTGACTTAAGTTGCACTGGCTTATAGTTTGTCCATATCTATACACAAGTCACAAAAATGAGCTCAACGTAGTATGGCAATGAAAAAAGTCACTTTTTAAACTTAGATAAAGCACATTGCAACTGTATAAAATTGACCAAACAAGGCACACAATCCCCCCTTACCTCCATTCTTACTCCTTTCAGGCTGAAGTAACACTTGAGAAATGATTCCAGTTCCGAGCTCAGACGTGTGTCGAGAGAGGTCAACAATCGTCGACATGCCTGCGGCAGACGTGTGCGCCTGCCCTCTGTTTTGTAAACAGACACCCGTATACTGTCGCACGCACGTAAGCCTCCGCCCCCTCTCAAGCATCCAAACCAATAGAAGGCGGATCTTTGGTTGTTTTTTTTCTTTGTTCAAATAGTTTTGCTCATAATTATATCTGCCTGGTATATGTATTGACATTATGTATTCATGAGTGGCTTTCACTCACTGCTGCTCCTTAATACTGCTGGCGTTTCCATACAAGCCACTGAGAATGAAAAATATTTCTTGGCAAGCTGTGTGGATTTTTAAATTATGTTCTCACTCAATTTTGTACATAATGTACATATGTTGTTTTTTCAAACAGTAATCTAAGACTTGTGTGACATAAACACCCACACAGCATTAAATTATGGGAATAATGACAACTAAAGTGGAGATTTACGATATCCCTCCACCTCTGGTTCGCGTCCTGCTCTCTCATATTATGTTTGACATTCCCTCTCTTGTTTTGTAATTACTGCTGATGCTCAGAGAGCTTTGTTTGGCTCATTTCCTTCTCCCTCCGCTGCTGCCGCTCTGCACTTCCCTTTGTCCATCTCATGCCCCTATTGTCTTTCCCTCGAAGCACCCCTGGTCGGGCGCTGTGGGCAAAAACAAAAGGCTGGTCCCGGAGCGCTGCGGCGTGTTCCTAAAAAGGTCAAAGGGTCACTGAGTTTTACAGCCATCCGGGGAACACTCGGTGGGAACGGGGCGGCTGCGAGAGATGGGGAAACACAGATGAGGACAAAAGCGTAGCCGCTTTGCCTTTGAAGATGATTGTGACGGACATATGATCAATATCTCTTCTAGACAAGCCCCGGCTGCTTAAAACTGCGGGGTGACCTCCACCATTGTACAAGCATGACAATGCGCTTGTAAGACCACTGTGTGGTCCTTCCATATATTTGACGGAGGAGGTAAGCATATAACGAGTAGAGGTGGGAATCTTTGGGTACTTAACGATTCGATTACGATTCAGAGGCTCCGATTCGATTATAAATCGATTATTGATGTCACCCAAACCCCTCCTTTTAATGTTTTGTACATTAGTTCCAAAATGGTTAAAAAATCCTATTAGGCTAAACCAAACTAATATTTAAGTATCAGGTTAACAGTTAAAAACATTAAATAAAATACTCAAGTGTCCATTCTGTATCAGCAGCTTTAAACTACATTCACTTAATTTAATGATGTGAATCAACCGTTAAAGTTGATAAAATTGCTCCCGTTATTCCATAATTTCCCTTCTGTTTACTTACAACATGTCAAAGTTTTAAAACTGTTTAATTATTTAAAGATAGGTTCAAGTTAAGATTTTGCTGATTTAGGAGTATTTCAGATAAAAAGTTAATTAGGTTAGCTTCAACAGAGCCTTCTAGAGAAGTCTACTGCTTTAAGATGGCGGCTGTTTACAACGCAGCAACTAATAAACGGCAAACCTGTCGTTTCGCATCTAGTTCTTTTTATGTGTTCTAACACCGCAGTCGTCTGTCATTTAGCATCTAGTTCTGCATATATGTGATATGTACTATAGCCGTATGTGGCCGTATGTTTGTAGCAACTCGCAACTGGGCATTGTTTGAACCAGCTGACAGCCGCAGTCAGGTATTTTTCTTTTTCTATCTGGCGGCATAAGTTGAACATGATATTTGCTCTCTGTCCGTTCCTCATTGCGTCCTGAAGACCGCGTTGACTGTGTTTTAGTTCTGCTTTACCTGGTATAATTCAATAATCGGAATTTGGATGTTTGTGAATCGTTCTCGAATCTTCCACGGCCGAATCACGAATAATCTAAGAATCGGAAATTTCGCACGCCTCTAATAACGAGTATGTAAACCTAAGTAACAAACAGGGTTCCTACAGGTTTCCTCAAGTTAAATTTAAGACTTTTTAAGACCTAATTAAGACCATTTATAAAAAATGTAATACCTACACTGCTGGCCAAAAGTATTGGCACCCCTGCAATTCTGTCAGATAATGCTCAATTTCTCCCAGAAAATGATTGCAATTACAAATGCTTTGGTAGTAGTATTTCATTTATTTTGCTTGCAATGAAATACCACAAAAGAAAATGGAAAAAAAAATTAAATCAATATCATTATCAAGTATTGGCAACCTCAGCCTAATACTTGGTAGTAAGCCTGCACAATATATCGTTTGAACATCGCCATCGCAATGTGCGCATGTGCAATAGTCACATCGCAGGACGTGCAATTTTTTTTCTTTTTTTCAACATTTAAACTTTTGTCTTACTTCATGAACGCAGCAAGTGTGCAGATCCTGGATTAAACTGAGTTATAAAAATTAGGGCCGATGCCGCCATTTTTCAGAGCATCGGAATTTAAAAACAACATACAATTATGTTTTTCTGCTTCATGCTCATACAGCACCACAGTGTCTTACTCTCCCTCCTGCTAGGCAGCGCGACCAAACTGTTTTTCTTCGTCAACAGTACAGCTATCCTGAACGGAGCTATTCAAGTTATTTGGTGAAAATTTTCTCGTTTTAATATCACAATATGATATCGCAAACTCCCCAAAAATCGCAACGATAGTTTTTCCCAATATCGTTCATGCCTACTTGGTAGCATAGCCTTTCAACAAAAAACGTGAACAGCCGCTTCTGGTATCCATCAATGAGTTTCTTACAATGCTCTGCTGGAATTTTAGACCATTCTTCTTTGGCCAAATGCTCCAGGTCTCTGAGATTTGAAGGAAGCCTTCTCCAAACTGTCATTTTCAGATCTCTCCACAGGTGTTCTATTGGATTCAGGTCTGGACTCATTGCTGGTCACTTTAGAAGTCTCCAGTGCTTTCTCTCAAACAATTTTCAAGTGCTTTTTGAAGTGTGTTTTGTCTTTCCAGCATTTTCCTGCTGGAAGACCCATGACCTCTGAGGGAGACCCAGCTTTCTCACACTGGGCCCTACATTATGCTGCAAAATTTGTTGGTAGTCTTCAGAGTCATAGAGTCCCTTTTCATTCAGACGCCGACGGATATTACGGGTTGACACTGTTGTAGCCTCGGACTGCAGGACAGCTTGAACTTGTTTGGATGTTAGTCGAGTTTCTTTTTCCACAATTTGCCCAATCTTTCGTTGAAATCTCTCGTCAATATTTCTTTTCCGTCCACATTTAGGGAGGTTAGCCACAGTGCCATGGGCCTTACACTTATTGATTACACTGTACACGGTAGATACGGTAACATTCAGATCTTTGGAGATAGACTTGTAGCCTTGAGATTGCCTATGCCGCCTCACAGCAAGTCTCCAGACAGTTCTTTGGTCTTTCTTTTCTCCATGCTCAATGTGGTGCAAACAAAGACACAGGACAGAGGTTGAGTCAACTTAAATCCATTTTAACTAGCTGCAAGTGTGATTTAGTTACTGCCACAGGTAAGTAACAGGTGCTATTAATTACACAAATTAGAGAAGCATCACATGATTTTTCAAAGGGTGCCAATACCTTTGTCCGGCCCATTTGTGGAGTTTTGTGTAAAATGATATTTTTTTCCCATTCTCTTTTGTTGCATTTCATTGCAAGCAAAATAAATGAAGATATTACTACCACAGCATTTGTAATTGCAATAATTTTCTGGGATAAATTGAGAATTATCTGACAGAATTGCAGGGGTGCCAATACTTTTGGCCAGCTGTGTAATTCACAGCCATTTGGACAAAGAAAAACAAAATCCGTGAGTTAGTGTTCATCTATTTCTCGAAAGTGGAAAAGTAGAATGTGTGCAGGATGTAAAAATGCAGCATATTGAATAAGCTACTTACGCCACACCACCAATTTGGCTACGTAAGCAGTTCTGTCGGCACCACAAGTAAAAGTGTTGGCAATGTCTGAGTCCGGGAACATGTACCTGAAAAGCTCAGAAATTCATTCATTGCCATTGTAGGAACTGTGTTTAGCAGTGGAGTGCAGAGTCTACAACACGTCTGCTTTCATGGTTGCTGTGGACCCAAATGATGGGCGTAGATCCATTCTCGCAAATTCATTAGCAATCGTAGCTGGGCTATGATGGTAGGGGCTGCAGCACTAGCAACTAGCTGGCTAGTGTTAGCTGCTATCGGTTCGCTTACATTAGCAGCTTGCTGGGTGGCTTTAGCTTCTGTCTCTTCAGGCTCGTGAGCAGCTGGCTGACTTAAGGCAGACTGTTAAACGCCGGCCATGGAGAGAGTTTGTTTCTTTCCTCTCATGGAGGTTATGTGCTTGGAAGATTTAGCATGGGACTCTAGTGCCTTTATTAGGGTTGCCACCTTTCAGAAATGAAAATAAGGGATGCCTCCCTCGTGCCAAAAGCCTTACGGGCAAAAAAAAAAGAGGGATCCCAAAAAATCCTAAAATGCATAGAAATGTACCTATTTTTAGATGAGAAAACTGTATTGTGTACTATGTGGGCATAGCAGTTTCCTTGCAGCAGATTGTTTTTTTTTTTTCTGCAGGTTAGTGAAAACGAAGTTGTGAATATCGTAATTACTTTTGTGTTGTCGGCACTGAATCCGGTCATGTGATCCATTGACAAGCCAAATTTCTTAAGGGAATGTTCCAGGAGAGCTACAATTCCAGCAGCTGACTCGTCTGCATTCTCTATGAAGTCTAGCATTTTGTTGGTGAGCCCAGACTCTGGACTGAAGTACTGGACAGCAAGGGGAAACATCTTCCTGTTCAATTTATTTGAGGCATCGGTCTGTATGGACCCAGGACTTGTTTCAACAATGCCTTTTGCTTTGTTTTCCCCAGAGTCATATACAAGAGCATAATGCCATACCAAATCAAGCTCAGGGGATGTTTCAGGTACAAAGAATTGTGACGAAGGCTCTTCTGGGATCTTATATTCAGTTTGTGGAGGTCCCCTGCAGCACGCTGTTTTACACCTCCGTGAGACACTGCAAAAACTTTGCTGCCTGCCTTGCAGTTCGCTTTATAATCAATAGTGACTCTATCGAGCCACGGGTTACCCTCTTCCCACTCCAGTCTATTTTTTGGAGACGTTTCCCCTTTTGAGGATTAGGTTGGGGTATCCTGAGCTTCTGCTATTGAAGACATCTTTGTTTTGAAAACGCGGAGCGGTGCACTGAGCAGAGCAATCGAGCGAGCGAGGTAACTTGGCAACGAACCCAGAAGTGGAGCGCATTGCAGGGCAGACAGCAGCGGACAGGCAGATAACTATCTTGCTGTCTTTAATATCTCCTGCCCTTTCTGTTCATTATTGTTGGCTCAGTGGTCACTCATGAGCGCAGGTGTGTGTTTGTGTGTAACAGACGTGAATGGGCTGGGCGCACCACCGTGCGCCCCTCCCCGCCGCCGGGGAGACGCAGGTCGCGTGGGGGTCGCCCCATGGGACAATTGTGAAATACGGAATAAACTGCGTCCGTATTTAATTCCCAATTTCGGAATGATTCCGTAGTTAAAGGGATGGGTGGCAAGCCTAGCCTTCATGCTCATTGTATCCATTATTATTATTATTATTTTTTTTTGCATACGATGCAAAAAGCCTTGAACACACTGCTATGGACTGGTTTGAGCCAAAGGCGAAAGGATTTTTTACTCAACCACGCTTTGTTGAATTTACATTTCCCCATCTCTCTAATTTGGAATATATGGCTAGGTGTACAAAAAAAAATCTGCGTCTGTGTAGTTTGAGCATGACATTTAGTTGGGACTCCCGTAGTGACACGGAATTCACGCAGGAATGTTGCGGTATGGGATCAATAATTTAATTAGTCCCGTGATCGGGACGGGACGTGAATGAAACTCAACAGGAGCGTGCAAGAGCGGGAGCGATATCGATCTGTATACTAAAAGTAAATTTTTCCAGCTGGTTGCACAGCACGCCAAATTGAAGAAGCAGCCATATTTGTTGTCATCTTTCAGTGAGCCAACGCCGTTTTGACTTGGGTTAGCAAGTCAAAAGAACTATAGACCCTACTCACGTGACGTCACAGCCACGCCCCCGCGCCATGTTGTCCGGATACTAGTCATGTTAATGCATTAGTGCTTCGTAAATTCCTCCTATTATGGCGTGTTTTTCTGCTCGTTAACATTAATAATCAAAATGGTGAAGTCGTGTGTGGCGGTCGGTTGCAAAAACAGAGAAGATAGACGGAGAGACTTGAATTTTTACCGTATTCCGAGAGACCCGAAGAGGAGACCGAGATTGACTGCTGCAATTCGACGAGAAAACTGGGCTCCAAACAACTACCACAGATTATGTAGTAGTCATTTTATATCTGGTAAGATGCATTTAATATATATTTAGAGGGTTTTGGGCTGACAACCACAATTAAGATCATTGCTAGGCTAATCGCCGACAACATACACTCAGACGTTGTGAATGAACTACCTGAAAATATATAATTATAAGGGGATGATCAGACAGTTGTCATACAATTAATTTACAATTTCACTATTGAGGTCAAAAGCCAAAAAATAAATTCAACTAGGTACAAATCTTGAGTAGTGCTATCGCACTTCATATTTATTACGTATTATATATGTATATAGTGAGAGTGCTATCGCTAAACCATATAAACATTAAAAGCCCTAGCTCCATTGACAAATGATATGAAATACATTAGACTTGACAGTGGATGTTAGCAAGAACAAAAGATTTTGAATTGAAAATTTCGTAACTCACCTTCCGAGCACAAGATTCCTGCCGAATTTTCGTGTACGAGGACATGTTTCACCCAACCAGCAACGTAGCATTTATAAGCCTCCAAGCTCTTAAAGTTTTTCAAACTTTCGTGAGAATAGGCTGATTTTGTGTGGACAAGATAGTTGTAAATATCAGGATATCAGATGTCAGGCGAAGCCAGCGGGTCGAAAAACATCGATTTAGGCATCAAATACG
Source organism: Corythoichthys intestinalis (assembly GCF_030265065.1). Classification (NCBI taxonomy): domain Eukaryota; kingdom Metazoa; phylum Chordata; class Actinopteri; order Syngnathiformes; family Syngnathidae; genus Corythoichthys; species Corythoichthys intestinalis. The sequence continues at coordinate 38,367,358 of NC_080399.1, forward strand.
GATCTGGCGAATGGATAAACTGAAGCTTTTCCACGTAACGCCTTTTATGCAACGGATCCAATGAGTTTACAGCGTCAGATAACACCGGGGCTTCCATGAATTGCTCTATAACTTGCTCGACTAATTGAAAACAATGAGAATAGGTCTGAAAAAGAGGTACAATATGGCGGCCGGAAACAGCGACACGCCCATTTTGTGACGTAGGTGAGTAGGGTCTATAGAATATCCCATAATCCATCAGTGCTTGCAATTGACGATTTTGACCCGTGGCTGCGTTGCGTTCTCAATAATTTGGCTCCTCCGCCCCGTTCATTTATTTAGGCTATGTTATTTAATCAAAATGAAAAATGGCAGTTTTGAAGAGAAATGAGACACAGAGTAGTTACATACATCATAAATATTAAGACCCAGATATGAAAATTCAATACTTTTACAATACTTTGTAAGATATTATTTCCAAATTCGTAAATTAAATGCTTTAAAGACTTTTTAAGACCCAGCGGAAACCCTGAACAAACACACTCATTGGGCGATAAAAAGAAGAAGGGTGGTTGTAAACATGTCAAACATAGCATCGTGAGACATTTACTAGACCTTGTCAAAATCCTCCTGTGTGGCTCTCATCTCCTTCCAGGTCTTGTTGAGCAGCTGGATGCACACGCAGAAGAGCTCCTCCAGCAGGCGATCCTGACTGAAAAAGATGGGGTGGTAGTCCAACCCAGTCTCCGAGGCTGCAGGGGCAAAAATGCAAGGCGGGAAATCGGTCACTCTCTGCATTTCTACACGCAAGGTGTTAAGGAGACCCAATCGGCGGACTGACGTGCTTCTCCGATGCGAAGGATTTCACACAGGATGAGCGTTAGCTGGATGCTGCTCCGAGCGAAAGGACACTCATGTTTGTCCTCCCTGCTGCTGTTCTCCAGGACAAACTGGCACAGGGTTGGAATATGAAAGTGATTATCATGTCGGAAATTTTGAGATATTTACTTTCACAAGCGAATGAAAATAAATCAGCCTCACCCTGCTGTAAGCATCAGGATTGCGTGTCGCAAAAAAAAACATGGTGTCCAAAGCTAAAAGACCAGGAGGCGTTCGCGACAAGTCCTGACCGGGATTACTATTATTCTGGGGACATAACACATTCATCATATGAGAAGAAGTACATGAAGAGCATTGACGTACGTTGTGGGTGCTGCTTACAGAGAAGCCCAACTTCTTAAACTCTTTGGCGCACAGAGAACGTCGTCTTTCATGGCTCAGGCTGTTCTCGCTCTCTGTCTCAAAGGCTGCCTGCCGCAAACTGTGAAGGATTTCTCTCTGCTCCTGAATGACAATTCAAACCTGGATTTTTACTACACAGATACAATTTAAAGTTTTTTTTGCAAAAAAATTAATGACGTTTTGTAATAATCGATTGTTCAGTTGCTGGTCAACCGTTTGCTACGTGTAGTCATGATGAACTCAAACAATCCCATTCTTAAGCACTTTGTAACTTTAAACTACAGTATGACAAAAGAATTAATAAGGTGTTGCTAATGGTGAATGCAATGTTAAATGTAATTGTGGACATTCTCATGAAACAAGTACGTCTGAGTCTCAAACAAATTGACGTTCTCTTTGTGAAAGGGCTTCAATTCATAAATGATACACACTTTGTAAAACTTTTTTAAAATAACTCATTGGCTGGATCACTACCAGCGTTTCTAATGTAAATGGGTTGGACAGTTAGAGCTGTCAATGGTAGCAAATGAGTTAAAATGTGTGTCATTGCCCAAAATGTTCTTTAAGCCTAGTATGTGATGGTGGTAATTGCACTCACCTGGCTAGAATAGTCCAGTGGCATCTTCATCCGTGTCTCCAGGTGTTTTAAGGTCAGTGACTGGAGGACGTAGAGGTAGTGCGCCATCTCATCTTGGACTGAACCTGAACTGTGGATGATATTCTGCAAAAAGCCGTTTTCACCATTAGCTTGCTGTAATGTACAAAATTTGACTCAATTCATCTGATGACATATCATGTATATTTCTTCTGTTCCAAGAAACTGTCTGTTGCTGCAAAATTCAGAATATGACTATTACTAGAGAATAACTTTTGTTGAGTTAGGTTTTTTTAGTTTGTCAGTTTTTAAACTTTACGTTTTCTTAAATATACATACAGTATATACTGTATATATGGCAGAAAACACTCAGGTGACTTGAAGTTCCACTCAGAGATCCCCAATTTGGCCAAATTTCAAAACCGTCCTATATGCATCTGTGGTACATCCCTGGAAAGCTGAAAATCTGTTTTCTGCGGGGGTGAAGGATTTTAAACAGGAGGGAATTGAACAAAAAAAATGTAAACAGCGAAAACCTAACTGGAGGTGAGAGAGTGAGAGAGCATAACTAAAGACACCATGATTTTAATGAGACATTATCGCGTACTTATCTTGTTTCGATCCAAAAACTCCATGTAGCATGTATCACCAAGTGTCAAGTGTCAAGACACAGCTGTGAATGACCACAACCGGGTTTTGAGGGGATTTTATGGGTGACACATGGGAATATAACATGGGTTGCGATGCAGAAATCGCAGACATCAAAGAGTGGTCGAGATTTTCTTTTTCATATATTTACCCTTTTAAAACCTTTTTTTTATTTTAATTTTCTTTGTTTGGATCGGTTATTTATCATCTAAAATATCGGGGAAAATGCGACAGTAACAAAAAAAAAATACAATTAAGCGATAGTTATGAGGCAGATATCCGTGACCTATCTACAGACACAATTTTTTTCATTGTGACGTAATTTGTTTAAAAGTTTAAAATATGCGAGTGAATAATTTTTAAAGTCGTTTTTTTTAAACTAAATATTAGACAACAATTAATGATTCTAAGCGAAAAATGTCAGACATTTCGAATAATAAATATAATTAACTATCTTCTTTTTAAGGCTGGGTTGAAACAAAAGCGGTTGCACGGTGTCTGTATACAGGGGTCCCCAGGGTAAAACGTAAAAATTAAAAATAGTTTGGGGGCTTAATGCGCCGTGAAACTGCTATGGCAGCAAACAGACACAATGTTCTATCAAACACAACAGTTCTTTTGACTTAAAATACTGTTTATTTTAAAGAGGGTTGCAAGAGCAGAAACTGCTTTTTCAGCCTTTTCTGTGTTTTCCGCCATATACAGTATGAATATATGAAAAATGTTAGACTTTACAGATGTGCTTCTTTAAATATATATATATAAAAATACTGACTTACAATGAAATATGAGGAAACAGGCATCACTGAACTGTTTATTTAACAGTTTATTTATTATTTATGCTTTTACAAAGGATATGGCTCCTGTAATTATAAATGTCTGCAGCTAGGGTAAATAATAAGATTTATAGCTCTTTTTATAAATTTCGACTTTAAGACTATCAGTTTGATGCTCCAAAAATAGTCAGACCTCGTATTTTGCTTATCTGGAGGATGAGCTGTGGAGAAAAAACCTGATATGCTTGAACAAACAAACAAACAAACAAACAAACAAACAAACAAACAAACAAACAAACAAACACGTACTGCAATTTTAGAAGCAGCATAAAAATCTAACTGAACAGATTTTTTTCTCCCCAAATTCTTCCACAGTACAAATGCAATAAGATTGTTTTTATTTTCAGTCTGGCTAGGGTAATCATGTGCATATCAGAATTCACCTTATGAATGTACTGACGGAGATTCTTCTTATTCAAGTATGCAAACATTTCCTGAAAAAAAGAAGTCGAAAAAACAATATAACATTAGTTTCATTGTTGTAGCAGCAGAATTCTAACACTGGGTGGCGACGGTGAGATAGTAAAGTATAAAAAATGTTGGCCAAAACTAAACTAGAGCCTCTGTCACGAAATAATTCCCTGCTGGAATATGGAGGGTGTTTTAGTGGGGGAAGTGTGTGTATTAAAAGGCGCACGCGAAAGAGAGAATAGGAGACAAGCCGTTGAATGAGGAAACTGTTACTGCAACGAGAGAGAGCTTAGTCCAGGCAGAGTTCATTGAAAGACTTGCCAGTCTCCAGGAAGTGTAAAATGACGTGTCAAAATATGATTACTAGATTGTGTATCCGGTGGGAGTTCTACATACGTCACTGTCGAACTTTAAGCAACCAAGAACCAAATCAGCACCTGTCTGTCAGCATCCTTGGCTGTCTGCAACAGAGCCATGAGAAGAGCCATAGCTTTGGTCTGGATCTGCTGATTTGTCCTGAAAAAAAAGTTTCATATTTGATAGCAGAAAAGGCTGTGGCTTGCCCGCTTGGTGGCTACTCACATCTGCAAGTGATCAATAAGCCTCTCCATGGTCACCACTTGCTTGACCTGTACAAACAGGCTGTAGCTGCTAAGCACCATATTCTCCAAGATGTCCAAGCACACCTGTTGGATGGACGCATCGGCCGCCTTTGCGTTGACGAAGCAGGCTATCTAAACAAAAGAGAACATGGCAAAGATAAGTCGGTTACAGTGACAAACATGACAAGAAGTTAGGTACCTTCTCGATGAAGACTGATGAGAGGTTTTCCCAGGATACGATGCCGTGATCCATCAGCTCCATGAAAGCTGTCAGTGTGTGGGTCATGATCAGAGTACTCCTAAAACATGCATACGAGGAAGGAATATGTATTACAAAAAAATATATATATATTTGTCATAGTGGTTAGAGAACTCACTCGCTGGAGTCTTCCACGATTTTGACCAGTAAAAGGTGTCCGTCTCTACTGATAAACTCCTGCGCGAATGTCACGTCAGTGGAAACGCAGGCGAGTTGCTTCAACGAATCGCAACGCACGCCCAGGTCCATGCTCTGGATGCCTTTAAACAAATCCTCTGCACAGCGTCCCTAATTTACCAATGTTAAAAATAAAACAAAACACCATATTTTTAAAAATCCATTCAGTTTAATCAATCATTCAGTTTATTCTACAATTTGTTACTTTTTTTCTTTCATTCAAGGGCCTAAATCTGCAACGTGTGGTTTATTAGTAATAGTGAGATTGTGGACGGTGGTAGGACAGACTGTTGGATGTAAGTAAAAAAGTAGTGTGACTGAGAGGCAGACTCACCGGGGCCTTGGTTAGACGCAAAATGCAACCGTTCTTGATATCCAGACGGTTCTAAAAAAAACCAATCATTTTTGAGAAACACTAAAGCAGTTTGGACTATGAGGTAACAGTAAGTGACTGGCTGGCTGACAACTGAAGAAGGTTTCTAATTATCTTCAACATAAAATTCATGCCAATTTTTGGCCACTTACAGTGGTGAGAACAAGTATTTGATATACTCACAATGGGAAAACCCATTGGCAGTGTATCAAATACTTGTTCTCCCCACAGTATCTAGGAGAATGCAAGTCTTCATCTCTGTTTGAGCTAATCTCAAAAAATGGTGGATGAGGTCAGTCATTATTCCACACCATATACAGTATAGCTTAGCACACATTTATGAAAGTTGCTCTGTGGATGAGAGCACAGTCATGCTGGAACACAGCACCTTCACTTAAATTGTTTCCAGTCCCCTGCCTTACACCTACAGTAACTTGAAGTCAATCTTTGATCCAATCAATTTTGCTCTTTACTCACTGATTCAGTGATGTATGTCTGCACTCCGTCGGCATACTGAAGCGCGTAGTTCTCATGACCTGGGAGATTCCAGCTACGCATGCAGAAGAACACACAAAAACAATGTAGTCACTATGATAGTAAAATACATGAAAATACAGCAGATGGTTCATTCACACACTTACCCATCACAGACATCCTTAATAACTGCAGATAGAGGATTCTTCTGCTCAAAGACAAGAAAAACACTCAGTCACATTCTGTATATGAACTACTACAACCCCTAGCAAAAAGTATGGAATCACCGGTCTCGGACAAGCACTCACTCAGACATGTTATCATGTACAACAAACTCAGATAAAAATTTTGAAAAAGAATTACTTCAAAAGAGCAACTCTTTAGCATTCAGAAACACTAAAAGAAATGAATAAAAAAACATTGTGGTGGTCAGTGTTGTCAGGTAACGCGTTACTGTAATCTGATTACTTTCTTTCAGTAACGAGTAATCATTTATCATTTTCATTTTTCTACACCAGTAATCTGATTAAAGTTAGTTTTCTTAGTGTCTCTGCGTTACTATTTTGTTATTGCCTCATAATGTATGTAGAATGAAGAAAATTGTAGTCATGTACGAAGAGGATTTTGAATAGAAAATGCTAAAATAAAAGGTTCCCGGTACGTGTTTCCATGACAACCACTAAACTACAGTACTTCCTGTGTTGGTCTCGCGTCACGTTGTGTCATGTGTTGTGGGACTGAAAAAGGCGTGGGCCAGGCGAGTGTTGAGACGATATGAGGGAATGTTGATCTGTGGATATTTATGAATGAAGTTGAGTATTTTTCCTTCATTCTGGAGGGTATCAGCAAAAGGTCGGACCCCCTACATGCGCGGTTGTTTCGTAGCTTTGCCGTTGCAGCGACGGGCAGTCATCGCTCCAAGTTGGCAAGCTTTGTTTACATCATATGCGTGTTGCACATTTATGCCGTGAGGTGACGTGTTCGTTTAGCATCTTTGCGATGTGTTGTAAGTCCGACTGAGTGTAAAGTCCTTAGATGCCGCCATGTTTTGTGGCCATATTGACCGTGTGTGTGTTGAGAGGAGTACTTCCGGGTTTTGCACGCGCATCCACGCCCGCCACCACCTTTGTGTTCATTGCACTGTACAATCAATCTACTTGTGTGTTGTTGATTATTGTGCAGTCAGTTTGCATTGTTTTACATTGGCACTGATATGCTGTTAACCATAACTCGAAATTCAGAGGTTTTGACATTTTCCTTAATCTTTGACTTAGTTTAATCAGACGGTGGAGTTTATTTCAACAAATTCCATGCAGTTTGTCAGATATTTGTTAGTTTCAGGGCTCCGGAGTGGCTAAGCTAGCGCGAGTCAACATCATGTGAAAAATTCTGATATTCTCCTTTAAATTCAATCATCGGAAAGTCAATTACATGTGATGACATTTTTCTGTTGTCATTCTTGTGTTGAGGCGGCAAAGGGAGAAAAATTGGTATAAAGTAACTGTTAGATTACTTTTAAAGTAACTTGATAATGAAGTAATCAGTAACTAGAGTACTTTTTTAAGGCGTAATCAGTAATTAAATTACTTTTTCAAGTAATCTGTGACAACACTGGTTGTGGTCAATAAATTTTACTTTTATAGAGCAAGTGCAAGGAAATATATATGGAATCACTCCATTCTGAGAAAAAAAATATGGAATCATGATAACAAATAAAGAAATAACAATCAAAACACATCTCTAGTATTTAGTAGCACCACTTCTGGCTTTTATGACAGCTTGCAGTCTCTGAGGCATGGACTTGGTAAGTATTCTTCATCAATTTGGTGCCAACTCTCTTTGATTGCAGTTGCTCGATCATCCTTGCAGGTCGGAGCCTTGCTGTGGACCATTGTTTTCAATTTCCACCACAGGTTTTCAATTGGGTTGAGATTTGGGCTATATGCAGGCCATGACATTGACTGGATGAGTCTTTCAGCAAGGAATGCTTTAACAGTTTTAACTCTGTGGCATGATGCATTGTCATCTTGGAAAATGACAAACATATTTTCAACTGAAGGGATAAGAAAGCGGTCTAAAATTTCAATGTAAACTTGTGCATTTGTTGGACATTCAACCACAGCCATCTCCCCAGTTCCTTTGCCAGCCCCGTATCATTAAGGACTGAGGGAATTTTGACGTTTTCCTCACGCAGTCATCTTTGTAAATCTCACTGGAACAGCACCAAACCAAAGTTCCAGCATCATAGCATCCTCACCTTGTCAAGAGTCAAGAATCTGCACTGGACACGGTCTCAAGAATCAAGAATCTGCATTGGACAAGGTGATGCTGCTGGAACTTTGGTCTGGTGCTGTTCCACTGAGATTCACAAAGATGACTGCCTGAAGAAAACATCAAAATTCCCTCAGTCCTTGATGATGACCCATCGAACTTGCTTATTTTATCATCAATTGTAATAAAAAGACTATAATTGGACAGCTTAGTCAATGGAAGATACAGTATACTGTAGCTATCACTATACTACTACTGAACAAAATGTTGGTTGGTTCATGCACACAGTTGAGTTAATTCTGTGTTCTCCCCTACTCCACATTAGACCTATCGGCGCACCCCTTGTAACCAGAGGTGGGTAATAATGCGTTATATTTACTTGAGTAATGTTTTGAGAAAAATGTACTTCTAAGAGTAGTTTTAATAAGTTATACTTCTTTACTTTTATTTGAGTAGATTTGTGAAGAAAAAACGCTACTTGTACTTGAGTACATTTTTTGGACGACTACTTTTACCTGTGTAAAATTATTTTGAAGCAACGCTATTCTTACTTGAGTAAAATTTTTGGCTACACTACCCACCTCTGCTTGCAACAGAGTCGGTGACTTTGGGGTCAAAATTTGGCATGCCGACATTGTTTAAACGGCCACGAAATTCGCCAGAATGAACAATTGCAATTAATAAAAGTATATATTAAGGTTGTATGGCTGTATATACTGTACATGTTTATACATTTTGACTAGGGGTTTTCTTCAAACAAAAAGCCCACCACCTAAAGTCAACCAATAGAAAACAATCTGAAAATGAGGGAACTTTTGGGGAGTTCCCTTACATGTCTGTGAACTTTGAATCATTTCGTTTTTGTAAAAAATAAAAAATGAGGCCAGTTATGGAGTGTTTCCCTACGTGTTTGCGGACTGTGAATCACTTCCCGGTTCGCCACTGCAGCCATACGTAAATGTGCACATACGTATTCTATATTAACCTTATATTGAATTCTTGTTACCATCCCTGTTCTTTACGATATTTTTTTTATTGTAGCTTTGCATGTCATGTAAAAGCTCCTATCTATAATACCCCCCCACCCCATGGGGTCTCTTTGGCGCTGCCCAGCCAAAACTGTTTGACCCCCTGTGAGATGTGCTTTAATGCTTTTGCACAATAACAGTATTAACAGTATTCACAATAACTGTATTTACAATAATTAAAGCAATTATGTGTGTTTAAAACTAGGTGTTATGATTATGTTTTCGCATGTAACAGTTTATTCGCCTGTGCTTTGGTGTTTACACAATGAAAAGAGTAAGGTTTCTGTTTTCAGTAAACGTTACCATAATGTTTCATTCTGGTTTCTGTTCTCAGTAAAGAATACCTTAGCAGCCAAACGAAACTCACGTGTGTGCAATAAAAGGCTGCGCTCCTCAGGGGGAGGGCAGATAAGCTTGTTGTGAGCCACTCGCTCCGCATCAACCTTCCTCCTGACGGCCGTCAGCATAAAAACCTTATCTCTGTCTCCGTTCTGATTCTCTCTCCGCCCTCCCTCAGGTCCTTTATTATTTTCTCAGTACAATAGTAAGTTTAGACCCAACACCCCCAGACACCATTCATATGCCAAAACGACCAGAACGCTAATGCGACGCAGGGTCTCTTTTGTGTGACAGCCCAAAATGGACCGTTCGCCCAAAAATGTGGGTTTTGTTGAAAAAAAAAAAAAAAAAAAAAAAAAAGAAGTCAAAATTCAAAACGCTACTTGGTCTACAGTTTTTGTCCAAATCACATCATTTACATATATATGGCGGAAAACACAGACAAGACTGAAAAAGCAGTTTCTGCTCTTGCACTCCTCTTTAAAAGAAACTGTTGTATTTTAAGCCAAAACAACTGTTGAGTTTGATAGAACAATATGTCTATATGCTGCCATTGCAGTTTCATGGCGCATTAAGCCCACAAACTATTTTGAATTTGTCCGTTTTACCCTGAAAACCCCCGTTAACAGACGTCGCGCAACCGCTTTTGTTTCAACTCAGCCATAAAACGAAGGTAATTAATTATATTTATGATTCAAAATGTCTGTTATTTTTAGCTTAGGATCATGAATTGACGTCTCATATTTCGTTTAAAAAAAAAAAAACGACTTTAAAAAATTATTCACTCACATATATTAAACTTTTGAACAAATTATGTCACAATGAAAAAAATGGCGTCAGTAAAAAGGTCACGGATATCTACCTCATAACTATCGCTTAATTGTATTTTTTTTGTTACTGTCGCATTTTCTCTGATATGTTAGATGATGAAAAAAAAAAAAAAAAACGTTTAAAAGGGTAAATATATGAAAAAGAAAATCTCAACCACTCCTTGATGTCTGTGATTTCTGCATCGCGAGCCTTGTTATATTACCATGTTTATTATTATTATTACCATAAAATACCCAAAAATCCAGCTGTGGCCATTCACTGCTGTGGTTTGAAACTCAGCGATACATGCTACATGGAGTTTTTGGATTGAAACAAGGTAAGTAAGCGATAATATCTCGTTAAAGTCATGACGTCTGTAATTCTGCTCTCGCGTGCTCTCACCTTCAGATAGGGTTCTGCTGTTTAAATTTTTTTTTTTTTTTTTTAAATGCTGTGCCGTTCAAAATTTTTCTTCCCCCAGAAAATTGAGATTTTAAGCTTTCCAATGATGTATCGCACATGCATATCGAACAATTTTGAAATTTTGCCAAATTGGGGGTCTCAGAGCGGGTCTCAGAGCGGAACTTTAAGTCACCTGAGTTTTTTCCGCCCTATACATTAAAATCCTCCTTCTTACATTTAAGACAATTAATGGGTTGGGGCCATCTAATCTATAGACCCTACCCAACGACGTCACAAAACCACGTGCTCGCTGTATGGTTCCGCCCACTTGTACGTCATTTTGTCTCTGTATTAGCATTGGTTTCAATTGATCGAGGAATTTAAAATGCATTTCATGGAAGACCCGGTGCTTTCTGATGCCGTAAACTCACTGGATGTGTTGCATAAAAGGCGTTATGTGGAAAAGCTTCGTTCTATACAGTCGCCAGATCCATATTTGATGCCCAAATCGATGTTTTTCGACCCACTGTCTTCGCCCTGTCTGCCCTACATCTGCTACGCTGATATTTACAATTATCTTGTCCACACAAAATCAGCCTATTCTCACGAAAATTTGAAAAACTTCAAGAGCTTGGAGGCTTATAAATACTTCGTTGCTGGTTGGGTGAAACAGGTCCTCGTCCACGAAAATTCGGCAGGAATCTATCTTGTGCTTGGAAAGGTGAGTTACGAAATTTTCAATTCAAAATCTTTTGTTATTGCTAACATCCACTGTCAAGTCTAATGTATTTCATGTCATTTGTCAATGGAGTTAAGGCTTTTAATGTTTATATGGTTTAGCGATAGCACTCTCACTACATACATACGTGTATGTTGTCGGCAATTAGCCTAGCAATGATCTTAATTGTGGTTATTTGTCAGCCCAAAACCCTCTAAGTATATCTTAAATGCATCTTACCCGATATAAAATGACTACTACATAGTCTGTGTTGATTTTTTGGTGCCCAGTTTTCACGTCGAATTGCAGCCGTCCATTTCGCTCTCCTCTTTGGATCCCTCGGAATACGGTAAAACTTCAAGTCTCTCCTTCCATCTTCTCTGTTAGTGCAACCAACAGCCACACACGCCTTCACCATTTTGATTATTAATGTTAAGGAGCAGAAAAACACGCCGTAAATAGGAAGAATGTACGTAGCCGTAACAGGTTAACACTATGTTTTGACGGACAATTGGGCGGTACCATTCAGGAGAGCAGAGTTGTGACGTCACGTGGGTAGGGTCTATTCGATGCTCTGATTCCATACCGCCCCAACAGAACACTACGCTCTCAGAATGCAGGTCTACTGGTAGTTCCCAGGGTTTCTAAAAGCACTGTCGGAGCTAGAGCCTTTAGCCATCAAGCCCGTTATATGGAATCAGCTTCCAGCTAATATTAAAGACGCCGAGACAGTCTGCACATTTAAGATTAGATTAAAAACGTTCCTATTCGACAAAGCTTATGGTTAGGCAAGTTGAAGTCGGAGTAGACTCACAGTTTAGTCTAAGCTGCACTAGAAGCTATGCTGCTGGGGGAAGTACAGCCACTGAGTTCTATCTCCTTTTTCTCACTCTACCTACTACTTGTCTTACTTTATTTTTATTTTCCAATATTAATATTAGAGCCGGGAATCTTTGGGCACCGAACGATTCAATTACGATTACGATTCAGAGTCTCCGATTCGATTATAAAACGATTATAGATGCACCCCCCTCCTTTTTTTTTTTTTTTTTTTTAATGTTTTGTACATTAGTTCCAAAATTGTTCAAAAATACTCTCAGGCTAAACCAAACTACTATTTCAGTATCAAGTTGACATATAGCCTTAAAAAAATATACAAAAATAACAGTAAATAAAAAACTCCAGTCCCAGTTCTGTATCAGCAGCTTTAAACTACATTCAATTAATTTAATGTTGCGAATCAAACAAAGTTGTTAAAATTGCTCCCGTTATTCCATAATTTCCCTTTTGTCTACTTTCGACATGTGAAAGTTTTAAAACTATTTTAAAGATAGATTCAAGTCAATATTTTACCGATTTAGGAGTATTTTAGATAAAAAGTTAATTAGGTTTGCTTGGAAGGTTCGCTACAACAGCCTTGCAGGGAAGTGTACTGCCTTAAGATGGCGGCCGTTTACTAACGCCCGCATCTAGCTTTTTGTAGATGTGCTGCTATGGCTACCGAATCTAGATTGCATCTAGTCCTATATAAATGATATCTACCGTAACATTATGTGGATGTACTTTGTAGCAGCTTTTCGGCAGCAGTGAGGTATGTTGTTGTGTTTTTTTTTATCTCGTGGCATGAGTTGAGCTAGAGCCGTGAGTTGAGCATTGGCATTACCCAAGGGGCCGGGTAATGAGAAGCATGATGTTTAGCTACTCTCGCTGCGTTCCTCATTGTTTCGAAGACCGCGCGGCGCGCTGAGTGTGTTGTACTTCCACTTTACTTGGCATATTTCAATAATCGGAATTTGGATGTTTGTGAATCATTCTCAAATCTTCCACGGCCGAATCGCGAATAATCTAAGAATCGGAAATTTTGCACACCTCTAGTTAATATCCAGTTGTCTAGTCTCTTCATCGCTAGTCACCCGGTGTCACCTTTCCCCCCTCCCCTCTGGGAAGAGGCTATTTTTCAGCTGCAGCCTCCTGACTGTCCGGACCCCTGGATGGATGGACGTCCTCGTTGCTACCCCCGTCTCATCTGGCTAGATGGATCTCTTCTTGTTCCTTTACTCCACTGCATCTTTACGGACTGTAACTTTGCCTGCTAATTCCCATTAGAAGTCCTGGTGCTTCCTGTCTATCCGACCTGGGAGTGGATCTCTCCTGACTGTGGTACTCCCCAAGGTTTCTCATTTTCTCCCAAAGACTCTGGAGTTTTTAGAGTTTCCCCTTGCCGACATGGAGTTGTCTAAGGATGGGGGATGCCCAGGACTTGAACTTTATTTATTCGTCTTTGTTTGCTTCATTTGCTTTTTCTGATTGTGTATCATATTGCCTCTGCAAAGCCCTTTGAGACAACCTTGTTGTGATTTAGGGCTATACAAATAAAACTGAATTGAATTGAATTGAATTGAATTGAATTGAATTGAATTGAATTGAATTGAAAAGCTGAATACAGTTTTTGCCAAAAACCTAGGGTTCCACTTAAATTTGTCAAAAACATACCCATTTCCATTTGGTCCTTTCCAATGGCCAAAATTTCCTATTCATTTTCAATGGCACAAAAACTTCCATTTACATTTATTGAGTTCCAAAACAAGTGACTCAATATAAACAGGAAGTTAACCATAAATGGCCCCAGATCAATAGGAAGTGACCTAATAACAACAAAGTACCCTAAAATGCCCTCAAATCTACAGGTAGTGACGAATATGAACAGGAAGTGACCCCGAGATGCCCCATAATCAACAGGAAGTGATGCAATATCAATAGAAAGTGACCCGAGAAACCAACGATCAGCTACAATTGTAATTTCTCCAGAAATTGCATTTTGTAATTGTACAAAAATAAAAACTTAAATTTAATTCAGAAGATTTTTTCTTCTTCTTCTTCTTTCTTCACATTTAAATACGTGATTATCAACCCCACAATGGTGATGGTTGTCACAAAGTGTCACAATGTCTTTGAATGATAATAAATTATATTAAAAAAGAAAAAAATGAACAATGCAAAAGAACGTCAAATCCTAGAAGGTATTCAGCTTCCATATAATAAATAAATAACGATTCTTTGTGACAACTTTCTGAAAATTGTGACAACCAACTCTGTTTTCCCTAATGTTTACCCTACTATGAAAATGTAAATGCATGTCAGATTAACAGCATACTAGTAGAACTTAGTGACTGGCTCCCAGTGTGCAAGTAAATACGAGTGAGACTTCTACCATGTCTGACACCCAGCTATCCTGTTATTAGTGGTCAGCCCGGCGGTCAAACAGTGAAAATGTTGTCAGAGTGTGTGGTACGCCCCGTGGCTGCTCTGTTATTAGTGGCTGCGACCATGCGTCCAGCAGTAATATACGGGTGGAGGGGGAGAGAACGAGAACTTTTCACGTTGAATAAAGCATTTGCATTGTGCATGCAGTAGACATGCATTACCTGGTCCAATCGTATGAGCTGAGGGTAGGCCCCAGGCATCTGGATGGCGATCTTCACGATGTCTTTTTGCTGCGGCATTTTGGCACTTCTGGGCTCCACTACGCTATTAAAAAAGGAAGAATGAAACAAAATGCAGGAAGGTGCGGCTATACAATCAAGCAGAAAATCTTGCATAAGTGCAATGATCATTAACTACCCACCTTCCCAGTTCAACAGTTTGGTGAAGGTCCCCAGTGTAACCAGTACATAAATGTCGACAAAGGCATGTTTGGGCAAGTGTTAACCCTGACTTGAAGCCTAACTCGAAAAGAGGTCATGAGCAATCGTGAACAGTGAACTCTGACGCTGACACAAGAATGGAAATCATTTTAGGGAGGAACTAACTTGATACTTTTTTTTTTCTAAATGTGTCATGGGCAGTTTTCCAAAGACTCTTACATGGTGTACAGTAAGTGCAAGCATTGAGCTAACTCAGGGCTGTGACATTGTGCCACTGCATTCTTACGCTATTGATATGGAAACTGTAAACGGAATGATTCACAACTGGTCTTTATTAGAGTACATCCAGTTTACAGGTAAAAACAGACACAAATTTGATGATCAAAAATGAATCCAGCCAGTCAGCTGTTTTTTTATTTTCTGAAGAGAAAAAATAAACTAAATAAAAGGCTCATAGTTCTGAAATGACTCGATCCAGCTATCATTTTCGGTGCAAAGTGGTAGTATGTTCCTCTTTCAACATGCGTTTATGGTGCATGGGATAAAAGCAAGCAGTTTACTGTTTGTGTGGACTTAGTCACACACTCGCACCACGATACACACTTCCTCCTCAACCTTCAGACTGCACTCCCTGAGGGGACAGAAGAAGCTGTTGTTCCAGTTGATTCTCCCCCCGCTACTCCCTTTATCCTTCCTCCTCAGCTCACAGATAGGCCAGTCCAAGTTCTTCTATGTGCTCATGAGGTCACGATGACACAGTGGAGTTCAAACTTGCGCCTGCCTGTGTTCAGAGCCATGAATGGACCCCGCCCTGTGAGCAATCATTGGGATAGTTCACATACCATGACTCCCCTGCGGAAAAGAAAGCTTGCTCGGTCTTGGTTTATTGCAGCTCCTGTCAAAACAAACCTCAAGTCTCTACTGTCTTCACTTCACTTGTCCTGAGGCTATATCTTAAACAGTCAATCTCTCTTGATTGGAATCAAATGTAGAATGTTTGTTTTTAATCATTGAAATTGACTGTGTGGTGAGGGCATTTGGGGTGTTAATAAACTCGAATCAGCAGCCATTCTAACTCTTGCCTTGATCGGAAAGAGATTTTATAAGAATGTGAGATTTTTGGGGGGAGCAAGAGCTGCTCTACGCAATGCTTCTCGAACAGAGTCAAAATGAGATATACTTATGTAATTATCTTTTTTTTTTTCAAACATATTTTAAAATTAATTAATAAATTATCACCTCAGAAACTTTCATGTCTATGTTTGCATTCTAAAGTTGTGCTAGACCATGCTTTGTAAGTGGCTTTCAACATGTTTTCAGATATGTGCAGTTAAATGCAAAACCCGGGGCAGCAGGATGCATGCACATATATTTTAAATGTTAAGTCGGGAACCTGGCAAACATGATAATCAATGGTAGGTGGGTTGCACTTTTCTCTTGGCATGGGTACTGGGGCAGGATCTCCTCATCCTCCAGGTGAGTGGTTGTTGTGGAGGTGCGTGCATACGCTCCCCTCTCTCGTTCTCTTGTCCCCGTCTTTGTCTCCTCTGTCCCAGTATCCTGCTTGGACCCTGGCGCTGCCCTGCACTGGGCAGTTGGGAGGCCGTCGTTCATCCGTGGGGTAGTCTGCTCCCACAGTGGGCTTTTGGGGCAGTGGGGCTAAGGATGCAACAATACTCGGTTTTATATTGAACAGTTTGATAAGTCTTCTTTGATTCAATACGCAAAAACATTCAATCCAAATGAAAAGTTCCCAAAATGTAGCCTGGTACACCAGACTCACCGCTGTTCCAGCTATAGAGTCTGGCGACCAATGAGCGGAACAAATTTCTAGGGCGGAGCAAGCCACAGCAAACAGACAGCGGAGTGGACAAATCAGCGACGGGTAAAGCGACAACTTGCGCGGCGCGAGTGGAGAACGGAGAAGTTTATTTAACATGGCTAGTGCGAGACAGCCTGTTGTCAATGACTTGTGTCTATGTGTTTTTGTTAATTTAAAACTGATTTTACCGTGGATTGGAACATATTCTCGGCTCTCCTGTTAGTCATCTGTGTTGTTGTGGAGACGACTTCCAATACGGAAGAGTGACAATGCTCGTTACGAACACGTCACGCAAATAAACGAATCTGATTGAATGGTTGATTTTGTTCTTGCTCAAGAGGCCGTTAATGGGCTGGGTTCCAGACTATTCTCACAGTGTTTGAAAAATACAGGGAGAACAGTCTGGCCGTGCCAGGCAACCCAAAATGTATTTCACGAATTCATTTTTGTCGACTCTTTCGCTAAAATGTCCAGCGCAGTTTTGCCTTGAAAAAACAAACTCTGCCACTAGCAACTCCCTCTCCTCCTCTCCTCCCTCAAATTGCATAAAAGGTGGGAGCTGTGGCGCACGAGGATCATTGCTCGTGAGGAAAGACAGAAACTTAAGGAGGCGGCTTCCTGACTTCAATATCGTATAGATCCGTTGTTTGGCAGCATTTTGGGTGCGCTGATATGCTATCCCCACTCGTACATATTGAACAAAGACTGCCTTTCCGGATACGTACAACAAAGTCTGCAAATATATTGTTGCCCACTTGGCTGCTACGAATAACCTTGCTTTGACAACAGACAGGTTAAGACCGTGGGTCACAGAGAGCTAACTCACGGTTACATGATGAACAATGAGTGGCAAATTAAGAGCGCTGTACTTCAAACTCTTCTTGTTTATGAAAGTTGATTGTCAAATGTTGGTGTTGTGCAGTAATGAGCAGACGTGGCTTCTGTGGCGTTTTTTTAATGCCCGACAACACTCTCGCGCACACACTAGATATCATCAAATAGCAACCTAGATGTGCTACGTTAGATCCCCTCCAAGTCCCATGTCATTGTCTGCGTGAGCCTAGAGTGATCATGGGACGCGTAGTCCATATACTACATTGGTGAATTAAAAACCACCGTGACTGAATGGAAGTTAAGCAGGCCAAATCAATTCATACCAGTGACAATAGATAATTCTGCAAATATTGTTAGTTCAGTACGTAACACAGATGGACTCGGACCACAAATAGGATGTTTTTCTCATGTGGTAAACATATACCTGCTAAGAGAGTAATAGCAATCAACAGTGTGCCCCGCCTCACTCTACAAACAGTAAAGATTGTTCTCAGCACTTTTATACAAAATTTCTTCAGATCAGTAAGCACATAAATATTATGCACTATAATGCATGTTTATTTGATGGCATTGTTATTTTTGCTTGTTAGCAAAATAAAAAAAACAATTAAAAAAAAAAAAAAACAGCCTTGTATTTTTTGTTTCAGAGCATTGAATGTATTGAATCGAATCGAAAATCGTACCGAACTGTGATTTAACTGTATCGTAGCATTTATAGTTGGGGCCCCACGGCATTCTCGGTGCATGGGGGACTGGGACGGCGGGGGTGGGCATGTGTTTTTGGGCGTGTGCATGGGAGGTGGTCATGCGCTCCTTCGCCCTTGGCTAGTTGGATGTGGCTCGGATTGGCCAAAAGACCATCTTGGGTCCTGGGGCGCGGAGAGTGATCCATTGGCTATGACCGTGGGTGTGATGATGTTTCGAGTTCGATTCCCCCTGGAAAGTCGGGGTTGGCATTTGCTTTGCTTGTCGGCTCCTGCGCAGCAGTCAAATTCTCCACATCAACTAACAAACGTTAGATTGGGAATAAGCATGACTAGGTGCCACTGAACACATTGTAGGTTGTCGACTCATTAATACTGAGCAGTGATTAATCCTGATGATGGATTCCCCGTCACATATTAGTATATTACTAACATTATTTCCAAACTCACCCGTTCATATACTTTTATCCGTCCCATCTTCCTTCCATCTCTCCTTTGGTTAGTAGAGTAGTCCCTACATGGTGTCCCATCGGTAAGAGTACACAGCAGCACTACTGATATTAGGTAGGAAATATATTAAATGTTTTTTTTTGCATCACTATCCCTTCGGTTCTTCCGTCTGATTTTCCCTTCGCTCTCTCCCCCCAAAACTGTTTTCTGTCCAGCTGCTCTCTCTGAATAAACAACACTATACAAACAACCAGAATGAGAGTACACCTAAACCTCATGTGGCACATCAACTGTGAAGCCTAAAAAAACACACAGATTCCCATTCTCTGAGCCTAAGCATCTAAATGTATATGTTAAGGAATATTAATTTGCTATCATGACAAAATTCTGTACTTCTCAAGAAGATGTAGTAAACAAACCAAAAATAGCTGGTTCAAAGTTCAATTTACCAAATCAACCCAAACTCTAAAATAGTGTGACAGTCGTTCATCCATCCATCCATTATCTGTACCACTTTGCCTCACGAAGGTTGTAGGGATGCCGGAGACTATCCCAGGTGATTATGGGCAGAAGGCGGGGTACCTCCTGAGCTGGTTACCAGCCAATCAAATATCTCAAACTACTCTTTATTCAGATATGGTTTAAAGAAACAATGCCTGCCTCTGGCAGTTATTAGGGAAGTCAACCAAGATTCTTCAGAATAGACACAGAATATTAAATATGAACTTTTTCAGATTCTCACTGACACGTGCGCAACCTGTTGTCGAGACATAAAAGCATTTATCTAAAAGATGGCTGCGTTCAGAATCATGAATGGTAAATGGTAAATGGTGTTATACTTATATAGCGCTTTTCCACCTTTCAAGGACATTCATACAGCAGAATTAGTTAACATTTCTGTTGTGTAAATAATTGTATTGTTGTACATGTTGATTGAATTTGAAGGATCCTATGTATAGAAAAATAAGGGTTACCATAAATAATAAATATTTAGGTAAGTGAGAGAATGTTCCTGAAAAGGAAGAATGATCGTTTCTGCTGATGAATTAATGTTCCATCAGAGGAATAAATACTCTAAAAGAATGAATGTGCCAGTGAATGAGAAGTTCTTGCAAAAGAAATATTCCTGCGGAATAAATATAATGAATGTGCCCTGTCTTAATTTGCTGACGGGTGGCCAGTCAATAGATATCATCTTCCTCTAGCCTTAATCAGTCAAGATTTAAGACAGAGAGTATAGAAAATATATTAAAACATATATTTAGGGTTGCCAAAGAGGACGACTTTTTGATCCTGCACCAGTAGAACAAACATTCCTGCAGAAATTACTAGATGTTCCGGAATAAAATTTCCTCCATCTGATGACAAAGCACACTTGGCCTGCCTGTCCATACACGCTCAGGCAAGAGTCAGTCTTCATTGCAAAAAAAGCCTAAGAAACCTAGGCCAAAGCTTGACTGCAAATCAAAACATGCTTTGTGAATGTTGTAACTAACACTTTTCTGACTCCCCAAAAGTGTGATATTTCTTTTAGTCAACTACTACATCACACCTCAGAATTAAAAAAAAAAAAAAAAAAAAAAAAAAAAAGTATAGACAAGCTTCCGAAGTACTTCCGCATTTCTGCTCGCGACTTCAGTTTTGCACTTTCTCTGACCAAAACAAAAGTGGAGCTAGAGTGCATCACTCCTAAAAAAACCCCTCAAAGAATACAATTTGGAAATACCGCATCCATCAGCCATCATCACGACATGGGAGGACAACATGTTCATGAAGGCAGATTTGGAACCAAGCCCATGCCACCACAAAGACTGAGTGTTTATGTAGCCATGTTGCCGCTGTGTTATGGAAGGTATGTTCTTCCTATCCCTGCATTTTCATGTGTCCAGTGTTCCAAAAATACTAAAGCTAAAATCTTGCGCATGAAATGACTTGCTGTCTTTGATATTGTTATTAAGAATTATGATGATGTTTAATATTATTTACTACAACTACTGTACTGCTGTGGCTGCAAAACATTCTATCTGCTGCTAGCCTGTTGCTAATCAATACGTGTAGGATGGCACAATTATGTTCAATTTGACTACAATTCTGTGTTTTGCGTCACCGCTGAGACATCATTAACTTAGCTAAATCTAGTACTACACCGATGAAGAAATGGAAAACAAACACTCAACTACTACAATTCATACATGGGCTTCTTACCCTAAGTGCATAAATGGAAGTGTTACAATTTTTTGTTTGTTTGTTTACAGATGGAAAACGCTGTTAGGGCCCAAATACACCAGATGCATGATCGTTGCGGTTCCGGTCCGACTCCGGTAAAAAATAATGCTGGAGCCAATCCGTTCCCATTACATCCTATTGTTCAACGTATACCGGCCGCGTAAGTGCTCCGGAGTGACTGCGAACCATCTCCGGCATGCCGCAGCCCGCCAGATGGTATAGGCTATTTTCTATTTTTGCCGGACACGCATCCGACAAAATGGGCGGAGCTGGGCCTGGACGTAACAGCCCAGTTGCTTATTCACAGTTTAAACACCAGCGAACATGGACGAAGAACGTTTCATCATGGAGGTGGAAAGTCACAAAGTGATATACGATGCAGCAGATCGTTATTATAAGGACAGCATTAAAAGGGAAGCTGCAAGGGGTCCTATTATATGTGTTTTTCTGGCAATGATATCAAACACAGGACATGCTAACAACTTTGAGCGAGAGAGAGAGGGAGAAAAAAAAAAGCAGCGTATCTGGAAGTGGTTCCACAGCAGAAATTCTCGTGCCCGGCGCACACACAATGTTGGTTTGTATATAGAGTCGAGGGGGAAAGAGTCGAGGGGGAAAAGTACGAAAGAGAATAGAGACAACCACAAGTTTCGACCTGGTGGTCTATTCAAAACGTTTCTCTTTCTTTCCTACATTATACAGTACTTGACTTTTCATAGAAAAACCAACAGTTTGCGCTAGGCACAGGAATCTTCAGTGTTGAGACACCAATTCCAAGTACGCTGTTTTTTAGTTCGTGTAGTATATAATCCGCAATCCATTTAATAAATATTACAGATTATTTAACAGTTGTTTGTAACAGCTCTATGAGATGTTATGTGCCATAAATTTTAAATGTGCACAAAGATATAAACCCACCAACACAACCAAGAGCATAATAGGCCCCCCCCCACACACACACGGAGCCCTGATCTCAACATGATGCAGTCAATCTGGAATTAAGAGACAGACATAACTAAAATATCAATATGCAAATTAAGAAAAATGTGCTCTCTCTCTGCTTCTCTGATGAGTATAGACTACGTGTGTTTTTCGTTGTTTTAAATGGCACATTATTGCGCGCGATCACGCGAACGCTCACGAGGGAACGGAGTTGGCGGACCGCAGCCAAGCGCAGCCGGTATGATTTGCCTGTTTTTGACTTACTGCGGGGCACGCAGTAAACACTGAAACGGACCGGAACCGCAACGATCATGCATCTGGTGTATTTGGGCCCTAAGGCAAGGGAAGACATCTTGATGTGCCTCACAACAACACTTACTGTACGTTGATGGACATATCGACACTACGTGCATTCAACTTTGATGATGGAAGGCTCGACTTACCTTTGTTAATATTTTTCTAATAATTTTATTAATTGTGATTTATTGACCTGTTTTGCAAATGCACCAATCACTTTCAATCCGTGGCTCATAACCTTGCTATAGGTACCAAACCCCAAAAGCTTCAAATGTGGATTCACCGAAAATATTAAAGCAATTTTTTTCAAAGTGAAAACCAAAAATCTAACCTAGCAAGCTAATAATTTAACAAATTCCCGTTCAAAATTCTTCTCATTTTGACAGCATGTTTTATGAACAGTTAAAAATTTTTAGACCACACTGCCCATTGGTCTGTTGTATTCCCTCATACCAAGTGCGAGTCAACCTTCCACTGAGCAAACCAGTTCCTCCTCCCATCAGTTCAAGGACTAGCAGTTAAAAGAAATGTAAATTGAAAGAAAACCAGTCCAAAACCTAGTCTAAAAAGCCACTTTGCCAAGATTTAATCAGCGTACGAAAAAAGGGCTTTGTGTTTCTTTATCTTCACCTAACCACTTAGACTTACTCATCAAACCCCTGGGGTTCAATTGAACCAAGTTTAAGAACTACTGTTTTAAATAAAGAAACAAATGGAATCATGTTGTCCAAACGTTTTATTGCGATCAATATCTGAAGTAAAAAAGAATGGCATACTATTAGTGTTTTTATATGTACATGTGTGATGAGCTCATAACTATAATCTAAAGTTTCTAAACAGATGAACAATACCTTGTACTGTTTCCTTGCAACATCAAAATCTGTGCCAGCAGCCTTCTGCATTCGGCAACTGTTATACTATTTGTAATTTTGCCTCATTTTGGTCACTCAAGTGGCCGACGTATCAATCTACACCTCATGTTAACACAGGCTGCACAGATTGTTCGAATTTTGTCCACGAACAATCAACGTAGTGATAAGAACAAACGCACAACACAGAAAGTCCTGGAGCTTCATCTACGTCGTGCTGAATCCCTTTTTGGAGATTCCGTGGGTTCCTCTGGTTTGATTTTGCAGTTTTAACTTACTTCAACCGCAATTTATGTTGTTCTGTCTAAACCGGAAGTCCGTAGCAGAAAATGTCAAAGATGGCACCATCCATGTTTCGCTCAGGAAACTTGTCTATAGAAAACACGCTGCTTGTACTGCAATGGATGTACAATCTGTTTGACTGGGAGGGCTCGCAGTGATCATTCACTGCCAACCCTTCCGAATCCAAATGGATTAGACATCTATCGCCATCAATGGCAGCCGATGATTTAAGACAGGGGTGTCCAAACTTTTGCAAAGAGGGCCAGATTTGGTGAGGTAAAAATGTTGGGGGCCGACCTTGGCTACCGTCCTTTACGTAGAACAATATATTTAAGCAAATTTTATCACGCCATTCTGTGTGTCACATTTGCTTTATTATTTGTTTTTAATTAATAATTTTAACAATCTCGCAACTAGCCTTTGCAGAGTTATCTTTCGACTCTTGGGCTCCAATGAAATACTGCTACTGTGAAATTAAACTAGCTTCAAGTTGCTTCAATTTCTCGCTGCGAATCTTCCCTGTAATCTTGTCGTACATGTCAGCGTGTCTTGTTTGGTAATATCGCCTCACATTGAACTCTTTAAAAACAGCGACTGTCTCTGCAAATGAGGCAGACACAGTTGTTGCGTATTTTAGTGAGGAAGTAGTCCAAATTCCACCTATCCTTGAATCGTCGGCCGTCGCAGTCAACTTTCCCTTTTTTTGTTGATTGTCGCCATTTTACAAAATGGGAAGTAAAGGGTCACACGGCGTAATGTTGCTTAGAGCGCTGCCTTTTAGTGGGTAAATGAGGAGCAGCATTTGTGTAAGCTACTTCATATGCTGGTAGCAGTATTGATTTTTGACAGAGGCTGGGGGGCCGGATGAAATTTGACCACGGGCCGCATTTGGCCCCCGGGCCGGACTTTGGACATGTCTGATTTAAGATGTTGGAATATGAATGGAACAATTATTTGGGTTAGCATCGAATGATACAGGTCCTGTTATAACATCAATTGACAATAAGACCTCAGTACCGCTACTGCACAACCTATTCACGGGGCATTAAATGTAAAATGACATGTTCAGCATCTGTCAGTGAGTGTGGGTGCATTCTTCCATGGCCAGTTGCTTTGTTAATAATGCCACAAGTAATTCTTTGTAGACCTTTTGTTGGCTAGTGGACAAGTGTGTCTCAACGTCCCCCCCAACGCATCGCCTCCCCATTGTGTGTATGTAGGGGAGGGGGCTCTCAGCTGCCCAACATTTTAATCTGACAGGCTACCACCACCTACACATACACATAACCAAAACAATATTAAACACAATATTGTCCTATTTTGTTGTAAACCGACAATACAACTCTAAGCACGCTTAAAAGTTGGTCAGAATGTTATATCTTTTAAGGTTATTGCAATTTTGACAACTGTTGCAGTCCAGTTTGGTTAAAAGTGTGGCTATAAATATGTCGTCAACTTTTTTAGTGAGGAGGGAAACTGAAAATAAAATGTCAATTCAAATGTCAGGTTGCGGTTAGGAACAGGCGTCTAAAACACTAGCACAACTTGCAGAAGAACTGGGAGGAAAAGAAGAATGCGTCCTACCTGATTAGAAAATGTAAGTAGAGTGTTTCTCTCCCGTAGGAACCGTTGCCCTCCTAGCGAGAGACATTTGCAGCGGTCTGTTCTCCACGCAGAATGAGCATAGTCAGGCTTTTCAAAGACTCCACTCAAAGATAAATGACCGCAATTCGTAAAAAAATAAAATAAAATAAAATTTAAAAAACAGATCAGCAAAAGAACTCAGAGGCGTGCTTTCTTGAATACTTCGTTTATATAAAAAGTTCCGGGTTAGTTAAAAGCTCAGGCAAAAAGATTTTCTTTTTAATAAAGTCACCCGATTTTGACACATCATTCCGGTTTCTTATTTCAAAATAAAACTCCAACACGAGCCTTCCTAAATTATGCATAAACTTGATGCGGTTCCTAGTGTTTAACATCAGTTGAAACAAAATTGAGTTTTGAAATTTGCATATGTTTAAACTAACACGATTCAGGGCTCTTTAGTTTGAAACGATGAATGACATCAAATTACTTTTGAAAAAATATTTTTTGAAAAGGAAGTTAGGAACGTCCATGCCATGGAAACAGTTTCAGATCACGTTTCACGAGACAGTTTTCCTCTTCAGTCCGATAGATATTGACTTGCAAAATAAATATAAGAATCCACTAGGGCAATCCTGATTATATTAAGCACCTTTGTAAAATATTTTCTTGCTCACTACCTTATTAATGTTTCACGTAACTAAATTCATAAATGGACGTGAACCAGCTGCCTCCCTGAAGTTTTTCTGGGAAGCTGTTGAACGTCAGCAATTCCCGTGCTAGACGACATGTACATACCCTCACTTTTAACAATGACATGTCTAATTATGACAAATACATTAGTTATCATTTTATGGAGCATTTCACATCTCCGCAGTTTAACTCTTTGGCTGCCATTGACGGCAATAGACGTCCAACCAATTATAACTGAGTGCAGGGCTGTCAACAGACTTGCAGGGGGCCGGGGACAAGAGACAATTATTGGGCCCCCCTCCCACCTCACTGGCTTGTCACGACAACATACGCATTACTTTTAACGCTTTGCAAGCAATGACAGTGTAAATTTTCAAATTATTTGAAATGGACAGTTAAATTTAACAGACCGTAATGTGATGTGACACAATATAAAGAAACAATTTCCATCAATTATCCCATGTAGGCTACAATTCAATACAACTGAGAGTGCTATGCCTGCCTGCTAAGCAACAAAACAGTATAAGTAAACATCCTGTGCCTGCCCCCTCCACATCCCTGGGGTTATCAAGACCTCAAACAGTGATGCGCCTAGATTTTTTGACAGCAAAGTCATTTATAACATCAGTGAAATCCAGTTTTTGAGCCAGCTCACACTCAATGGAAAGCATCGCTAGGTTGTTAACAGGTTCGTTTGTGCTGTTTCGGTGATGGATTGGTATTAGCGTTTGCTATAATACACAGTGGGTTGTAAACCCAAGATAAATCCAGCCGCCGGACCAGAGTCTGTTCAGCCTCGCGCACCTGCTCCCCACAGACTAACATATATCCCTGATCTCCCATCACCTTCTCTGTCCTCTGCTCAACGCGAGCAGCATGTCTTCTCATACCGCAGCCCAATAGGCTACAAGCGGCCGGTGACAGACTTGAATCGGCCTTTGGTCACGGTGATCGCGAATGTAAACCGTTCCGTGTTAGCGGCTGTTGTTCGCTTACCGACATCACTGTCCACAGCCAACTCTAGCCCTAATTCTCTAGCTTCTTGTACCCCTTTTAAAAACCTCATTTTTTTCTGGTTCACCTCTATGATCTTCATCTCTTTGTTTTTTTCTGCGCACCCGATTTAGAACGACTCGCCATGTTCAGAGTTTATAACAATGTGCGCACCCGATTTAGAACGACTCGCCATGTTCAGAGTTTATAACAATGACAGATTTTAATTTCCTGCTTCAGGGCATGTACGTAGTGTAGCCTTGAGTGCACCAGAGCGGGGTTGTGCAAGAAAAGGAAAAAATATACATTTGAAATATGTTGAAGTTTTTAAGTATATATCGAGTAGAACATAATATTTAATCAGACAATGATGTAAATGAAGAAATATGTGAATTTAAAGTAAAATAAATTAAGGGTCATTCAGGGGACTCTATGGTCCTGAGGCCCGGGACCCTCCCTGTCGACGAGCTTGACTGGGTAGATGACAGCAACATTTACTGCCAAACTCTCCTGGTCAAAAAGGATTTGACTTCTATTCCCGTCCTTGGCTTCTAATGTTTTAAATATATAAATGTTACTCTTAATTTACTAACAAAACACATGCAGTACTTTGTGAATACCAGTATCAGGAGGAGCAGCATAACTGAACAAAAGATTTCATGACCTCGACTCCACAACGCATATACACAAAATGGCAACCGGACGCTATATGAATCCCAACACAATTTCAGTGTTTATTTAGTTTCATAGATGCAGTACAGCTAGCCAGATGTCAATTTAAACAAATACAAACTTTATTTGATGCAGTACAGCTAGCCAGATGTCAATTTAAACAAATACAAACTTTATTCATCCAGTCGTGCTGAGCGCTTAACGCCCTAATAAGACTCTTGGTATATTTGAAGAATTAGTCGCAAAACAATGGCTGGCTGGCGGTCAAGGACTGAATAAGAAACAGCCACTCTGGCTGTGGTGATGTAAAGTGCATCGAGAAAGGATGCTTTGATGATCTAGCAAGTAGTGGCGATAAATTCCATATATTTTAATTTGTAGAGCCTCAAATTGTCACAACAATCCTTTAAGATATGTAGCAGACAACAAATCCATTCTATTTCGGGTATGTACAGTGTCTAAGGAAATAAAAATGCACCAGATTTTAGTCTACAACATTTAGATTTATGACAATTGGGATGAACAGAAACAGCAGGCTTGTCCCAAGTACTTACAAAAAGGTGGAAAAAAACAAGGCAGCATTTCAGAAATACTAGAAAAAAAAAATCTACTTTTCTGGGCACAAATGAGGAGTATAAACATGTTTTTTACACCCAACAAAACAAAATACATGACAATTACTCGACATAGCTGCAAGGCAAATCATAATTTGAAAAGCAGAGGGAAGTTGGTGTTCGGCAAAAATCTTATGATACATATAAATAGCAGTAAGACTTGCAAGGACTTTGAAAATAAAGCACATTAAGCTGAAGTCTTGAGCCGTTTATATATATATATGTATCCAAATTCTCCAAAAACACACTGCACTTTTCTACTATCGAAGGGGGGGAGTTAAGAGAATAGAAGTTTTCAAATGTCAACATTCCACCCATCCCCGTTTTATTTTTTTGGTCCTTTGCATGTTTCTTCTGTAGAGAAATCAGGGAAACTGATGTAACTTATTGAAAGTTTCCCATTTTGATTATGAAAAAAATAACTTTTTTTAAAAAAAAAACATTTTTATGATTAAAATACTTAAGATGTTTGAGTCTGGTATCGTCATTTGCTAACTATTTATTTTACAAATGTAGATTGTTAGACAATACACTTGTTTGCTAAAACAAAATATATATTCTTTATGTACAAGAGTGCATATATGTATAATCAGTTGCTTCCGATTCAAGCCATGTGTGAGCAGGTGTCTGGTGATAAAGGCCGCGCTCCATTATGTTGCCATGTCAATGAACCTGATAGTTTTTTTTTTTCCTGAAGACACTGGACTTGACTTTATCATAAACATTTCACATAATATGTACACCGGCATTAAGCCTTCAGAAATTGAGCTGCAAGTACATATTTGAATGCAACACTTACATACATATAAACAATAATCCAAAAATAGACTTTTTCAGTTGTTTTGATTATTGGAAAAGATGAGAAAACAATTGTTTGATCTTGATGGTCTTCTCCTCATGTGGTTGAAGTGGTGAACTACAGAGTTCAGGTTGAGCTCCCGTTGAAAAGAGTCCGTCAACCCAGATCCGGTTCAAACTGTTTCATGCTCACCTTTGGGGAACAAGGGGGTAGAATGTGTTTGCCACAGTGCCGTCTGTCTTTGGGTCAGAGGTTTAAAATAGGGACATCAAAGAGGTCACATAAGCCTTCTGTCTCATCCAAGTTGTATATGTAGTCATGGTCACTTGGTGGAGGTGACAGACGCAGCAGAGGGGAAAACACTAAAGGCAGAAAACGAAGAAAAATGTATTAGGCCGTGCCACGTAAGCTAATGATATAATCAGGCTTGAGTGCAGCAACACGCATTATAATACTCGACTAGTACCCCCCCCCCCCCCCCCCCCACACACACACACACACAAACACCCTCACCTTCTGACGCCATCAAGTCGTCCAACAAATCCCCACTCATGATCTCTGCAAAACAAAGAATGGGTATTGTGTCCAAAATGAATTCTTTCTTTAGGTCCCCTTCACCCATCAAAAAAAAAAAAAAAAGGTCAAAAACGTCATTACCTTTAGTTGGATGAAACATTTCTGAAAGCTCTTTGGGAAAGTCCAGCACTGTAATAATAG
Organism: Corythoichthys intestinalis; assembly: GCF_030265065.1. NCBI lineage: Eukaryota > Metazoa > Chordata > Actinopteri > Syngnathiformes > Syngnathidae > Corythoichthys > Corythoichthys intestinalis. The sequence goes on from NC_080399.1 coordinate 38,396,664, forward strand.
ACAGAAATATTTCAACATTTTTCTCACAGAATCACACAATGATGACAGGGTTCTACAACTAGGATCATGCAAGTTAAATTCAATATATATATTTTTTTTTTAAATTAAAGCCCAACTTCTTAAAAAAAACACACAGGACTTCAATTAGTATGATAATTAAGTGATAAGTAATGCCCAACAGCATGAGAACCACATGAATGTGGATCCTCATCAACAGTAGGTAGAATATTAAGGAGTCACTTAACCATATGCATTTTATTTTTACCACAAAATAAAAATTTCTAAAAACAAAACAAACAAACAAAAAATCGCAAAGTTAAGATTTTTACTGAATTTTGTTTTGACAGCGCCATGGTTTAGTTACTCTTGTTAACTACACCCCTTACCGTAAAAAACGAAGCACATTTTCAGTACTTTTTACAAAGAATGTTTTGGCTTCTAAATTGTATTATTAAACTGAAATACCCATTTGGTTGCAGGAAAAAAGACAATGTAACATGTCGTGATACAGTGAAGCACAGAAAACCTGAAAAATTGACCGAAAAGGCATTCTTACATTCAGATGGGTCCGACTTCATTGGTTCAAAGACTGTGGAAGCTGATGACGACACAGATCCATCCAAGGAGGCGGATGATTGAAGTTGTTGCGAAATGGCAGGAGGGGCAGCAATGGTGGGACTGAGTGGCGTGGCGCTCGTTGCTTCTTGAAACACAAACAAAAAACAAAAAAACAAGAGTGTCAACTTAGATAATGTTGGAAGTGTAATTCAAATGTAATTGACTGTGTAGCAATCGTTAAAAAATGTAAATATAAATTCTGTCCCTCTTAATGAAAAGTAAGACAAATGCGAAGCTTTGTTACTCACCTATCCCTGAGGTTGATTGAGTGATGGCTGATGCATTAGAAGAACCAGTTTTCATAGGTTCTGGAACTGCTTTAGTAATCTAGGGGGAGCAATTGAGAATTGCAGGAAAGAAAGTTAATCCAGTTTGTCTACAGTTGATAAACCAAAAGCAAAACAAGCTCCTACTAAAGCCGCCGTCTGGACATGGGAGGATGATGTTGGTGCCGGAAGGCTCTGAAGTACATCGTCTGGAGGAGGCACGGACACAACAACTGGAGAGGCACTGGACGGGTCCTTGTTAACCAGTAAAACCTCAATCGGGCCAGAAGAACTTTTCAAACGGATCTGGTATTTCCTTTGTCCATTCATAACCTGCATTTATACATACGAAAGAACATATACTATACAGATGGGGCAGAAGATGGACTTGGGGAAACGTGATATGCACAGTACTTACAGCATCTGGCCTGGGCACCTCTAGCTGAGTGCCATTGGGAGCGCGTATTGCAAGAAGTGTGTCACCTGAGGAAGGATGCATAATGAGCGATGGCATGTTTGGGGTCTCAGGTTGAATGACACATACAAAGGAGTTTAACAAAATACTACCTTTGAACGCTCCGCAGAGGTCCTCATGTTTCACGTATGCCATAGTGCAAACATGTTAAAGCAATAATAATCTTTTTGGACAAATGACCTTTATGTCAAAGATGGTTGCTTAAAGAACCTTAATATACAAATCAGGATTTTCTTAAAACTATAATAACAGAGAAAAAAGTTCTTTGATGCCAAAGATAACTGCCAGCCAGGATGTCAGAATGCTAGAGAAGGCTGCGCGCTCTCCATTTTGAGCCGTGGGTGAAATTAACATGGCAAATGAAGTTCCTATATCGAGCGATGAATCTTTACTCAAATAGTGTATTGGTTGACGAGACAACCATTAGATTTAGTGTCTTGATTGGGAGAAGAATCAGTGTAAGCGACACGCCAGCGCTATTTTCTGTTCGTTTCAAGCATCGCTTTCAATTTGGGAATCAGGGGTGAAACAGTAAACGGTGCTGGCTCAGCGCCGAGGTACGTCATCCCATCCCGAAGCTATTTCACTGACACGGCAGTCCCGTAGAAATCATGCCATCGCTGTCGAATTTAGACAGACTACCCGTTACGTGGAATGCATGAAAACCACACGGGTGCTAATATGGTTGAGCTGCTAAGCAGTGCTGTAAATGAATGTAACATTGCAAGAAATACACTTTTGTTGTTACAGACAATGCAGCTAATAACTAATAAAAAATAAGCTAGTAACTTTAGCCATTTGCTACGCCCACACGCCGAACCTTGTTTTTTTCGACTGCACAAGTCAAAGCACAACGCAGCACACTTTCATCTGGGCACACTGATCAATTCCTGTTCTTATACAAGAACATTGAATTTTCTCAATAGCTAAACAGACTTGAACTGCACTGCATATATTTTGTCTAGGTTTGGATGCAAAAGGACTAGTTTTTTGTTTTTTTTCTAGATAGTTATTTGTACCTGAGGGAAACCCGTTAATGTTTATGTTCATTTTTACACAACTGAAAAAGCAGAAAAGCATTTTTCAGCCATTTGTATTGTAGTAGCAGTACACATTCTTTCATTTATACCTGAGCGCACTTTTGGTTGGATAAACATTATATTTCTGCAAAATGCTACAATTCTGTTGATACCAAATGAAGACTTGAGTATCTTATTTACTGTTTTGAACTGTTAACTTGATACTGAAATAGTTTATTTAAGCCTGAGAGGATTTTTGTACTTTTTTGTAACTAATGTACGACACATTAACATCAGCTAAAAGCACCATCATATGTGATGTGTGAATCTTCTCACTGTGAGGCAGGAGCACTAAGCTCTGTGCCACTCTGTTGAGGGGGGTGGGAGTTTGGCATCAACAATCGATTTATAATCGAATGGTAGCCTCTGAATCGTAATCGCAATCGAGTCGTGAGGTGCCCCAAGAGTCCCACCTCTACTGCTAATAGCTGCCGGCACAAATCGATTATCAAATTAGTTTGAAACTAATTTATTAATCGCTTATCAAATTAGTTGGCAACTAATTTATTAATCGCTTATCAAATTAGTTGGCAACTAATTTATTAATCGATTATCAAATTAGTTGGCAACTACTTTATTAATCGATTATCAGTTAGTAACTAATTTATTAATCGATTTGTTGTTGTAGCCTCAACGAATAATTTATCATACTTGCAAACTATTTTTATCATAAACAGTCTGTATACGCACACAGATATACAGAAGCAAAAAAGAAATAGGTGCACCCATCTTAGAGTTATTATACCTCTTCTGGAGTCACATTCTTTCAGTTTTCCATTTTGGATACAGACGAAAGCCTTTGGCCAGGCGAAATGGTACCCCCTGTTGCCACTTATGTTTTGCCCGTCTTGCTTGTTGCCTTTCTTTGTTCTTAATAATGTATTTAGCCAAACATTGTGGCATACTGAAACTGCCCTCTCCTTTTCTTTAGGTCCTTTTTCAAAATAAAATATGTGACACTACTTCAGCGCGGCTGCATAGCAGTAGACTGGGAGCAGCAGATAGCCACATCAAATGAAAGTATGGCAAGAAAGATTAAACTACAGCAACAAGAGTAGGAACCAATGCACATTCTCCTTTTCATTTATTGTTTTTGTTTGAATAAAATATTTGGAAATGCATCTTTAGAAGTGACGGCTTGCATGTAAAAGACACTGCCATCGCAACAGACTTGAAATTTTTTTTATGTATTTGACATCATGAGTGATGCAGTCTATCTGAAATCCATTTGAGTGGCTACAAACGAATCAGCATTTAAAAATGGCAGCTCACGACAATTTTGCCTACTTCCTGGAAATACTGACCTTTATTTTTTCCCTAATATTATACAGCAGAAAATGAAATTTGGTTATTTTTAAAATATTGTCTACTGGAGAAAACCAAAAAAAAGGATTACATTTCCTCTATAAGGTCAAGACACTTTTTAAAAAACAAAACAAAACAGAAATTCTCATTTAAGCCATGTTTCCATCTAGCAGTACGGAAGAAAGATTAATATTCATTGCACGCAAAACGGCATTTTCATACCTAAATTGAAAATAAAAAGGATATGGACTGTTGTTGGAGTCGTCTGTGACATTTTTTATGCTTTGCTGCACCCAAACTCTCTGCTGGTCCAGCTCATGTTCTCTGATGGCCAGATCATCAAGTTCTGCCTTCAGGTCAATAAGCTTATCTGCTATCTCCCTCGTATTACAACCAGGGCCCACACCCCTGAAAGACAAAGACCATCAAAAACAGTTATAACTTGTTGCTACTTATTCAAAATTATTTAAGTTTGGACACAGGGAAAAACTTTAAATGTAACCCAAGTGCCAACAACATAATAGAGTCCCATACTTACTTCCATTGGATACTGTTCTTGGACTTTTTCTCAATGAGCCCAATACCCTCTAACACATTGGTGATGTCATAGATCCGCCGCTTCTGCCGCACCGCCAATGTGTCTGCAGCCTGATTTGCATAACGCAAACAAACAAAAAAAAATACTCTCAAAACTGGCATATCATGTACATCATTCATATAGGCCTAGCACCGAGACTGCTGTTTATACTATACATCGAAAAATTATGTGGCTTGAAATCAACTTGGAAAAAGCCGTTATTCAACTTCCTTCCTGGCACAAGCGTTGTAGCAAGATTGGGGCATAATTAAAACATTGACTACAAGGAAAATGTCTGTGTGCTGATAAGTCTTTGCTTTGCCTGTTGCTTGCAGGTGCATCCTCACAAGGCTTGAATAGCACCCACACGATAACATCTAGGACTTCAACTAACGATTATTTTCACAGACTCAGGAAGAGTCTACTTGAGATTCTTAATTTCACCCTCTCAACTTCATGGGAAGAGCTGGAAGTGACTTGTGAATTGATTTTTATAAATTAAGTTTTTATAGCGGGCAATTTAACAAATAATTCAAGATTGTTTTTGCCCTTCTTGTTGTGGCGTATGTTTCGCCTACATGACATTTGCAGTATGCACCAAAGGGAGTCCCCCCCCCCCCTTTTTTTTTTTTAAATCAAAATTTCCACATAGCACATGCATGTAACAGTTTTATTGCTACTGCAAAAAAAATTACTTTTTAACTGCCACTGACGGCAGTGGACGTCCACAATATTTCAACGAGGTTTTGGCATTGAATGATCTCACTACAGTGCTTTTGACAGCGAAAGAGTGACGGTTGACGGTGATTATTCACTTTCAATCTAAATGGATTGGATGTTTATCGCAGTCAATTGAAAATCTGCAGCTGGCAGCCTGGAAAAGTTGAACAAGGCAGAGCTCTCGATCTTTAAATCCTGAATATCATAACATTTCCGTTGCAAATTATCCCGAATGTTTACACGAACGTGTAGCCCTAGCTCATTTGAGTCGAAAATGACCAAAAGTGTGGCTGCGCTAAAATAAGAGGAAGGCTAACAAACACTGCATGTAAGCGAACGACAGCAGATGACATGTGCTAGCTAACAACAAAGACTGTCTCGGCACGCTCACAGCTTTCAGATCCAGAACTCCATCCTTGGCCTCTTGCAGCAAAGTTACGAACTTAGCAGTGAGGAGTCCCAGACTTTTTTCATGCCTGCTCGGTGTCTGTGGCTGCAGCGGGTCACCCACAGCTCCTAGTTCACCCCTGTTACTGGTTGACTCGAGCTCCATCATCATCCCGGGACCAGCGCCGTAAGTCCCCCTGCCTCCACGACCAAAACCGAGGGGAACGAGCCCAGGAACGCGCGCTCCGACGCCCTAGTCAAACAAAGTGAAGGACGGTGACGTCTGTGGCATAAGAGCGTTTCGACGTTCTTGCCTGGCCGGGCTTTTTTCAAAGTATTTCACGAAATCGACCAGTGTAGAGCAACGACGAAAATTCATTGAACGAGCTTTCGGTTGGGAGAGCCGTTGGCCACGCGAGGTATGATGGGACTGTTCAACCAGTATAGGGAGCGTCTCACAGTACCGAACCATAGAAAACGCGTGTAATAGCGGAATAATGCTAACATAGGCAGATTAAAAATTCTGATTTGTGTAACTAAGTTCTAAAATACACAATAAAATAATTATAGCATTTATAGATAATTTTTTATGGACGAAAATTAATCAAAGAAGGACCTTACATAGTACTGTTTGGGGATAGACCCTTAAGAGGCCAAAACTTAAAGAAAGCGCATATGCGCAGGCGCAGTCATAAAAATAGCCGGATGTAACTTGAAGCTGAAGCATTTAATATTATGTCTTATTGATTGTGTCATTCAAATAATGAATTTGGTCCTTTCAAAATGATTTTATTTTCATTCATTTTCCCAATCATTTTAAGAGAAGAGTTGGATTTATAATAATGATATTAAAATAATTTGTAAAAATGTAATCATACAATACTGATCTATCCATCTTATCCTTGTTATCATCACAAGGTGCTGGAGCCGATCCCAGCTGACTCCGGGCGAAAGACGGACTACACCCGGACAATAACCATTCGCATTCAAAATTACTAATATAATAATAATGATGATGACATTAAACATAAGATGTGGGAAGTGGGACAATTTACCACCGCAACCTTAATGACACACAAGATGCACTTTACTGTATATAATGCGACCAGCAACTGATTAAAAAAAACAAAAACCGACCCCCTAGTTTGTCATCTATGTTACATTTCATTGGGACATACTGTAATCGTCATAAATAATGCGCTTGTTATTGCTAGTTTTATGTATTTCAAACTAGAGTAAAGGCGGATTAATAAATCTTCAACTGAAATGTGACATTCAATTGAAGTGATAAGTACATACATATATTAGTAATTGACTGGTAATAAAAATGACATCTACAATTTTTAATTTTTATCTGACGCTTGTAAACAAATTGTGACCACCAGGGGGCAATAATGTCCCTAGAAATCATCTACATGATCGCATATTTAAGAAAAGAAACACGCTGTTTATTTGGAATACAAATACAATAAAAGATGTAATAAATTAAAAAATATATATCCTCAACAAGTTAGTAAAATATTTAATTTTGTACAACAAAATATTCAGAAAATGACGAAAGTGCGTTTCCTGTCAATCGCTCAGCTCAGATGTTGTCACCTGACCGAGCAACAAGGAAGTCGAAGTCACAAGGGTAAAAAAAATGCATTTTAATGTTCAGATATGTCCTTAAAAACATAAGCAAGCATATGTCAGCTCCGAATGTAAACGTGAGAACCTTTTCTTTCGACATTCATTTTACGGCATCTAAAGACAGCCAAACGTTAGATAATTAGTTGGATGTTCTTGCTAAATAGGCTGGACAGATGAGATAGCATCGCTTGTATTTATTAAACCCCATCCAAAACAAGTGTTTATAATTATTTGTTTTATTACAACGATGTAGTTTCAACTTAAGATTTGTGCCCCAGCCTGGATGGAGAAGTCATTAAGCAGGTATGATGAAGAGGATGGTTCCCAAATAAACCGACGTTGGAAAGATGTTGGATCAACATTCCGCAGTCGATCCTATATCGTTGCATCACCGTCACTTTTGGACCCTCAATCACAATTGTCAACATTAGTTCATCAACTATAAAACAATGTTAACCAAAACATCGTCTGATGTACTATAGAAAAACGTTGTTTCATCGTCACTTGACGTCGAAAATTTTGATGTCAACCATACTGATGATTTTGATGGAAAATCAACGTTTATTCAACGTCGGTCTGCTATCTGGGTTATTATGTATTTTGATCCTGGAGATGACAATGCAGACTACAAATCACAACACTCGATTCAAATAGGCACATTCCCATTCCATTCTAACGATTGTTTATTTCATATTTTTTAGTCAACACCATGAAGAAAATCAAAGGGAAAGCAAGTATCAAGACTGAAAAGGAGTTTGTGTTTGAGTTCAAGGCTGGCAAACAGAACGGTGTTCTCAAAGTACCTCTGCAGTTCCCCATTCAGGAGAATATCAACGACCTTCATGGACGCCTCATGCTGCTTCATAAAATACCCTGCTACAAAGAAAACGGTGAGATGGCTGCTTTATGTTCAATGAGTGTGTCATGGTCCCGTGTACTCGCCTGACTTCGAAGTAGGCAGAGTATCCACTGGTGGGATTCTGGTCTCGCTTACTGTCTATGAGAATGGTTATCTGTCTGTATGTGTGCCCTGTGATTGACTGGGACCATTCAAGGGTGTGGTCGGACATTCACCGTATGTCAGCTTGGGGTAGGCTCCATCTGTCCTGGCACCCTAATGAAGACAAGCATTATAGAAATATATAGTGGATGTCCCCACAATATCAACGTTATTTTGTTTTGCATGCATTGTACAATGTAATTTTCAGTTTCAAATGATTTCTTTTCCCTCTAAATGTTTCTTTGGTAGAACTAAAAGTGTTGCTGTCTGACTTCATTGAGAAAGAGACGATTTTGGATTATGACAGAGAGGCAGAACTGGCACTACAAAGACTGACAATGGGACATGTAGATGTAAATCAGCTCGCCAATGCGTGGACCAGGGCCTATGTAGAGGTGAGCACTTGAATCATTTTCAGTGTGCCTAAAGCAAGAAAGATTTTTCGCTTGACTACTTTTGTTTGATTTTCTTCATGCTGACAAAAAATTACATCAGCGATCCCTTGCTACTTGCGCTTCAAACTTTGCGCCCTCAGTCCATCAACGGATTTTTTTTTTTCAATTAAAATATACAGTATTTTATTTTTGAAATGTTAAGATATATGCATGTAAACATGTACAAATAATTTTCTTATATAATTCATATCGTAATTATTACATTTGCAGTGTTTAAAAACCATTTATAAACGTTTGCACCTTTTTTTTTTTTTAATTTGGCGGGGTAAAAAGGGGAAAAACATGTCCTTTATTTATCTCTTTCCAGTGCTGTTAAATCTAAATAAATGCAATAAATTAATACACCGAACACCCCCCCAAAAAGAAGTATATAATGTAAATAAGCTCCGCCTCTACTTCGTGGATTTTAATTTTTTGCGGGGGTCCCCATTAACCACTAAAAACAAGGGATCACAGTACATTAATTTACATAGTTTACATTCAAAGCAACCTTGAATCTAATATCTGTCCCTTTACAAATCTGCATTCATACAGCAGTTATGTTAAGTCACATATCATTGGCAATAATGGGAGCAGACGCTGTGATGTACAAACAGGATTCCCAAAAAGTTGGGACACTATACATACTGTGAATAAAAAAAGAATGTGATGCTTGGAAAGTGCCACATTTCAATCTTTTTATTCAGAATAGAGCTTAGATGTCAGTTCAAAAGTTTAAACGGAGTAAATTTGTTATTTTAAGGGAAATGTGGATTTAAAGGGGACATATGAAACATTCCAAAAATCACAGTTTAGTATTTTTTAAAAATCATAATATAGTTTATGTAGAAATAACCTATCACCCTCCGTAAATATTTGTGGGACGCTGCTGGAGTTCCGAAGACACTCGGCTAAACATTGTTTGCAAGCAGCTGTCGTGTCACAGGAGTGTGTACGCACGGAGGCAGAATCTCCAGGAGATGACGCGATCGCTGACAGTCAAGTTGAAGGAATTGACGTCAACATTCTGGAAAATTTGTTCCCATCTCCTAAAACCCCTCCTCCCGAGGCAATGATTATTTGATTCATGCATGTTGGAGGACGTAAACCTGGACAACAGGCTTTCTTGAGGCCCAAGAGGATCAGACTTGGCCACCCCTGGAAAAATTAATTGCAAAAATAAAAAAGCTTGGGTCTCAGGGGTTACTATTCAAGATATGTAACGCTCGACATTTAGGATAGTTTATGATCATATTATGTAGTGTGTAATATTTGTACCTCTTCCACTACTTACCCAAGGCACAATATTACATCGCTGCTAATTCACCACTGATACCATCATACAGTACTTATTTATGCTTGGTTATAATCTTGGAAACCTTAAATTGCTGCCTTTGAGTAAACACTTATTTTTGTATTTGCAGAATAAAAAAAAAAATCATTTTCTCTCTATCTTGTATGTGTAAATAGTGTTGCACATCCAATTTCGTTGTTAAGGCAGAGACAAATAGAGGCAATTCTATTCTATTATCGGGCCTACACAGAGTGATGGAAGGGGAGATCTTGCATAAAACCAAAAGGCCAAATATTTTGTGTATTAATATAGACTATATTTCACATCTTATTCAAAGATAAAAATATATATTTTTACTAAATATAAAGAAACAAAACGTGAGAACAACCAACTTTCTGGACTGTTGACAGTTTTAGAAAGAATCTTCAAACATGGGAGTAGGCATGTGCTTTTGATGGCTTAAGCAAAAATACCGCGGTTTCACGGTATTGCAATTATAGATCTAAAATATGTTATTTTGAGATGTATGGGTTAAAAAAAAATTAAAAATCCATTGAACAGGATTTTTTTTTGTTTTTTTGCAATATATTTGCAAATTGGAAAATTGACATGAATGTAATGTTTAAATAACACAAAATAACAAAAAATACATAACTGAAATATTTTAAATAGAACTTATAGACTAAACCCACAGCCACAGCTCATGTTGCTCAACAAAACCCTTGGGAATACAGAAGTGGACCTAAACAGTATGTGATCTTTTTTTTTTTATTGTAAACACATACCACCACTACTATTAATATTAAAAGAGAGCGAGTGCAAGAGACAGTGTGTGTATGGCTCATCGTTATTTACACATTATATACACAAACCCACCCGCTCTCAACACACAAAGTCACCAGAGAGAAAAATACCACTGGCTGTATGATCAAAATGATATTTTGAATAGATGTTCACAATGGCGGAAGACTTTACAAAAGTAGGCTAATATTAGAGAAGAAACTAGTTAGCCATCCCGGCAAGCTAACTAGCCGCATTGTCTTCCTTGTTAACAAGCTTACATTATAGTATTTGTTTTACCATCGCTAGACACACTAAACCAGCTCAAGTGAACTCTCGTAGCTGGTGGGAAAAGTTCATGACGCCGAATACTTACCTTAAATTTTGTGTAAATTGACTGATGATGGTTACATAAATGTGAAATCATGTTGGGGGCCCCGCTGTACTTTCTCCTCTAAGCCGCGGCCGTCTGTTTCTTTTCTGTAGCTGAAACACTCCCACGTCACAACCACGCCTCTGCGCCATATTGTCCGTCAGGTCGTCGTGTTTACACATTACCGCTACGTAAATTCCTCCTAATATGGCATGTTTTTCTGCTCGTTAACATTAATAATCATAATGGTGAAGGCGTGTGTGGCGGTTGGTTGCAGTAAAAGAGGAAATAGACGGAGAGAATTGAAATTCTATCGTATTCCGAGAGACTCGGAGAGGAGAGCGAGATGGACTGCTGCAATTCGACGAGAAAACTGGGCACCAAATAATCACCACAGATTATGTAGTAGTCATTTTATATCTGGTAAGATGCATTTAATATATATTTAGAGGGTTTTGGGCTGACAACCACAATTAAAATCATTGCGAGGCTAATCGCCGACAACATACAGTTTCAAATTCAAGATGCTTATTTCTTCCGCCATCATTATATTTTGAATAATATTTAGCTGGTACCAAGTGAAAGAAGCTGGCCTCGTCTACGGATCATCAGTTAAACAGGTGTGTCCAAACCTTTTGCAAAGGGGGCCAGATTTGGTGTGGTAAAAATGCGGGGGGCTACCTTGGCTGATTTACATAGAACAATATTTTTAAACAAATTTTAGCAAGCCCTTCTGTGTGTCACATTTGCTTTATTATTTTTTTAAATTCATAATTTCAACAATCTCGTCTTTGTGGCGTTCTCTTTCGACACTCGGGCTCTTGCGAAATACTGCTGCTGTGAAATTAAACTAGCTTCAAGTTGCTATAATTTCTCGCTGCGTATCTTCCCTGTAATGTTGTCGTACATGTCAGCGTGTCTTGTTCAGTAATATCATTATCGCGTCACATCGAACTCTTTGAAAACAGCGACTGTCTCTTTGCAAATGAGGCAGACACAGTTGTTGCGTGTTTTATTAAAGAAATAGTCCAATATCCACCTATCCTTGAAGCGTCGGCCATCGCAGTCAACTTTTTTTTTATTGATTGTCGCCATTTTAGAAAATTGGAAGTAAAGGGTCACACGGGGTAATGTTGCTTAGAGTGCTGCTCTTAAAGTTTTTCAAACTTTCGTGTCAATAGGCTGATTTTGTGCGGACAAGACAGTTGTAGATATCAGGGTAGCAGATGTCAGGCAGAGAGGGTGAAGACAGCGGGTCGAAAAATATCGATTTAGGCATCAAATTTGGATCTGGCGAATGGATAGACTGAAGCTTTCCACATAACGCCTTTTATGCAACGCATCCAATGAGTTTACAGCTTCTGAAAGCACCGGGGCTTCCATGAATTGCACTATAAATTGCACGACAAATTAAAACCATTGAGAATATGGATAAACAATGACGGACAATATGGCGGCCGGATACAGCGACACGTCATTCTGTGACGTTGGTGAGTAGGGTCTATAGTGTCACCGACAGACAAAGGACAGAGCAACAACTGGAGGGGGAGGGGTGAGCGCTGCCGCTCCAAGCAATGGATTGCTTGCTGCGTTTTTGGGATATAAAAGATAGCTAATAGCGTACTACGGTTTGACGGAAAATTTTAGTGGTTTTGAAACCGTGTCGTTTTCATACAACGGTAAAACCTGAAACCGGTAACCGGCACATGCCTACATGGATGTGTCTCTTGACATGGATTTCTAATGGGTAAATCTGACTTTATCTGGAACACTTATTTGAATGGTGATACCGTAAATGCCTGTTAGCGTAGCGTCAATACAGCCCATCTGGGGCCGGACTCCTGTCTGCTATTCAATGTTGGAAGTCGAGAAACCTGATTCCTGTCTATTTTCTAGGATGGCAACTCAAGGGATTTTGAGGCACACTGCATTTTCGAAACACTCCTCAAATATCACGAACACACGACAGCCCCTGGTCCAGGTTCTTGAAAATCACTCCATGTTTGCTGAACAAATCTCACCCAGACTCGTCAAAGTTCATCCTCTTTTGGAAATTTAAATGTGGAGATTGCTAAATCTTAATTTGCAACACTCTTGCATTGACTGACAATACAATAGTTTGGCATTTTGTGGCAGAAAGCTCTACCTGTGAAGCACAACAAGTCAACAATCTTTCACATCCGGACCCGCTTGTGACGTAATCTCTGAAAACTGCCGAGAATACCCTATCTCGACATTTGAATTTTCATTTGTAACTGTCGACCCGTGAGACTGATAAATAAATACTTATATAAACACTATGCCACCGTATTATTTCAAAACGGGTTTGGATTATTGAAGATTTCATTGTATATTTTTAATATTTTGTGTGATATTTCCCCTTCAAAATTCCATTGTGTCAAAAATCTTAAAACTATTGGGACAAGGCCATACTCACCACTATGAGGTATCCCCTCTCCTGACAATAGTCTGTAAACGTCTGGGGACAGAGGAAACAAGTTTCTTAACTTTAGAAATGGGAATGCTGTCCCGTAATTTTCTAATACAGGCCTCTAACTGTGCCACCGTCTTAAGCCTTCTTTGTCGCACCTTACTATTTAGGATTCACCAGATGTTCTCTATAGGTGAAAGATATGGACTGCAGGCTGGCTATTTCAATACACACCCATGATGTTGTAAATAATGCTGGCTTGTGTCAGCCTCCTATTGCTACCTATCCTAACATTTTGGAGATTATTTAAATTTTTTGGGATTTAAAAAAAAAATTAAAGTAGCATACTTTTACTTTAAAATGATATATTTTCTCACTTTTGACTTTTTATCTGTCATCTATGTTGTGTTCTGAATAAAATAGTGAAATTTGGCACTGTACCCATCATTGCATTCAGTTTTTTTCACAAATTGTGTAGCGCCCCAACTTTTTGGAATCTAGTTTGTGCTTTGTCAACCTGGTTATTCATGAGTTCTGATGAGGAAGAGTTCATTACATAAATCTCTTCTTGTGTTTTGATTGGTGTTTTTTATTTATTTATTTATTTTTAACCAATGGTAGTTGTTTAGAAATTGCATATTGTTTTACTCGTTAAATATATACTGTGTAGCGTAAAACACTTTTTTCCCAATGTTGAGGTATTTAGATAGTGTTGCCACCTTGTCGGCCTTCTTCAGCTTGAAGTGTCAGGCCTGTCTTGCCTGTTGCACTTAAAAAATTAAGACTATCTTTTACTGCAGTCATTCAGAAATAACCATGGAGGCCTTCCAGTGTCCTTAGTGATTCTGAAGCAAGTATAAATAGAGGAGTTTCGATTCTTTGCTATTCATGGATATCTGACAACCATTGCTCAATTTTTTCTCAGGAGATGGTTATGTAAATCAAAACAGATTACATGTGTTACTTTTGTTGAGCCTCAATTTTAGTTGGATTCTGCAGACCAGCGCACAAGATGTATGTCCCTGCTGACTCTCATCAAGTTCTGAATTGAATGGATTGGTGGAATAGTAAATCCCTTCTTCCTTTATGTCTGTAACCATTTTAGACAACGCTAGAGCACGCGCGACCCGAAGAGCCCAGCTGGGATGACGACTTTGCAGATGTTTACCATGAGTTAATCCATTCTCCTGCCTCAGATACACTTCTCAACTTGGAGCACAATTACTTTGTCCGTATCTCTGAGCTCATCAGTGAGCGAGACATGGAGATTAAGAAGATACAAGAGAGGTTAGTGTTTCAGTGTGTGGTGTCTTACTAACCCCCCCCACGCTGCATTGATTTAACCCTTTACAGGCCACTCATTGAACTCATCGACTAACACTAACCGAGTGAAACTTCAAATCCATTTTGACTAGGAGAGCGAACAATCGCTGCTAGCCCTCCCAGTTTTGTTGCATTGGACTTCTGTTGTTGTCAAACAAACAATTCAACTTTAAAGTGTTATTGGGGACCATATTTATGAATGCATTTATTCTTTTAAAAAAAGAGGTACAAAATAATTGAAAAAATGCAATAATGATTCATCCATCCATTTTCAACATCCAAATATATAATTCATTTTCCTCGTCTGTGTCAGACAAGCAGCAGAAATGGACAAAGTAATGCATGAGTTGGGCAATACACTAAGCGACCATGACGTGAACGCAGTAGCTTCCCAGCACTTTGATGCACAGCAGGTAAAATACGCTCTGTAGAAGAGAGTGATTATAGTACAAATAGTATTTACAGTATAGTAATTTAATTTAAGGCTCAGCCTTTATAGTTCCTCTGTTGTCATCTTTGAACAGGTACTGGAAAACAAGTGGGTCACTGAACTCAAGCAAGTGACTTTTATTCAAAAGCAAGAATATCAAGAGTGGGTCATCAAACTGCACCAGGACCTACAGAAATCCAACAGCAGCCAAATTAAGTATGCTTGTCCGTATGTATTGGCGTAGCATTGGAACCATGTCATAGGCATAACTAGACTTGTGGTGGTATGGGATTCTGACGTTATGATAACTTTAAGCCAAAATATTACGGTTTCACAGTATTGCAATTACAGCTCTAAAATGTGTTTAAGCTATATGGGTTAATTTTGTTCCCTCCATTGAACAGGATTTTTAGTTTTCAAAATATATTAGCAGATTGGAACATAAGTATAATGTTAAGTTAAATTAAAAAAAAAAATAACAAAAAAATAACAAATATTTTAAATATATGCAGCCCTTTAGGTGAGCCTAAACACACAGCCACAGTTCAACATTATTACCATCACAACAGAAATAATTGAATTATTTTCCATAAACGCACGTGTGTGTGTGACTTGTATCATGTTTACATTATACACACACTCTCTTTCTCAACACAGACTGTTGCCAGAGAGAAAAAACACCACGGTTTACCATCATTAGACACACTAAACATGCTGGAGTTAACTCTTATAGCTGGAGGGAAACGTTCATGACAGTGTTTACTAACCTTTAATTTTGTATTATTGCAAAATCGTATTGGAGGTATTGCCTCCTCCACAGCCACTCTTCGCAAACATGTTTTACATGTTGGTTGGCCCTCCTCCTCTAAGGCGCAGCCATCTGTAAATTTTCTGTCGCTTTTCCCATACCAGCAATTTCGATTTCATTAATGGTGGAAAAAGTTCAGGAGTTTCACCTCCTCCAGCCATCGTGTAGCACAGCCGATTCACTGACACTGAGCAACAACCGGTGGGGGAGGGTTGAGCCTTGCAGCTGCAAGCGAGGGATTTCTCCCTGCATTTTTGGGACATAAAAAATAGCTAATACCTTAGGGACGATATGAAGGAAAATTTTTGCTGTTTTGAAACCTTGACGTTTTCATAACACGGTATACCTTGAAACCAGTAATCTGCACATGTCAAGGCATAACACACTTCTGTACAGTCTTTGAATGTCCTCTTTGTGTTTGTTTTTCTAAAATGCATATGCTTAACATGCAGTGAGGAGATTAAGGTGCAATCTAGCCAGCTGTCAGAACCCTCAGATTCAGCAGGCAGGATGTTTGAGGAGCCGCCTCAACTAGAAGAAAGTTTTACTATTCATTTAGGTACGTGTTGTGCTAAAAATATATATAATTCAGCAAATATGTTGATAAACCCATATTGGCTGAGAACTTTTGTTATTCATGAAACAGGGTAGATGAAGTACAGTTTTGTGACGTATTTCCTGCATTCATTTCTATTAGGAGCACAATTGAAGACGATGCATAACTTGCGACTGGTCCGGGCAGATGTTTTGGACTTTTGTAAGCACAGACGTCACGGCAGCAGTGGAGCAAAGCTGCGGCGCCTCCAAACGGCCCTGTCACTCTATTCCTCATCACTTTG
The DNA here is from genome assembly GCF_030265065.1 of Corythoichthys intestinalis. Classification (NCBI taxonomy): domain Eukaryota; kingdom Metazoa; phylum Chordata; class Actinopteri; order Syngnathiformes; family Syngnathidae; genus Corythoichthys; species Corythoichthys intestinalis. The sequence continues at coordinate 38,413,435 of NC_080399.1, forward strand.
TGGTCTGGTACTATTGGTTGATAACAGGGTCAACTCCTACAGTGGAATCAAGAGAGGTTAGACAACAGAAGATGTTCGTTACATAATATACAGGCTGTGTATTTTAGTTTTTGTTGACATTGGTGTGTTATTTATTTGTGATCAATGTAAGCCCAAATGGATTGGACACCTATCGCCATCAATTGCACGTCTCACTGGAAACCATTTCAGATAATCCAGTTATGTTTCTATGAGTGGTAATCATGTATCATCATTTAATTACTATTCTCTGACCTAGATTTTGCAACTGTGGCCAAGGAGTGCACAGACTTTCACTTTCTTGGCCTGGAGGAGCAGCTGGAGGAGGTGCAGCAGGTTGTGCTTTATGCCAGAGCCCAGCGGAGCAGCAAGCAAAAAGAACAACTTGGTGAGAGTAATTTGTATGCTTGGTTCGTGACTTGTATACCTTCCACCTCTGTGTTGATGAGGGGTGTGACAAAATATCGAAATGGTGATATATCGTGATACTTTGTATCCCAAAAGGTTATCGGTATGCTCCTGCCAAGTATCGAGATATCGTTTTAAAAAGTTGTCAATGTTTAAAAAAAAAAAAAAAAAAAAAAAAAAAAAAAGGAACCAACAAGTTGTTATCAAAATCTTCCCCCATAATACAACCCCTAGCAATCACCAGTCTCGGACGAGCACTCACTCAGACATTTTATCATGTAGAACAAACTCTGATAAAAAGCTTGTAAAATAATGAATTAGTTGAAAAGTGCAACTCTTTAGCATTCAAAAACACTAAAGAAATGAATAAAAAAAACATTGTGGTGGTCAGTAAATGTTAATTTTATAGTGCAAGTGCATGGAAATATATATGGAATCACTCCATTCTGAGGAGAGGAATAAAATATGGAATCATGAGAAACAAAGAAATAACAGTCCAAACACATCTCTAGTATTTAGTAGCACCACCTCTGGCTTTTATGACAGCTTGCAGTCCCTGAGGCATGGACTTGAGTAATCTTCATCAATTTGGTGCCAACTCTCTTTGATTGCAGTTGCCTTATCATCCATGCAGGTCGGAGCCTTGCTGTGGACCATTTTTTTCAATTTCCACCAAAGGCTAACAATAGAGTGGGGATCTGGGCTATTTGCAGGCCATGACATTGACTGGTTGAGTCTTTCTCCAAGGAATGCTTTTACAGTTTTAGCTCTGTGGCATGATTCATTGTCATCTTGAAAAATGACAAACATATTTTCAATTGAAGGGATAAGAAAGCTGTCTAAAATTTCAATGTAAACTTGTACTTTTATTTTAGATTTAACCACAGCCATCTCCCCAGTGCCTTTGCCTGACATGCAGCCCCATATCATTAAGGATTGAGGGAATTTTGATGTCTTCTTCAGGCAGTCATCTTTGTAAATCTCACTGGAACGGCACAAAACAAAAGTTCCTGCATCATCACCATGTCAAGAATCAAGAATCTGCATTGGACAAGGTGATGATGCTGGAACTTTAGTTTGGTGCTGTTCCAGTGAGACCTTAAATGGCCCAAAATTACCTAACGGCGTACCGCAAGCAACACGTCACTTCCGCTCATTAATATTCATGACATTAGCTGCTGTTGCTAAGTAGGGACAAGCCACCGTTTGTCCCTAATAGGAAATGAATGGAAATCGTGTACGAAGGAGGTGTTTACAGAGCTAAACCTACCAATTCTCTCCGAAAATGGTGTGCCTGGTGCCAAATTCACTGGCAAATATGTGGAAGAACATAAAAAAGTTCAGTTAAAGAGATGGCTTGAGTGTCGAAGGCTGAAAAAGATGAAAAAAAACGAGCCGACTTAGGCAGAGCCTTAGTTTTTTTATCGACGCGACTGACAATGACATTCTCTGTGTCAAAAAGCTATCCTTTACCATCAGCCCTGTCTTTCTTATACAGTGGGGAGAACAAGTATTTGATACATTGCCAATGGGTTTTCCCATTGGCTGTGTATCAAATACTTGTTCTCCCCACTGTATATCCTCTGGTTGTCCTACGTCTCTTACCGTTCTTGGGGATAATTTAGTTAGCTTTGTGTAGCGATCGCAAATGCTACTCAGTGACAGCCAACGAACACTTTTAATTTTTTCATTGATAACAAATCTTAATTCTATAATTTATTTACACTTCCCCCTTACTAAAGTTGTTTTCTATATATATATATATATATATATATATATATATGTATATAACAGAAACGGTAACAATGGCAGTCAGATACCATTGTAATTCTTTTCAGGCCATTCATTGTCAGACAGAAGCAGTACGGCACAACGTTAGGCTAAAAAAATAAGTTAAAAATATAAAAATGGCTTACCTTTTGTCCTCTGACAGACCATGCCAACCCAACAAAATGTTTACTGCATATGAAATGTGAATGGATTCACCGAGTTGGTGTTCAAGTCCGCGCAAGTTGATTCGGTCTTCACATTTTTTCCTCCCGAGTTTTTGGTTTCCGGAAACGTATGAAGAAAACATCCTTCATGTGTCGTTATGTCTAGAGTCGTTCCAAGTTCCAAAAAAGCAATGCGTGATCGGCATGTTCGTTTTTGAAAGAATACCGGAGAAAAGTAGCACAAATTACGTTGTTTCTATACGAGGGCAGGTCTATAATGTCCCACTTCGGCTTTACTTCCGCGTTACGATGCGACGTCACGGTCTAAAAATAGCATGCTTGCGGTACGCCATTGCCTGGCATTGACTACCACTGACAACCATAGACGTTCAATCCGTTTGAAGTGGGAGGGATGGCAGCGAATGCCATCCCTCCCACTTCAAACGGATTGAACGTCTCCTAGTGATAAACTAATTCCAATTCACATTAGAAGCTTGTTTTTCTGTTAATTAGTTGTTTGTAGAATATCCTAGATTGATTTCCTGACCAATGTATCTATAATCGATTATCGTGAGCTATGTATCGCAAATCGTATGGTATCGTGAGGTACCAAGAGGTTCCCACTCCTTGTGTTGATGACAATGTGCATACATTTAGCCAATATACTGTACATATACAACTCTTACCCATGACTATTTACAGACGTAATGATGATCAACATCAATATATTGTTTACCTTTTTATCCTTGCAGAACTCCCTATGAATGGAAGTGATGATAAAAATAAAACTGTAGAAAGAAACCCTTCAAATATCTTACCAGGTAAATGCTATTGCTATTTTTCAGTAGTGTCATTTTATGACCAAACTAAATCACTCCATGTCAAGGTGAGTTCTACGTCTCGCGACACTCCAACCTGTCCGAGGTCCACATTGTCTTCCACCTGTGCGTGGACGATAACGTGCGCTCGGGAAACATCACAGCGAGGGACCCGGCCATCATGGGCCTGAGGAACATTCTAAAGGTCTGCTGCACACATGACGTCACCACCATCACCATCCCACTGCTGCTGGTTCATGACATGTCAGAGGTAATTGCATGTACTAAAAAGTGAAAACCGAAAGACACAAAATTATATGATTACACACATGCACATTAGTTCTCTTAAAAGGCCCTTCCTACCAATTCTGGACAAAATTAGATATAAATAAAATTTAAAAAAAATAGAACAAAACCAAAATTATAACGTGTCTGCTTGGTGGTGTGATGCCATGTCTCAACATAATGTCTCAAGCTTTTTTTTCAATGACAAAGTCTTTTTAGCCTCAGGAATAGGGTTGGGCATCGAGCATTGATGGGACCCAGTTTTAACACTCCAGTTCTCCCGGAACCGTTTGAATTTTTAAATTTCGGTTCCATGTTTTGATGCCCTGACCGCCGAGCAGAAAAATAATTCTGCCGAAAATCACGAAGAAGAAGCCACAAGAAGCGCGTGTTTGTGCATTGCAACTTGATTACAACCATGGACACGGTGAGGCTCCAAAGTTTTGCTTAACTTTACAAAAAAAAAAAAAAAAGTTGTGTCGATGATGGATGGATGGAATAGTACGAGAATAAATCTTATTATTATGTCGGGCTATGGTTTATATCATGTATGTAGAACTAGATGCAAAATGACTGACTCGGCGGAGTTAGCTCATGTAAATAGAACTAGATGCGAAATGAGACTCGCTGGCGCTAGTAAACAGCCGCCATTTTAAAGCAGTATATGCCTCCGTTAAAATCAACAGTTGTTTTACAATCCGTTGTGTTGCTTATTTAGAAAGATGCAGCCATATGAAGCATTCGATTACTTTTTTTTTTCTAATAAACTCCTAGCAGTGAAAACATAGCATCACATCACATGGCATCCTTGCCAGACGCTCTCATCTTCTTCTCTGCATTATACGTACACTCCTACAACGCCACTCACTGGCCTAACTGGTATTGTCACAACATAAACATTGCATGTGTCTGTAAACACAACAGAATCGCTTTTTACAAATAAGGGAACCTTATTATTTTGCCTCATCTACATCAAATTATTATCAATAGAAGAATTTATTCTAATGCTTCGTCATTGCTCCCAGATGAGTAAATGTTTTCTCCGTGAAAAATAAACATCTTATCACATTCAAGTTCAAAGACATATATCTATATACAGGGGTGCACATAATTTTTTTGCCCAGGTTCTCAGAGGAGGACCTGGAGATGTGACTTGGTCCTCATTGAGCTTGAGAGCCGACCCGCCTGATGCGATAAATTTATGACAAATTTTACTTAGAGCCAATTAACTTTAATTAATTATATTAACTATTAATGCTTGATTAACATCAACTGGCACAACAAAATTGCCATTACTTTGAAGTGAAATGTAAAGAAATAAAAAGCAAGAATTCAAAATAAAGGGCATTATGCGGCTCCCACATTAACTCCAACCCTTTTTAAAAGTGGGATGTCCTCCTCATAAGACCTCATTGAACGTGCATGTTTAGCTTTGTAAAATGCGAGCAAAAACACGTTTGTCAGTGCATGTCGCTTGTCATGTCATTTTTTTCGGTAGCTCCGGTGACGTCTCTGTCGTCTGTCTGTCTTTTGACGGGGGTGAGGGAACACGGAAGTAATTACTCAGTGTGGCCAGCCTCTTCGACATTTTGAGAAGTAATTTTCTCGTGTCCGCCGCAAATACAGTGGTCAGCCATCGGTACGCAAAAGCGTATGGAAGCCGCTGAGGGCCAGCGCGTTTGTCTGCGTACAGTACGCATGCGTGCATGCGGACCACTTATGTGCATCCCTGTCTATATACAAGTTAAACATAGCCCTGTGAGAAGTTTATATAATTCACAAATTTCATATTAATTGTATCAATAATAAATGGCAAATAATAATAATTATAATACATTTTAAATTCATATACAGAGTAATTAAAAAGAAATCGAGAGGTTAAGACATTAATATAAACTAATAAATTTTTAAACAATAAATTTTTTGACCCTGCCTCTTTTTTTGACTCTGCCTCTTATAAGAACCGGAATCAAGAATCGTTAGGAACCGGAATTGAAACATGGAACGGGAGTCGGAACCGGAATCGTTCAATTTCAAACGATGCCCAACCCTGCTCAGGAAGCTATTGAGATATGAACGATAGCTTCAGGTTTCTCATCAAATCAGTGCAATTGAGCAAAGAGCACTGCTTGTTGCACAGGCCTTTTCTTGCTTGTGAGTTTAGATTGAAGTGGCACGTTTGTCTGAATTACAGACGGCAAACAGTATTGCACAGGAATGTTCCTCCCATTTTTTTTTTTAAATTTCATTTGAACTTTGAGAGTATTTCAGGGGAAAAAACACAGAGGAATGTATTTCAGGGGAAAAAACACAGAGGAATGTACAAGTATGATCACTGCCTTTTTAAAAAAGTGTTTTTGGAACAAGTACCATGAGTTCCTCAAAAAAAAAAAAAGAAAAAAAAAAAAAATTGTTGTTGCGGTCTTGACTCAAACTATGCTGCAAACACAGCAAAAATGTATTCCAGCAACTACTCGTTTTGAGGAAATGCCATAAACAGACATCTTTACCGTCGCCAGAAGTTGAAACCTACAGAAAGTGTAGATTATGCATTCAATTCTGTATTTCTGTATGTTTGTGTTGAAGATAACTCCTTAACGGACAGAGGGATTATCATCAAACCTGCAGCATATGAATGAATGAATGAATGAATGAATGAATGAATGAATGAATGAATGAATGAATGAATGAATGAATTCAATTCAATTTTATTTGTATAGCCCTAAATCACAACAGATGTCTCAAAGGGCTTTGCAGAGTCAATATGATACACAATTAAAAATGAAGCAACAAAGATGAATAGATACTGTTCCAAGTCCTGGGTATCCCCTATCCTTAAGACCCTCCATGCCTGCAAGAAAAAAACTCCCAAAACTCCAGAGTCAATTGGGAGAAAAATGAGAAACCTCGGGGAGTACCACAGTCAGGAGAGATCCACTCCCAGGATGGATAGACAGGAACCCCAGAACTGCTAAGGGGAATTAGCAGGCGAAGTTACAGTCCGTAAAAATGCAGTGGAGTAAAGGAGCAAGAAGAATGAATGAATGAATTAATTTATTGACATTGTCATCATCATCAAAATCATTGACAGTTTCAGAGTGTGGAATTTTACCCGAAGGAAAGACGAAGACAGACAAGGAAAGACGGGAAAAGCAGATGCTTATCGAAACCCGTCCCCCATCAGCCAGGGACGCACAAACAGCATATTGTGTAACAGTCCAGTCATAATCTTCACATTTCGTTCAAAAGTCATTAATTGCCATGGATTTTCACATATTGTCAATTCGAGTGGGTTCATTGTATCAGTTGATGTCCAAGTAGGTGTAGGGAGGGAAGGCCGGGGGTGCCATGGAGGCTCGCGTCTGTTGTATCCGCTTCAGAAGATTAGTCATCATCCTCCCTTGCCTGGTTTCCTCGAGCGAGCCTTTCGTGATCACGGAGCTCCATGTTGATTTTTGTGACCGTTTGAGCGGCAGCATCACTTAGCGCTGCTTGTTCCTTCGTCACCTGTGACAATTTGTCGCCGTTGTGACGAGCAACCTCCATTATCTCGTTGAGTTGATTCTTCATCCTCATCGAGAATCGGTGAACCCAGAGGGCACTAAGTCGTCTGCGAAAATGCCCACTGAGTATTCTTTTCGGTCAACAGCATCTGTGATCAGTTCTACAGACTCTGCTAGGGCCTGCGTAGTGGAGTGGTTTTTTCTAAACCCATATTGAAGTTCATTGGTATGTGCTCTGAATAATTCTAATGGCTTTTTTTTGAAGGATAAAGAGTGGACATAGGTGTGTTGCATATGTGTGTCCCCAGATCTCCAAGCAGTAGTTAAATATGTTCGTAATATGAAACAGAAGAGGTGATTACATTTTGGGGTCATGAGCTCAAAGTCCACACAGGTCGTAAAAGGAATTTTGCAATAACTTGATGACTGATTAGTCTACCGGTATTAGTCTAACTCTTAATTGGCAGGGTAGGTGATAGGATGAGGAGAGAAAGACATGTTGGGGCATTAAGGCAAGGGTAAAAGAAAATTAACAAAATTCCTATATATTTAAATACCTGGGAGGAACGAGGAATGAACCAATTACAGCATTGGCAGCATGTATAAATGTATATGGCGGAAAACACTCGGGTGACTTGAAGTTCCGCTCTGAGACCCCCAATTTGGTCAAATTTCAAAATTGTCCTGCACGCATGTGTGATACATCATTGGAAAGCTTAAAACCCAATTTTCTTGGGGAAGAAAAAATTTGAACAGAAGGGCGTTTAAAAAAAAAATAATAATAAACAGCGAAACCCTAACGAGGTGAGAGCGTGAGAGAGCATAATTAAAGACACGATGATTTTAACGAGATATTATCGCATACTTACCTTGTTTTGATCCAAAAACTCCATCTAGCATGGATCACCGAGTGTCAAGACACAGCTGTGAATGGCCACAGCTGGATATTTGGGGGATTTTATGGGTGAAACATGACAATATAACAAGGGTCGCGATACAGAAATCGCAGACATCAAGGAGGAATTTTGCAAAGAATGCACCAACGAAACAACAAAACAGAGAATTACAGCTGCACTGGAAACTGTTACCGAAGAAATGCTACAGTTAGTTTGGCACGAGCTGGAATACCGACTCGACATGTGCGAAGTCAAAGGCGGCGCTCATATTGAACATTTATGAAAATCTGTCATACAACCAACAAATATTTGTACTTTCCTTTGTAAATTTAATAAATAAAACATATGACCTTCAACATAAAGTTTCATTAAGATCCATCAAGTGGTTTCCGAGATACGGGCATTTAGAATGGAGTCAACCATTTTGAATCACCCTGTGTATATATATATATGTATATATATATGTTTAATATATGTTTAAATAATGCCCTTCACTGGTCCTCGGCACACATCTATAAGTTCTCGATAAACCTAGCTCTTCTTATAACCGCTTCATGGGTGTTGCGTGGGTAAAAAATGGGTAAAAGAAAAGATTTAATAGATACAGTGGGGCAAATAAGTATTTAGTCAACCACCAATTGTGCAAGTTCTCCTACTTGAAAAGATTAGAGAGGCCTGTAATTGTCAATATGGGTAAACTTCAACTATGAGAGACAGATGGAAAGATCATGCTTTGGAGCTGTTTTTCTGCAAAGGGACCAGGACAACTTATCTGTGTAAAGGAAAGAATAAATGGGGCCATGTATCGAGAGATTTTGAGTGAAAATCTCCCTCCATCAGCAAGGGCATTGAAGATGAGACGTGGCTGGGTCTTTCAGCATGACAATGATCCCAATCACACAGCCAGGGCAACAAAGGAGTGGCTTCATAAGAAGCATTTCAAGGTCCTGGAGTGGCCTAGCCAGGCTCCAGATCTCAACCACATAGAAAATCTGTGGAGGGAGTTGAAGGTCCGTGTTGCCCAACGACAGCCCCAAAACATCACTGCTCTAGTGAAGATCTGCATGGAGGAATGGGCCTAAATAGAAACAACAGTGTGTGAAAAGCTTGTGAAGAGTTACAGAAAACGTTTGGCCTCAGTTATTGCCAACAAAGGGTACATAACAAAGTATTGAGATGAACTTTTGGTATTGACCAAGTACATATTTTCCACCATGATTTGCAAATAAATTCCTTAAAAATCAAACAATGTGATTTTCTGTTTTTTTCCCCCACATTCTGTCTGTCATGGTTGAGGTTTACCCATGTTGACAAGTACTGGCCTCTAATTTTTTCAAGTGGGAGAATTTGCACAATTAGTGGTTGACTAAATACTTATTTGCCCCACTGTATACACGAAAGTTAGGAAACGTGTTGATGGGGAGGGTTGAATTTGTGTGATTCTGCGGACGTCTGTTCTAAGAGTGCGCCTTGAGTTAATTTTGTTTTACTTACATATTTATGTTTTGATACTGCATTTTTTTCAATTGTTCTTTCCCTTCAGGAAATGACCATACCTTGGTGTTTGAAGAGAGCTGAGCTGGTCTTCAAATGTGTGAAAGGTAAAATATAATAGTGAGATTTCGTCTGTTCTGCATCATCGGTTGCAGTTAATGCTGGTTTTGGAGTTGCATGCTTGTACAGCAAAAAGTGTTTCCTGTAGAATTACCCCCCACCCCACCCTCCCTTGATTGTTGTAACGTTTGACAGTCCATGAATTATTGTTTCCAAACTATACAGGGTCACTGTTCGTCATTTTAGTGAGTTGTTTATGTGGCAAAGGCTCCATCTATTTTTTTTTTTTTTTTGACAGGTTTCATGATGGAAATGGCCTCATGGGATGGAGGTGTTTCACGCACGGTGCAGTTCCTCGTGCCAAAGGTGAAATGTGTGTCATATTTCACAGCAATTTAGCATTGAAATAGCATTTTAAATAATGTAAGCATCAGATTCAACATGGCCATTGTGCTTCCTCCCAGTTTAACTTCCACAATTTTCCAACACTGTTTTGGTTATGTAATGAGGAAACAATGACTTAAAGGTCCCTAAGTCAAAGCTGAGTGGTGTCAACACAGCAGTACTCGGATGTCTTAAAATGTCATGTTGACGCAAGTGAATGCATGAGCTCCCATTTGATCATTAATTCAATCATGTGTTAATTCACATGTATACTTAAAGAACACAAGATCACAATCGGCACAAACAGCTTTGCAGCACATCACTTTTAGGTGTTCAAAAAGCTCGCCATAAATCGTACATTTAAGAGCCTTAGTTTATTTTGGCTGTTTTTTTGCAGCGTGATAAATGTAAGCGTACTCATCCACATACACGCGTGATAAGCATCAGGATTTACATGCAGCTGTCATTGCTGACATCAATTTACCTTGAACTCCTCATTGTTATGTCTTAACAAGTAAAAAACGTCACCACAAGGTTCAGGCTCTGCATTCTCCAAAACTCATTTGGATCTGCCTGCCTTGTGACACATGACATTTTATTTTCAGCTTTGCAGAATGTTTATACCTATAGGCTGTTTGCTATGAGAGACAGCTGAGCCCTTTGCATGTAGCGTGTTGACACCGTAAGACTGTAAAACCAGCGGCATCAAAAGCTCCGACTGAATCGGCTTCCTGTCATCTCTCTGCTCAGACAGGATTGGAAATGGCTCCCCTGAAACAACATTGTTGTCTTCAAAGAGACTAAATATACACAGTGGAGTTTTGTGTTGATATATGTGCACCGATCAATACTTAACATTCTCATTTGACGGGTGTCTTAAAGTGACACTGAGCTCTCTGTCATAGATTTCGGCATCCTCAACAAAAACAATACTTTGATGTTCACTGCTAGGGTGCCATCACCTCCTTACACACAATACAGTTTTGTGTCATGGCAAATATCATCTATTTTCCGCTGTATCAGAAAATCCATCCCTCATTTCTCCTCTGCTGTGTGTCTTTCTGTTGACAGAGTATTTCAGAGGAAATGTTCTACCAATTGAGCAACATGCTGCCTCAGATCTTCCGCGTCTCCTCCACCTTAACGCTCACGTCGAAGACCTAATTCGTAAATTTGCCCGACTTTCTCAAGGTATACCAGCATTAATGATCTCTTGACGTCTTTTCAAGATTGTTAAAGTGTTTTATTTATCAGAAATTTTGTGCCTGAAAAAAAAGATGATAGAACACGGCAACATTAAAGTGCTCACAGAGAAGTCAGGATCCTTAAGCAGTTAATAAGCCTGTTTATTTGTTTTCTTTTTTAAGCTGCACATCTTACTGAAAGACGACTTGGTCCCGCAGCTCAACACAGCAGCTGCTGCAATTATCATTTCAAACCTCCAGGGAGCAGCGCCACTGACAGACTTTTATGACATCGGCAACAACCCGGTAGCTAGTGTCATTTCCTCAGAGCGCAATCTGCAGCTTATTCTGTTTGTGGGAGCTGCAGTATAATACTGCATTTAATGACATGTGAAGTGTTATGCTTTAATCTTGCTGGTAGGCAGTGTAAATAGCAGCAGCTTAGAAAAAGACTTGAATACAAATACAGTAGAAACTCCATTAAAGATTGACTGGAATGTTTGTGTGTTCATGTTACAAATACTGATTTAGTATAATTTCAATTTGAATAATGACTTTCAGAATCGAACAGCATTATAAAACCCTTACTGACTGAAAAGGTAAAATGTTAACTCATTAGCTGCCAGCTCCTAACAGTTATTATTAGAGGTGTGCGAAATGTCTGATTCATAGATTATTCGCGATTCGGCCGTGGAAGATCCGAGAACGATTCAAAAACATTCAAATTCCGATTATTGAACTATGTCAAGTAAAGCGGAAGTAAAACACACTCAGCTCGCCGCGCGGTCTTCGGGACGCAATGAGGAACGGGGCGAGAGTAACTAGACATCATGCTTGTCATTACCCGGCCCCTCGGGTAATGCCAATGCTCAACTCACGGCTCTAGCTCAACTCATGCCGCGAGATAAAAAAAACAACAACATACCTGACTGCTGCCGACAGCTCCACATAATGTTACGGTAGATATCATATTTATATAGGACTAGATGCAATATAGACTCAGACGCACATGGACAGAAAGCTAAATGCTGGCGTTAGTAAACGGCCGCCATCTTAAAGCAGTAGACTTCCCTGTAGCGAACCTTCCAAGTGAACCTAATTAACTTTTTAGCTAAAATACTCCTAAATCGGTAAAATATTGACTTGAATCTATCTTTAAAATAGTTTTAAAACTTTCACATGTCGAAAGACAAAAGGGAAATTATGGAATAACGGGCGCAATTTTAACAACTTTAACGGTTGATTCACAACATTAAATTAATTGAATGCAGTTTAAAGCTGCTGATACAGAATGGGGATTTGAGTATATTATTTATTGTTTTTAATTGAATCGTAGCCTCTGAATCGTAATCGAATCGTTAGGGGCCCAAAGATTCCCACCTCTAGTTTTTATCATTTTGTTATTTTAAAATTTTGAAATCAAACTGAAAACCGATTATTTACTGCCAGTCAAAATGGATTAGAAGTCTATCTCCACCAATGGCACTGAAAGATTTTGAAAAATAATAATAATTTTAAAAAACAACAACAACAATTACTGTAGTTTTAGACTATAAGGCACTCTAAACCGCACTCACCGATATTGACAAGAAGACCATATAAAAACATGCAGCTCATTAGCCTGTAAAAATCCATATATAAACCACACCAGACTGCAAACTGCAGGGTTCAAATAGTGGTTTATTGTCTGAAAATTACAGTTAATAAAACCGAAACATGATCATTATCTGCCAGCCTCTCCCAATCAAAATGGACATCCATCCATGACACTGATGTAAGTGTTTAATATTGTTTTATTCTAAATAAAACTGAAACATGGTCATTCACTGCCAGCCCTCTAAATTTAAATTGGATTGAATGTCTACTACCATCAATGAAAGCCAAAGTGTTAATTGAAATTTTAAGCTATCATACAAGGTGACCATTGCATAATCCTATACAAATAGACTAAGAAGTGCGATCAAATTTGTAAATATGACATAATTATTATCAATTAACTCCTTCACTTCTATTGATTGTGACTGACATCCAATCTATTTGTAATGGGCACAAATGATCACTGTCAGCACTCTCATTTCAAAGGATTGGATGTCTACCGCCGTCAGTAACAGTAAACAAGTTGGCGTAAGCTTTCATGGGTTTTACATTATAAACCACATGTTACAATATTGTAGTACTGTATTTTCACTTTGTTGTGACTGCACAGATCATCCAGCAGAATTAATTTGACATATCACGTGTCAACTGTTATGGCTTGGTTCATTCATTTCTTGGGGGAAGGTTACTTACCTGCTGAGACAAGTGATGCCTCTGTGAACTCTTTCATTTCCCAAAAGACACTTTGCACTGGTGCAAAGATGAGCAGTATGCAGCTTTAAATGCTGCATTGCAGTGAGACCAAGTGAGGATCACTCGGTAAAAGTGTCTGTCGTCCCACTTCTCCACTTTCATGACAGCAGGTGGCACTGTTCTTGAATACAAATATTAAAAAAGAAAAAAAAAAAAGTTTACCATAGTTTTTGTACCACAAATCTGCAATTCATCCAGATGTCAGTGTTCTTGATGTTAAAATATTTCAAATACACTTGTGGGTATTTGTTTTCTAATAAAATACTTACTCAAACACAACACTTGTACATCAATTCTTGTACATTGCTCAAGAAAACCTTATCACAGAATCAATAGATTTCTTTTTGGCAGATTCAGCATGTACGTCGCAGGTGACTAATTAACCAAGGACACCTCAACTCTGCAAAAGTATTAATCCATATCACTCATTGGAATTGCCTACCTGCACTTTTTAAATGGGCTTCAAATCCCTTTTGGTTTTGCCTAGAATCTATTCAATATGAAAGAAAATTGGACATTAGTGAGTCAATTAAGATGATTTATAGTTAATGGAAGAGATTAGAACGATCGAAAAACACATCCATGATAACAGCTACTCAACAAATTAATGTTTGCAGCGAGTTTCGTATTCTTTGAATGGTCTCAGTGGTCTGGAGTTTTTGGTTTTCTTAAACAGTTCACCTTGCACAACAGCAAACGTCTCGATTTCTCATAGTGTCATTTGGTTTGAAAGGATGAGTGAAATGTATACTTTAACAAAAATACCTCATATGTAATTAAAGCAGCTACAGATGGTTACGTGTCCACAGCCAACAGAAAAAAACCATGACGCAACTCCCACAAACTCTTGAATCTTCCTGCATCAAACCAACATTATGGTAAATGGTGTTTTATAGATATTAATAAAATATAGATAAATGATTGAGAGATTAGGAACTTTTTTTAAAAGATATTTGCGGGCATTAGAGCGATATTCTGCCTCTTCAATCCCTGCAACACACAATTTCACAGTCAAGATTCAATACTGATCTAAAATTTTCCTGATCTGGCCTGTAACTTGTCAAACACACGTTTATGTGTTTTTTTCTCAAGATGCTATTGAATGCATCATAAAGTCATAAACCACACAGGAAACGGGTTTTATTCTTTATTATTGTTGTCATTATATCTTAAGTACAATTGGCAACATTTACTTTGACTCGTAGCAATTATCTTGAAACCCAGAGTGCACCCTAATTTCAAATATAACTCAAGCGTCATTCAGACAATACTTGCAGTGTCATGAAAAAGCATTGACACGTTCTTTTTTTTGTGTTTTTTTTTGCAAATTACCCCCTACCTTCCTCAAACAATTGTAAAAACTAGACTGATAACCCAAATACAAATAAAATGCAGGTTATAAATGGTGATTTTATTATTAAAAAAAAAGTTATTGTAAGCTATCTGGCCCTGGGTTAAAATTGTATATATCCCCTTTCATGGATTGATAGTGGCTATATACTATTAAATGTACTTATATATACACAATATATATTAAAAGAGAAAATAACAATAGAACAAAGTTCCTGCCACAATCTAAAGCAATTGAAAGGTTACAAAGCGCTGCCTATGAGCCATTGTTAACAAAGGGAGAAAACATGGAACAGTGATGAACCTTCCCAGGAGTGGCCGGTTTACCCAAGTAACCCCATCTACATAACACAGTGGCAAATCATCCAAGAGGTTAGAAAGGGACCCAAGACTACGTGAAATAAGTTAAGGGCCTCTGAATAATGCACCAAACGGGGGCATTACCAGGTGGGGTGCAGGGGTGGGCAGTGCCCACCCACGGACACGCTCTGCCCACCCAAAGAAAACTGGATGTAGTACTAATGGCAGTCTGGGCACCGCGTATGGTATCCCATTCATATAGTACTGATGTGTTCTATGTTTCAACCTTTGCGTTGTTACCTCCTCTTAACCTTACCTTAATATAACATAACCTTAAAAAAAAAAAAAAAAAACTGAAATGTTGATTTTGTTCCTA
The DNA here is from genome assembly GCF_030265065.1 of Corythoichthys intestinalis. Lineage (NCBI taxonomy): Eukaryota > Metazoa > Chordata > Actinopteri > Syngnathiformes > Syngnathidae > Corythoichthys > Corythoichthys intestinalis. The sequence continues at coordinate 38,428,794 of NC_080399.1, forward strand.
GGAGCCGCTACACACATTTACGCATATTTAGATTTTTTTTACATTTTACCAAAGTTTTCACCAGTGTTCACCTGGCTGTTGAGTTTGGTGAGTTTTGAAGCATTCTGAGGTGGTCAAAGTAGGGCTCAAAGCGTCAGCGGGACAAAGAATGACTGCTAGAGGGTGCTACATAGTGTTAATGGAATTTGTCTTTAGACGGTATCAAAGATTGCACCCGTCTTGACTAGGGTTGGGAATCTCTGGCATGAAGCCGATTCGACATGTATCTAGATACACAGTTTACGATTAGATTAAAAAACGATACATTCTTAAGGCGGAGCGATTTGATACGATTCGAAACAGTTTAAGAACGATACGGTTCGATACAGAGTGAAAACGATACCCATAGTAAACATTTGTTGTGTGTGTTCGTACAGTATTTTAAACATATTAAAAAAAAAGATCAAAAATTAAATTAAACAGCGAAATTTCATACCAATGTTATGTTTTATTTTTTTATGAAAAAAAAATAAAGCTTACTATATGACCGTCATTTTGTTAGATGGGATTGATAATAAAATAAAACTCCAGTGACAGACAACAATAAAGTGCAGTAATTTAATTAATGTATTTCCTGGTGTTTTGAACACAATAGGTAAGTAATTTAGGTGCAAACTTTCAACGTAAACATCTTACAAGCAAAAAATATTAATTACAGTGGGGAGAACAAGTATTTGATACACTGCCAAAACCCATTGGCAGTGTATCAAATACTTGTTCTCCCCACTGTATATGCAGCAGCTCTAGAAAAAAAGAATTAAACCTGCTAGTGTTATCATAAATAAATAATAAATTATGCTTTACCACTGGTATAACTGGGGGAATAAAAACATGGCATTTTAGACAGGTCTATAATCATTACTTTAACCTTATACACAGCAAAGTCATTCACTTATGCCTGTGCTTCCACATTTTTTTATTCCTCATCACTGTCTATATATCTTTTTTGAAGGGCGGATTTTTCTTGAGGAAGATCAACTGATCCACATGTTCATGTTTAAGTAGACTGCGTTTCGTGGAAACAGTATGCCGCCCTTTCCACCATTTTAGTGAGTAATTTTTCAGGGTTAAAAACTCAAAATCTCTGTACCGCTTCACTCTTCACACTAGCTCTGTCTCATGCAACCAAACAGATCTGGCTGCCTTCGTCACTTCAAAGTCCGACTTTTGTTTTCCTAGGTGCGTTGAAAATCAATCGCTGCACTTCGCTGCCGTGGTGTGCAAACGGTCCATTGTTTTAGCATGTTGCTTTGTTGCCACTACTAGTTTCGTTTTGGCTGTGAAGAAAATGCTACGGAGTGTGCGTTACAGTGGTTTTGTTAGCTCTCACGTTTTTATGACACGCCTGTGACTATCGGGTAATGACGGCAACAACTAGCAGTTCTGCCGAAATGAATGGGAAGTTGAGGCAACCACGACGGCGGTCACAATCTCAGTGCGCGGTGTGGTGAATGACTCAAGCGCAGCATGTGAGGTAAAAGCTAAATTATTATCATATTAAGCAATGCATTGACCTAGGCAATGGTAGGTATTAGAGGCCGATTATTGTGCTCGCGATAGCCGAATTCTAGCTCTACGATCGGTTCATTGAATATTTAATGGCTAATTACTGTCAAATGGTAACTTTACTATCGATACAGCTGTATCTCTCACATGTAAAACTGGATATCCGGTCGTATTGGTTTATCGTTCTCTAGCTTAGTCTTGACCTGCCTGCTGATTTTGGGGCATTTTGAAGCATTCTAAGGGGGTCAAATTGAGCTCAAAGGGGCTGCGAAACAAACAATAACTATAATAATAATAATAATAAAACCGAGGAACCACAATAGGTTACCTAAAAAAACATTGTCACCTGCATGTCCATACTGTTCAGTTATGGATGTGTTCTAAGTCAAATAAAATCAAATCAACTTTTATTTGTGTAGACCAAATCACAACAACAGTTATCTCAAGGAGAAAACAACACGTTTTAAGGTACAGTAGCCCTACTCTGGATTTCGACCTACTTGAGCATTGTAGCTTTTTAAGAAAAGGAAAAAGAAAATTACACTAATTAAAATTGCTACATCTCCGTTATTTGTAGTGTCTTCTAGGTATTTATACATATTGACCCTCTGAGACCGGTTTTCTATTTTTTTTTTTTTTTTTGGTCCATTGCAATTAAATTAATTCGTTACAGACTTATTGTTGCCTGTAAGTTCCAACTTAGCCAGTAGAGGGAGCCGAGTGGTTGTAGTTATTTTGAAAGTGTTGTTTAAGTAATTGTTGTACCAAGTGTTAGCTATTGACTTATTGTCATGCAGTAAAAAAAAAACGACAAAAAAACATGCAAGTTTTCAACGCCAGTTTCTTGAGTTATCAAACACCATATCACAAATCATGTTCAACTGAAAATTTAATTGCCAATTCAATTGCCCCTAAGAGTACAAGGCTACGTTCTAGCGATGGTGAGATGAAGCCTCATGAGGCAGTGCACCACTTTAGTTAATTGGTTTGGGTTCATATCTCAAAGCTTCATGTACGCACGTGTGTATAATCACAGTCAGTGATTTGTTGATTTTTGTTGTGTGTGGCTGTTGGGAAGGAATTAATTTACAAAATATTGTCTGACCAAATCCTCTACATACATATATTATCACATATGTATATATAACAAATTTTCGAATGTAGTGCGCGTGCGTGTAAAAATTATTCTCCAAATTGTATTATCATAATATGCCATGTTGTGCAATGTTTTTTTCTGAAAATGCCATGAGCGTAATCAGGGAAAGGACAGTAAAAGTGCTTGTGTAACATTCATTCATTCATTCATTCATTTTCCATGCACGGTGGCTGAGTGGTTAGCACGTCAGCCTCTGAGATCAAGGGTTCAATCCCGGGCATCGGCATTCCTGTGTGGAGTTTCCATGCATGGGTTTTCTCTGGGAACTCCGGCTTCCTCCCACATCCCAAAACATGCATGGAAGGCTGATTGAATACTCTAAATTGGTAGTTTAAAAGGCATAACTTGAACATTGTTGTACAGGATGGGGGATTTTCATTCATTTTTATTAAATAAATAAATAAATGTGTGTAGCGCCCCCTAGGAACAAAACCAACATTTCATTTCATTTTTTAAGGTGAAAAAGGTAACAACGCAAAGGTTAAAACTTAGAACACATCAGTACTATATGAATGGGATACCATATGCGGTGCCCAGACTGCCGTTAGTACTACATCCAGTTTTCTTTGGGTGGGCAGATCGTGTTCGTGGGTGGGCACTGCCCCCGCCCTGATAACGCACCTGCCTGCCATTGAATTATGCCCTCCAGGTTGCTTCTTACCAGTTTATCCCGATTTGTCTAAACAAGTAAAGTTATGCCAATTCAAAAATACATGGACAATCGTGGATACCATACTCTTGGAACAGTGTCCTGTTGAACTACAGTACTTCTAGTATGATAATTATCACGTCGTTACCTCTTGCTAAATTTGATTTATTTTGAAAGTAAGAAGCGGATGTACGTTTCTCTCTCTTTGGGCTTTCACAGTGTTTGTCAGTCACAGCTGGCTAGTTGGCTGGCCTCAAGTTGAGCAATAGCGGACGGACGATGTAAGTGCGTCGGGAACGAGCGAGTCGCTGCATGGATTTCCCGGAGCGGATCGTAACGAAAGGTGAGTTTAACATTTACAAACCTTTCCTTTTTGATGTTATTTTGTATTCGCGACCGCCGTGATTTCCCCCCGTTTGTTTATTGTCCGTGATACCTTTAAGTGACGCTCGCATAAAACGAACCGATGCTAAGTTGGATGAAACTTTTCATTGTACGCTGCCTTTCAACGACGTTTGACTGTGTCTACGGCACGCAAAAGTGCGAGTTTAAATTCGGCATTTGGCGTCTACATCGGTTACTACCGAAGAAGAGGCCGCGATATTTGACGAGTGTCTGATATGTTGTGAATAGACGTTTCGGTCTGTTTGGAAGCTGCGAACCAAAGGTGTAATGTGTGGTTAGCATGGGTCCAGCAGCGTGGTGCTTTTGGCCAAGTTTTTCCCTCTGACGTGAAGCTGGCGCTCATCCGCCGCGCATACAAGTGAACGAACGTGCCACCGACACTCTTCCTAAAATAAGCCTCTATGCCTTTGTTTTATCGTGTGTACATGTAAAATTAGGCGCCGTGTTCGTCAGACCCCCACTGTTGTAACACATGAAAACACTATTGGAGGAGAGGGATGGAGTTTTGGGCAGTGGCCAACCTAGTGGTTGTACTGTGATTTTCCTTTTTCTTACTCAAGAGCTTGAATGGGGCTTTGCTTCTCCCTATTACTTTTCTGTTAGTAACATGCCACCCTTCAGATGACTACTTAGCTTGTTTTCTGATGGCAGACGTATGTCGACATCCTCAGAGGATCCCCACGGAAAAGCAATTACATAAATTATTAAATAATTGACATAAACCCGGTTTGCCCCTTTATAGGGCAAGTGACTTTGTTAATCATTAAAAAACAAACAAAAACAACAAGAACAACAACAACAAAACAGAATGTTACTATCACCTGGCATCCACATATGGGGGGATGACAATTTGGGTCATGTAGGTCAAAATATCAGCATTTGCGGCCTGTACAGTATGACCCAAATGTTATGACCACATATGTGCATGCCAGGTCACAACTAATTTCAGATTTTTAATTTCTTTTTTGTGTTTGATGAATAAATATTATAAACCAATAAAATCTTAATAAGAACAAAATTAATAAAATAAACAAACAGAAATACACTTTGGTTGTGGCTTCAAGTAACACTCTAGAGCAGGGGTCCTCAAATACAAATCTTGAAGGTCCACAATTATTTTTTTCATACAAGCATGGGTCCATTTATTAACGTTGGTCAAGTACAAGGCAGGTCGAAGGTGGTTTTCTTTTTAAATCCAGTGCATTCTGATAAAATAAAACTAAATTAACAAAACATTTTATTGACATTAAATAAAAATACCCCCCCCCCCAAAAAAAAAAACATGCAAGTACAATGTTTACACATGTACACTAAATAATTGAAAAGATCTGTCATTAAGGTGCAAACAATAACTATTGACAGTACATTTTGTAACAGTAAAACACTGCTGGACAAAAAAGAAAATGTGCAAGTAGTACAGTACATGTACAGAACATAAATGACAAGCTGTCATTAAGGTGCAAACATAATATTTATTGACAGTAACTTTAACTGTAAAACACTGCTCAATAAGAAAAATGGCATTTGGGGGTCCCAAAGCTGTTTACTCATATCATCAGCCAGTACTTCAGTGCGTCTTGTGGTTGATGAATCTGGGAGTTAGATTTGTTTGAATTTTGTTGTCATTTCCTCCTTTTCTTTTCCTTCGAACATTGCTGCCATCACTTCAGTCATGCACTCTTTTATTATATCTCCATCAGAGAACGGCTTCTTATGTCTGGCCAACACCCACGACACTCTGAATGAGCAGTCCGTTGCAATTTGTTTTGTCATCGATTCAAAAATAACCTTGCTTGACTCTTGATATGACTGCTTCAACCTGTTAATTTCTTGCCTTTTCATATCTGATTTAGGAAGAAACTTCTCTTCAAAAGAGCTGTGGTTTTTAACATAATGGTGTTTCATATTTTCACTTTTAACAGCGCAATTGTCTTTAAGCATATTAAGCACACAGGTTTGGTACTTGCAGTTGGTAAAATGGACGCATATTTGTCAGCCTTCCTCATTGAAATGGCGATTTTCATTGTCCACTTTTCTTCTCTTGGTCAACTTTGAGCATGCCATTTTGTTTGATTAAATCTTCCACTGGTGGCATGTAAACAAACAGAATAAAGTGTTGGGTGCGACTCATGTTTCAGATTGCTGCGGTCCGTTGCCTTTAGCTAGTAGCATGCAGGCTCTCTCAGCCAATCAGCGCATCCATGTACGCGCTCTCAGCCAATCAGCGCATCCATGCAGGCTCTCTCAGCCGATCAGTGCATCGTTGTCAGAACAAAAGTGGGAACATGGAAGATAATTGACTAAAAATGAAACAGAATTTAGCCATAGAATAGTAGCGCATAGCGATAGATCGGCGATTCATACAAATAATATATGTTAAAAAAAAGTTTCTTGAAAAGATCCATTTGCTCTGGGTCCGCAGAGAGGTGTTCTGTGGTCTGGTCGTGAACTGCGGACTGCTAATTGAGGACCCCGGCTCTAGAGCAGTGGTTCTTAACCTGGGTCTGATCGAACCCCAGTGGTTCGGTGAGTACATCTTAGGGGGTTTGGTGAAGGTAAAGAAATGCAGAGCCCTAGTTTATGATTAAATTTAGGCAAAGCGGCTTTTTAAACCAGGTTTTGAACTGGTTTGCTTCCAATTTACAGGCTTAATCAATTTATTTTAACTGCTAGTCCTCGATCTGATGGGAGGAGGAACAGGTTTGCTCAGTGGAAGGTTGACTCATACTTGGTATGAGGGAATATAACAGACCAATGGGCAGCGTGGTCTCAAATTTTGACCTGTTTATAAAACATGCTGTCAAAATGAGAAGAATTTTGAATGGGAATTTGCTAAATTATTAGCTTGCTAGGTGAGATTTGATTTAATTTTTAAATTTGAAAAAAACTTGCTTTATTATCTAATTCCGAAGGTTTCGGTGAATCCACATGTGAAACTTGTGGGGTTCGGTACTTTTAGCAAGGTTAAAAACCACTGCTCTAGAGTTTAAAAAAACAAATAAGCAATATGAAAAATAACAATAGCTGTTGAATTCATTTAAACTGGGAGGACTGGCTATGAATGCTCATATTTCTGTGATCGCTGATCCGAATAATGGCTGCCACCCCTCCCAGTCAAAATGGATTGGACATCTATCACTGTCAGTGGCAGCCAATAAGTTAGTGTCCTATAAAAGTATAAAATAAACAAGCAAGATAGATGGGTCGAGGGTTTACAGTATAATTATTCTTAATTGTAGACGTGCAGTAGTAGTAGAACTAAGGAGGGTTGGTTAACAAATCATTTCAGATTTGATTTCACATCTGAAGTTCTCTGTTTGCTTGATGATGCAACACAATACCAAAGTGTTACTAGGAAAACAAGTTATTTCACAAATACCAATATATAAATATCCCTTGTACATGATATCAGAGTCATGTGATGAGCTGAGTAAGTGTAGACACACAAAAAAAATCAGTCCTGATCATGTGTAATGAGTGTTTTTATAACAGCAATTGCATAACAAATGGATGACTCGTTCTTTTACTGAAACTAACACCCAAGTCCAAAGTTAAGACTTTCCCTTTACACTCCCAAATGAAGGCTATAATTCAGAGATAAATATTTTCCCTATATTAGTCCTAAAACGGCATTGTATTGTTTCCATTTTCACATTTCCAAATAGAATCAACACAACCTTCAGAAACCAAAGTGGCTCCAGAGGTTAAAAGGCTTAAATTTGTTACAAAAGAACATTTATTGTTACCCGTGTTGGCTCTGCCATTCACAAAGACCTCTTTCCACTCTTTTCCACTCTCCACGGACTACTCAAGCAGGTTATTCACTCGGGCTGGCAAAATAGACTCTTCTGTATTGTGCTGTTTGGCCGATATGTTGAACTCGCATACTCCTTCTCCTATTTCCAAACAGTAAAAAGCTTTTTTGTTAGGATTCTAGTAGGGCTGTCCCAAACGACTAATTTCCTCCCGATTAATCAGCTGACTATTTTTACGGTTAGTCAGTCAACTAATCTAATATATATATATATATATATATATATATTTTCTACTTTAATAATGAAATTTTTGTTGAAGCTTATTAATTCACAAAAACATTTTGGAACACCTACATACTTTATTAATGTATAAATAAATAACATAAATATCAATAATAAATCACAAACAATGCGGCCAAATGCTGCTGGCATTATCTAGTGCAAAAAAAAAAAAATGTAAATGGAAACACTGAGACTTCACATCTTTAATAGGAGTCAAAACAATTCTTACTCTTTTTGTGGTATATCATTGTCTATATTGTTCTAAATGTTAAAATGAATTGCAATGTCCCGGACAACCATTTTCAGAATACTTTGTGTGAGTTCAGATGCTTTTTCTGGTGTGCATTCCGCATTTTTGGGGGAGGGGAAAAACTGTTTAACTTTTGTTTGTTTTCACCTGAAAATAGATAAAGTAGAGGGCACACTGAAATATTACCACAATTATTTTGAATGAGAGGCACACATACTCACAGTAACAAAATTAAATATATAGTATTAATTTTATAGTATACTACTATATGTATATACACAATGATACTTTATAATATAAAGTAAATAACGTTAGTGCAGTCATGGATTACAGTGAGCAGGCCAGTGCTGTTTCCATGTAAATTTTTATTATATTATGTATATACAGGATATATGTATATATTTTCCCCAAGTGGGAGCTTCCATGATCCTAATAAATTTAATAATAATTTTAAAAAATATTATATAATTATATTGTATATATTAATTATTTTAAATGTATTTATAATTTATGAAATTGCACGTTGATACGACGCACATAATGGTAACTCCCATTTTAAAAAATCGTTACAAAGTTGTATGGACTTACAATCCGCTAGCTTGTTGTTTCTTGTTGTCTTCGAAAATTATACTTGGGTGACGGCGCTTCATGTGTTCGTTCATAGCCGACGTGCTACCGTGGTATGCGAGCTCAGTTTAGCTAGGAGTATACAATGGGGCACCCTCCATATTTTCCTTGAAAAAATTCCAGGCTGTGGCTATTCTGGTCCGCTTTTTTGGCTTTATGCCACTTTTACGTGTCACCAATTCTGCCCTTTTTGGTAACTGGCAGTGTTTTCAACTCCTCGCTGTAGTGAGGAGTGAACCGGTGATTCACTTGGCTCGTTGTCGGTCGGTTCGTCCGATTTCCTCCTCAGGAAGGCGGCGGCGTGCATAAAAACACCGAGAGACGTCGGATGGCTCTTTATGGATACTTTTATTCACCAAAACAAAAACGTGGGGCGGGCGGCCACTGAACTCCGCGCTACCCGCGCACTTTCCCAACTCACCGATCTCGCTCCCTCTCTCTCGCTCGCCCACTTTCTTCCTCTTTGCTCAATCTGACAATGCTGGTTACATTGAAATAACAGCGGCCCCCTTGGGGGTGCCAGTAACAACCGCTTGCATCGTGAGCGCCTGCCATTCTTAACTTTATCCACATGTAATTTTTTTTTTAACCCGTCATTACCCGTCGACGGTATGTTTTGCACGTCGACGCATTTACGCCATTGATGACGTCGACAACGTCGACTAGTCGGGACAGCTCTAGATTCTAGCGATAGCCATCTCATTTAAGTTTTGGTATTTGCCGTCTTGCCTGAAGTTGGGCTTTAAAAAGCATAGTTTAATTTGAAAACAATGCTCAAAATGTTAAGGCTACACAAACAGACTGTATTCTTATAGCAGTCTTAAAGGGTTTTAAACCCCCCAACCCAAAACCAAAGCAAGCCCAGGGATAATCATGCACTGGCAAGGACACCAAGCTACTTAAGCAGACTGAAGGCTTAGCGCTTTTAATCACTTGTAGACTCCTAAACTAAACTTTGAGGAGGAGGATGTGTTGTGCTTTCTGTGTGGAACTGGATTCTCAATGAATAGGTGTATATGTTTAGTCATACGCAGCTGGAAACTTTTCTTAAGCTTCTTATCATTAGGTGGCTACTGCAGGAGTGTTTTTATATAGCTGATAACAGTGATATATTTTATTTTCATCACTTTTTTCAGTGGTCAGCAGTCACGTGTCATTGTTCGGCCCCTTAGGGATGAGCTTAAACTCACTGACTGCCAATGATGCTGATAAACGTCCAATCCATTTGAACTGTCATCCTCCAAATTAAAATTGATTCAATGCCTAGCGTCATCAATAGTAGCGAATGTGTTCAGCTCCATAAATGCTAAAGGTTTTAATGGTGCTGTTTCTCTGGTATCAAGCTTTGCTAAGTTTTTTTCACATTGTAGACATTAAGGGTGTGGATTGCCTCATATCAGGCGATACAATTGGCATCACGATTCACAGGTCACGATTCGATCAGATTAATCCCGGTACTGCACTAGAAGACGATTAGTCTGATATTTGTATATGACTTTAGAAAAAAAAACAAATCAAAATGGACAGAGTACATTTATATCTATTTATTCCTGAAACCTCATCCAACACTCAAGTAAAAACGTTTTTGTTTGTTTGAACAACATAGGGCTTTCACTATTTTTTATCAACATTTTCTTTCTCGGTCTATATCTACTTAAATGCAGGATTATTAATACTCCGTGCCTCTGTTTATGCAATCAAAGCCAAAATGAGCCCAAATTTCAGACTTATAAAAGGACTTATCCATTTACTCTAGGGGTGTCCAAACCGATCCTCAAGGGCTGCTCTGGGTCCTGGTTTTTGTCCTACCAATTGAGCACAGACAGTTTAACCAATGAAGTTTCTGCTAAAACGAGCAGCACCTGACTGCAATCAATTGATTACATCGCATAGACATTCCTGGCACGGCCAAACTGTTCTCCCTGTATTTCTCACACTGTGAGAACAGTCTGGGACCCAGCCCATTAACGGCCTCTCGAGCAAGCACAATATCTACCGTCCAATCAGATTTGTTTATTTACATGACGTGTTCTTAACGAACAACGTCACTCTTCTGCGTCGGAAGTCATCTCCACAACAACACAGATGGCGAACAGGAGAGCCGAGAATATGTTCCAATCCACAGTAAAATCAGTTTTAAATGACCAAAAACACATCGACACAAGTCATTGACAACAGTCTGTCTCGCGCTAGCCATGTTGAATAAACTCCGCTCTCCTCGTATGTCTACTTCCGCGCGCAAGTCCCTCGTCGCTTTACTAACGTCACGTCTGCCCGTCGCTGATTGGTCCACTCCGCTGTCTGTTTGCTGTGGCTTGCTCCGCCCTGGGAATTTGATCCGCTGGACGGTCGCCAGACTCAATCGCTGGAACAGCGGTGAGACTGGTGTACCAGGCTAAGCATAGACTTCATTACTATTGACGTGACACTTCGTCATTCTTCGGGGCCGAGCCGCCGAGCTTCATTTATGAATAGTCATTCGGAGACTGCACACGCTCTTTCCAAGCCAGATTTAAGATTGGATTTTTGGAAGAACTACGAAAGCTGTAGCGCATGCAAACAGGAATGATTGTCTCAGGAGTGATTTGTTCGAGGATTCAAGGTAAATATTTTATTTTTCGTACCATGCATGCATTTTGAAACGTTGTGAAAAAAATCAATGGGAGAATGGGAACCACTACGGCATTGGCGTCATTCTCCAACATAAATACGTAAAATAGATGCATAACTGCCCTGTTTTTAGCTCTTTCAACAAGGAATCGAGGGAGTTTTACGTCCACATCTATAAAGAATTCAGTGATTGAAGCATTTATTCGCAAGAATTTTCTTCTTTGTATACACATGGAGTTTATTACACACGCGGCTTAAAGACGAGTCGCACATTTGCCATATTTACGTAAAATACATGCTACTTGCCCGGTTTCTTTTGCTTTTAACCAAGAATCGAGAATGTTTTATGTCCATATCTATAAAAAAAATTCAGGGATTTAAGCATTTATTCACAAGAATTTTTGCCAGAAAAGCTCTGTTTACACCAGGCGGCCGCTAGCCTCATTCGCTAACAGAGTAGCATTGTACTTCGACAATATACGTAAAATAAACGCTAACTGCATGGTTTCTTTGCTTTTAACCAAGAATCAAGACTGTTTACTTCCATAGCTATGAGGAATTCGGGGATTTAAGCATTTATTCACAAGAATTTTCACCAGAAAAGCTCTGTTTACGCCAGGCGGCCGCTAGCCTCATTCACTGACAGTATATAGTGTATAATGATTATAAAGGACTATTCTACTCCATAATACTTGTGATTGTATATAGTTTATTATTAATCTATTTAAATATTGTAATTGTTTCTGGATGTTTTCCTCAAGTTTCTGATGTGAAATTGAGTGATTTATTAGCTGTTGAAAACTTGCAATAAAAAAAAAAAAAAAAAAAGTTGCTATTTTGGTCAAAAACCTATATGATGTTAAATATTGCTATTGATCCTGAAAATATAGGTGGTTATCTCCACATTTGGTGATTTTTGTGCATCTAGTATAAAATCGGAGACTTTTATAGCTATTTTAAGTTGTGTTATACTATATAAAAAATAATTAATTGGGATTTTATAAGGGAAAGACTTTGAATTTTTTGATGCCGCTGCTAATGGAGACACATATATGGCTAACTTAAGGGCCTGTTTTGGTTTTAGGTCGGTAGCAGCTTTGGTTTTGAAAATATTTGAAATTTTAAAAAATACGCCTCCATGAATCGGCCTCGTTTCCCCTGTCATGTCAATAGGTTATGAAGTCTATGACACCAGATTGGTGAAAAGGTGTCGTCTTGTTTTGTTGGAATGAAATCCAGCACTCAGTGTCCCAATAGTTGGGACACCCCTGCTCTACTCGGATTAGTCTGTTGTTGTTACTTCAGCAGACTGCAATGCAATGCGACTGCGTGCTGCCAACTATTGGACGAAAGTAGAAGTGCAGCCACTAAATTGTTTATTTTCACCCAAAATGCATGTGTAAGGATTGATACAAACTTTAAATCAATACGAGAATTGCGTGACATAATATCACGATATATCTTAGAATCTTTTTTTTTTTTTTTTTTTTTAAACACCCCCAGTAGACACCAATGAGAATTTCTTCCTTGTGCGAGAATGCACCCTTACACAACCCACCCCTTGAATCTAACAGTTCATGGAGCAATGCTGCATAAAATTGCCATGCCAAAGTTTAGGAAAACCACTCATCATATTTTCATTCATTCATCAAGCCGTCGTTAAGTTGCTTTCCTAGATGTTGTTTTGTTTGTAATGTGTAACTTCTATAAATGTTGACTAAGGCTAGTGCACTAGGAGGGATCATTTTTTTGCCTTGTAATTCAGACAATATTTTGTACCTGTCTGCATTACGTTTAAGGTGCGTTTATAAATGCCACACTCTTGCAAGGGACGCCTGCATTTGCGCAGACTACGCCTGCGCAAAAAGGAGGAGCCTAGTCTGTGACGTCATCGTCCGCGCGGGTCACCTCTGAACCGGAAGCTTATAATTTTTCGGCGTTTTCAATACCTTCCCCGGACATATTCAAGCATAAAATTTACAAGCGCTTTCAGTCGTAAAAAAAAAGGAGCAGGAAAGCTACGTCTGTACCATTTGCCTCCATTGTTTACAATGCCGTAATGGCAGTGGCGCGCCGGGTGACGTCATTTTCTTTTTTATCCAATTATTATACGGATAGTCTGGCTATACAAGGTGGTTTAGGCGACGTTCACGAAATTATCCGCACTTCTAGCCAGTGTAATAAATTCTGCAGACAAGAGGTACATTAGTGTAGCGACATGCCATATAGTCTATACTAGGAGCGGGAACCTCAGGGCACCTCACGATACGATACAATTCACGATACAAGGCTCACGATAACGATTATCGATATACTGGTCCGAAATTTGATACATGATATTCTACGATACAACTGTTGAAACGAAAAAAGATATTTCAAAATAGAAAAAAATACTGTTTAAGTCATTTATTGAACAGTGACACCTTTTTTGTGCAACATTGCTGTAAAATATACATCTACTGCAAATTGTGTACCTGCACATATAGAGGAAACACACCACAACCACTGATATCTCTTGGAGAGATCATGATGAATGGCACCCTTAATTTCTTTAAAGTTAAAAAAAAAATTAATAGAGCTGTAGGTGTCTGTCAGTAGTTGAGCTTGGAGTGGGGCAATGATAAAATTGGTGGGTCTTTTCTTTGTATATGACCTTTGTTGCCAAAAGCATTGGTTTGAGCACTTCCCCAATCTGCTTCAGAATTTGAGATGTCGCACTCGGTAAGTCGCATTCTTCCTCACCTTAAAAACAAAATAAAACAAAAAATATTAGCTACTTAATAGCTTTTCAGTTTAAATCCTTCCTATTGAGTAAATTAAAAAAATATGAATGTTTAGAAATTAAAAATGCAATAATTACCTTTAAAAAAAAAAAAAATGTAGGCTACATTAATTATCATGCACATCACCTTATATATCTTGGAAGCTATTCAAACCATTTTTATAGCTTATTGTATCAAAATGGTAGTAATAACAGTTTGTGTAGTAAACTAGATGGAAAGTGGTACTCAAATAATATCAAATAAATCACTAAATTCATGTAGGCGTGTTTGATATTCCTTTTCATCCAGTTTAGGGTCCTGGTTTATTTTATATCATTCAACACCAAATATCATCAAAATAATACTTGTAAATTAAAAAGTCAATTACATTGCAAAACTTTCTTACCTCAAGTGATGAAAGCGAAGCACACAAACTCCGGTGTCCACTACGTCACCACCTGCCAGTGAACCTTATTTTTCTTAGACAATTCTTGCATACAGCAAAGTTCTTGTTCACTTTACTTCCTTTCTTGTTGGTGTAAAATCTAAAGTGTGTCCACATGTGTGATTTGTAGCAATATTTTCTCACTCTTTCCTCCACCGTTCTCACGGAGCTTTTTTATTTTTTTCAACCCACTTGGAGCTTCGTCTCTTCTTCTCTAGACGACTTGTGCGCACTTTACCTTCACCGCCACTCATGAGCGCCCCTAGTGGGCCGCCAAGGAATTGCTCAACAAACATTGAGCAGTTTACAGCATTCATATTCCATTGTATGGCCAATATGTCAACTAAAAGTATCGATACTTGGCGGGAACATATCGATAACCAATCGGGTTGCAAAATATCGTGATATATCGCTGTATCGAGATATTGTCACACTCTTCGTGTATACTATACATTTAAGACCATTATTCGTCCCAGTGTGGTCCCTAATAAGCTGACATGCAGTCTTTGCTGCTCTTTGATCTTTAGTTGTCTTTCACTTGCACTTTTGTGTCTGTGCTGCCTGAATTAAAGATGTGAATGGTCTTGCAACTAATCATTTCAGAAGTGATATGATGGGCTACTATGTGATGTAATTGAAGTGCAATATTTTTTTTCCAGATGTTTGACGAATGCAACAATGTTCCAACTCAATTGCGCTTCCATTGAGTTTCCGCTGTTCTATTTGCATGGTTTGCCAATCGCTCATCTCACTGGGAAATTTAACAGAGTTAATTGTTTAAATCTGCATGTTGCTTCTTGTCCTAATCTGTTTAAACAGGCATCAATCAGTTTGCACCACATTGCTCATAAAGTTTACTTGAGTCAGTTTAACTGCAGGAGTACTGGTAGTAGTACTGATCAAAAGCAAAACATCACATAGAAAATGTGCTCTCAAAGTTACACTATAAGGCCATCATAACTCGCTTCATGGAGGGCTGAATATTCTGCAATCAATTTCTTCCCCTCCTGAATCTAGAATTGATGAGAAACAGAGAAGCAGTTCCCAGCTCTGGAAAGGTCAAAATTCGAACAGCCACCATGCAATAGTGCTCTGCAGCCAGCTGGACCAAAGTGGAAGACCTTAAATACCTCCGTAATGTCCCAACACTAAAAAGAAAAGTCGGCTACCCCAACAACATGGAATGTCACCATTGTGACATTTTCATTGTTTCTGATATTGTGGCCACTTTTACAGGGTTAGGCTTGTCTTGCTGGCATTTTAACTTTTCAGTACTTTTCAGTAAAGTAAATATTGACTATGCTTCTGATTATTTGTCTCTTCTTTAAACCTTCTTTCAAAACCCGATTCATTATTAATATATAATATAGTATAATAATACATATATAATAATTTGGGGTTCTTGAAAGTTTCTTTTCTGAATAGGTCGCTTTGCCAAGGAAACAAAACCCATCACTAGTGAATAGTTCTTAACTTTACAAGAAGTTGCCATTTAGCTGCTTTAAAGGTTACTACATACGTTTAATGTCTCTTTTTGTGAAAATTTTGATAACTAATTGAATGCCCATTTAATTCTCTTTTCCAAAACATGTTACTCAGATATATATACAGCAAAAGGTTTGATATTTTTTTTGCACATTAAATTAGATTGTATGTGGTCAAAATTATTTGGCAGCACTTTTCTAAATTGGAGTTATACGGCGAGCAATTATATTTACTAATTTACTGCCATTGACATTAATAGACATCCAATCCATTTGAACTGGCACCTAGTGATCAATCACCGGCCAGCCCCTCACATTTCAAATGAATTGGAAGTCTATCGCTGTCAATAATGATGATGATAATACATTCTATTTCAAAACGCCTTTCAAACACTCAAGGACACTGAACAATAGATTAAAAATTAACAAACGCAAATTAAAAGCAGGATACACAAATTAAAAGCAATAGAAAATTAAGACTTCAAGATAAAACAGAGTTAAAGATCAAGATGGGTAAGCACGGTTGTGATGTTGTGAAATTTTGGGGGTAGGGAGTTCCAGAGCTGGGGGGCAGAGTGATTAAAGGCTCAGGAACTAAAGGTGGGGAGGGGGGCACGAGGGACAGAAATATGGAGGGAAGAAGAGGAACAAAGTGAACAGAGGGGAGTGTTAATACAGAGGGGGTTAGATATATAGGATGGGGCCAGGCCGTGAAGTGCTTTAAAGGTGGCACACAGACATGGCAGACAGTGAGTTAATAAACTGCAGATGTGCCACAAAGTAAGCCATAGAAGTGAAGAAAATCCTATGTTCAAAGTAGTTCTTTATATCTTCATTTCCTTTGGATTGCTTTAACAATAAACACCCCATTTTTGTTGTCCAAAGCAATGTGCTTTGCTTCACTTCTACCCAGCTCTCCCTAATTCCATTCACTGACATCACTTAGTTCTGCCCACATGGTTAAAGTGTAGGTTAGACTGCACTCCCTCGAAAGCAAAACAGCCTTCGGTCCAGCTCTCATCTCATGGAAGGCATAGAACAGATGGCAGATGAACCTATCACTTTTCTCTAATTTATCATTAATGAGAAGCACTGCTTTGACGCACTCGGATTGCTAAAGGCACAGTCTCAGTCCAGATGAGAAAGCCCTAGAGCGAGGCAAACAATGACTTGTCCTTTGACGTTTTCCCATAGTGATAAGGACTTCGACAGATGTTTGCACAGCAGTCACACTTGCATGGCCTCTTGTTGCCTAATCCAAAACTTCTATGTATGGTAATGTAACTTTTTTCTTTGTTAAACACTGCGTCTTATAAGGGGAATCGGAAATGGATCTGATTGAATGTAAGATGGGAAACCTTTGATATGTGAGATGGCAAGAGGATGGACTTCATGACCTCAGTTGAAGTGCCTACAGCTACCTTGAAGCTCTGTACTGTTGTAGACTTGTAAAGTTGATATGTCTACGTGTGTAAAGGGTGCACAAACACAAGGCCGCCATCAAATTAGTGTTGGGGTTAGACTACTGTTGATGGCAAACAATGTGCGGTTTGTGCATCCATTTTGGCAGCATAATGTGCCATGGACGCTTGATTCATGGTGCATAATTAAAATGGACTGAAGAGAAGATTTGTCTTAATTAAGTTTTTTGTTCACTGGCATGCGCTTTTTCGTTCTGTCTACATGCAGTTCGCTGTTCCCTAGAGTGCTCAGCGTGGCAAAATTAATCGCTCGACTACGACTACCGTTATGGGAGCAAAATCATTTCATTTATGAAGTCTTAATTTGTCAGGTTGTTATTGAATCCTTAAAGAAGTTGATGATTATTTCTAGCCCTCCCAGTCAAAATGGATTGGACATCTATTGCGTTCAATCTTTGCGAATTAGTTAACCGTCTCCACAGACTTGGAATCTTCAGAATAGCATCCTTATTGCTACACCTCTCGCTGTGAAAAAACATAATGCACGTCTTTGGTACTGAATGAGTTAATCATATTTCAAAGTGAAATGACACAGTCCTGCCAATGGTTTTGTGTCCGGCCATGTATTGTGTTGGTGTGCACCAAATGGTGTCTTTTTTTTATCATGCTGTTCTACAAACCCGATGAGTTAAGTTCTCAAAAAATGCAAGCCAATGGGTGTTCATGTTCACTCTCTTTTTGAAACATCCACGTCACGTATTTACTTAAAGGTTAATTTGTTGTGGAAGCACGCAATGAGTGATGAATTCCTCCAATCCAGTCATTGGTGTTTTGAATAATGCAGTTGACATTTCAGCTGAAATGGCTCTTTGCTGTCATGCTTTGAGAAGTCGCCCTTTTGCTCTATTTCTGGCACACACTACGGGGTTTCTTGGTTTATATCAAAACAGCGCAGTGTGTCATAGCTTATTATGGGCAGTATTGGGTTTGGCAATTGCTAGAGAACGCATGCTTGTGGAAAAGGGTGCCACGGATTTTAAACTTTTTTTCTGGGGGTGGATGAGAGATTGCACGTGTGTTTCAGCCAAAGCTTATAATTAAAGTGACTAAGTATGTGAACAATAGAAACCTCATCCTGGGAAGGAGAAACAAACAAAAGTACTAAAGTTGAGGGAGAAAATATCTGTGTGAAAATATGTGACGACTGTTTTGAGCAAAGTAATACTACCATCAGGAATTGTGCTGAGTGGCTGTAGCCGCAGCCTATTGTATGACCTTGTTATAAAATTTCACTGTTATCAGTCAGTATTTTTAATGGTCCTCCAGAACAAACAGGTGATGATCAACCTTTACCTAAATTCCAGGGAAGCTACTTCAATTACACGGTTGCAGCTGTTCCATCTTCATATTGATCGGCCTCTTGGCTCCAGAAATGGAGATTCCTTCAAGCCGGTTGCAAAATAATGATATTATTCCCACCCCACCTCCTTCCAACACTAACCGTCATCCCCATTAGAGGTCCCTCGGCTCCGCATTTTACTTTCCCCTTAATTTTATCAAATTAAAAGCCTTTCTGTACACGGCAAATCTTTGCCTTATGCCTTGCGGTTGACTCTTTGTTAGTCATAGAAGTCTCTTTGAGTTTTTGTCTGCTTTTCGCAGGTGCCGGATCAAAATAAAAAAACAAACATATCAGATCAAAACCAGGAAAAATCCTGTTTGTTCAAATTTCATCAATATTGGTTTTTTTTTTCTCTTCAATTTGTTGAC